>NC_091665.1:10832500-11457500 GCF_042453785.1 Malus domestica | reverse complement strand
GAGCTAGCTTCACATCCTTACGAATCTGTTTGGATGGCTCATTGGATGTGCACAAGTTGTAAGTCAGAAACCAAAGCTTGTGGCAATGTATCAATTCGTTATGAGGAGGCGCAACAACACAATCGTGGTGTTAAGAAGCATTCCTTGTTTAGAGGGTTCGGAGAAGTAACTGAACCGAAGAGATTAAGAAAGATCGATGGGGGTTTCAGTCTGGCAGAGAGTTCAAAGAAAACAAGGAAAGCGATATCAGAAGGCCAGTCCTTTCCAATGTTCAGTGTTCCTCCAAAGGCTAGTGTTGCTAAACCAAATCAGAAAAATTCTACTTTCCATGGGGGAGTACTTACTGAGTGTAGCCCACCAGCATTGCCTGCCTGGACTCCTACTGATGCATGGGCTTTGGAAGCCACATCACCACCTCCAGAGCGACAGGTGAAATATCATAATTTTCTTGATAACAATAGCCTAGCTATTTCCAAGTCTTTTCAGGATGAATCAACGAGATCAGATTCCAAAATTGTGCCGCATCAACTTAAGGGTGGGCCTACTTTCTCATCTTTCCTGTGTAGTGAAGAGGAAATTAATCTATCCAACTCGCTTTTTGCATCTCCACAGCATGTCACAAACAGTTACAATCACACGTTGGCTCATGAGAAAAACTTCGATAACAATTTTGTCTCTAGAAGATCAGGAGGTTCATTGCCAAGGCAGAATGATATGGTTTTATTACAGCACAACCCCTCCACAAGCAGTAAGCAGCAACCGAATTTTTTCAGTAGGAATTTCCAGGAAATGCAAAATCAGTCTGGTATTGGATTGCTTTCAAGCCACACCAGTCCCCAAGAGGTGACCGAATTGGAAAAGGTATTTCACCGATCTCTGCCAAGCCTGCAGCGTTCTGTGCATAACACAGAGACTATGAGAATATGTGCTACTGTCAATGCTGAGGAAGAATCATCTAGAGGTCCTCCCATGTTTTCAAAGACAACTCACCATTTTCAGATCACAAAAAAGACTGGTGTTAACTTGCCTGAACAAGGTCAAATGTTCAGACAGTCAACTGCATCAACAAAATTGAAAGGAAAAGCTTTCGGTGATCTTTTTGGTTTTTCCACGGACTATGGTCTCCCTGCTCAGCCTAGATTGAAGCTACTACCTTACAGGAGCCCTACAGACAGTAACGGAGAGGAAGATGTAAGAGATGTCGAGGCTTATGCACTCGAATCATCATCTGAAACAGATATTTTGGACATGGATGCTTTCCAGGATAACCTTCTTCCTGGTAGTTACACTTATATTTCAGGAATCTCAGCTTAGTAGAACATTATTTATACCATGTTAAATGTATAGGCTATTTAGCTTTTGCAGCATCATGTTTGGATTAACATATGTTTTGGCAAGTAATTATTATTGAGTTCATACAGTATAAACATATAATAAGTTTTTCAGTGTTCTGTTTCATCATGCCTTTTGGCTAATAATGGGTTTTGCTTGTTGAATCAGGTGTAGCATCATCCGCATCAGATAAGGTAAATTTTACAAATTCTGTTTCTGTGAATAATTGGTTAAGATCCATAGTTTGGAATTACTGTTTGTTCACACCCGAAACACCTTATATGCTGCATTCCAAGGAAATTGGCTTTTAAAGGATCATGCTATGTTAGATTGAATTTAATAACGTGTTTAGCATAGCACTAAATAGGAAGCCATTCCAATTTTTGAATTTTGCAGCATGTTGAGAGTAGCAAGAAGTCATCAAAATCTCGATCAGCCTTCACTTCAGGTGGAGAAGAGAATGGTGCTAGACTTCCATACTCAAAATTACCTGATATAAATCAAGAGCTTCCTGATTCAGCAGAAGAAAGGGAGACGAGCACTTCAAGAACCCAAAGTTTGGATGTGGAACATCTCCTTTCTCATGCTGAGCAGCCGACAAATTCAAACTCCAATTCGTGTCGAGAAGGGTCTCAGGGACTAGAAATAAGAAGCAGTTGGATTAAACGGCTCAAGTTGACTGCAACTCAGCCTGCTTATGGTACAAAAAGCTCAAACAGCAGATTTCTTGGCAAAGAACAGATGGTGCCAGATCAAGCTGCAATGCTATTAAGGGATTGTGAGTCGTCTCCCATTGACTCGGCCAGGAAAGGTCAAAATATAACGCTTTCTCATTCTTGGATTCAGAGGTGGTCTAAAGTACCATCCCAAAAAAAGTCTGAAAAAGTTGGTTTTCAATCACAATGTTCGAAGCCAACCGTAGATGAGTTTCAGAAGAAGCAATTTCCAAGCATTGCTGCTATGGCACTCATGGGAAAGGCCATGAATGGTTTCCATCCATGTGAGTTTACGAACAAAGGGTCTTTTGTAGTTTGGAGTACCAAGGATATTAAATAGGTAAGTTATGCAACTCCGGAAAGAAGAGTATGGTATACAAAGCATGGTATGATGATTGTCCAACTGATGGTTAGCGCTTTCTTGACGAGGATAAAGAACAATGACTTGCTTTTGCTGAATGAGTTGATTATGATTGAAGTGGACAGAGTATCATTTATGCGGATTACACTGGTGGCCATCTGTACATGATACGTCCAGAGATCCTGTTTAAGCTGATGGTGTTAGGGAGGTTTTGATAGAGACGAGTTCAGGACGTATAGTGCAGAGAATCACTTACATCTTCAGCTTCTCTTGAACTGTGATACTCGTCTTGATACACCGCTACATCCAGAGATTGACATGGAGAAACTAGCAGCAACCCTCGGCTACCAAGTTTTAGTAAAGAAAATGTGAGCAACTTTTACAATTCCTGCGCTTTCTGATTGTATATCCTAATATGTCGTGCTTGTTGATTCTTGGTTTAAGGTTGTGAAACATATGCCATCAGTTTTCCTCCATTTTCTTTGGTTGATAGGTTGTTTATTTAAGAGAGCAATGAATTTCCAGTTTTATTAGGCAAATTTTGCTGATCCTTTTATACCTCTAAAATATTTGGCATGCCATGAATATTTTGTCCATTTTTTAAAAAACTAAAAATTGATACCAAGTACGTTTTTATTTTTTAAAAAATGAAAATGATAACGTTCCGAAGTAGAGATTATTTATTCGAATATCCGTCTAATTCAAAGAAAAAAAAAATCCTATTTAACTCATAAACGACATATAAATGGAGAATGGAAGGTCCAGGGTTTCTGCGTGCGAGACGCCGCTGGCGTCCTGGCGCTGGTCTCTTGTGGGTGTCCTCTAGGTTTTTCAAGTGGGTTAGAGATAATTGCTTTAGGGGTAAGCTGATCTCTGTTGATTTCGTACTAGGTGAGTGCTTGGTTACCCTAATTAGGTTTTCGATAATTGGAAATAGGTTAATCATGAGTTTGAACTGATGTATCCTCATTTCCCAAGTGTGTAGTTTTTTAGTGGTGTTCGGCGAATTGGTGTGAGAAATTAGGGTTCTTTACTTTGTTATTTTCTTTATGTATTGTGTTCTGGTTGGCAATTGGTCTCTTTTCCTTATTGTTATTATGGGTTCTGGCTTGTTGGCTTGTGCCGTTGGGTGACGTTCTAATTTATGTGTTTGTGGAAACTTGTTTCTTCGAATATGGGGTTGTTTTTTGCTGCTCTAATTATGACTGGAGTTACTTGGGGTGTTGGGCTTGGTTAACTTCCTTTTGGGGTTGCTGTCCTTGGGGACGTTCGATCTTCCCAAGTTCCTTTTTGCTTATTCTTTTTGTCTTTAGGCTGGTGTTTTTGGAGTTTTTAGGCCTCGGGTTAGAGTGTGCGGCCTTTACTCCCAGTAATTGGTTGAGTTTTGGTTTTATGACCTATGGTGTAGGTTTTTTGGGTTTCATTTTCTTGCTTTTCTTTATTATGTTAGTGTGCTTTGATGGCTGGTTTCCCCCTAAGCATCTCTATATATTTCAGTTTTGGTGGTGTCTCTCATCCTATCAAAACTCTTGTTTTCTTCTCCTTTGTTTCCCCAAGTTCTCAAAATGACTAACCCTTAGCTTGCTGCTTCCCCCTCTAGTAATACCCCTAAGCATAAAATCTATTTTGAGGGTTATATCCTGAGCTGGGAGAATCCTTTCCCTGTTCCGCAGCCTGGTCAAGACCCGGTTGTTGTTGAAAAGGCTATGGGAACGTTCACTGTGGAATGTGGAGTGACCAGGTTGAATACCCATTTATGCTCTTCTATTAATGTTGAGCACATGTTATCTAGGGTTCTTATGGGGAAGATGTTCGGCCAACCTCTTGATGATCATTTGATTAAGTGGAAGTTAGGGCTTCTGTGGAAGAATGAGGTGAAGAGCACCTTTTATTTGGATCACTTTGGAAGGAAATGGTTTGCACTCGAATTCACTGATGAGAATGATTTGAAATTCGTTTTGAAGAATCGATTGTGGTACGTGTGTGGTCAAAATTTTCATCTTGAACGGTGGACAAGAACTTTCAAGGACACGGATGTTATCACCAAGCTGGTTGTCTGGGCTCGCTTACCTCGTGTCCCTGTGCAATACAAAGAGGAGAAGATTATCAAGGATACCCAGCCTATCGATCGAGTGATCAAAGTGGATGAGGTGACATTGGGCTTAAACGATATTTTCTTCAAAGTTATTCTAGAAGTTGAATTACGGTTTCCTCTTAAACGTGTGCTCATTGTAAACCATGAGGATGACTACCCAATCTTTATTAGTTACGAAAAAATCTTTGAAGTGTGTTTTTACTGCGGAATGAGGCTTGAGGGACATGTGTGCACTGAAGTTGAAGCTAATGATGGGTGCTTTATGATTGATAAGGTTTTTGGGGACGAACCGTCTGTTTATCCTGAGGACGTGGTGGTGGATGATGATATAAAGGCAAGTTTGCAAGAAGATGTGATGCTCTGCTTTCCAAATGCTACAATTGTGGAAGAGGACTACACAGAGATTGAGGAGTCTGGACAACGCATGGAGGACGTGGGCCCTAATGATGAGGATTGGACTATGGTTGTTCCAAGATGGAGGAAAACGTGGATAAGAGAAAGACTGGTGATAGTTTCAGGGATGATAGGTCGTATAGAGATGTGGTCTCTAGCCTTAAACCAAAGTGGGTGGCAAAGGCAGACATCGTGCAGGACTGGAGAAGGGCTGAGAAATCAAATAAGCGTGATCATCAAGTATGTGAGAGTGCAATGGGATATCGGGGCATTGCTAAACCTAATCATATAAATGATATTAATTTTATAATTGATAGGGATATGTTTGCTTTGTCTATTTTTTAAGATTTAACTGCGTTACTAAATCCTTTTGAGTCTTACTACAATAGTGATCTTAGACTAGGCATGGTGAATTTCTTTGATGCTATGTGTACTTTGATAAAAAAAAATCAGGACGTTGTGATGTTAAATGTGGGGAGTGGTGAGACTGAACCAAGGTAGAACTCGGGAAGTTTTGTTGCTACCATGCTTGCGGCTGAGGCGGCATCTATGAGTGCTAGGCCAACTGTTGGAATGCTGAGTCCAAGGAAACGTGTCCGAGATGAGGATGCTGCTGAGGTAAGACTGTCTGCTTAACTTGATGGACTAGATTGATGAAAGGATTTGTATGGAATTGTAGGGGCATGGGAAGACCATATTTCACTAGTAATATTTAGGGCTGGGTTCAGTTGGCAAACCGTGCCAAATTCCTTGTACCACCTGCCAGCCACATATACATTGTTGATGCACAAAACCAGAGGTCTTGGAACAATGTAAATCCGACCGTGAATCTGCAAGAAATGCAAATAACACAAGATGTATCGTGGTTCACCCTAATATTTGGGCAACGTCCACACTGATATTGTATTTCTCTTAGAGTCTTGTAAAGGAGAAAGAGCTCTGAATGAAAGTGAGAGCTTTGAGAGAGCTTAAAGCTTAGGGGATGTGAGGAGACTTCTGAGGGTGAGAGGGACTAGGAATTGGCTTCCTCAATTGTGAGGGTGAGGAGTCCTTTTATAGAATAAGGGTTCCTCACTTATTACATATTTGCCCCTTCCTTTATTACATAATTACATTTAAGTTCCCCGAGTATTTGTACGAGATCTAAATATGGAGGCCCTAAGTATGGTATAAACAATAGTCCCCCAAGTCTTCAGTCAAGAGAGTCTTTTTGCTGGAGACTTGAAATTCAGTCCATGTGTGGGCCGAAGTAACTAGATGTTGTCTTGAATTGATGCTCGATATGAGGTGGTGCTCTATCTGAAATGATGCTCAACTAGAAGTAGCACATGTTGCGAGACTGCTCTGGTTGTGGCTTATGTTGCCTTGGTTCGCTCGGCTTGTGGCGTTGAAAGTGAGAGAGTCCCTTTTATAGAATAAGGGATTGTTCCTCAATACATGAATGATGGGCTAGAGTTGATGCTCCCTAATAATGGTGAGGGAGTCCCTTTTATAGAATAAGGGCTCCCTCCTCAATACATAGATGATGGGTTAGGAGCGATGCTCGCGGCCAGGCGGTTGCTCAGCTGGCGGCGATGCTCTCTAATGAAGGTGAGGGAGTCCTTTTTATAGAATAAGGGCTCCCTCCTTAGTACATGAATAATGGGTGCTCTCTAATGAAAGTGAGAGAGTCCCTTTTATAGAATAAGGGCTCGCTCCTCAATACATAAATAATGGACTAAGTCCTCCAATTATTTTTCATGAGGCCCAGTTGAGGCCCAATATATGGTACATAATGTAGTCCCCCAAGTGTTCGGTCAATAGAGTCTGTTGGCTGAAGACTTCAAATTGAATCCATGTATGGGCCGAAGTAGCGGTTGTTCAGAGGTGGTATTTGTATACCCTGCACTGAAGCTTTGTAGGTGAAGCTTTGCAAGTGAAGCTTTGAAGCTGGAGCTTTTGTAAATGAAGCTTTTGAAGCTGGAGCTCTGTAAATGAAGCTTTTGAAGCTAAAGCTTTTGTAAATGAAGCTTTTGAAGCTGGAGCTATGTAAATGAAGCTTTTGAAGCTAGAGCTTTTGTAAATGAAGCTTTTGAAGCTTATTGACATGAGTGATACTCATGAATGTTTATGTTGATTGTCATGAGTGATGCTCATGAATGTTGACATGAGTGATGTTCATGGATGTTGACATGAGTGATGCTCATGAATGTTGACATGAGTGATGTTCATGAATGTTTATGTATGATTGACATGAGTAATGCTCATGTATAATTTGAAGTATTGGGCGTACTTTTGATCATCTGGTTGGTGATAATAGCGGCAGGCTGCCGAATAATTTGGAGTACTAGGTGTACTTTTGATCACCTGGTTGGCGATAATAGCGATGGGATGCCGAATAATTTTTTGTAGTATTGGGCGTACTTTTGGTCATCTGGTTGGTGATAATAGAGGGTCTGACTCTTTTGGGTATATGGGCCTTCGCCTTCCACATAACATTGCAGCCCATTATTTTAGGCTTGCCGTTTTTATTTATTTATTATTATTATTATTATTACCCTCTGCTGGGGTTTATACAGATGTCTCCGAAAGATAAAATAAATTACATCATTCTGGTGGGATGTTTATTCCTTGCTTTTGCAGTGTCCCCATGTGCCTCCCTTTTGCTTTCTCTTTATTTTTCTTTCTTTTGGCAGATGACAGACAAGGGAATAATCTTTTGCTTTTGCTTTCTCTTTCCGCTCCTTCTCTGTCCACCCATGTTCTATGGCCTTTAAGACCATCTGGCTTTAAGCTTTTAATTGCCATTGCTTTTCTTGCTTTTCTCTAAAATGACAACTGTTTGGATAGCCCAAAACCTCATGGAATATTGTCAGCCTTGTCGAACCCCAAGACCCATGCCTGTAGAATGCAACCGCCAAGACCTATGCCTTCAAACATTTGATGGAAGCAAAACGCAGCTACAAGACCTTTAATTGTGCAGGTGTTGTTCACAGTATTGCTTGTAAGAAACCGAATTCAAAGTGTGGCAGAACCAAACCCACTCAATGTCTATAGGAGGATGAATCGCAGGAAATGCCACCGACTCCGCCGTCAGATCAGAAACCAACGGCATCCAAAGCTCATTGTACCTTCTAACAGCTTCAACAGCTGTTGCCTTTTGATGAAGCTACTGAGACTCGGCCGTCGTTCTCAGGAACCCGATATTTTGCCTGGCGGCCGATACAAGATCCAATCTGAGTTTCAACGTCTCCATATCTGATATCACGCTGAGGTTGCTCGTCGCGGACATGGAGCCGCCAGTACTCGACGACATGTCGTAAGTGGTAGGGAGTTCGTGCGAATCAGATATACAGAGGGAGTTTTGGTTTTTTGAATTAATAATGTCCCAGGAGGAACATGAACAGAGAGAATATTTAAAGAAAAATGACAGGAGCAAAACAGTGGATAGTTACGTGGAACCGAGAAAGCTTCGAGCCTCGCCTTAATAATCTTCCCTTTCCGAAGCACTACAACCAAGTCAGACTCCATCCGGTCTCTAAGCTCGAGGAGAATCTTGTTGCCATGGTCGTCGTAGACGTCGAAGAAATGAAAGGGTGAGATCTCGACGGGGGATGTGGAACCTGGCACCGTACAACCGTTCAGTTGTCCTCCGCGAGACCTCGCTGGAGCTCAGTCGAGCTTCTGTTGTTGCGTGAGCTGGAGCGTGAGTCTGTCCTCACTTTAGAGGAAATTTGGTATTTCTTGCAGCTTTTGGCTATGGCGAAAAGCTGAAGACGGAAAGAGACTGAGTGTTGACCACGGTATTTTTTGTCTCTATCGATGATGCCATCTCAACATCCTTCTATAGTTTGATACAAATCAAGCTGCTTTTGTCTATGTCGTTTTCTTTTTCTTTAACCCAGAGAGATGGGTTTTTCTGGGTTTCCTGGGTTTTTTCTGGGGAAGTTTTGGGTTGTTGGATTTTTGCAGATTCACGATGGAGGTGAAAAAATGAAAAAGAACCGACATAGTTTTTTGTGTCAATTCCCACAGACGGTGCCAAATGTTGATGCACAAAACCGGAGGTCTTGGAACAACGTAAATCCGACCGTGAATCTGCAAGAAATGTAAATAACACAAGATGTATCGTGGCTCACCCCAAGGTTTGGGCTACGTCCACACTGATATTGAAGGATGATTTTGTGAAAACATGTTCATTTAAGCAACATCTATAAGCATGCAATTAGCAATTAAAGGCGGAACCATGCCTGCATGCACTTAAAAACAAAACATTAACCAAGAAATTCAAAGCCTAGTAGATTGGTGAACCAAAACTCAACTCAAAACAAAGTGAGTTGAATCATACCTTTGTAGATTCCTCTTTGCATAAGCAAAGGCTAATCACCCAAAGAGAGGGCCTTCATTCCTTGCATCTAAAATCTATGGATTTGGATGGATGAAAAGGTTTCTCCAAGTTCCCAAAATTGAGAACCTCTAAGTATCTTCACCAAGGTTAGATTGGAGAAGAAATGAGTGACCTTGGAGTAGTTAGTATGGCTAGATACACCCTCCAAGGGGCCGGCCTCTTTAGAGAGAAATGGAGAGACATGTTCTCTCCAATTTTCTCCAAAACAAACCCTAAATGAATTTTGGCTATAAAGTCATATTTATACCTTTATTCATTTGAGTGGCAAACTTGTAATTAAAGCAAGTTCACTACCCTTCCTCTAAATGGCCGGCCATAGGGTTTTGTTTGGGCTTTTGGGCCTTTGTGAATTAAGTTGTCATACAACTTAAGTCAATGGACTTGACGTTCGAAGCCCATTGGGCCTTGAGGCCCAAAACTAACCCGTGGTCTTTTAACGAACTTTATTCGTTTGACTAATTAACATATTAATTAATCCTTGCCATAAATAAATAATTAAACCATTTAATCATTCTTACTCATCTCCATTGTTTCTTCAATCTCCACCTTACACGGTGTACGATCCATTAGGTTCCTTTTAGCGAGGCAGTGGGCGATTAGAACTCTTTCAAATCGATTGTGAATTGAAACTTACTTTCAATTCTCCCTTTAGTGATTACACACGTTTAGGGCTTCCACAAACCATGAGTGACACCTAGCAGCATATCATGGTTACCCAAGCTAATCAGAAGAGGTGAAGAACCTATTCAGTTTGGGATTAAAAATGCAATACGGTCTTTCTCTAATACAATACTCTTGACCACATTGTTTGGTTTGATAGTTTATTTATTCATGTCTACTATCCAATGTGATTCGTGTGCTTATATGATTACCTTGAATGTGATTTAGAACGACTTTTCTAAATCTCATTCATACTCTGGCCAGAGATTCTAAATCATATCATAGAGTATTCTCCCCCAACGGTTTGAAGGTTAGAGATCCTTTGTTGTGCATTCACTTGTCTCCATGACTAAGTGGCTTAACCCCAATGATGCCGTGGACACCCCGATGGGGTGACTTTGACATAATCAAAGATCAAGTACTTAACCACAAGACAACTGTGATGCCTCAGGTCAAAGGACTACTTTGCATTATCCCAACCATGAGTTCTCATGTGACATGAATATGAGAACTCTTCGTTGATCGTGTTCAGTGAACTCATTCTCTATTGAGCACCTACGTACTTGACTTGATGTCACACACACCAATGACTTGAGACTAGTCACTCTCCCTGAGAGAAGACACAGTACGTACTGATATTAACGGACTGTCAATGCCTAATTGGCAATCCTATGATCAGGAACATTTAGGATATGTTTATGAAAGAATGGTCTCATGAATCTAACTTCTTTAGATCGTATTCTCCCAATCACATATTCCTTGGACTTTATCGTATAAGCATATAACATTTATATGAGACGGCTCAAACAACAATCTTTGCCCTTGATATTAAACTTAGATTAGTTTAACATGTGAAATGTCCGTAAAGTATCATCATATGATTGGCTTTAGGGCACATTTCCAACAGATATTGTATTTCTCTGAGAGTATTGTGAGGGAGAGAGAGCTCTGAATGAAAGTGAGAGCTTTGAGAGAGCTTAAAGCTTAGGGGATGTAAGGAGACTTCTGAGGGTGAGAGGGCCTAAGAATTGGCCTCCTCAATTGTGGGGATGATGAGTCCTTTTATAGAATAAAGGTTCCTCACTTATTACCAATGAAGAAAATATCGATAATATCGGCGAAATATCGCCGATATTATCGTTTTTTTTGGGGTCCGATATTTTTTTAACTATCCAAATTGTTTTCGTCAAAATATCGTGATATTTTGGCACTGTTCAAATCGGAGAAGAACGCCGGAGCAAATTAACCGAATCCCTAAATCCCCAAATTCGATTTCAAAGCAAATGAACTGAATCCCTAAATCCCCAAATTCGAATTCAAAGCAAATGAACTGAATCCCTAATTCCTAAATCCCTAAAATCGAATTCAGTACAAAAATGGTGCAACATGCAGAAAATTCGAAATCTGTACAAAAATTAAATTACAAGCCGAGAAGAATATGGTAGTAGGAGCCTGGGAACGTCGTCTTCCTCACGAATCCAAGACGGCTGGGACAACGTCGTGCTCCTCACCGACGACTACGATGAATTCCGGTCCATCATCTGGTGTCCGCTGCCTCCATTCAGTTTCTCCACAACCGTTGATTTGCGATGACGCGACAGTTACGACTCGACGACTAGGACTAACGACACGGCTTCTCCATGGAACAAGGTGGTTTAGAAGGCGATTATGGAGTGGTGTCGACGGCTGGGTTTAGGGCTGGTGAGATGGGAGGAGCAGAGGGAGACGCGGACGAGGAGGATCGAGAGATGGATCGAGATTCGAGAGATGATGTCTGTGTGTGTGTGTGGAAGAACTGGAGAAGGGGGAAGGGAGAAGACTGAGAACAATTACAGGAAGGGAGAAGACTCAGAGAGAGAAGAGAGAGAAGGAAGGATCGAGACGATTCGAGAGAGAAGGAAGGATTGAGGGTGTGTGTGTATGTGTGTGTGTGTGGCACACGGTTTTGGCACACGGTTTTGTATGAAACCATGGTTTTGTGTGTGTGTGTGTGTGTGTGTGTGTGTGTGTATGGTTATGTGTGTGTGTGTGTGTGTGTGTGTGTATGGTTATGGTTATGTGTGTGTGTGTATGGTTATGTGTGTGTGTGTGTTATCCGAGAGAAAAAGAAAAAAACTTTGAGGGTGTGTGTGTGTGGCACACGGTTTTGTATGAAAGAATTGGAAGTGACTTTGCATAGAAGAACCAAATATTCTGTCAGAGAAGAACCAAAAAATCTGCTTACTTTATCTTCTTCTCCACGTGAAGACCAAATTCTGTCAGAGAAGAACCAAAAATGCAATGTACAAAGTGTAAAATATTGTACTAATTCATTATATATAAATGAATATGGTGTGTTTAGACCTCTTTCATTAATTACTACATATTTTCTACACACACAATGTTTGTCAGCTTGCTATATAATCAACTTGATAATGTTAAATCCATCATGCAATGCATTTCCTTCCAATTTTTTGTGATAAACTAATAGATAATTGACTAAATAAACATCCTGCAAAGTTTCAATAAAAATTTCCAAGTTTTTCTTACAATTTCCGTGGTTTCCATGTAATTTTTATCGATATCGATATTATCCCGATATTTCCATCGATATTTCCGTGTTTTCGGACTACCGATATTTTTGATATTACCGATATTTTCTTCCTTGCTTATTACATATTTGCCCCTTCCTTTATTACATAATTACATTTAAGTCCCCCGAGTATTTGTACGAGATCTAAATACAGAGGCCCTAAATCTGATCGTGAATCTGCAAGAAATGTAAATAACACAAGATGTATCGTGGTTCACCCTAAGGTTTGGGCTACGTCCACACTGATATTGTGTTTCTCTGAGAGTATTGTGAGGGAGAGAAAGCTCTGAATGAGAGTGAGAGCTTAGAGAGAGCTTAGAGCTTAGGGGATGTGACGAGACTTCTGAGGGTGAGAGGGCCTAAGAATTGCCCTCCTCAATTATGAAGGTAAGGAGTCCTTTTATAGAATAAAGACTCCTCACTTATTACATATTTGCCATTTCCTTTATTACATAATTACATTTAAGTCCTCCAAGTATTTGTACGAGATCTAAATATGGAAACCCTAAATCTGACCGTGAATCTGCAAGAAATGTAAATAACACAAGATGTATCGTGGTTCACCCCAAGGTTTGGGCTACGTCCACACTAATATTGTATTTCTCTGAGAGTATTATGAGGGAGAGAGAGCTCTGAATGAGAGTGAGAGCTTTAAGAGAGCTTAGAGCTTAGGGGATATGAGGAGACTTCTGAGGGTAAGAGGGCCTAGGAATTGGCTTCCTCAATTGTGAGGGTGAGGAGTCCTTTTATAGAATAAGAGCTCCTCATTTATTACATATTTGCCCCTTCATTTATTACATAATTACATTTAAGTCCCCCGAGTATTTGTATAAGATCTAAATACGGAGGCCCTAAGTATGTTATAAACATACATAATTACCAAAAATCAGTTACCGTTAGCCAACCGTCTTCTTGCGATTGTCAAAAATTGGTTCAGCCAAAATTATTGGCTGATTCGGTTGGTAAATGCACAACCGATGCTTTCCACTTCTTCCTTGCTATCTTCCAGTTCCAAGGGCTCAATTTGATTTTCAGATTGGGGTGCTTGTTTAGTTGCATTGTGTGGTTCATTTTGGGTTAATCCATGTTGTGCACTAGCGGTTGATTGGCTAGACTCCATCATCCTAAACATAAGCAACGCATATACATTCAAAATCATATATATGTACATGTATATATAGTATAAGTAATCATCATGTTATCAATTTTGTTAACAATATTTTCTATATTTATTATGGCATGAATCATATACATATACAAATATTTTTTAAACCCTAAAACTAAGGAGTCATTTATTTTCTAAACCCTAAAACTGAGGAGTCAAGCATGTAAAAAATACCTAAAATATCTAAATAGAAAAAAAAAAATATATATATATATATATATATATATATATTGGTAGGTATGGCATACTGCCGGCATACAAAATCAATTATCAAAGCCATGCCATTAGTTGTCAGTTCGGTAAAATGCCAACCGATTATGAAAAAATGCTAAAACCATACCATACCATTATGAGCCAACCGGTATGGTTTGGTCGGTAAATCGGTTTATGGCAAAATTTCCCACCCCTAGTAATTTTAGTTATCTTAGTAGCTTGGTTAAACTAGATTTCTTTTGTTTTATTGAAACTAAGAATGTTGTGGACAAGGCCCTTGTTGGTTGCTTTAGGAGGTTTTTTTCTATCAGTTTTTGGGTTTTAACCACAAGGGGAGGTCTGGGGGTATTTATATTTGTTGGAATTATGGTCTTATCAATTTAAATGTGATTGCTGCTTCTTCTAGATACATTCATGCCTTAGTTAAGGATGTGCGCTCAAATATTGAGTACTTTGCTACTTTTGTATATGCCTATCCTCAAAAATCTCTCCAAGAAAATATGTGGGAGGAGTTATTAACCCTAAATCCTATTGATAAACCCTAGATGTTGCTTGGTGATTTTAATAACATTTCTTGCCTACAGGAAAAATGGGGTGGGAATCAAAGTGTTAGTATTTATATGACTAATTTTGTGAATTTCTTGAATAATGCTAGTCTGATTTCTTAACAAGCCTTTGGTGTCCCTTTTACTTGGACAAACAAACATTAGGATGACACTCTTATCTTTGAGAGATTAGACAGGGTTGTTGCTAATTTTTTTTGGCTTGAATTGCACCCAAACTACTCTCTCTACAATTATTCTATTCTAGATTCAAACCATAGTCCTTTATACCTGGATATTGCAGGTCGTCAAGTTAGTCAACAGAGGAAAGCTTTTAAATTTGAAGCCATGTGGAACCTTCATCCTAACTTCAAACATTTTGTTAGGGGTGCATGGACTTGCAGTGAGGACTTTCTCCTTTTGATCATTTTAGGGGCCGCTTAAGTACTTTCTCTTATCTTGTCAAAAATTGGAATCGAACGATTTTTGGGTTTGTCAAAGAAAAGAAAGATAAAATTCTAAACGAACTGGACTGAGTTCAGAAGAAAATTATGTCTCTCAATTACAATTCCAACACTGTAGATAATTTCCATGATAAAGTTCATTTAGAGGCTCAAATTAATGAGAGACTCACTCAAGTGCTTAAGGAGGTGGAAGTAATGTGGGCTCAAAAAGCCATAGCAAATTGGTCAAAACATGGAGATAAAAATACGAGATTCTTCCAATTGAGTGCCACGATAAGAAGGAAGCTCAATGAAATCAACAAGTTCAGAGATGGCAATATATATATATAATTTTTTTTTCTATTTAGATATTTTAGGTATTTTTTATATGCTTGACTCCTTAGTTTTAGGGTTTAGAAAATAAATGACTCGTTAGTTTTAGGGTTTAAAAAATATTTGTATATGTATATGATTCATGCCATTGCGATTTGTTTATACCATACAGTTAAGTATTTGTGCCTTGATGCACAAAATCAGTGAGGACTTTGGTACAACAGAAAGTGTGAAGTTTGTGACCTTCGCTAGATTGCTCCGGTCACTAGTGTGGATAAGTATGTAAATGGATAGGGACAGGGAAGCAAACACAAGATGTACGTGGTTCACCCAGATTGGCTACGTCCACGGAGTAGAGGAGTTCTCATTAATTGTGAAGGGTTTACACAAGTACATAAGTTCAAGCTCTCCTTTAGTGAGTACTAGTGAATGATTTAGTACAAATGACATTAGGAAATATTGTGAGAGAATGATCTGTATTTATAGAAGAGAGTTTCTAGTTTCATTCTAACATTGACACGTGTCATGTTGTGATTGGCTTCTGATGTTAACATGTGTCACGCTATGATTAGCTTCTGATGTCGACACGTGTCGCACTGTGATTGGCTTTCTGGTTAGAGGGAAACTCTTTTAGGTCCTTGACAGTATAACGTTGAGCGGTGCTCAGTAGTTTCGGAATTGGTCAAGTATGGTACAAACAGTACTCCCCTAAGTTCCCGAGTGAGGGAAGCTCCTCGGTTGGGGACTTGCAAGATCCAAGCCATTGAGTAATCACGAAACTTCTAAGTACCGAAGTGTGATATCATTTTAACTTGCCTTATCTGTCTCATATGTAGATGTGGCATCTTCTCTGGAAGTACTTTTCCTCCATCCAGGGGTGGTATCTTTAACCGATGAAGATGCACAAGGTAATGTATCAATTTCATTTGAAACTTACTTGTAGTTTCAGGCTTGGTTAAGTGCAATACGAACCCTATAATAGGAGTCCCCCAAGTCGCCGAGCTAGGAGATTTGCAGAAGGAGGTAACAGACAAGGTAAGCAATCAGACTTCCAAGCAAGCAACCTGGATCGGAGGTTCGACTTCGGCTTTCGGTTGACTGTTCTCCTTCTCCTTGTGTCGTAAATAGCACCAAGGATAAGGAGAAGCAAATGGAGAAGAGATGATATGAGATACTTTTGCTTTTGAAGAAGTAACTTTCCACAGGCTTATTCTTGAACTGGGCTGGAGGATTTTCTGGTTTCCTCCAGAGTATAAGGCCGACTCAAGAATTTGAGGGTCAAAACAAGTCCATCAAATCTAGAGTACGTTTGACCCTAATGATATAGGATACTTTTGCTGTTGACAAAGTAGTGGATGTATCGGCACGTGTTCTGTTACGCTTGTCTCTACATGCTTCATTGTATCCTTCTCACTTGCCCTATCTGTTCCTCAGGCAGATGTGGTATCTTCTCTGGAAGCATAAGATGTTGAAGATGAGTACTCGAGAGCAATGTCAGGTAAGTAATCAGGCAAGGGGTTCCGGGCAGTCAGTTCCTGAATGGAAGCTTGATTCCAAGTGTTGACTGATTGCTCTCTTTCTCATTGTCTTGCAGGTAAGAACAAGGTCAAAGGAAAAGACAGGGAAAAAGCATGATATGGGATACTCTTGCTCTTGTGTGGCTTGTTTGCAGAGGTATTATCGGGAGGAAAATAAGCTGAGTATTTCGAAAGACTCTGCTGAGAGTGCCCTCTCGAATGTGAAGAAAAGTTGAGCATTTTTTTTTATTTGCGGGTTTGCCTGGCCGTGGAGGATGGAGGTCGACATATATAGAAGTCTCCCTAACAACAAGTAGTAATGCTATTCCTTTACCCTTCTTGATCATAGCAATGTAGTAGGAGCTGCAAGCTTCACATGTTTTAACTTTGTCAGAACGCTTTGAAAAAGTGGTATGTGGTATCTGGAAAGCTGATGTTGCGTATAAAGATTGCAGACAAGCTTTATCCCAGGAAATCTGGCTCTCGAAGTTTGGAGAGCGGTGTCTCTTCGGTTTTCGAACAAGCAATCCTGTCGGGGATCTGGCTCTCGAGATTCGGGGGGTGGTGCCTCTTCGATTTTTGATCAAGCAATCTTGTTGTGAGTGTTTTCTCGAATGTGAGTAAAAGTTGGGCATTTTTGCCAGTCTGCCTTGCCACGGAGCACGAAGGTTGACACACATTGGGACTTTCTAGTTATCAAGCAGTAGTGATGTTCCTTTACCCTTGTGGGTAATAGTATGGTAGCTAGACCTTCAAAATTTATGTGTCTAAACTTTGTTAGAGATCTTTGGCAAAGTTATCTGTGGTACCCGAGTAGCTGATGTTGCGTGTGGAAAGTGGTGCCTCTTCGAAATCCGGAAAGTGGTGCCTCTTCGATTTTTGAACCAATGGCCCTATTGCCCTTTCTTTTATAAGGGCACCAATTGTGTGCAAGGAGTTCATTTAAAGAGTTATTCCTTATAGGAATTTTCCCCTTACTTCAGAGATTTATTGCACCTCATTTCTCCTTCATCATTTCTGAGAATGTTTGGCCCATCCGACCATCGTTTTGACTTAAACTTTGGTGAAGAGGCAGCCATGCCTTCTCAAGACAATATATGGCGCCCATCGTTCTTATCCCCTACTGGTCATCTTACCGTTGGGGACTCTATGATGAAGAATGATATGACCGCTGCGGTGGTGGCCATGAACCTTCTCACTCCCAAAGATAACAAACTACTTTCCAAACTGTTTGATGAGTTAGCTGTTATGGATTCTTTGGCTCTCAGTGTTCAGTGTGCAGGTTCTGTGTCTAATATGGCCCAACGCTTATTTGCTCGAACCCGCCAAGTTGAATCATTGGCGGCTGAAGTGATAAGTCTCAAACAGGAGATCAGAGGGCTCAAGCATGAGAATAAATAGTTGCACAGGCTCGCACATGACTATACTGCAAACATGAAGAGGAAGCTCGACCAGTTGCAGGAATCTGATGGTCAGATTTTACTTGATCATCAGAGATTTGTGGGTTTGTTCCAAAGGCATTTATTGCCTTCGTCTTCTGAGGCTGTACTACGTAATGAAGCTCCAAATGATCAACCTTCGGTGCCTCCTCCTTCTGGGGTTCTGCCTAGTACTGAGGCTCCGAATAATCACCCTCTGGTACCTCATCTTTCTGGGACTCTGCCGACTGCTGAGACTTCTTCTGAGCAACCTTTGTGAAGGTTCCCTCTTGTTTGTTTATTTTTATTCATGTATATGTACATATTTGTAACTTATCGGAGATATCAATAAACAAGCATTGCTTCATTTTAACGTATTGTGTTAAATACACCAAGGCCTTCTTCACTAAGTTCTTTGAATTTTTCCTTTTGTTGAAGCTTGTATGTTAAAGCATTGTGAGTGAAGCATGTAGGTTGAGGTAGTGCTCCCTTAATTTCCCGAGTAAGGAAAACTTCTCGTTTGGAGACTTGAAAAATCCAAGTCACTGAGTGGTTGTGAGACTTCCGAGTATCAAGGTGCAGTAGCATATGGTAGGAGTCCCCCAAGTTTCCGGTCGAAGGAGTAAACGAATGAGGCACTTCCTTTCTAAGTGATAGCCCAAAACTCCTTCTTCATATATATTTGTTATGAAAGTTGTTAGGCCCAAAGAAGATGAGGCCTAGGCAATTTATTTATTTATTATTTTTTTTTTGAATTTTTTTTTCGATTTTTTTTTTCGAATATTCAAATTTTCAAATTTTTGAATTTCCAAATTTTTGAATTTTTGAATTTTTGAATTTTGAATTTTCGAATTTCCGAATATATATATATATATATATATATATATTAAAGCTTTGTAGGTAAAACTTTGGTGTTGAAGTTTTGTAGGTGAAGCTTTGAGGTTGAAGCTTTGTTGGGCACCATGAATTGATTTTGATTCACACTATCTTGATCAAGATAGTGTGAAGCTTTTGTAGGTGAAGCTTTGGTGTTGAAGCTTTGTAGGTGAAGTTTTTGCGGGTGAAGCTTTTGTGGGTCAAGCTTTTGTGGGTTAAGCTTTTGTAGGTCAAGCTTTTGTGGGTGAAGCTTTTGTGTTGAAGCTTTTGTGGGTGAAGGTTTTGTGGTGAAGCTTTGGAGTTGAAGCTTTGTAGGTGAAGCTTTGGAGTTGAAGCTTTGTAGGTGAAGCTTTGAGGTTGAAGCTTGGTTGGGCACCATGAATTGATTTTGCTTCACACTATCTTGATCAAGATAGTGTGAAGCTTTTGTGTTGAAGCTTTTGTGGGTCAAGCTTTGGAGTTGAAGCTTTTGTTGGGTACCATGAATTGATTTTGCTTCACACTATCTTGATCAAGATAGTGTGAAGCTTTTGAGAATTTGTAGTTGTCCTCTATTGATGAAACTTTTATTGGTGAAACTTTTATTGGTGAAGCTTTTTTTTTTTTTTTTTGGGGAAACTAGAAATTTGAAAAATGTGGGAGAGACAACATATACAAATTTTGCTTCCACACTATTGAGCAAAAGATTGTGATGCAAGCCACACCTTGTAGTAGTCGAAGGTTTGGATGAACCATATAAATTGAATTTGCTTCGAACAGTCTTGAATTTGCTTCGAAGGTTTGAGAATTGTAGTTGTCCTCCATTGATGAAGCTTTTGTTGGCACCATAAATTGGTTTTGCTTCACACTGTCTTGATCAAGAGTGTGTGAAGCTTTTGAGAATTGTGGTTGAACTCCTTTGATGAAGCTTTTGTTGGTACCATAAATTGGTTTTGCTTCACACTGTCTTGATCAAGAGTGTGTGACGCTTTTGAGAATTGTGGTTGCCCTTCATTGATGAAGCTCTTGTTGGCACCATAAATTGATTTTGCTTCACATTGTCTTGATCAAGAATGTGTGAAGCTTTTGAGAATTGTGGTTGCCCTCCTTTGATGAAGCTTTTGTTGGCACCATAAATTGGTTTTGCTTCACAATGTCTTGATCAAGAGTGTGTGAAGCTTTTGAGAATTGTGGTTGCCCTCCATTGATGAAGCTTTTGTTGGCACCATAAATTGATTTTGCTTCACACTGTCTTGATCAAGAGTGTGTGAAGCTTTTGAGAATTGTGGTTGCCCTCCATTGATGAAGCTCTTGTTGGCACCATAAATTGGTTTTGCTTCACACTGTCTTGATCAAGAGTGTGTGAAGCTTTTGAGAATTGTGGTTGCCTTCCATTGATGAAGCTCTTGTTGGCACTTTAAATTGGTTTTGCTTCACACTGTCTTGATCAAGAGTGTGTGAAGCTTTTGAGAAATATGGTTACCCTCCATTGATGAAGCTCTTGTTGGCACCATAAATTCGTTTTGCTTCACACTGTCTTGATCAAGAGTGTGTGAAGCTTTCTACGAGTTGTAGTGTTTGCATTGTTACAAAGGGGAAATGTTTGAAGTAGATGCAAGAGAGCTGAATAGCTTGATCTTCGTATGCCATGCACTGAAGTTGCTGTTGGCTTGCAATAAGACTTTGTTGGTAACTATAACTCTTGTTTGGCATAAGTGCTCCCCTAGTTGAGTTGTCAAGCTTGAGGGTTTTTTTTATTATTTGTGAATGCTAGGAGTTCACATGTACAAGTTGTACCACTCGTCTTCTGGTAGGTGGAATGAATGGTGAGTTGCTTTCATCACTTGGTTGGTGGTACGATGGTGAGTTCCATCTTCCCCTGGTTGGTGGCATGAATGGTAAGTTGCCCAATGATATTAGAGTACGGGTTGTACATTTCATCACCTGGTTGGTGGCATGAATGGCAAGTTGCCATATGATATTAGAGTACGGGTTGTACATTTCATCACCTGGTTAGTGGCATGAAGGAGAGTACGGGTTGTACATTTCATCACCTGGTTGGTGGCATGAAGATGAGTTCCTTCTTCACATTTCATCACCTGGTTGGTGAGAATAGAGGCAAGGTGTTTAGGCACATTGTAGCAAGTGTCGAATGACAAAAAAAATATGTTGAACCCTTTCAAAGCACAATTGGCTTAGTATGAATGTGTTGGAATGTATGATTGAACGGATACACTGTGAAGCTGTTCATTTATTTGTATAGTCTTGTTGACATATACTTAGACTTTGTTTCATGTTGGAAGCATTCATGTTGAAGCTTTGAACCCAAGTGTTTCATTGCTAGGAATGTAAGAGGATTATGATCAAGTTGTCTAAATCACCTCTTTATTGAATTCATGCCAAATAGTCTTCGTTACATAGTATGTCGAACGGCTGAAGCTTAACACTTGTACAATGTGAGTTTACTTGTAATAGTACTTTAAGTGATCAGTGTTCCATGGATGGCCAATGGTCTTGCCATCGAAGCTTCTAAGCTTATAGGAGCAAGGGCAATTGATGCCAACAACTTCAAACGGTCCATCCCAGTTTAGACTAAGTGTTCCTTCACTCGGGACTCTGTCGCAGAGTAATCTTTTCTTCAATACCCAATCCCCCACTTTGAAATAACGAGGTTTGACCCTTGAGTCATAGTAGTTGGAGATGCACTGCTTGTAGGCAACATTCCTCAAGTGAGCCTGGTTTCTGTGTTGCTCGACTAGATCTAAGTTGAGGGTAGGTTGTTTGTCATTTTTGCTTTGCACGTAGTTCTGGACTCGGAACATTACTTGCTCAAGCTCAACTAGGACAACTGCCTCTGTACCAAAGGTAAGTGAGAATGGGGTTTCTCCTGTTGATGTCCGATACGAAGTGCGGTATGACCAAAGAACTTGAGGTACAAATTCTGGCCAATAACCTTTAGCCTTGTCCAAGCTGGTTTTCAAAGTTCGCTTGATTATTTTGTTGATGGCTTCAACTTGTCCATTAGACTGGGGATGAGCTGGGGAGGCAAAACATAAGTTGATGTTGAACTTAGAGCAGAACATCCTGAACTTATTGTTATCGAATTGTCGCCCGTTGTCAGTGACTATCGCATTGGGGATGCCGAATCTGCAAAGGATGTTCTTCCATACGAAGTCTTCTATTTTTGCCTCAGTAATGGTTGACAAGGGTTCTACTTCCACCCACTTTGTGAAGTAGTCAACCGCAACGATTGCATTGCGAACCTTGCCCTTCCCTGCAGGCATTGGGCCAATCAAATCAAGTCCCCATTGGGCGAAGGGCCAAGGGCTGATCATAGGAGTGAACGGCTCGGGAGGGGAGTGAGGAATAGTTGCGTAACGTTGACACTTATCACATGAGCAGGATATTCTGATGGCATCTTGGTGGAGTGTTGGCCACTAATATCCTTGGCGAAAAGCCTTGTGTGCTAGGGATCGAGATCCAGCATGATCTCCGCAGACTCCTTCATGTATTTCCCAAAGGATAGTTTCCGCCTCTGCGGGCGTAAGGCATCTTAGGTATGGTAGGTTAAAACCCCGCTTGTAGAGTTGGTTATTAATGATCAAGTAACGGGTAGCCTTATATCGAATCTACTTAGCTTGGACTTTGTCATTTGGAAGAGTGCCATGAGCAAGGAATCTATAAATCGGTGTAATCCAACTATCTTCTTATTGTAAGTTGCACACTTCCGCAGCCATGGTGCTTAGTGCTGCCAACAATTCGACCTGAATTTTTCTCCCAATCTTGTCTTCCACCGCTGAGGCGAGGCAAGCCAAAACATCTGCATGACTGTTTTCCGCTTAAGGAATTTGGGTGATCTGGTAGTGGAAGTGGTTGAGCAACAATTGTGTTTGTGCCAAATATGCTGCCATGGAGCTATTGTTAGCGTCAAAGTTGTTGGTGACCTGGTTAACCACCAATTGGGAGTCACTGAAGATATCAATTTGTTTAACCCTAAAGTGTTTGGCCAAACGTAAGCTTGCTAGGAGGGCTTCATATTCGGCCTCATTGTTTGACGCCTTGAATTTGAAACGAAGAGCATACTCCATCGCCACTTTGTCAGAGGTCGTAAGGACTAGTCCTGCTCCATAACCCTATTGGTTGGACGAGCCATCAACATATAGACTCCATGCTAGGGCTGTTGGTTCTATTTTCTGAGCTTCCGAGGGTAATGAAACCACTTATTTAGGCATATAAACAATGTCAACAGGATATGTGAAGTTGGCGATGAAGTCTGCCACTGCTTGGCCCTTCTTAACTGGCTTTGGTTGGTAGGAGATGTCAAACTCACCCAATGCTATCGCCTATTTGATCATTCACCCGGAAGTGTCAGGACTTTAGAGTATTTGTCGAAGAGGATGATTGGTAAGCACGATGAAGGAGTGTGCTTGGAAGTAAGGGTGAAGTTTTTGAGCAAACATAACCAATGTTAGAGCCAATTTCTCAATGTTGGAGTATCGTGTCTCCGCATCTTGTAAGGCCTTGCTAGTGTAGTAGACAGGCCGTTCGACATTACCATCATTTCGAATAAGAGCAGAACTTACTGCTGAAGCCGATATCGACAAATAGATAATGAGAGTGTCACCAACCTCAGGTTTGGAGAGCAAAAGGGCTTTACTCATGTAGTCTTTGAGGTTCTTGAATGCCTCAGCACATTCATCAGTCCATGTAATGTACTTCTTACTTCCCTTAAGTGCTTTGAAGAAAGGAGCACATATGTCGGTGACCTTAGAGATGAACCTAGTTAAGACTGCCACCTTACCAGTAAGGCTCTGGATGTCTTTTGAAGTTACTGGTTCCTTCATGCCAAAGATTGCTTTGATCTTCTCGGGATTAGCCTCAATGCCTCGTTCGCTTATCATAAAGCCTAAGAATTTGCCAGAGCCTACGCCAAAGGCACATTTGTTGGGGTTCAACCTCATTCGATACCTCTTCAGAATGGTGAAAGTTTCAGATAGGTTGGTGATGTGTTGGTCAGCATGTTTGCTCTTGACTAGCATATCATCAACGTAAACTTCCATGCTTTTCCCAATCTGTTCGGTGAACATTGAATTGACCAGTCTCTGATAAGTCGCTCCTGCATTCTTTAGGCCGAAGGGCATGACTTTATAGCAATATAGTCCCCTGTCAGTAGTGAAGGCTGTGTGCTCTTGGTCCGGAGGGTTCATGAGGATTTGATTATATCCTGAGTAAGCATCCATGAAGCTCAGGAGTTCACACCCTACCGTAGAGTCTATAAGTCTGTCTATGAGAGGAGGAGGAAAGCTATCATTCGGGCATCATTTGTTTAGGTCGGTGTAATCGACACACATTCTCCACAAGACCTTTTGGAGCAGGAGACTTTCCTTGGTCGTATTCTTCTTAACAAAGACAACATTTGCTACCCACGTTGGATAATTGACTTCGCGGACGAAGCCTATGCCTTTGAGTTTTTCAACTTCTGCCTTCATTGCCTCGTACCGTTCAACGTCATAAGATCTTCACTTCTGTCTCACTGGCTTGGTCTTGGGGTCAATACTTAAGCGATGACAGATTATATCGGGAGAGATGCCCAGCATGTCCACGTATGACCAGGCGAAGACCTCAGTGTTCTCTTGCAAAAAAGAGATCAATGCCAACCGAATGTGTGGTGACAAAGTGGTACCAATCTTCACCATGCGATCCGGATAATCTTTTAAGATAGAGACCTTCTCCAACTCTTCAGCGGGTTGTGCTTGCTGGGTGAAAAAGTCATCTTGAGGATCATCGGGTTGACTGTTGCCACCGTGAAGATCCAAGTTGGCTTCATCTGGGCTGGTCTTTATTACTTGGTCATGTATAGAAAAGGTTTCCTTGGGCACTGGCAGGTGTTGTTGCTTGACCGAAGTGTTGTAACATGAGCGTGCACTAAGTTAATCTCCTCTGATGTAACCATTGCCATAGGGGGTTGGAAATTTCATCAACAACATATGTGTGGATACCATGGCCTTGAGATCATTGATGCCTGTGCGTCCGAAGATGACATTGTATGCCGTTGGGCAATCAACCACCAGGAAGTTAGTGGTAATGGTAGCTGTGTAAGGTCTTGTACCAATGGTGAAAGGTAAGTGTATGCTCCCCAAAGGTTGCACGATATCACCGGAGAAGCTTATCATAGGGGAAATCGAGCGGTCGAGTAAGTGTTCAGCTACATTAAGTGCCTTGAAAGCTTCAGTGAGGACTTTGGTACAACAGAAAGTGTTAAGTTTGGTACAACAGAATCAGTGAGGACTTAAATACTTAACTGTTTATACCATATTTAGGTCCTCGTATTTAGACCTCGTATAAATACTCAGGGGACTTAAATGTAATTATGTAATAAAGGAAGGGGCAAATATGTAATAAGTGATGAGTCCTTATTCTATAAAAGGACCCCTCACCTTCACAATTGGGGGAGGCCAATTCCTACGCCCTCTCACCTTCAGAAACTCTCTCCCTCAGAGGCTCTGAATCTCTTTCTCTCACCTCTCAGATAAATACAATCAGTGTGGACGTAGCCCAAACCTTGGGGTGAACCACGATACATCTTGTGTTATTTACATTTCTTGCAAATTCACGGTCGGATTTACATTGTTCCAAGACCTCCATCAACATTTGGCGCCGTCTGTGGGAATCGACACGAAAAGTTATGTTGGTTCTCTCTCAATTTTTCACCTTCGCCGTGAATCTGCAAAACCCACACAGAGACACAGACACAGAGTTGTCCCTACTCTCTCTCCAACACTAAGAATACCACCTCAGGCAAATAAAAATACCATCAACACTTCAGTGACTATGGCTTCGACCCCCAATTGACTACTTTCAGGTTTGGGAGGACGCAAGGAGGCACAAGCGGGAGACGATGAGATCCATAGACTCCCAATCCGTGTGGCCCTTTATAGAACTGGGCTGATTTGCATCGTGAAGAAATGGTGGCTGTGGTTCGATGACTGCTTCCATGTCTACCAACTGTTCAAAATCCCCAAATTCAACAAGAGCAAAACAAGGAGAAAAGTAAATCCACCATGCCCTCAGATAGTCTATTGAGGCAAATAATAGTAAGTTATGGCGTTAAAAGTCATTTCTGCTCTTGACACGACGAAGACGCAGTGGTACCATTTCAAGGCCATCATCGTCGCCGGCATGGGCCTCTTTACTGACGCCTACGACCTCTTCTGCATCCCTCATATCTTGCAACTCCTCGGCCGCGTCTACTACCAGAAAGACCGAATCTTCCAAGACAAAATATTCAACAACAACGACAATAACTTCTTCGTTCGCACTGATATGGTTGCGGCACTCTTGTGCTTCTCTCTCCTGGGAACCGTCATCAGACAACTCGTCTTCGGAAGACCAGGGACCGAATCGGAAGGCGCTGCATGTACGGGCTGTCCCTGATGGTGATGGTGCTCAATGCCCTAGGATGCGGCTTCTCCGTGTGCTCAAACCTTGGCATTTCACGGTGCGGTATCGTCTGATTTGGCTTGGGAATCCAAGCTACCCCCAAATTACCATGATCTACTTGATTTGGTGCCTCCTCAGAGATACGAAAACCGCTCGAAGAAGGATATCTTTGCTATACTGGAACTGGGCCTCACCGCCATGCCCATGTTCCTCAAATCTCTGAGTATTGGGAAGCCCAAATCGCCCCAAAACTTCAAAACCCTTCGAACCCCGTAACCCCATCACAAAGCTATGGTGTTTCTTAGCCATCCTTGCCTGCGTAAAGTTGCTTCTCGCCCTCTTCAGCTCCTCTGTTCCACAAGAAAAATCGAGAAAAAGAAAAATGGGGAGCTCAGGATTCGACTGGAAACTGCCGGATCACCCTAAGTTGCCGAAGGGGAAGGTCATCGAACTCATCGTTTTGGATGGGTGGGGCGAGGCTAACACCGACCAGTACAACTGCATCCATGTCGCCGAGACCCCTGTCATGAATTCGCTCAAGAAGGGTGCTCCTGAAAGATGGAGGTTAGTAAGAGCTCACGGAACTGCCGTGGGACTTCCCACAGAGGATGATATGGGCAATAGTGAAGTAGGTCACAATGCCCTCGGCGCCGGGCGTATTTTTGCCCAGAGGGGCTGGAGTACAATGATCATCATCACCATCACGACGAGGACAATCACAAAACTTGCCCGCTTTGCAGGACTCCATTGCTGACGTCATCGTAGAAGCGGAGCCTGAGTTGGGATCGCAGTAGAAAAAGGGAACAAAGTGAAAAGCAAAAGAAAAAGAAAAGAAAAAGAAGATGTTTGGAGAAAGAAAAAGAAAAAATAAGATGCGGTGGAAAAGAGAACAAGATAAAGCAAAAGAAAAAAGAGCAAAGCAGAAAAGAGAATAAAATTTGAGAAATTATGATTTGAATGAGCAGGACCGCAAGTGGTAAGGGACAAACGGTAAAGTGTTAAGTTTAATGATTAATTGGGTGCACATGCATGACAGAGACAGAAAGAAAGGCCTAGTACGCAGTAGGTGCAGTACGTACCAACGATCTGCAACTGTCGAAACCTTTATTTTTGAATGATGTAATTTGTTATCTTTTGGAGACATCTGTATAAACCCCATCAGAGGGTAATATGTATAAACCCCATCAGAGGGTAAAAAAAAAAAAAAAAAAAAACGGAAAAGCCCAAAATAAATGGGATGGCATGTTGTGTGGAGAGCGAAGGCCCATAAGCCCAAAATAGCACCAACCAGGCGATCAAAAGTACGCTCAATACTCCACAATTATTCGACAACCTACCGCTATTACCACCAACCAGGTGATCAAAAGTATGCCCAGTACTCCACAATTATTCGGTAACCTGCCGTTATTACCACCAACCAGGTGATGAAATGTACAACCCGTACTCTAATATCATTTGGCAACTAGCCATTCATGCCACCAACCAGGTGATGAAATGTACAACCCGTACTTCCCTTCATGCCACCAACCAGGTCATCAAAAGTACGCCCGGTATTCCAAATTATACATGAGCATTACTCATGTCATTCATACATAAACATTCATGAGCATCACTCATGACAATCATACATAAACATTCATGACCATTATTCATGTCAACATTCATGAGCACCATTCATGTTAACATTCATGAGCATCACTCATGACAACATCCATGAGCATCACTCATGTCAATCAACATAAACATTCATAAGCATCACTCATGTCAATCTGCTTCAAAAGCTTCATTTACAGAGCTCTAGCTTCAAAACCTTCATTTACAAAAGCCCCAGCTTCGAAAGCTTCATTTACAGAGCTCTAGATTCAAAGCTTCACTTGCAAAGCTTCACCTACAAAAGCTTCAGTGCAGGGTATACAAATACCGCCTCCAAACAACCGCTACTTCGGCCCATACATGGATTCAATTTGAAGTCTCCAGCCAACATACTCTATTAACTGAAAACTTGGGAGACTACATTATGTACCATATATTGGGCCTCAACTAGGCCTCATGAAAATACTTGGGGGACTTAGCCCATTATCTATGTACTGAGGAGCGAACCCTTATTCTATAAAAGGGACTCCCTCACTATCATTAGGGAGCACTCATGAAAAATACTTGGGGGACTCTAGCCCATCATCTATGTATTGAGGAGTGAGCCCTTATTCTATAAAAGGGACTCCCTCACCTTCAAACACCACAGGCCGAGCCAACCAAGGCAACATAAGCCACGAGCCGAGCAGCCTCACAACATGTGCTACTTCTAGTTCAGCATCATTTCAGATTGAGCACCACCTCATATCGAGCATCAGTTCAAGACAACATCTAGTTACTTCGGCCCACATTTGGACTGAATTTCAAATCTCTAGCCAAAAGACTCTCTTGACTAAAGACTTGGGGACTACTGTTTATACCATATTTAGGGCCTCGTATTTAGACCTCGTATAAATACTCAAGGGACTTAAATGTAATTATGTAATAAAAGAATGGGCAAATATGTAATAAGTGAGGAGTCTTTATTCTATAAAAGGACCCCTTACCCTCACAATTGGGGGAGGCCAATTCCTAGGCCCTCTCACCCTCAGAAACTCTCTCCCTCAGAGGCTTTGAATCTCTCTCTCTCACCTCTCAGATAAATACAATCAGTGTGGACGTAGCCCAAACCTTGGGGTGAACCACGATACATCTTGTGTTATTTACATTTCTTGCAGATTCACGGTCGGATTTACGTTGTTCCAAGACCTCGGGTTTTGTGCATCAACACGATTCACCAATTGCTCTAATCCTATCGTTGATCACATCAACTTAATCACTCAGGTAATAAAACCTTGTATTTCAAATGAGCATAATAACATGTTAACTGATACTCCTTCAAATGCTGAGATTTGGAATGCTGTTAAAAGCATTGGTGCTCTTAAAGCCCCAGGGCCTGATGGAATCCATGCCAGTTTCTACTAGGAATGTTGGGAGTTTGTGGGACCTTCAGTGTGCAACATGGTGAAAGACCTTTTTTTGTAAATAATACCAGTCTCAAATTAATTAATCATACAAATATTACCCTAATTCCGAAAGTGGAGAATATGGAGATTGTCAATAATTATCGCCCAATTAGTCTTTGTAATGTTAGTTACAAAATTATAACGAAAGTCATGATTCCTTCATTTGTGTATCTCGCTCAACTAGGGACCTTTTGCTCTGGGTAGATCTATATAGGATAACATTCTTATTGCTCATGAATTGGTCTCAAGTTTTAACAGGAAGAAAGGCATGAGTGGCGAGCTAGCTATCAAGCTAGACTTGGAAATAACGTATGATCTTCTAAATTGGGATTATATCAAGTGTGTGTTGGCAATGTTTGGTTTCTATAATAAGTGGATTAATTTAATTATGGAATGTATCTCTTCTACATCATTCTCAATCAATATTAAGGGTGAGTCTCATGGCTACTTCTGCGCAAGTAGAGGTATTAGGCAAGGTGACCCCTTATCCCCCTACATTTTCATTCTTTGCATGGAACCCTTAATTAGAAGTTTGAATGACTTAGCGTATACCCCAAAAACCCATATTAGTCTGCTCACTTCCCCTTTTGGCTACAAAGTCTCGAATTTAGACTTTGCGGATGACTGCCTTATCTTTGCCAAGGCAACTACAAAGGGTGCCAGAAAAGTTTTAGAGGTTTTAAATAAGTTTGCAAATGCTTCAAGTCAACAAATAAATTTTAACAAATCTTCTTAACCAGGCAAAGAATGAAATTGTTAATATTCTCCAAATCCAACATAAAACTACCATTGATAAATATCTTGGTATGCATAACATTGTGTTTTGGAATGACCCCATGAATGGAAACAAGATAATCATGAGGATTAAGCAAAAAACTTGCAGGTTGGAAGGCAAACACCCTTTCTAAGGCGGGGGTTGGAAGGCAAACACCCTTTCTAAGGCGGGGAGACTTACGCTTGTCCAATCTAACCTTACAAGTATGCCTAATCATATAATGTCTTGCTTCAAATGCCCTTATAAACTAACCAGTCAATTAAATAGAGAATGCAGACAGTTTTTTTTGGGTAATAATCATAAGTGTAACCCCGTGAGTTGGAAGAAAATATGTAGACCAAAGAATGCGGGTGGTTTAGGTATCAGGAACCTAGACCATTTCAATAAGGCGTGTCTTGCTAAACTAGGATGGAACCATAAGGATAACTGGTGGGCTAATATAGTCAAAAGGAAATACCTTAGACATGATACTTTTTTGGATACTAGAGCTAAACAAAACCACTCGTTCACCTGGAAAGGAATTCTAGGATCCAAAGACATTATCAGTAATGGTATGAGGTGGGTGATCGATGATGGCAAGGACTTCTTGTTCTGGACTCATAACTGGGTTTTTCCTCACCCTTTCTTCCATCTCATACTAGAGAATCAAGGACATCAAATCCAATATGACACCAATGTTGCAGAGTTTATTGTTGATGGTCATTGGGATAGAAACATTTTAAGTCAAGTGATAGACAATTATATTGTTAATAAAATTTGTGACATTCCTATTCCTCTTCATTCCTCCAAGGACGCTGTTGTTTGGGGTCCAAGTAATAATGGTAGTTTCTCGGTTGAATCTACGACTTGGCTCCAAATGGAAGACATTGGCCCTTCACTGGTTTTGGAAACAAATCTTGCCTCCCAAAGTTAAGTTGTTTGCCTGGAGCCTCATCAAGGGTAAGTTACAAACTAAGAAGAAACTAAGCAAGTTCATAACTAATATGAATGATCAGTGTCCTTTGTGTAACAACCACGAGGAAGATCATGATCATCTATTTCTCCATTGTCAGTATGCTAGGCAAGTTTGGAGTTGCTCTAATGATATGTCATTATCAAATATTGATATTAACCTTAAGATAAGTGACTGGCTTGGAGACCTTTCTCATCGGAATAAGAATGTTGTAAGTAATTTAAGTAAAGCTCTGGCTATTTGCTAGCAGATTTGGAATGATAAAAATAGTAGCATCTTCATGAATGAAAAACCTTTGCATAGTAGATCTTTTCTTCGAGCTATGGCTACGATAAATGATTACTTCAAGGATAATGTTGCTAACCTAGAGAATGCAGAAGTGCCAATTGAAAATAACTTGATCAAGTGGAAATGTCCAATGTCTCCTTACGTTAAAATAAATTTCGATGGGTCGGTGTCAAACTCTTTGGCTGCCGGAGGCTTCGTTATTAAGAACCGGAATAGCAAACCTATCCTCATCTGTGCTATGAACCTAGGGTCTTCCACCATTAACGTTGCTAAGGCTCTAGCATTACGTGAAGCTCCGATCTGGGCTAGGAGGAGGAGCCTGACGCATGTGTTAGTGAAGAGTGATTCTAAGATTATCATTGATCCTGTCTGTGGTGTCTATGAAGTGTCGTGGAATTTGAGATCTATTATTGAAGATATCAGGTGGTGTGCCTCGTCCTTCCAAGATATCAAGTGGGGGCATGTGTTCAAGGAAGCAAATTTTGTTGCAAATGCTATGGCGTATGTTGGGCTTAAGATTGTTAACCTTTGTATTTGGGATGCTTGTCTTCCTGTGGAAGCAAACTTGGCCCTCCTCGTTGATTGTAATGGCTCCAGCTATGTGAAGGGTTTCTCTCTTTAATGAATTTTCTTTCCTATAAAAAAAGAAAAAGAAAATGATAACGTTCCCAAATTAGTTTTTGATTTTCAGTTTTGATTTTTTTATTTAATATTTTTTTTGGTAAATATTTTTTTTTAGTATTACTACTTAAATCAATTACAAATCTAAACTGCCTATTAATAGAACTCTGATTGTAAACCAAAACTATATGAAATTACTATTTTAACCTCCTCATCAAAAATTGAACAAAAATAAAAAAATATGAGCAATTTAGTAAATACAGAATCATAAATTTTGCTGTTTTTTACAGTAACCTCACAACCAGGTTAATATATCATGCCCTATTTAAAAAATTTTAAAAAAAATATTCATCATTATCCCAATTTTCATAACTGATTTTTTTTTTTTTAATTTTAAAACCTAATCATCTCATAATATAAAAAAAAAACAAAATGAAATGTATTGTTCACACAGTGCATGTGGATATCTACTCGTTTATATTAATCAAAGGGAAAACCAATTAATTAAGAGCTTTTCTCAATCTATTCATGCATATTGACTCCTAACTGGTATATTTGACACGTGGCATTTTTAATTGGGTTACCACTTGACACTGCCATATGGCGGGAACATTCTTGAAGATCTTGGAAATATATTTGCTCACAATTCCAAAATAGTGGTAATATTTACCACCTTTTTTTTGGTTATTCGTTGGATGAGTTTAAATTGATCTATTTATTATACAAATTTCAAAATTTAAGCTCATTGAATGATAATTAATAGAATAATGAGTATTACAAACATTTTAAGATGATGAGCAAAAACACATCTTTTCTCAAACTAGAGCTTCTCGACTCCTAGCTTGTACCAAGTAGTAACAGTAAGTCTACCAATTATTTTATTTTACACATATTCGTACACACACTTCTTTAAATAAACTACAAGAAATATGAAGAACTCTGTTCTAAATTCTGTTTAAAATATTGAGAATCCAATAAGGTTATAGTTTAGTGGGTATAGCAAAAGCGATTAGAAGTACGCTGTGTACCAACATCTAGTGCTTTGTACAGTTGGATGATGTCCCTCTTACTTTGGTCTTGTGTTGTTGGGGTAAAGAATAAAACTGTAAAGATGCTCATCCATATGAATCTGTCCACCCAAGTCTATGGATTATGGAATGGCTGAAAAACTGGCTGTCAAAACTGCTTTGGGGGAAGACCCGTTTGGTGAGCAGGATGAGATGAGTTATTTCTAATTAAATTTGACTTGTAGCCTAGCTAATATTTGGTGAGAAAAATTGTAACATGAACTAGATTGGCTATAAATCTGAAATAAGGGAAAATATGATGGGTTGTGTAACCCAATCACACACATGAGTTATGCAATGCATATCTATCAATCTAATCATATTCCTAAGACCCAATCTCATCAAGTTCACCAAACAAGCTACAATTTGCTATATTGGTTTCAGTTTCATAGGACCACACTCATCAGACTTTATGATCCTAACTTATCCCATTATGATAATTAACAAGAAAATTTGGAATTCATGCATTATGATGTGTTAGAACAGAACTTGGAATATGTTCTTTGCCATTATGCCCATTTATTTGAGCCTTACCAAACACCTCTGGAAAATTCTCTAATTATCAATTTCCTTTTGCCCTATTGGTATATGCTTGGAAAGTCTTATCACGTGGATAACTTTGGTAAAAATTGTAGGCCTAGGGTTCATAAAGCAATGAAGCAGGAGTTGAACTCTGGTCATGAGTGTGAAACTAAATGATCATGTTACCTTGTTTAATGTCATTTATGACGCACATATTAGATCGAATTGGATAATTCACTAAATTTAAATTATGTTGATGTAAGGCATGAAGCTTGATTTCCAACTTCTAAATTTTGTCCAAATTAAATGAGTTAAATAGATTTAATTATAATTTAAAGGGCTTGATATCGTACCATTTTATTAGGATTGGAAATGATAAGTTTTCTTCATGACTAATTCATCTTCTACCTACAAATTGAACAAAATTTAGAAATTAGCTTTCACTTCATCCTTTAACATACATGAATCTATTGAGTTATCCCAATCCATGAAACATCACAAGAGGGAACGGAGAATAATCATAGTGAAATATGAACAAACTATAGTAAATTTTAATTGCACTCTTGATATAGCTATGTACAAATACATATAGAAATACCACCACCCCCCCCCCCCCCCCCCCCAAAAAAAAAAATCCCCAAAAAACGAAGAAAATAAGGAACACAAATAGAGACTTCCCCATATTTCACCCTAGTTTACAGAGAACTCTTCTTGCAGTCGAAACTTCTGCTGTCTTGCAATGAAGGACTCAACCTTGCTTCGAAACTCCTCGTTACTCATACCGTCTTCGGGGTACTCGCTCCCTACCAATTTCCCGCCAGACTGAACATTTTCCTTGAATTTCTCCGTCTCTGATCGTTTCAGTAAGTGCCGCGAGCTCTTGCAAACCGCGCGTTCTAAATTCTCTGACTGACTCCTTGTGAACTTCTTGACTTCCGAAGTATGAGGAGCTTGCTCAGAAACTATACTATCCTCGGGCCTTTTTTTTATGGCCTGGTACTCAATCCCATCGCCACGAAGTTTTTGATTCTTTTCGCTGTTCTGAACAAACTCTTCGTAAAGATCACCACCCGAGCTGTCTGTGCTAGAGTCTTTAGCTGAAAATCTGCCCGACTTGGCGTAGAGAATGATAACTATTACATTTCCAACGACAAACACGAAGCGAGGACTTACCATGAAGCCGGATATGTCTTTGAAGTAAGAGGCAGAGTTCTTGACAGCCTGAGGGAGTTGGACAGAAAACCTGGAAAGCAGGAGCAGAACAGCAAGCACCTCTATCAACCGAAAGAGTTTTGCGATTTTTCGAAGCTGGCGGTATTTCAAGATTGCGTTTGCCTTCTCAGCTTTGATGTCATAAAAATTGATTGAATCCATTTTTTGACAACGGGGTTGAGTGAGTGAAATCAATGAAAATCCTGAAAAGGTCGAAGATTTTGCGTTTCTCACTCGAAAAGGATTCGAGCCTTGTTCGAGGATTCGCAACCTACCATGTCTCTGATGAGAGCCAGTAGGGGTACTACTATCAGAGTAGTAGATATTGTGAGGATTTTGACTATTGGAAGCATGAAGAGAGAGAGAGAGAGAGAGAGGAAATGAAGTGAAATAAATTGGATTATGAGATGTTTTGTGTTATTGTGTGTGTTGTTGAACCCTTTACATGGTGCAGGCTTTGTATTTATAGGCCATGAGAATATGTAACTTTTTCTTTTTTAAATTTTAGGAGAATAGCTTTTCTATCTTTTTTTAATATTCCATTCATTTGCTTTATTTTAAATTTGCAAATTGAGGGTTTATGCAAGGCTCCATTAAACTAAGGCTATCCTGATGCATGATTATTTTTCTAGAATATGGTACTACACTTGACTAGGATTAGGATATTAAAGAGCATGGAATATAATATTAGCGAAGAATTATTCACCTACACACTAAAATCTCATAAGTTCGATTCTTCATTTTCCTTATATTGTTTGTCAAAATAAAAGTTGAAAATTACCAACTGCGTATTGGTAGTATCCTTCTTTCTTTTTCAATAATAAAAGAAACAACAGAAAAGAAGAAATGATCTGTTAGATGTGTCCAGTGCTAAGAAAGTACATTCAAATAAAATTTTACTTGATATTAATCTAACAACATCATATGTCTGAAATATCTAAATCAACATATTAACATATATATCTTTTATTTATACTTCAAATGAACATATTAAGATAAATAATCACAATAAGTAACACAGTAGTAAGGGCGCGGACTACGGCTTCCCAATAAACAAAAAATTATGGGAGATCTCGAGTTCGGTGCCCCAAGTTGGTGAATTTGCTTGACTATGGTCACGGACAGAAAGAAATTCTCTATAGGCTCTCTTGGCTTGGAATGAATAGATAACCAGAGCTTGCTACCAGATGTCCTTTAAAATTAAAAAAAAAAAAAACATATTAAGATAAATTATTGGTACTTGACTTCCACAGTCCAGGTGGCAAACACAGATACAAATCCATATCCTTGTCATCTAGATTCTAGGCTCAATTTCTTACTCACTAAGAATGTGCCAAGTAAGACCTAACTTTCTCTTGCTTTATTTCATTTCTTTTTCTTCAAATAACTTCTTTTAATTAGGACATTACCTTTTCTTCTTTTAGTGTGGCTTTCAGTTGCTTCCGTGCCCTAATTGACCCACCAAAAATAATGTGCCTCTCTTTTACTTGTGGACCACAAGGCTGTGTGGCACCTTATGAATCATAATGTTGGTTGTTTTACATCTTCCCCATCAATCATGGAATTCACCTTAAAAAATCAGCTTTTTGTAAATCACATGATGTGTAATACGTTCGTAAGTCATTTATGTGGACATCATGACATGAATAAAAGGAAGTTAGAGCGAAACTCAAACAATTTGTACATATAATTACTAAAATTGAGAGTATTAGGAAGTTCTAATGAATGTGTTCTTCTCCATAAGGTGTACGGATTGCTTAAGGCACGTTTATGTAAAGGTAATCGGAATCAAAATGCGGAATTAAATTTTGATTATAGGATACTTTAGTATTTACCAAATATTGGGAATAAAAAAGTTGGTGGAATCCACGCAAATTTTGGAATCCAACTTCAAAATTTGGAGGAATTGAATTCCCTACATTTAGGTGGGAATTGAATTTCGAGTTGTTGGGGGAATCATAATGGATTTTTCCTCCCCATTATACCCTCACTTATTTCTAAAAGAATACAGGTATTAGTACTGAGACCACTAAGGTGAAGCCGAATGCATCTGGTTCTGGTTTTGAGAGTTTGGAAAGAATTGATGTAGAGAAAAGTTCAGAGGAGAATGTTGATGTGCAGGTGAATTTCAAGGCTAAAAATATTGGTGAATAAAGCAATATTTCAAAACAGGTTGATCCTAGGGAGAATGTTAAAACAAAGGATGCACAAATTGTTCAAGCAAATGGGAAAAAGAAGGTGGGAAGGCCTAGACGCAATTAAAGGATGTGGTTGATAAACCTTTAGATGACCTTCATTTCAATGTTGGAGTCTCATCTAAGTTTACTACTAAAGGGAGAGTTATTCGTAAACCCAAATTTGATCCCAAAGTAGTATTGTGGTAGCAAAATTTGGCAATCTTCAGTCTTGATGAAATTGTACCTACAAAACAAATAAACATCTTTGATCAAGGCCAAAGCCACAGGCGCCTATGAGGTTTTTTTTTTTTTTTTTTTAGGGGGGGGGGGGTGGGTGGGGGTGCTTGACTAATGGATCTTTGATGTCTAAGTTAGTTTCTTTAAAAAGAAAGTGTTTAGGGCTTAAGTGCGTAGCCAAAGCTACAGAAGTTTGTGAGATGAGGTATTTATAGGGAGATGGTGGGCCTAGATGTAGGATTTCACCCTACACGTGGCGGCTTCAAGTCATTCGTAGGATGAAAGAAGAAAGAATAATCCCGAGATATTAATTATTAGATAATATTTTAGGATGATCATGGAAGTATCCTTAATTTGATGTGATGAGGATACCTTGTTTGAGTTGATCTTCAATTTAGGAGAGTGTTAAAGGTAGGATTTTGTAATTAATCCCATCTTTAATGCCTTTTACTTTTCTTCCTTGCCACGAGCAAGGGAACTTGGTGATGTTGTAATCTATAGCTCAAGCCTTCAGGGATTTTGGATTGCGCGTGGGAATATTTGTGGGCCCTGCCTATTTAGTGAGGGCATTCTTTTCTTCGTCAAAAAAAAGTTCACATGTCGTCTCTAGGATTTTGAAATTATTTTTGGCTTCATAAATGCCCCACCCCTGCAGGCAGAAAAGGGCAAGAGATGTAGAAAATCCCAAGCTGAGTAGGCAAACAGAGAGTTGTTTCTTGATTTGTTGTAGATTCTGCATTTTGACTTGGATTTAAAGTTTTTTAGGAAAGAGAAACCAATTGTTACCAAAACTTGTTTAAGTCTACCTTAAGTAGAGAGTTAAATAAATTTGGAGCACAATTTTTATCCCAACAAGAAAAAGAGACAACTAGAGGAAATTGTACTCCATCCCCTAGTCTTCTTCTTTGCTCGCTCTTGCAAAGAGTTGATCGTCGTTGTTCTTTTTCTTCATGTTGTACCAAGGTAAGAAAAAACTAAATTTTTCTTCTTCCTCCTTTCTTTTTATTTTTTTGGAACCGTGGTGCTTGACAGGAAGGTTCGACTCGGGTCGAGGTTTGAATTGGCTTGGCTTCTACTGTGAATGAGGGTCGTTGAGGCGCTGTGGACTGGAATAGGATGGGCCTGGCACTGGGCTCAACTTTCTGGTTACTAGATAATCGTCTCAGGATGCACTACTGGAGGAAAGAGGCTGGGCCTAAAGGCCTGGCTCATTGACGTAGGGTAAAGGAAGGCTCGGGCCTCCCGTTTGTTATGGGTTGAGAGACATAGGTGACACACCCCAACCCGGAATGTCCACCTGGACTCCGAATCGAACTGTGTTGTCCAACACCAGGAGGGTGACGAAACCATAAGTGTAGTGGGGTGGAAAATGTGAATAAACTTAAATCTAAAAGTGCCTAAATATAAGAGTGCACTGGTGAGCAAAAATGAACCCATTTCACACGTGATGTTAGAGTATAAGTAAAGTACAGTAAAGTAGGATGAGAATTATACCATTGAAGGTAACCACCTATGCCGAGGTTTGCCAAGACTCCTCGTCGACACAAAAGCTTAGCTACTAAACCTGGAAGGGCGAAAAAAAAAGGGTGAGTGGGCCTAAAATAAAGTTTTATAAAACCTTTTGGAAAACATGATAACCTCTCACCGTAAAACAAGTATAGTTTCCAAAATATACATACTACGTATAGTATGAAAGAACTTACCATAGCCTGCAATATCTCAAGAATTCAATACGTCACAATGTTTCGTAAGTAAGCACATGACATCCGTAATCACATAATCTCACATAAGAAAACATATCATATCGAGTGCTCATCAACACATGCTGACACACGAGTTCATGCAGAGGTATTCTGACATGAACAAGACTGGGTGTAACAATGATATACGCTGATAGTATTACAATCAAGTGAAGATTGGCGTTATACGCAGCACATATGAGTCCTAATTGCCTATAGAAATCTAGGACAGGATTGGCACCTCAATGGATCCAAAGTGAGTGTACGGTGCGATGTGCACATACACGTGAAAGATTGGCCCTGGCCCGAGTAAGTACTAACATCGATACAGCAAACGATGAGCAAATAACATAAATATCGTCATGCCATAGTGATTCGATAATTCTAGTCAACATAATATCATTCATAGCCGTAAATATAGTTACGGCATCAATAATAATATGCATACCTATGCATCCCATAGGGCGTAGCATAACTTCATAATTTCTATGAATGTGCTAAATCTTATAAACGTTACGCTAATCTAGGCATATTGTAGAAACTCTTTATGAAATGTATAAATGGAAACTAATAATTATATATATATACACACACACACTATATAAAAGAAAAGACCCACTCACAGTTACTTACGAGGTCGCAGTCAGTTGAAGTAGGATAGCCAGAGTCTCCGATAGTAATCGTACCTAAGCATAATATTGGAACCCATTAGTAAAACTCAATTAAAATATTTGAATTTGGAGAAACGAATGGTGGATTCAGAATCAATGAGTCGAAATACTCTAAGGACGGTCCCGAGCAATTTTCATAAAAAGTCAACGACAAAGTCAACGGTCAACCCTAAAAAGTCAACCGAGACGCCGAGCAGGTCAACTACGTTAAAACTTCGAAATTTCACTAAATGGTGTCAAAAAATGGAATTGGGGCATCGAAATTAGCCTAGGAGGATTTCCAAGAAAATTTCGAAAAAGTCAACATAAGGAATATTCTAAGAATATTTCGAGAATATTTCTGGAATATTCTTATTCCTAACCCAATTCAGAAATGGGTCATATCGGCTGGTTCAGATCTAAGTTTGGGCTTGGGCCTTCCTTTTTTTATTTTTCTTCTTCTTCTTCGACCGTTGGTTTCTCCGAAATGGGAAACCGGAAGTTCATTGGCTCCGATCGACTCCACAACTTAACCAACACTAGCAACCTAATGTACCAAATTTAAGCTTAAAGGACGAGGAATCGAACTATACCATTACAACTCTCGATCGTGGCCGGAGTAGGCCGGAAAATACCTGCAAGTCTCTTGGGTTTGCTAAAAAATCTGAAAAAACTTCCCGATGTGGTTTCTGTTTTCAAAACACACCAACCCATTTCAAAAACCTCCCAATCGTAGTCCTAGGCACGATCTACAAATTTTTAGGAAGGTTTCAGGCCTTATCTTTCACCGAAGACGACGAGAACTCACCAAAGTTCGTCGGGAGAAGAAAAACATGTACAGTGGTCCGTCACTATCAAGATTCAAGGATTTTGGCCTGAGTTTGAGAAAAGGAATGAAGTGGTGATGGTGGTGTGGTGCGACAGAGGTGATGGAGCTTGCTAGAGTAGCGACGTATGGGGCCATAGTTTGCCGAGAATGAGAGAGGATCCTGAGTTAGAGAGAGAGAGAGCTATGAGAGATGAGAGAGTTTGAGTGAGGGGGTGAGGTGGCAACAAGGGGTTAGTTGAGTAAAAAGAGAGAGTGACAAATAAGTGAAGGGCCGGGAAGGTGGGAGACATGGAAGAGATTGAGAAGTATGGGGTGTGGGCCCTATATGGATCACAACTCAAATTCACTAATGAAACTATAGAAAAATATCTCCTGTAACTTGAATTTACCAAACGCCCATCACGCCCCATAGTTTGTAAAATCTTCGTCGTAACTCAAATTTCAGTTCTGTTTGCGCCTATGCGTTCATACCATCGAGTACTTTGAGAATACGATAAAATAATAGCCCATACGCGTCACGAAATGACAGTCGACGAAAGTCAACGATCTTGCCTTTGGGGACATTTTTGTCAATTCACTCTTTTAAAATTAATAAAATCGTAAAATTAGGGACGGATTGTCACATAGGAGAGGGTCGTGGGCCTGTTGATGGAGAGAGGAAAGAGGTTGGGCTCCTGGTGGCCTAGCCTTAAGGGGAATGTCACTTGCATCCACTTGCTGATTGGGTCACAAGGTGCTGGCTGTAGCCTAGCATCTCCTTTATATATATATATATACATATTTTCTTTTTTCTTTATGTCTCCCTCGAGCAATTTTCTAAGTAGTTTTCCTTGTGTTTTCCATGCAGGAATTCTTCAAGATTCCTCTGTCCAGCAGTAAAGGTGATGAATATCCTTCATTCTTGTATAGCCAAGGCAGGTCTTCTAGCAAGGTAGGCTACGTCAAGGCCGCTTATATTAAGATTATTTGCAATGAGCTATTTCGAGACTTCCTTGAGAAGTATAGACATGCAATCCCTTCTTGCACTGCTGATGGCAATGGCTACAGCTGCAATTTCACTGTCGACGACAACGCACGCAATGGCACTTGGCCGCCGGACACAAGATAGAGTGTGATCCTGTTTCAAGTACTTTCACCCTTCGTTTTGAGCAAACAAAGGGAGTTTTGGGTATTTTCCTTAGTATTTACAAGCTTTGAGTAGTTGATTAGTATAGTGGTTTCCCATATAAGAGAGACTTATCCCTAGGAGTTTAGAGGCCAGGCAAGGCAAGCTAGCTACGACCTAACAACATATCAGTGAGTAGGCTTTATTTTCAAGCGTATATTATATATAAGTTTCCATGACTGCTTCGACGAAGTATATTTACATCATGCCATGCTTTTTACTTACAAATACAAGTATTATTGATGACGCTAAGATTTATGAAATTATGTTGGCATGATCATATATATTTTATGTGCTTATCATGCATACTTACACCAGTGTTTGTACTCATATGGGTCAGGAACAGCGTCACGTGTATGTTCACAACTGACTGTTAGCTCACATTGGATCCATTGTAAGTGTCATCTTGTACTAGTTGTTTTTGCATCTAGGGCTCGTACTTACGTGCTTAGCGCTAACTTCATTTGTATATAGTATTCAAACGTAAAATATTAAACCCAGCTTATCATGTAGCTACTTTCTACATGAACTTCTCTGTCTGCATTTTGATGAGCATATTATGTTGCATTGTTAAGATATTTGTGATTTACTGTATCTTTAGCATAACTGTCACATCTCGGCCCTGGCCCCCACCACATCACGGGCTCGACTCTGCCGTAGCACGATATTGTCCGCTTTGGGACTCGACCACACCCTCACAGTTTTGTTTCTGGGAACTCACACGAGAACTTCCCAATGGGTCAGCCATCATGGGATTGCTCTCGCGCGAACTCGCTTAACTTCGGAGTTCCGATGGAACCCTAAACCAGTGAGCTCCCAAAAGGCCTCGTGCTAGGTAGAGATATGGGAATATACATATAAGGCTTATAGGATCCACTCTCCTGGGCGATGTGGGATGTTATAATAACTACTTTTATACTATTTGCGTTGGTTTTCAACTAACGGGTTTTAGAGTGAGGTTTATTATGTTGCGAAAAATAAAAAACAAAAGTTTGTAGAAAATTCTTAGTTTTGCCCACTCATATTTTTTGTTTTGTGCACCTCAAAGACTAAAGAGTTGGATTCAATGGCGAACGGCAGATTCTGACATCCATTTCTAATAATGTAGGAAATTTATTTCTTGTTAGTTGTATAATATCCATCCTACCTAGGATGGGAATATTCTTACCTTTACTGCATTGTTGTCTATGCTCTGACACTGCATACTTTTGTAATAAGGGTTCTTCCTGCACAGCACTACGCACTCTCACTCTCATATTAATTTTGTTCTAGACTTTGGTTTTAATTTACTCGTACTTTTTACACATTATTTGCATATTATGGCTTCGTCATCTTCTAGTTGTTGGCCAACAAGGCTCGATTTTGGTGTCTATTTGAATATCCAGGTCGGAGTGTGTCAACCACTTCAAATTTGAAATTAATGTAAAGTTTTTCTCTTGTAAAGAAGTTATCATTTATGGCAAAATATTGATTAGAGTTAGATAGACCTTCCAACTGGTTAAGTTGTACTCTATCTATTACAATTATTATTTTTTTTTTAACTTAGGACATTTTTATTGGAAAATTCTGTTTAAGACAGAACGAGAAAAATCTTGTGCCACGAAACAAAGGAAAAGGAGACCCTAAAAATTCACAGCACAGGTGTGCAAATCATGGTTGAACGTTACGGAATTATACCTAATTAGAGATTTTGCTGGACAACTACCATAACCTATGACTCAAAAGTAGTGTAAGTGAGTTTTATTAGGCTTTAGCAAAAGAGAACTCGCATTACTTAATGGTTCTATTTTGGTATGGATTAAGCAATGCGAGTCAATCTTCTTTACGATTAAACTGATTTAATTATTAATAAAATGTACTTTTGTTTAAAAACCAACGTTTCAAAAGTTATAAAAGGAAAACAACATAAATAATTGTTAGCACATAGTTTTTATTACAAACGATATTCTACACTAAAGATAGATGAGAGAGTTTGAACTAGTAAAGCAGTTAGTTAAAGAGAGAAATCATAACCCTTAGGGCAATTCACCACTTGTTACTAGTGTTGATGCACAAAATCAGTGAGGACTTTGGTACAATAGAAAGTTTGTGACCTTCGCTAGATTGCTTCAGTCACTAGTATGGATAAGTATGTAAATGGATAGAGACAGGGAAGCAAACACAAGATATACGTGGTTCACCCAGATTAGCTACGTCCACGGAGTAGAGGAGTTCTCATTAACTGTGAAGGGTTTACACAAGTACATAAGTTCAAACTCTCCTTTTGTGAGTACTAGTGAATGATTTAGTACAAATGACATTAGGAAAATATTGTGAGAGAATGATCTCTATTTATAGAAGAGAGTTTCTAGTTTCATTCTGACATTGACACGTGTCGTCCTATAATTGGCCTCTGATGTCGACACGTGTCGCATTATGATTGGCCTCTGATGTTGACATGTGTCGCGTTGTGATTGGCCTCCTAGTTGGAGGGAGACTCTTGTGGGTCCTTGGCAGTATAATGTTGACCGGTGCTTAGTAGTGTCGGGGTTGGTCAAGTATGGTACAAACAGTGCTCCCCTAAGTTCCCGAGTGAAGGAAGCTTCTCGATTGGGGACTTGCAAGATCCAAGCCATTGAGTAATCACGAAACTTCTAAGTACTCAAGTGTGGTTCGCTTTTACTTACCTTATATGTCTCGTAGGTAGATGTGGCATCTTCTCTTGAAGTACTTTTCCTTCATCCAGGAGTGGTATCTCTAACCGGTGAAGATGCACAAGGTAATGTATCAATTTCACTTAAAGCTTACTTGTAGTTTCAGGCTTGGTCAAGCGCGATACAAACCCTATAGTGGGAGTCCCCCAAGTCTCTGAGTAAGAAGGTCTGCCGAAGAAGGTTACAGACAAGGTAAGCTAAGCAATCAGACTTCCAAGCAAGCAACCTGGATTGGAGGTTCGACTTCGGCTTCCAGTTGATTGTTCTCCTTCTCCTTGTGTCGTAAACAGCAACAAGGATAAGGAGAAGCAAATGGAGAAGAGATTATATGAGATACTTTTGCTTTTGAAGAAGTAACTTTCCACAGGCTTATTCTTGAACTGGGCTAGAGAGTTTTCTGGTTTCCTCCAGAGTATAAGGTCGACTCAAGAATTTGAGGGTCAAAACAAGTCCCTCAAATCTAGAGTACGTTCGACCCTAATGATATGGGATAATTTTGTTGTCGACAAAGTAGTGGGTGTGGTATGGTGAGGCTTTGCTCTTTGGCGATGGTGTCAGCGAAAGGTTGTTGAAGCTTCTCGAGTTCTTCGGATAAGGAAGCGATGCTGGGTTTGGATTTGATTTAGACTCTTCTGTCTGGGTTGCATGGTTCTGCAGGAAGGGCATCGTGTTGTAGTGATCTGTTCCAGCTCATCATTGGTTCTTCTGCTTCAATCTTTTACAACATTTGTCCCCGATGGAGGAGTGGAATGCAACCTTTGCATTTAAATGGTCCTTTAAAGCACTACTTCTCAGCAACTCATCCATACGTGGCTGCTTCAGTGTAAAGCGTCAATATCATATCAACTGTTCTGAAGTATTTGCCAAAGGACTTCGTGACCTTGACAACAGTTAAGGATGAGTACTTGAGAGCAATGTTAGGCAAACAACCATGCAAAGATTCCAGGCAATCAGTTCCAGATCAGAAGTTTGATTTCAGGTTCCAACTAATTGCGTTTTTTCTCCTTGTTCTGCAGGTAAGAGCAAGGGCAAAGGAAAAGACAGGGAAAAAGCATGATATGGGATACTCTTGCTTTTAACCCAGATGATATGAGATACTCTTGCTCTGGTATGGCTTGTTTGCATAGGTATTATCGGGATGGGGGAAAAAAGTTGAGTATTTCGAGAGACTCTGCTGGGAATGCCCTATCGGATGTGAATAAAAGTTGAACATTTTTTTTTATTTGCAGGTATGCCTGGCTGTGGAGGATGGAGGTCGACATATATAGGAATTGTTTCAATAATGGGTAGTAACGATGTTCTTTTACCCTTCTCGGTCATAGCAATGTAGTGGGAACTGCAACATTCACGTGTTTTAACTTTGTCAGAACACTTTGAAAAAGTGGTCTGTGGTATCTGGAAAGCTGATGTTGCATGTGAAGATTGCATACAAGCTTTATCCAAGGAAATCTGGCTCTCAAAGTTCATAAAGCGATGCCTCTTCGGTTTTCGAACAAGCAATCCTGTTGGGGATCTGGCTCTCGAGATTCGGAGAGCGTTGCCTCTTTGATTTTTGAGAAAGCAATCCTGGTAGGAGTCTGGCTCTTGAGATTCGGAGAGTGGTGCCTCTTCGATTTTTGATAAAGTAATCCATGTGGGAGTTTGGCTCTCAAGATTCGGAGAGCGGTGCCTTTTCAATTTTTGAGAAAGTGATCCTGGTGGGAGTCTGGCTTAAGAGATTCGAAGAGCGGTGCCTCTTTGATTTTTGAGCAAGTAATCCTGTTGGAAGTGTTTTCTCGATGTGAGTAAAGGTTGGGAATTTTTGCCAGTTTTGCCTTGCCACGGAGCACAGAGGCTGACACACATAGAGACTTTCCAGTTACCAAGCAGTGGTGTTGTTCCTTTACCTTTGTGGGTAATGGTAGGGTAGCTGGACCTTCAAAATTTATGTGTCTAAACTTTGTCATAGATCTTTGGCAAAGTTATTTATGGTACCCGAGGAGCTGATGTTGCTTGTGGGGATTGTCAACATATTTTACTCAGGAAAATCTGCTTATCAAAATCCGGAGAGTGGGTGCCTCTTCGATTTTTGAACAAACGGTCATGCTACCCTTTCTTTTATAGGGGCACCAATTGTGTGCAAGAAGTACGTTCAGAGAGTTATTGCTTGTAGGAATTTTTCCCTTGTTTTTGTACTTCAGAAATTTATTCGACCTCATTTCTCCTTCATTATTTCTGAAAAAGTCTGGCCCATCCGACCATCGTTTTGACTTGAACTTTGGTGAAGAGGCAGCCATGTCTCCTTAAGACAACATATGGCGCCCATCCTTCTTATCCCCTACTGGTCCTCTTACCGTTAGGGACTCTGTGATAAAGAATGATATGACTGCTACGGTGGTGGCTAAGAACCTTCTCACTCCCAAAGATAACAGACTACTGTCCAAACGGTCTAATGAGTTGGCTGTTAAGGATTTTCTGGCTCTCAGTGTTCAATGTGCAAGTTCTGTGTCTAATATGGCCCAACACCTATTTGCTCGAACCTGCCAAGTTGAATCATTGGCAGCTGAAGTGATAAGTCTCAAACAAGAAACCAGAGGGCTTAAGCATGAGAATAAACAGTTGCACATGCTTGCACATGACTATGCTACAAACATGAAGAGGAAGATTGATCAGCTGCAGGAATCTGATGGTCAAATTTTACTTGATCATCAGAGGTTTGTGGGTTTGTTCGAAATGCATTTATTGCCTTCGTCTTCTGGGGCTATACCGTGTACTGAAGCTCCAAATGATCAACCTTCGGTGCCTCCTCCTTCTGGGGTTCTGCCCAGTACTGAGGCTCTGAATGATCACCATCCGGTGCCTCCTCTTCCTAGGGTTTTGCCGACTGTTGAGACTTCTCATGAGCAACCTTTGTGAAGGCTCCCTCTTGTTTGTTTATTTTGATTCATGTATATGTACATATTTGTAACTTATCAAAGATATCAATAAATAATCTTTGCTTCATTTCAACGTATTGTGTTAAATACACCAAGGCTTCCTTCACTAAGTTCTTTGAATTTTTTTTTCTTTTGCTGATGAAGCATGTAGGTTGAAAAATCCAAGTCACTGAGTAGTCGTGAGACTTCCGAGTATCAAGGTGCAGTAGCATATGGTAGGAGTCCCCCAAGTCTTCGGTCGAGGGAGTTGACGAAGGAGGTGTCTTGCTAGTAGTTAAGTTTCCAAAGTAACAAAACTTCACCATTTTCCTTTCTAAGTGGTAGCCCAAAACTCCTCCTTCATATATATATTTGTTATGAAAGTTGTTAGGCCTAAAAAAGAGGAGGCCTAGACAATTTTTTTTTTTATTATTTAATTTTCGATTTTTTTTAATTTTTGAATTTTCGAATTTCTGAATTTTCGAATTTCCGAAAATATATATATATATATATATATATATATATTAAGATTTATAGGTGAAGCTTTGTAGGTGAAGCTTTGAGGTTGAAGCTTTATTGGGTACCATGAATTAATTTTGCTTCACACTATCTTGATCAAGATAGTGTGAAGCTTTTGTAGGTGAAGCTTTTGTGGTGGGTGAAGCTTTTGTTGGTGAAGCTTTTACGGGTGAAGCTTTTGTTGGTGAAGCTTTTACGGGTGAAGCTTTTGTGGGTGAAGCTTTTGTGTTGAAGCTTTGTAGGTGAAGCTTTGGAGTTGAACCTTTGTAGGTGAAACTTTTGTGTTAAAGCTTTTGTAGGTGAAGCTTTGGAGTTGAAGTTTTTGTTGGATATCATGAATTGATTTTGCTTCACACTATCTTAATCAAGATAGTGTGAAGCTTTTGAGAATTTGTAGTTGTCCTCTATTGATGAAGCTTTTGTTGGCAACGCTTTTGTGGTGAAGCTTTCTTGGGTACCATGAATTGGTTTTGCACTTTTGAGAATTTGTAGTTGTCCTCCACGGATGAAGCTTTGTTGAATTTCACAATTTTTTTTTTTTTTGGTAAAACTAGAACTTTGTTGAATTTCCCAATTTCGTTTTTTTTTTTTTTTTGGGAAACTAGAAATTTGAAAATGTGGGAAAGACAACATATACAAATTTTTCTTCCACACTGTTAAGCAAGAGATTGTGATGCAAGCCACACCTTGTAGTAGTCAAAGGTTTGGATGAACCATATAAATTGAATTTGCTTCGAAAAGTCTTGATCAAGAGTGTGTTAAGTTTTCTACGAGTTGTAATTGCCCTTCATTGATGAAGCTTTTGTTAGCACCATAAATTGGTTTTACTTCACACTGTCTTGATCAAGAGTGTGAGAAGCTTTTGAGAATTGTGGTTGAACTCCTTTGATGAAGCTCTTGTTGGCACCATAAATTGGTTATGCTTCACACTGTCTTGATCAAGAGTGTGTGAAGCTTTTGAGAATTGTGGTTGCCCTCCATTGATGAAGCTCTTGTTGGCACCATAAATTGGTTTTGCTTCACACTGTCTTGATCAAGAATGTGTGAAGCTTTTGAGAATTGTGGTGGAACTCATTTGATGAAGCTCTTGTTGGCACCATAAATTGGTTTTGCTTCACACTGTCTTGATCAAGAGTGTGTGACGCTTTCAACGAGTTGTAGTGTTTGCATTGTTACAGAGGAGAAATGTCAAAAGCAAATGCAAGATGGCTGAATAGCTTGATCTTCGTATGCCATGCATTGAAGTTGTTGTTGGCTTGCAATAAGACTTTGTTGGTGACTATAACTCTTGTTGGGCATAAGTGCTTCCCTAGTTGAGTTGTCAAGCTTAAGGGTTTTTAATTATTTGTGAATGTTAGGAATTCACATGTACCAGTTGTACCACTCGTCTTCTGGTAGGTGGAATGAATGGTGAGTTGCTTTCATCATTTGGTTGGTGGTACGAATATGAGTTCCTTCATCACCTTTCATCACATTTCATTACCTGGTTGGTGGCACGAAGATAAGTTCCTTCTTTACCTGGTTGGTGGCATGAATGGCAAGTTGTTAAATGATATTAGAGCACAGGTTATACATTTCATCATCTGGTTGGTGGCATGAAGGAGAGTACGGGTTGTACATTTAATCACCTGGTTGGCAGCATGAAGATGAGTTCCTTCTTCACCTGGTTGGTGGCATGAGTGGCAAGTGGCCAAATGATATTAGAGTACGGGTTGTACATTACATCACGTGGTTGGTGGCATAAAGGAGAGTACGGGTTATACATTTCATCACCTGGTTGGTGGCATGAAGATGAGTTCCTTCTTCACTTGGTTGGTGGCATGAGTGGCAAGTTGCCAAATGATATTAGAGTATGGGTTGTACATTACATCACCTGGTTGGTGGCATGAAGGAGAGTACAGGTTGTACATTTCATCACCTGGTTGGTGGCATGAAGATAAGTTCCTTCTTCCCTTGGTTGGTGGCATGAGTGGCAAGTTGCCAAATGATATTAGAGTATGGGTTGTACATTTCATCACCTGATTGGTGGCATGAAGGAGAGTACAGCTTGTACATTTCATCACCTAGTTGGTGGTATTAAGATGAGTTCATTCTTCACATTTCATCACCTAGTTGGTGAGAATAAAGGCAAGGTGTCAAGGCATATTGTAACAAGTGTCGAATGACACAAAGTATGCTGAACCCTTTCGAAGCACAGTTGGCTTATGTATGAATGTGTTGGAATGTATGATTGAACGAATATATTGTGAAGCTGTTCATTTATTTGTATAGTCTTGTTGACATATACTTAGACTTTGTTTCATGTTGAAGCTTTGAACACGAGTGTTTCATTGCTAGGAATGTAAGAGGATTAGGACCGAGTTGTCTAAATCACCTCTTCATTGAATTCATGCCAAATAGTCTTCGTTACATAGGATGCCGAACGGCTGAAGCTTAACATTTGTACTATGTGAGTTTACTTGTAATAGTACTTTAAGTGATCAGTGTTCCGTGGATGGCCAAGGGTCTTGCCATCAGAGCTTCTAAGCTTGTAGAAGCCAGGGCGACTGATGCCAACAAATTCAAACGGTCCCCCATCCATCCTAGTTTGGACTAAGTGTTCCTTCACTCGGGACTTTGTCGCAGAGTAATCTTTTTTTGAATACCCAGTCCCCCACTTTTAAAGAACAAGGTTTGACCCTTGAGTCATAGTAGTTAGAGATACGCTGCTCGTAGGCGACATTCCTCAAGTGAGCCTGATTTCTGTGTTTCTCGACTAGATCTAAGTTGAGGGTAAGTTGTTTGTCATTTTCGCTTTGCACATAGTTATGGACTCAGAACGTTGCTTGCTCAAGCTCAACTGGGACAACTGCCTCTGTACCAAAGGCAAGTGAGAATGGGGTTTCTCCTGTTGATGTCTGATACGAAGTGCGGCATGACCAAAGAACTTGGGGTACAAATTCTAGCCAACAACCTTTAGCCTTGTCCAAGGTGGTTTTCAAAGTTCGCTTGATTATTTTGTTGATGGCTTCGACTTGTCCATTAGACTGGGGATGAGTTGGGGAGGCAAAACATAAGTTGATGTTGAACTTAGAGTAGAACATCCTGAACTTATTGTTGTCGAACTGTTGCCCGTTGTCAGTGACTATCGCATTGGGAATGCCGAATCTACAAAGAATGTTCTTCCATACAAAGTCTTCTATTTTTGCCTCAGTAATGGTTACCAAGGGTTTTACTTCAGCCCACTTTGTGAAGTAGTCAACTGCAACGATTGCATAGCGGACCTTACCCTTCCCTGCAGGCATTGGGCCGATCAAATAAAGTCCTCATTGGGCGAAGGGCCAAGGGTTGATCATAGGAGTGAGCGGCTCGGGAGGGGAGTGAGGAATAGTTGCGTAACGTTGACACTTATCACATGGGCGAGATATTCTGATGGCATCTTGGTGGAGTGTTGGCCAGTAATATCCTTGGCGAAAAGCCTTGTGTGCTAGGCATCGAGATCCAGCATGATCTCCGTAGACTCCTTCATGTATTTCCGGAAGGACAATTTCCGCCTCCGCAGGAGTAAGGCATCTTAGGTATGGTAGGTTAAAACCCCGCTTGTAGAGTTGGTCATTAATGATCAAGTAACGGGTAGCCTTGTATCGAATCTGCTTATCTTTGACTTTGTCATTTGGAAAGGTACCATGAGCAAGGAATCTATAAATCGGGGTAATCCAACTATCCCCCTGTTGTAAGTTGCACACTTCCGCAGCCATAGTGCTTGGTGCTACCAACAATTCACTTGAATTTTTCTCCCAATCTTGTCTTCCACCGCTGAGGCGAGGCGAGCCAAAGCATCTACATGACTGTTTGCAACTTGAGGAATCTGGGTGATCTAGTAGTGGAAGTGCTTAAGCAACAATTGTGTTTGTGCCAGATATGCTGCCATGGAGCTATCCTTAGCGTCAAAGTTCTTGGTGACCTGGTTAACCACCAATTGGGAGTCACTGAAGATATCAATTTGTTTAACCCCAAGGTGTTTGGCCAAACGTAAGCCTGCTAGGAGGGCTTCATATTCGGACTCATTGTTCCACGCCTTAAATTTGAAACGAAAAGCATACTCCATCGCCACTTTGTCAGAGGTCGTAAGGACTAGTCCTGCTCCATAACCCTGTTAGTTGGACGAGCCATTAACATATAGACTCCATGATGAGGCTGTTGGTTCTATTTTCTGAGCTTCCAAGGGTAATGAAACCACTTCTTTAGGCGTAGAAACAATGTTAACAGAATATGTGAAGTCGGCGATAAAGTCTGCCACTGCTTGGCCCTTCTCAGCTGGCTTTAGTTAGTAAGAGATGTCAAACTCACCCAATGTTATCGCCCATTTTATCATTCGCCTCGAAATGTCAGGACTTTAAAGTATCTATCGAAGAGGATGATTGGTAAGCACGATGATGGAGTGTGCTTGAAAGTAAAGGCGAAGTTTTCGAGCAGACATGACCAATGTTAGAGCCAATTTCTTAATGTCGGAGTATCATGTCTTTGCATCTTGTAAGGCCTTACTAGCATAGTAGACAGGTCATTCGACATTACCATCCTTTCGAATGAAAATGAAACTTACTGCTGAAGCTGATACCGACAGATAGATAATGAAAGTGTCTCCAACCTCAGGTTTGGAGAGCATATAGGCTTTACTTATGTAGTCTTTGAGGTTCTTGAATGCCTCGGCACATTCATCAGTCCATGTAATGTACTTCTTACTTCCCTTAAGTGCTTTGAAGAAAGGAGCACATCTGTCTGTGGCCTTATAAATGAACCTAGTTAAGGCTGCCACCTTGCTAGTAAGGCTCTGGATGTCTTTTGAAGTTACCGGTTCCTTCATGTCGAGAATTGCTTTGATCTTCTTGGGATTAGCCTTAATGTCTTGTTGGCTTATCATGAATCCTAAGAATTTTCCAGAGCCTACACCGAAGGCACATTTATTGGGGTTCAACCTCATTCGATACCTTTTCAGAATGGTGAAAGTTTCAGATAGGTTAGCGATGTGTTGGTCAGCATGTTTGCTCTTGACTAGCATATCATCAACGTAAACTTCCATGTTTTTCCCAATCTATTCGGCGAACAATTAATTAACTAGTCTCTAATAAGTCGCTCCTGCATTCTTTAGGCCAAAGGGCATGACTTTATAGCAATATAGTCCCCTATTAGTAGTGAAGGCTGTGTGTTCTTGGTCCAGAGGGTTCATGAGGATTTGGTTGTATCCTGAGTAAGCATCCATGAAGCTCAGGAGTTTACACCCTGTCATAGACTCTATAAGTCTATCAATGAGAGGAAGAGGAAAGCTATCCTTCGGGCATCCTTTGTTTAGGTCGGTGTAGTCAACACACATTCTCCATAAGACCTTTTGGAGCAAGAAACTTTCTTTGGTCGGATTTTTCTTAACAAGGACCACATTTGCTACCCATATTGGGTAATTGACTTCGCGGACGAAGCCTATGTCTTTGAGTTTTTCAACTTCTGACTTCATTGCTTTCTATCGTTCAGCGTCATAAGATATTCGCTTCTGTCTCACCGGCTTGGTCTTGGGGTCAATACTCAAGCGATGACATATGATATCAGGAGAGATGCCTGGCATGTCCTCGTATGACCAGGCGAAGACCTCAGTCTTCTCTTGCAAAAAGAGATCAATGCCAACCAAATAGGTGGTGACAAGGTGGTGCCAATTTTCACCATGCGATCTGGATAATCTTTTGATATAGAAACCTTCTCTAGCTCTTTAGCGGGTTGTGCTTGCTAGGTGAAAGAGTCATCTCAAGGATTGTCGGGTTGACTGTTACCACCGTGAAAATCCAAGTTGGCTTCATTCGGGCTGGTCTTTATGACTTAGTCATGTATAGAAAGGGTTTCCTTGGGCACAAGCAGGTATTATTACTTGACCGAAGTGTTGTAACATGACCGTGCACTAAGTTGATCTCCTCTGATGTAACCATTGTCATGGGGGGTTGGAAATTTCATCAACAACATATGTGTGGATACCATGGCCTTGAGATCATTGATGTCTGTGCGTCCAAAGATGACATTGTATGTCGTTAGGCAATCAACTATCAGGAAGTTATTGGTAATGGTAGCTGTGTAAGGGCATGTACCAATGGTGAAAGGTAAGTGTATGCTCCCTATAGGTTGCACGATATCATCGGAGAAGCTTATCAGAGGAAAAATCGAGCGATCGAGCAAGTGTTCAGCTACATTAAGTGCCCTGAAAGCTTCAGCAAACATGATATTGACCGAAGCCCCCTTGTCTACCAGGATTCGTCTTACTTCAAAGTTGGCTATGTGAGCCTCCACGATCAGTGGGTCGTTGTGAGGGTAGATGATACCTTTTTCTTCCTCAGGGTAGAAACATATTGGATCCCAGTTAGGCTTTTGATACTTGCCTCCCCTGATGTCTTCCATGTGAAACACTTGGTGGCCAGACCTTAAAGCTCGTTCGCTGTTTTTCATGGCCTTATTGGAAGATTTAGATATGGGTGTGCCGCCGCTTATGGAATATATCACATTCACTTGGCGTTGGTTACGGTTATCCCTTGAAGGGTGAAGAAAGAATCGATCAATTTTTCCTTCATGCGCCAAAGCTTCAATATGATCACGAAGGGTGATACACTTCTCGCCATCATGGACATTATGTTCGTGGCAGCAGTAAAACGTGCTCGTGTTCTTCGTAGGTTTGTAACCCTACTGCATCGGCATTGGCTTCGGTATCAGTTATGCTATGCTGGGGTAAATGGCCATGCATGTGGCGTTCAAAGGCGTGGATGTCTTATACCTCGGGGTAGGGCCTGTCCTGACACATGCTTGGCCCACTGTGTTAACTGCCTGGGGGCGGGCATTATTGTGGTGATACCCTTGGTTATTGCGATAGTGTCCCTTACTCCTTTTACTAAAATGAGAATGGTGAGGATGGAAATCTTTCCTTTTATCCTGAGATTGATATGTATGTTGACTTGGCGAAACATTAAGTAAGGCAAGAAGAGACACCGCTGTCGTTTGGAAGGTCAAGGTCTTCTCATTTGGTTGGATCTGGCTTCAACTCCCTACTTGCTGATAAGGGGTGGCTGTGGGGGGTTTCCCTTGATATGTCATTGCCTCAGCAGAGGCATGGTTGTAAGCCTGTGCCATCACCTCAGAGTAAGTCTTCCAAGTGTTAGTATTGATCATGTACTTAAAGAAACAATCACGTAATGACTCGTCTGGCTTCTGGCAAATAGTGTACAAGTCATCCGCAGAGTGCAAGCGATCAGTCTGGAAAATGTGTTGAGAAACAAACAGTTTCCTCAATTCCTCAAATGAGTCTACTGTCTCAGGTAGAAAACGATAATACCAGTTTAAAGCTCCACCAGAGAGGGTGAAGGAGAAGAGAAGACATCGTTTTTCGTCGGTGTGCATCCGGTATGCCATGGTGGACTCAAAGAGGTTAAGGTGTTCAATCGGGTCCTCATTTCCAATATAGAGTTGCAAGCCAAGCTTCTGTTTTTTCTTTGCTTTGAGGGGGTGTCGAGGATCCTCCTTGTAAGAGGGTCAGGTCTAGGTTGGTTCCAATCAGGTATCTCAGCCTGTCGTTCGGCCTTCAACTTGTTTACTTCCTTAAGGAGCTGTAGGACAAGAGGATCCTGAATGGAGTCATGTACCACTGGACCTTTCTTTCATAAATCTCCATCTCCTCTTGGAAGTAGGAAGGTTTGATCAAGAGCATGTGATTTTTCCCTGGACTCGTTGTACTGACTTCCAAGGTATGTCTGTCGGAACATCTCAGAATCCCCTATACCTTCGTGTTTCTCTAGGCCTTGTTGCCCCTTCCCCAAATTGGTAGCCAGCCTGGGACATGGGAGGGGACCGAGTCTTTCAGAGACCCTTGGGTCATTGATCTTCGAGCTTACGTGGATGGGATTGTCTCAACGTTGCTTTAGGAAGTCTCGACAGTCGAGAAAGACGGCTTTCGATCCTTCCACTCTTTTTGTAAAGAGATGCCTTCCTCCACTCCTCTTACTTCGAGTCGAAGTAGCTGGGTTGAAAGAAGTCTCATGTTGGTCGCCATTTCGATGAGTAGCTCGTTCCTCAACGGGAATACCCATGTCGAGGGCAAATGACATTCCGTGTTGGGGGGCACCCAATTGATGGTTGACTTCCACAAGGGTGATGAGCTTGTGTGTTTTAGTATATCTAGCCTCATGGAGCATCTCAAAGAACTTCTCATACTGCTCTTGGAGGATCTCATTCTTCATCGCTATCTTGTTGTTCTAAGCCTCTAGCTCATCGACTTTAGCCTGAAAAGCAAACTTTTTTTGTTCTTTCTTTCGTTACTTCGCACCAGGTGCAAGAGGGGTGTCATTCTGTGTGCTGTGGCTTCCTTTACTCCCCATGTTGGAAAGGGATGCCTGGTCAAAAGAGAGTGTACGAATGGTGGAAACCAGCTTAACCAAGCTGAAGAGAGTGGGAATAAATGTCGTTCCCATAGACGGCGCCACATGTTGATGCACAAAATCAGTAAGGACTTTGGTACAACAGAAAGTGTTAAGTTTGTGACCTTCGCTAGATTGCTTCGGTCACTAGTGTGGATAAGTATGTAAATGGATAGAGACAGGGAAGCAAACACAAGATGTACGTGGTTCACCCAGATTGGCTACGTCCACGGAGTAGAGGAGTTTTCATTAATTGTGAAAGGTTTACACAAGTACATATGTTCAAGCTCTCCTTTTGTGAGTACTAGTGAATGATTTAGTACAAATGACATTAGGAAAATATTATGAGAGAATGATCTCTATTTATAGAAGAGAGTTTCTAGTTTCATTCTAACATTGACACGTGTCGTGCTGTGATTGGCCTCTGATGTCGACACGTGTCGCGTTATGATTGGCCTCTGATGTTGACATGTGTCGCGTTGTGATTGTTGGAAATGTGCCCTAAAACCAATCATGTGATGATACTTTACGGACATTTCACATGTTAAACTAATCTAGTTTAATATAAAGGGCAAAGATTATTGTTTGAGCCGTCTCATATAAATGTTATATGCTTAAACGATAAAGTCCAAGGAATATGTGATTGGGAGAATGCAATCTAATGAAGTTAGATTCATGAGACCATTCTTTCGTTGACACATCCTAAATGTTCCTAATCATAGGATTGCCAATTGGGCATTGACAGTCCGTCAAGATCGGTACGTGCTATGTCTTCTCTCAGGGAGAGTGACTAGTCTCGAGTCATTGGTGTGTGTGACATCAAGACAAGTACGTAGGTGCTCAGTAGAGAATGAGTTCACTGAACGCGATCAACGAAGAGTTCTCATACTCATGTCACATGAGAACTCATGGTTGGGATAATGCAAAGTAGTCCTTTGACCTGAGTCATCACAGTTGTCTTGTGGTTAAGTCCTTGATCTTTGATTATGTCAAACGTCATTCCATTGGAGTGTCCACGACATCGTTGGGGTTAAGCCACTTAGCCATGGAGGCAAGTGAATGCGCAACAAGGGATCTCTAACCTTCAAACTGTTTGAGGGAGAATACTCTATGATATGATTTAGAATCTCTGGCCAGAGTATGAATGAGATTTAGGAATGCGTTCCAAATCACATTCAAGGAAATCATATAAGCACACGAATCACATTGGATAGTAGACATGAATAAATAAACTATCAAACCAAACAATGTGGTCAAGAGTATTGTATTAGAGAAAGACCGTATTGCATTTGTAATCCCAAACTGAATAGGTTTTCTCTACCTCTTCTGATTAGCTTGGGTAACCATGATATGCTGCAAGGTGTCACTCATGGTTTGTGGAAGCCCTAAACGTGTGTAATCACTAAAAGGAGCATTGAAAGTAAGTTTCAATTCACAATCGATATAAAATGGTTTTAATCGCCCATTGCCTCGCTAAAAGGAACCTAATGGATCGCACACCGTGTAAGGTGGAGATTGAAGAAACAATGGAGATGAGTAAGAATGATTAAATGGTTTAATCATTTATTTATGGCAAGGATTAATTAATATGTTAATTAATCAAACGAATAAGTTCGTTAAAGACCTCAGGATAGTTTTGGACCTTAAGGCCCAATGGGCTTCGAACGTCAAGCCCATTAACTTAAGTTGTATGACAACTTAATGAATAATGATTCACAAAGGCCCAATTAGTCTAAAATATCATAATGGCCGGCCATATTGTTTAGGGTAGTGAACTTGGACTTATTTACAAGTTTGCCACTCAAATGAATAAAGGTATAAATATGACTTTATAGCCAAAATTCATTAAGGGTTTGTTTTGGAGAAAATTGGAGAGAACATGTCTCTCCATTTCTCTCTAAAGAGGCCGGCCACCTTGGGGGTGCATCTTGCAATCCCACTACTCCAAGGTCACTCATTTCTTCTCCAATCTCTCCTTGGTGAAGAGACTTAGAGGTTCCCTATTTTGGGAACTTGGAGAAACCTATTCATCCATCCAAATCCATAGATTTATTATGCAAGGAATGAAGGCCCTCTCTTTGGGTGATTAGCCTTTGCTTATGCAAAGAGGAATTTACAAAGGTACAATTTCAACTCACTTTGTTTTGAGTTGAGTTTTGGTTCACCAATCTACTAGGCTTTGAATTTCATGGTTAATGTTTTGTTTTTAAGTGCATGCAAGCATGATTCCGCCTTTAATTGTTAATTGCATGCTTATTGATGTTGCTTAAAAGAACATGTTTTCACAAAATAATCCTTCAAGTGGTATCAGAGCCTAGGTCTAGTAGTTGGTGAATCCTTTTGGGTTTTGTAGTTCATAGTTTGTGATTTAAAAGTTGTAATATGTTACAAGCTTTATTCTTGTTTCTTTGAATGTAAATTTTATTATAAAATTTGCCATCTCAAATGTTGTAGATGTAGTTCATATGAGCATGAATATTGGAGCTAAAATTTGGTGCCATGCTTTTGGGAATTTTCGGCCAAATATATAGGGTGATTTTTTGGGTTCTTGTTTGACTTGTTAAAAGTGTTTTCAAGTGACTTTTGGAACCCTTATGTACCCTAGTTTGGTTAGATGTTATTTCCCTAAAGTTTGAATGGTTTTGGAATGTTTTTGGGTGAAAAAAGTTCATGGAAAAATTTTGGGTTTTTCATGAATGTTCTTCATTGTTCTTGACATTTTTGCCAAGAACAAAAAGGTTTGTGTTTTGATTCAAAGTTTTGATTTATTTCATAAAGTTTATGTTTTATGTTTTTCAAATGTTTAAATGTTTTAGATATTTGTTTAAATGGCAATAGAAATAATGGTGGGTGTGAAAGGATTAAAACCCTTTCACACACACCACTTGTGCACTTGCATGCTTTATGTCAAACTACAAATCAACACACACATCACTCCATTTCTTCTTCCAAAACCGGCCCTCCCTCAAGTGGGAGTACTTTTAGGGCTTTTATGCAATTACATAAAGTTTTGATACTTTTGTGTATTTGCACTTTGGCCCAAAAGTTTACGTTTTTATGTTTAGGTCCAAAAACGCTAAAGGACAAATTGTTTTGATCCTTTAATGAAGTTTTTGCATTGATTAAATTTTGGGTTCTAATGTAATTACATGAAGTAGTGGACTTTTGTGTCTTTACAAAGTGACCCCAAAAGTTTTGCAATATAGCCCAAAAGTTGAGGTTAATTGCTTTATAGCCCAAAGGTTGTGGTTATTGCATATTGGCCCAAATTAAGTAGAGAACAAAATTGTTTTGTCTCTTTAAATGAGAATTGGATTTTCATTTTGTTTAGCTCCATTTAAATCAATTTTATGGATACAAAAACCAAATGAAAATGTTGCATTCAATTTAATTAGTTAAAGTGTTAATTAATTAAAGGGTGATTATGAACCTAAGCCTAATATAATTGAGCTATGTGATAGGCCGTTTCAAATTTGTTTGAACCATGGGAATGTGTAGATTAGATTTTGGTTGTAATTTGATTTGATCAAATGTTGTAAAAGGGCATAAGCTCTTCTTTACTTTAAAGTAATTTGTTTTATGCAAATGTTGTAATGAGCATAAGCTCACCTTTACTTTGAAGTACTTCTTTCTTGCTTTATTTGATATGCATGAAAATGAAGTAGTTGGGTCCAACGCCCCTAAGACAACACGCCTTAATGTGATTAAACGTGTAACTAAAATCAATCACCATTCCTAGACCGAGATTCAACACAAGGCTCGTGTTGAATCTAAACAAAGGTTCATAGTCATCCTAAGGCCCTAAGGCAACTATATAGTCCATCAAATGAATGCAAAGGTTATGTTAGTAGTATCATATACTCTTGCTTTAAAAACCGTTTTATAAGCATAGTGGGAGTATTATATACAACTAAAAACAATGAGATGGACCAATAATTGTAATAGGACCAAAATTGTTTTAATAGAGATTAAAATTGAATATTTGTATGTGATGAGACCTAAAACCCTCAACCAAACCATTATTAAGTTGATAAGCGTGAGAGTGCTTAGAACACTCTTTCGTAGGCCTTCCACCGTGGTGGCTCCAATCGTTTATGACTTGTACACCGGCTTCACCCTATCATGGGGGAGTACAAAGTGCATGCTTATACTCAGGAGGAATCCATAAACATATGATGAGGTTAGTGTAGGCAACGAGGACAGCCGACATCGTATCATCGTGAGGCTATTCTTGAACCCCTTCACGAACTAAGCATGGTGGGAATGACTTAACTAAGTGCAATGGAACCAACATCATATCATTGTGAGGTGACATTCTCTAGAGGCCAAATAAGATGGGTACTTGCATTAGTTGCAAATGAGTAAGTGTACTCTCTCATTATTATTAATGCTAGCCAACATCATATCATTGTGAGGTGGGCTTGGTAATAGTGAGTCTCCCATAACCTACTAAGAGTTTCATCCAAAACTCTTGAATTCCAATGAGGGATATGGAATTTGCCAAAAATAGTAGGTGGTGCTATTTGATTTAAAGACCCGAATCAAATGGCTTAAAATCAATCAATTTATATTCGTTATGTATTTGTTTACCAATATATTTGCAAACGCTATCCAAAACTTGACAAAGAAAAGCCGAATGCTTTAGTTTCCGGACTTGGTAACACAATCCCAAAGATTGTCTTAAATGGATTGTATATGTACCTAAGTAGTCTAATCCTCAAAATCGTTCTATTGGTAATGTATCATTGAAAGAACATGTTAGATAAGTCTATCATGAAGAGGACAACACAAACAACCAATGCTTAATCCTTTGTTAAATGAACAAAGGAACTTACGAAGATTAGCATAATGACAAGGACACTTTTAGTGTTATTAGTTCTTCATTTATAAATCGTTGTATGAAAAAATAATAGTTGCTTTGAACAACCCTTAGTCAATGCAAACACTAGTGCTTGTTTCTTTGTTAAATGAACAAAGAACTTGAGAAGAAAGCACAAAGGCATGGACACTTTATGTGCCATGATTCTTCACTTACAAATTGTTGTATGAAGAAATGAGAGTTGCCTTGTACAACTCTTGAAGGTTTGTAATTATGTTTAGAACATAATGGTTGGTTGACAAAAATAGTCCATTAACATAGACTTATGATGATTTTGAATCATTGAGTGTTGAAGTGATAAACCACTTAACGAGACGGAAACTAGGCAAGGACTTCACCTTTATGTCCCTATACTAATGGTTCACTAAGTTTATTGTAAACTATGTAGTGAACAATAACCACATGCTCTCCAAAAATGTTTGATGTGTATAACACAATTGAAATAAGTTTCAAGAGAGATAGTGGGAGTTTAGGGACCATGACTATTGTAGTCAAAGGAGAAGTCAAATGAAGAAAGCGAAATAACTCCAAGGGAACAAACTTTCTTTATGAAATGATGGACATTGGAAGGGGTATTTGCAAGAAATGTCTTGCAAGTGTCAAGAACACACCTTTCGAAGGTGTTGTAAATTGTTCTTGAATAGTTCAAAACAGTTGGTTCTTCTACTTGAATGTTTGATTCCGTATTAGTAACTATGTTTTACAATCGTTGTAAAAGTGTGGCTAATAAGAAGTAGAAGATTAATGAGAGAAGAGAAAGTACTTCACATTCGGAAAGTGAATAAAATATAGATTTCTGCGAAAGCAGATGGTACTTACTTCCTCATATGAACTACCAAAGAAATTGGAAAAACCAAAGATTGTCTTTACATTCCAATTTTAAGGAATTTAATTCCGTCACTATAGTAGAGATGGATGAATGTTTTGTTTGACAAAACATTGTTCTTTATTAATCAATGATTGGATTATAGTAATCTAATTGATTGTCTCTATAGTAGAGATGATATGGTAGTGTTAACTGTTTAGAATACAACGATGCTTAAAACCCAAAAGGTTGCAAGGTAGTGACTAATCCCAACTAAAGTTGTGATACCTCTAAAAACATAAATTACAAGTTAGTCATAGATGGATACTTAGGATCGTTAGATCCGGATCCAATGCCTTCTTGTTAAAATTGTATAGAGGCAAAATGTTTGAATCTTCATTTTTTTGGAAAGAATAAAGAATCACAAAGTTGTTGAGGTTAATTCACTTAGATGTTAGTGGCACTTGTCCACAACATAATACTACTCATATTGTATGACATTCACCGAAGATCACCCTCGGTTGGACTATAGTTTATTTTAAATAAACACAAGTCCGAATACTTTGCAAAAGGTTTCAAAGAATTCAAGAAATGTAAGTTGATGAGTAAGACGTCTAAAGTATTTACATCCTTAGATTTGATCCAAGGAATGGTAACACTTTAGAATAGTTTTCTTGAAAGATATCAAGGAAAGAAGCATCATAAGATAATAGATTTCTCCATTAGGAGAAGAACGAACTTGAATAAGATTTAGTTCGTTGGATATTATCAATTACCCATATATAGGATATATATGCTTCTAAGACAATATGATTGTCAATTAGAAGATCTTCCAAATTTTTCATGACTCCATAAGATGTAGTTGGAAAGAAAGACAAATCTTAAGCATGTTAAGATTTGGGGTTGTGTGCTTATAAGCAATATTTGTTTGATAACAATCTTGTAGGATATCCTTAAATTAACTTTTGGATATCGCTTCTATAAACCAATTAACAAATGTTGTTTTGTTGGATAGTTCATTGTAATCCTACAATGTGATTTGCCTAAGAGCAAATGAACGAGAGATAGAACTCAAAGAATGGGTTCTTTGAGAGACAAGAAATTAATCAACAAATATAACAACCTAGCTCCTATACCAAAAGCTCCAAGGTAGTCGAGAAGGATTTATAAACCGTCTCAGTTGAATGGTTTGAACTTTATGACTATGTCATAGAGTTGCACCACTTAATTCGAAAGAAATAAGAATGAAAATCCTTATGACTACATTGAGTGTATATATGACATATACTCAAGGAAATGGTAAAAGTACCATTTGACCCGAAATAATGAAACCTTCATAAGCTAATTGGTAGCTTAAGGTGACTACAATCAAAGAGAATGGTTGACTTTGAAGGAACCATTTTTGACGTAGTCTTAGTTTCAATTAATTCGAAGATTGCTAGCTACAACTAAATGGTGATTCAATGTTTGGACATAATATAGGTTTCCGAAACCATTATTAAGATAGTCTTGATAATATATGTCTAAAACTATGAATCACAAGACATGTAAGTTGTAGAGATCCATCCATCATGGATCTTAGCAAGCTAGTGGGAGCTATAAGCGTCTTATGAGAGAAAGGTCAAATCGTTTGCTTTCTCATAAAGATGTAAATGAATCTTTTGTATACTAGGTTTACAAAAGATTAGTGGGAGTTAATCATATTCCTAAATTTGTATATATATATAAATATATATGTGATATATATGAATATATATATGATATATTAATTTTGGAAATGAAAAGAATACTTCTTCGTTAAAGTTATGACTTTAAACATTCTATAACGATAGAATGTATATGGGAGATATAGTCTATACACATGGGATGGAAATCTATATTGATAGATTTTAGGATATAATTTGATTATATAAATCCCTAATAATAGACAAAAGATGCTAGGAAGTTTCTCATATGATGATAAACTTTAATCAGAAGAACAACTCTAGTGAGACTAGGAGGTAGCTCTTCTCAAAGGGAACGTACCCTTTGACTCCCAAAGAAATAATGCGTAAATAAGAATCCTTTATGCATACGCATAAAGGTGATTTATGTATTTCATATTGTATGAAAAACATTGATATGAGTTGTACCTAGAACGGTACAAGACGATATCAGTGCAAGCCCAGGATCAGAACCATGGCAACTGTCAAGTGAGTCCTTAGGTATTTAAGAAATACTAAAGGATAGATTCCTCAAAGAATGAGGAAGAATTAGAGTAACGTAATGGAAGCGTAAATGTATTAGATTATGAATCTAATCCATCATTGGATGTTTCTTCATTATGAATGAAGAGATAAACGAATGTCTCTTTATTATGACTAAAGAGATTTTTGGATGGAAACATTAAAGTAATGACTGTAGTGTGTTCCATTATGAATGCAAAATATATTGCCATATAGAAGTTTACAACAATGTTGTTTGGATGGGAAAGTTCATTTATGAACTCTCTATTCGGTTCCAACCAGAAAGTGTATCTAGTGTACTGACACTATGACACTAATGGGGCGATAGCTCAAGCCAGGGAATCAAGGTCTCATCAAGGTCCGAACTCAAATGAGAGACTGAACCACATGATTAAGAATCATGTATAATGGTGACGTCGTTATTCTCAAGGTTGCTTCTATGGATAACATATAGATATCCATTGTCTAGGCCTACTATTCAGCCATTTATGAAATGACTACAGAAGAGGTATCATCACTGATGACCAAGCTGATTGGCTCTAGTGCAAGTGGGAGATTGTTGGAAATGTGCCCTAAAACCAATCATGTGATGATACTTTACGGACATTTCACATGTTAAACTAATCTAGTTTAATATAAAGGGCAAAGATTATTGTTTGAGCCGTCTCATATAAATGTTATATGCTTAAACGATAAAGTCCAAGGAATATGTGATTGGGAGAATGCAATCTAATGAAGTTAGATTCATGAGACCATTCTTTCGTTGACACATCCTAAATGTTCCTGATCATAGGATTGCCAATTGGGCATTGACAGTCCGTCAAGATCGGTACGTGCTATGTCTTCTCTCAGGGAGAGTGACTAGTCTCGAGTCATTGGTGTGTGTGACATCAAGACAAGTACGTAGGTGCTCAGTAGAGAATGAGTTCACTGAACGCGATCAACGAAGAGTTCTCATACTCATGTCACATGAGAACTCATGGTTGGGATAATGCAAAGTAGTCCTTTGACCTGAGTCATCACAGTTGTCTTGTGGTTAAGTCCTTGATCTTTGATTATGTCAAACGTCATTCCATTTGAGTGTCCACGACATCGTTGGGGTTAAGCCACTTAGCCATGGAGGCAAGTGAATGCGCAACAAGGGATCTCTAACCTTCAAACTGTTTGAGGGAGAATACTCTATGATATGATTTAGAATCTCTGGCCAGAGTATGAATGAGATTTAGGAATGCGTTCCAAATCACATTCAAGGAAATCATATAAGCACACGAATCACATTGGATAGTAGACATGAATAAATAAACTATCAAACCAAACAATGTGGTCAAGAGTATTGTATTAGAGAAAGACCGTATTGCATTTGTAATCCCAAACTGAATAGGTTTTCTCTACCTCTTCTGATTAGCTTGGGTAACCATGATATGCTGCAAGGTGTCACTCATGGTTTGTGGAAGCCCTAAACGTGTGTAATCACTAAAGGGAGAATTGAAAGTAAGTTTCAATTCACAATCGATATAAAATGGTTTTAATCGCCCACTGCCTCGCTAAAATGAACCTAATGGATCGCACACCGTGTAAGGTGGAGATTGAAGAAACAATGGAGATGAGTAAGAATGATTAAATGGTTTAATCATTTATTTATGGCAAGGATTAATTAATATGTTAATTAATCAAACGAATAAGTTCGTTAAAGACCTCAGGATAGTTTTGGACCTTAAGGCCCAATGGGCTTCGAACGTCAAGCACATTAACTTAAGTTGTATGACAACTTAATGAATAATGATTCACAAAGGCCCAATTAGTCTAAAATATCCTAATGGCCGGCCATATTGTTTAGGGTAGTGAACTTGGACTTATTTACAAGTTTGCCACTCAAATGAATAAAGGTATAAATATGACTTTATAGCCAAAATTCATTAAGGGTTTGTTTTGGAGAAAATTGGAGAGAACATGTCTCTCCATTTCTCTCTAAAGAGGCCGGCCACCTTGGGGGTGCATCTTGCAATCCCACTACTCCAAGGTCACTCATTTCTTCTCCAATCTCTCCTTGGTGAAGAGACTTAGAGGTTCCCTATTTTGGGAACTTGGAGAAACCTATTCATCCATCCAAATCCATAGATTTATTATGCAAGGAATGAAGGCCCTCTCTTTGGGTGATTAGCCTTTGCTTATGCAAAGAGGAATCTACAAAGGTACAATTTCAACTCACTTTGTTTTGAGTTGAGTTTTGGTTCACCAATCTACTAGGCTTTGAATTTCATGGTTAATGTTTTGTTTTTAAGTGCATGCAAGCATGATTCCGCCTTTAATTGTTAATTGCATGCTTATTGATGTTGCTTAAAAGAACATGTTTTCACAAAATAATCCTTCAGTGATTGGCCTCCTGGTTTGAGGGAGACTCTTCTGGGTCCTTGGCGGTATAATGTTTACCGATGTTTAGTAGTTTCGGAGTTGGTCAAGTATGGTACAAACAACTAGTATCCATCACTTGTTACTAGTACAGAAGTTTAAAAGCTAAATATTGCTAAGGATAGAATATTATTAAACAATTTAGTTTGTCCATAAACGTTAACTTTCTCTACAATTAAGGACAGTGTGTATGGGAGGGGGAGGGGAAGGGGTGTTTTTGAATTAGAGGGTGGTGTGGTCTTTCTCTTGTGGTGTCGTTGCAATAGTTTACGGGGGAGTATTGCAGGGGGAGTATTGCAGTCATATTTAGAATAAGAATGTAATTGTGTAAATCCTAGGAGATATGGGAAAGTTCTTATATTCCTATTAGGAGTAAATTACCTGTTAAATGTTGTAATCCTAAAGGGAAAGTTTTTTACCCATCCTAATACTATAAATAAAGGCATAATAGGGTGAATCAAACACACCTCACAATTAAATCAATCTCCCTTTTCTCTAACCATAGCCGGCCTCATCTCTCTCTCTCTAAACCCTAGATCGTTCAATCAAATAGGCCTAAAACATGTTATCAGCACGCTCTTGCTAGAAGATGTTTGAAAGAAGATATTTGAAACCTCCACGAAACATGAAAACATTCCCCATGATGCATGAACCCTTCTATGTTTATATTTTCCTTTCGATATATATATTGTATATGTTCATATATTTGTCAACATATATATTTGTTTCATGCATCGCACAATTAAATTGTTATGTGGAATTTGTGAGTCAATATATAAAATTAAATTAGAAGCATATTTAGGGTTTCCTAAACCTTAAGGGATTTTGAAAAAAAATAAAAAAAGGAATTGGACATGGTGCGGCACGCCACCGCACCATCACTGTGGAAGCAGCCACCAAGCCTCTGCCTGGCACTGACTTCGGCATGGCCTGAAGCCCCATGTCCATACCACCTACACCTTGGCCTGTAGCCACACAACCAGCCCAGATTGGTTAGGCTTCCTTCCCGGACCCGCACGCTGCAACCTCCCTGGTTGCTGGGCCCTGTGGCATCCCAGCTTGCATATTCTGTAGCTCACCCATAAGGCTAGGCTTTGCCTTCCCGCGTAAACCCATAGGCCAGCTTGCGCTGGACCTCTCTGTGTTTTCCCCTCTGCCCAAACTAAACCCTAGCTGCAGCTGGGGCTTCTTCCTCACCCCCCCCCCCCCCCCCCGTGGCCTGCAACCCATTCCCGAGGATTTTAGACCTTGCCTTTCTACTCAAGGCACCCAAACCGTGCCCCTAACCCAAAGCACCAAGCCCAAATTATTTTGGGGCTATATTTTTGATCCAATAATATTATTTAGCTTCTACAATCGACCCAGTATGGCTCGATTTATTGAATTAATTAAAAGTGACATGTAGTCCATTAATCTAATAATGAATCCAGAATTATTGACCTGAATATCACTTTTGGACATTAACGATTCAATAATTTATTTTTATACTTTGAACCGTCATGTACTTTCGTAGTAACGAAGCTCTCACACTTGAGTTCCCGAAGAACCTCAAATCCACTATATTAAAATTAGTATATTGCATTATGTGTTTCTTGCAAGAACCTCTCATTATGAACTAATTATTCATAAAACTAAATTGAACCTGTAGTTTCAAATTTAGTGCCTTTGAAACCCGAAGTTTTCATTCAAAACATACCACATGAAACCTGTAGTTTTCATGCATAAATTAAACCAATACATGTCTATAGAACCTGTATGTTCTACGATATATGTCTATGGCTTACCATATGACTAATCACGGTTTCTCCCTCCGTTTTAGGGACATGTTGAACTTGAACAAGCTCGATTTCTCCGCTCTAGAAGTCTCTGGAAGAAACTATCTGAAATCGGTTCAAGACATGAAGCTTCATCTCACTGCAAAGGGTATTAAAGCCACCATCAAGGCACCTATAACCGGCAAACCTGTTGACGAAGCTCAGAAGGCTACTGCAATGATCTTTATCTGAAGACACATTCATGATGCACTGCAGACTGAGTATCTCACTGAGGATGACCCACGCACCCTTTGGCTTGCTCTGGCCGACCATTTCGATCACCAGAAAGACATATACTTGCCTGAAGCAAGACACGACTTGCAGCATCTTCACTTCTAAGACTTTAAGTCCGTGAATGAATACAACTCGGAAGTTTGTAGAATCTGTTCTGTGTTGAAATTCTGAAAAGTAGAACTAACCAAAGTTTTCAAATTAGTATATTGCATTATGTGTTTCTTGCAGGAACCTCTCATTATGAACTAATTATTCATAAAACTAAATTGAACTTGTAGTTTCAAATTTAGTGCCTTTGAAACCCGAAGTTTTCATTCAAAACATACCACATGAAACCTGTAGTTTTCATGCATAAATTAAACCAATACATGTCTATAGAACCTGTATGTTCTACGATATATGTCTATGGCTTACCATATGACTACTCACGTTTTTCCCTCTATTTTAGGGACATGTCAAACTTGAACAAGCTCGATTTCTCCACTCTAGAAGTCTCTAGAAGAAACTATCTTAAGTGGGTTCAAGATGTGAAGCTCTATCTAACTGCAAAGGGCATTAGAGCCACCATCAAAACACCTATCGGCGACAAACCTGTTGACAAAGCCTAGAAGGCTACTGCAATGATCTTCATTCGAAGACACATCTATGATGCACTACAGACTGAGTATCTCGCTAAGGAGGACCCACACACCCTCTGGCTTGCTCTGGCCGACCGTTTCGATCACCAAAAAGACATATACTTGCCTGAAGTAAGACACGACTAGCAGCATCTTCGCTTCTAGGACTTTAAGTCCATGAATGAATACAACTCCGAAATTTGTAGAATTCGTTCTTTGTTGAAATTCAGCAAAGTGGAACTAACCAAATCAAATCTCCTGGAAAATACCTATTCGACCTTCCATGCCACCAATATTGTCCTGCAACAACAATATAGGGCACAAAAATTCACCAAGTTTTTGGATTTGATCTCTGTTTTACTTCTCACTGAAAAGCAGAACCAACTTTTGATGAAGAATCATCAAGCTTGACCCACTGGCTAGAACGCCGCGCCTAAAGCGCATGCGACCTCTTCTAGCAGCCATAAACAATGAAAGATTCGTCGTGGCCGTGGCAATGGGCGACAAGTCCAACCACGAGCCCAAGGTCAATAAAGTGCCGCACCTAAGGGAAGAAATGTGAACTAGCAGCGTCCACCACTCGCCCTTAAGGCCTTAAAGTCATGAGTCTAACTTTGCACATATGGATCATCTGGAAGATGCAACTACATCAATGGAGGTATCAGATTTTCAGGAGGCATCAACGCCTATAGATGAATAAATTAGACATGTTTTTAAGGTGTTTACCCTAGTGGTTGAACCCACTAGGAGTGGCCGGCCCTACCCCCTATTTTGCTAGGTTTATGGTTTAATTTTGAACAATTTTTTTAAGTATTTGGAATAATTTGTTTGGTTTTGGTTTGTTTTAAATTATGGATTGTTATTTGAATGGATATTATTTTCTCGAATTGCTTAATTGAATGAATGGACTTATATTTATGCATGTGACCAATTCAATCAATTTATTTCTAAGTATGTCTAGTGGGGAAGTTAGTTGTTTGGCAGATAGTGCAACCACACACACCATCTTACGTGAACGACACTATTTTACTAACTTCATACCCAAGAAAGCTCTTTTGACAACTTTCTCAGGCTCATCCAACATGATTGAAGGATACAAAAAGGCACATATCATGTTGTCTAATGGTACAATTCTGACCATTAAGGAGGCACTCTATTATCCACGTTCCGGAAGAACGTTATTGAGTTTTAGAGATATTCAAGATAATCAATATCATCTTGAAACCATTGAAGATCATGGTTCTGAATTTCTTTGTATCACTTCGTATGAATATGGCCAAAAGTATATTCACAAGAAGTTGGAACGCTTGCCGAGTAGGTTGTACAACACAACCATTCGCAGCATAGAAGCCCACAGTGTGGCCGGCCCTATGCTTGAGTTCCAGGACACTTTGCTACTTTGGCATGACTGTTTGGGACATCCTGGACGTGACATGATGCGTCGTATCCTCAAATCTTCACATGGGCATAAGTTACATCCCTATGTTGGAGTTCCACCATGCAAAGCATGTTCTTTAGGGAAGTTGAATACTCAACCCTCATATACAAAGATTATTCATGACCCCCCTAAATTTCTTTAGAGGATTCAAGGGGACATTTGTGGACCTATCCAACCAACCTGCGGACCATATAGATACTTTATGGTGTTGGTTGATGCATTGACATAATGGTCACATGTTTGCTTGTTGTCCACACACAACGCCGAGTTTGCTAAACTCCTAGCTTAAATCATTAAGTTAAGGGCTCACCATCCTGATTATCTAATCAAGTCGATTCGACTGGATAATGCTAGAGAGTTTACGTCATAGACTTTTAACCATTATTGCATGTCAGTAGAGATTGATGTGGAACATCATGTGCCCCATGTTCACACCCAAAACGGCTTGGCAGAAGCTTTCATAAAACGCCTTCAATTGATAGCTCAGACTTTGGTTATGAGAACCAAACTACAGGTATCTGCCTAGGGCTATGCAATATTGCACGCAACTATGTTGGTCCGCCTAAGGCCCACCGCTACCCAACCACATTCACTGTTAAAGTTGGTCACCGGATACGAGCCTGACGTCTCGCATTTATGGGTGTTTGGATGCGCCATTTATGTGCCAATAATGCCGCCACTACGTACCAAAATAGGTCATCAAAGAAAAATGGGAATCTATGTCGGTTATGATTCGCCATCAATTGTTCGATACTTAGAACCCTTGACAGGAGATCTCTTTACCGCACATTTTGCAGATTGTCACTTTGATGAGACAGTTTTCCTGTCGTTAAGGGGAGATAAGCATGCTAACATTCCTATAGAACGCCGCGAATTGTCGTGGTATGCTCCCACTATGTCACATTTAGATCCCCACATTGCCCAGTCTGAAACTGAGGTGTGACGAATTATAAATCTTTAAAGCATTGCTCAAAGCATGCCATATGCTTTTAATGATCTAGCAAAGGTGACAAGATCACATATACCTGCTGCAAACACACCTGCAAGGATAGATGTACCCCGCGTACATCAACAACCCGCCTTGGAAGGCTAGACCGTCCCCGAAGGTGGGGAGGCCACACAAGGTACATTGGCGACTAGCCAATCACCTGCTTCGACCCTAAAGCGTGGTAGACCCCTTGGTTCAAAGGATTCACAACCCCGGAAGAGGAAAATGGCACCAACTAGTGACCCTAGTTTAAATCCAAGTTGGAAATATGCCCTGAAAGTCAATCTTTGGAAGAAACCATTCAGGACAATTGAATCGATGTATGGATGACTCTTATACATCAAATGGCAAAGATACTAATTAGGACTATCTCTATAAACGATATATGTCCTAAATAGTGTATCCATGGACAATGGATCGATTGAAGAAGTAATCTAATGATGTTAGACTACAGAGACCTTCTTCACATAACCAAATGTCCAAAAAGGTTCCTGGTCATTGGATTGTCGGAGGGATACTGACAATGCGAAGACCGGTACATACTGTGTCCGCTTCAATTGGAAGGATGGAAAGTCTCATCCCATTCGTGTTGTGACACTAAGGCAAGTATGTAGGTGCTCATTAAGGGAATGAGTTCACTGAACACAATCGAACGAGAGTACTTGCATGGAGGTCTACTCACATGTCAAGCAAGTAACTCTAATGGTTGGAATAATGTAAGTAGTCCTTTGACCTGAGGCATCGTCGTTGTCTTGTGGTTCAGTACTTGATCTTTGATTATGTCAAAAGTCACTCTATCAGAATGTCAACGGCATAGTTGGGGTTAAGCCACTTAGTCATGAAGGCAAGTGTATGCGCAACAAGGAATCTCTAATCCTCGATAAGAGAGGAAGAATACTCTAAGATATGATTCGGGAATCTTCGGCCGAAGTATCGAGCGTAATAAAGGAAAGCGTTCCTATACGACTCAATTGAATCATATAAGAAGGAATAATCACATTAGGGGTTTGACATAATATATCCATACCCTAGTAATGTGATTGAGAGTATTGTTTTAGAGAATGATTAAATTACATTGTAATTCCAACTGAATAGGTTCTCCGAATAAACTTCTACATTAGCTTGGGTAGCTATGACATATGGTTAGATGTCACTCATAGCTTGTGAGTTCTTCTAGATGATTAAATGTAGTCGTCAAAGAAGAAAGGTGAATTAAAATGAAGTTTTAATTCACTAAGTGATTGAATTAAATATAATCAATTGGATTGATGCCAATCACCTCACTGCCTTGCTAATTAGAACCTAAAAGATTGTTCACCAATACACTATTGTAGTGAGTAACTAATGGATGATGGAAATAATTAATTGGATTAATTAAGTGTTGTGATTAATTTAGAAAGTCTAAAGAAATCATAAAAGCGATAAAGATCGTTTTGGGCTTAAAGAAACGTTCGGGTTTAATTGGGCCCATTGGGCCTAAACCCATTGGGCTTTTATTCAAGCATTGGATGACTTGAAATAAATGAAAGCCCAAAGCCCAAACAACACAAAGAGGGCCGGCCATTTTAGGTGTGGAAAGGGTGAGATATTTAGTCAAGTTGTTGGCTAGGTTTCTTATGTCTATATAAGGAACTTTATAGTGATATTGTTCATTAGGGTTTTTGTGTGGTTAAAAACAACAAAGAGGCAAAAGAATATCTCTCCAATAACTACACAAAGGCCGGCCACCTTGGGGTGATTTTACTAACATATCTTTCACCCTTTGGTTATTCCTTCATCCTTCTCACTACTCTAGTGGGTGAGGATCTTTAGAGGTTTCCTACTTTGGAAACTTGAAGAGAACCTAGGAGCACTCATTCTATCAAAGTGGAGGAGGCAAGGAGGGAAGCTAGGCTCAAGGAGTTCAAGGAACAAAGGGCTTGGAGGTGGTCCATCCTTGGTCTCAAGTCTAGATCAAGAGGTATAAGACTAAACCTTCACTTTGTTCTTTTCTCTAAAATTTTATTTGATGCATTATATATAAACCTATGAACCTTGAAGGGGATTTGCATGACTATAGCTTTGTTAATATGTTATTAATGCTTCCGCTGCTTTCGTATATTAAATTTGATTTGTATATGCATGATAGTCATTTAGAAATCCCATCCATGAATCTCATAGATTTCCCTTCAATCCAACCATAGCTCACTCATCTGTTCCAACACATAAGGTTATTCGAAATTAGGGTGATGCTTTAAACGAAACATGTCGGCCTCCTAAGAATCATGAGATTTCGGTCCACTACACAGTATTAGATGAGGTTTGGAATAGGAATAAGATGATCGTCGACAATGCATTCTCATACTCAATAGCTACTGACATCATGCTTAGCGATGACATTGAACCATGTTCCGTCAATAAATGTCGACATTGAACCTATTTGGTCAAACTGCAAACAAGCAATCCAAGTTGAACTCGATTCACTCGTGAAACATAAGGTATTTAGACCTATCGTTCCTACACCACAACGCGTGAAGCCTATTGGCTACAAGTGGGTCTTTGCGAGGAAGCGTAATGACAATAATGAAATAGTGCGATATAAAGCACGCCTCGTAGCGCACGGCTTCTCTTAGTGCCCTAGGATTGATTACGAGGAAACATATTCCCCCGTAATGGACTCTAGATGCTAAACGAGATCCCTTCCGTCCAAAGGAGGATGAAGAAGAGATTTTGGAACCCAAAGTTCCTTACCTAAGTGCAATTAAGGCTTTATTGTACTTGGTTTAGTGCACTAGACCTGACATCTCTTTCGTTGTGAATCTATTGGCTAGATACAGCAATATGCCCACACGCAGGCACTGGAATGGTGTTAAAGACATTTTCCTCTACCTTAACGGTACTACGGATTTGATTTGGGCTTGTTCTATGCTTGCAAATCTCCAAGTGTTACCACCCCCTATGGTACTCAGATTGATTCTCGCCTTGTTGATTATGCAGATGCTCGATATATGTCTGACCCACATAGAGCACGTTCTCAAACAGGTTATGTCTTTATTGTTAGAGACACCGCTATATCTTGGAAGTCTACTAAGCAAACGCTAGTTGTGACTTCATCTAACCATGCTAAGATTCTCACCCTAAATGAAGTATCACGTGAGTGCTTTTGGCTGAGAGAAGTTATGGGACATATTAGAAGCAGTAGTGATCTTACATCAGTCGTTGACCTTCCTACGACGATCTTTAAAGACAATGCAACATGTATCGAGGAGTTGAAAAAGGGATACATCAAGGGAGACAACACCAAGCACATAGTGCCGAAGTTCTTTTACTCACACCAACAGCAGCAGCATCAGAACATTGAAGTCAAGCAAATCCGTTCCCAGGACAACCTAGCCGATCTCTTCACCAAGTCGTTGCCCAAGTATACATTTTAGAAGCTCGTCCAAGGAATCAGTATGCGTAAATTATCTGAGTTGAATCGCTTGTAGTTCTCTTATTTAGAAGTTATGTCTAACTCAAGGGGAGTATCAAGAAGCATACTCACATGATCTTAATGTACTCTTTTTCCTACGATTAGGAGCATTTTTCCCACTGAGTTTTTGCTACCTAACGAGGTTTTAATGAGGCACCCATCTTGGGATGATCATACTCCGATGAGTTCACTACCTTCGTCCAGTTTGATGTACGTTTTACTTATTATGCATGTTTCTCACTTTTCTCCTTAGTGTATGGGTTTTCCCCATGCCTTGGATTTTACCGTAGCAAGGTTTTGTGAGTTTTACTACAAATGCATACTTCACTTACATTTGAGACTCGTGATCACCCTTTGTGCCGATGAGTTCATCAACTATTCTACCTTATCTGTTGAAGATCTGATGCGATGGTTTGTTGAGTATTTACACACTCAATGGGGAGTATTGCAGTCATATTTAGAATAGGAATGTAATTGTGTAAATCCTAGGAGATATGGAAAAGTATCTTATATTCCTATTAGGAGTAGATTACCTATTAAATGTTGTAATCCTAAAGGGAAAGGTTTTTACCTATCCTACTACTATAAATAAAGGCACAATAGGGTGAATCAAACATACCTTACAATTAAATCAATCTCTCTTCTCTCTAACCATAGCCGGCCCCTCTCTCTCTAAACCTTAGATTGTTCAATCAAACTAGCATACAACAAGAGCAAATATATTGTCTTTATGCACCTAATTTTTAGTTTTAAGTAAAATATTGTTAGCATAAAGAAAATAGTTAAAAAAATTGAAGTTTTTTTTAGATGAAAAGAAATTTTATTAAGAATATAGTTAAGAATATGTGTGCGTATCTATTTTGTAGAGCCTACTTTTTAATTTATTTCAAGGATTTAAACCATTTATATTTTAGTACATTATTTATAGATCATTTTTGCAAAAAAATAGATAAATCTAAAATTATTAAAACGTTCATTTGTAATGAAAAAAATAGACAAATGCGGTCCTACAAAAGAACACCAAATGGCCGGAGGATGGCAAAATTGGCCGGAAAAGTGTCCAAGTGGCCGGAAATCTCGCGGCGTCGTCACGCCGTCGTTGCTGCAGTAACGTCTAATCTAAAATTAGGGTTTTTTTTCATGGGACCAAGATCTGTCGAGTGATAATGGTGGTCGACAAAAAATCCAATGGAAACGGCGAGATTGCCGACGGTGAAATCTCAAGATCTTCATAACTTGGATCTGCCACGTACGACAGTTGAGGAGTTTAGGTGGGTTTTGCTCGGGGTGGGGAGAGGAGTAGAACCCAAGTGGTGGTCGAGATCAGCGCCGTCGGAAAAAGCTGGAAACGACGTCGAAAATTTGCCCAGTGAACCAAGTCAAATTTTCAGGGAACCGAGTTAACAGGTCGACTTTTCAAAATTAGAAATTTCGGTTCTGAATGGGTTGGGCTGCTATATATATAGAAGGTCCACATAACAATTTTGCCATTTTACTTATATCTCATTCGTTATAACTCCGTTTCACGAACGGTTTTCGCTTATGCTCTCATGAAATCAAACTCTATCAAAAAATTCTAAGGTGACCTCAAAAGGTCTAAGGAATGTTATTGGCTAACTATGAAAATCAAGCTTTAACAAACTAACCAAAGATCACGAAAATACGAAACGAAAACTGAATATTGAAATATGAAGGCGGAATGTCACACAAAAGATAAACGATTGGATCGTTAATATATATATATATATATATATTGCACATCAAGCATGATCCTTAAAACAATCCAAGAGGCTACACGTGCCCAAAAAAACACTGACTACAAAATACAAACTCATCAGTAACCATAAACTCTAGTCACGAGAGCTAAACTTTGCCAACAGAAAAACTAAAGACACCATCAAGAAAAGAATACACCACTTTAATTAGGAAATTATATCTATAAAATTCCACCCACCTCTGAGGAGTTTCATATTTCTCCCTTTCCAATTCCATTACCTAGACATCAATATAAACCCACTAAACGTCAATATAAACACACTAAACATCAATCATAAACGCAATATCAATAATATAATAACAATGAATTGTTGCTTTTGCATTGTCTATTAAGTTATACATTATTCAAATATATAGATTATGTGTAACCACTTGGCAGACAAATTTGATCAATGATGGAGCTTTATGGGGTGCGGTTTTAACTTCAAACGAGCTAGATCTATGGGCTCTATTTTCTTTATAGGTTACATTATCCAATCCTCTGTGTGTATGTTTTTTTTTTTTTACTTTTTTTGTTGTTGTTGTTGTAGATAGTGTGTCTGTGTGTGAAGAGATTGAGAGAGATGCGTAGCTTAATTACTTATAAGTATATGTAATCTTCCTCCTTTTTTTAGGGTGGGATTGATACTCTTAATGTGCCCCCTCACGTGTGATAGATTTTCAAGCCTAACTCATGGACAACACAAATCGGAGAACTTGGAGCACGTGTAGCCGTTAGGCTTTACATGCGGGACAACTTGCTCTGATACAATGAAAAAGGTTGAAATTATACCATAAAATCAATTAGCAATATAAAAAGTAGCCGAATTACTTATATGCAAATGCAAAATTCATCCTTTCTCAAATGTGATAATGATAGTCTGCCTTTAGAATCTTAAAAATAATGAGAAGTACTGTTGGAAAAATTGGTCCTCATGTCCAATCCATACCACAATAATGTTGGAATCAGTTATTGATTCAATTAGAAGCTTCTGTTGTTAGTGGCAATGCCACTTTTCTTGCCGGTAAAGACTTTGGAGAAGTGATAAGGTTGCAACAAACAAAAGCTACCCGATTTAACTAATACTTGTTAAACCAAGTACCTTTATTAGGGTTGATGGAAAACCAAATCTTATTTTTAAAATTGTTAATTTTTTACATGCTCCTTTATCATCTCAATCACCTGCAATCCCATTCCCTGGAATTGAACTGTTTGGCTATGTTTTTTAGAGAACTTTAACGAAAAACTTTCGGTACTGTTCACTTTAACGAAAAACCATATTTTTACACTAAAGTGAAAATGTTTGAAAATTTTGAGTTTTAACTATTCACTTTACATTTTATTTTGTCCTTATCGTTAAAACTCAAAGTTTTCAAACATTTTTCATTAGTTTTCCTATTTTTTATAGTTGACTCGATAATTACTGGCAATTTTTTTGTGGAAACGGTCTTATGACTCTTATCATATAATGTTATTCAATTGTCTATTCAATCACATTTCTACATCTTTATATATAAAGCCAACACCTTCATTTGGGATCACAGATTTCACCAAAAAGTTTTGGACAAAAATGTTCTCCAAACAAAAAAGTTTAAAAACAGCTCAAAATAATGCAAGAGTATTTTGTCATATAAACAGTGTTTTTTAATATTTAATTTTTTTTGTACAATTTTTTTTATATAATTAGTACCTCATAATAGGTTAGCAACAATGTGATTCAATTAGTTGTTTATTAAATATTATTTTCTGTATTTTTAAACATGTTCAGAACATTTTAAGAGACGTGTAGTGTCAGTTATAAAAAAAGTGTTTCGCACACGCATAATAATGTGATTCAATTAGTTGTCAAATGATATTTTTTTTAACAAACAATATTATCTACACTAAGAGTGAGGGGGTGAGCTTAGCTTCACAATGGACTAGTGTTAATGTGATTCAATCATTTGTTATTAAATATTGTTTTCTCTATTTTTAAATATATTCAAAACATTTTAAGAGACGCGTATAGGGCTGGAAAAAAATACCGAAAATCCCAAACCATACCGAAACCAAACCGAAAAAATACCGAACCAAAAATCCCGAAAATTTTAATATCGAAACCGAACCAATCCCGAATTGTTCGGTATGGGATTCGGTCTTACAATTTGAAATGTTCGGTATTCCGGATCCCGAACCGAATTTTATTAATATTATATTAGGTATATTATATATATATATGTGTGTGTGCATGTGTCTGTGTGCGTCTGTGTGTGTGTGTTGGAATGTGTGTGTGTGTGTGTGTGTATATGTATATGTGTCAGTGTGTGTGTGTGTATATATATGTATATGTGTCGGTGTGTGTGTGTGTGTATATATATGTATATGTGTCAGTGTGTGTGTGGTGTGGTGCTGACAAACGTTGCATCAAGCACATGGGAAGGGATGGGTCACGCAAGGCAAGGGTGCTTGCTTTCTTCTCTTCCCTATTTTCTGTCTCATCAGTCATCTGTCTTCTTGATTATCTCCCAGACTCCCTCTCTCTACAACCCATAACCTAACCCTTCATCTCTCTCTTATTTTCTGTCTCGTCTCTCTCTACAACTCATAACCTACCTAATCCTTTATCCCTCTCATTTTTTCTGTCTCATCTCTCTGGTATTCTCTCTCTCTCTCTCTCTCTCTCTCTCTACAACCCAGAAACCACCTAACCTTTCCTTCCACCCAATCCAAAACTAAGCCAAACATCCATACTCACTCTCTCTCATTTCATTTCGCCTCTCATCTGCCTTCACTCAGTCTCAGACTCTCCCTCTCTTTCTCGGATTTGAAGCTTAGCAACCACCCATCGTCTAGCAATTTGACTCCGACGAACTATCTCCACTCCGGCCACCACCACACCTCATGGCTTCATCCCCACCTCCGGTTCTCTCCAGTGATTCTCTGTGTGTGTGGGATTTCGAATTGAGGTTAGGGTTTTGAATTGGGGCTTAGGGTTTCGAATTGGGGGCTCGAGTCAGGAGGAGGTCCCTCTCTTCACTCTGCATCTTTCTCGACCATAAATCTTTCACTGATTCACTATCACTATGTCTCTGATTTCAATTTGGATTTTTAATGCAGGTTCGGATGATTTCAATATTAATCTAAGACGATTTGGATTCTGATGATGTTCGGTTTCGGGAAATTCCGAAATACCGAAAATATTTCGGGAATCCCGAAATTTGGGAATCCCGAAATTTCGGTTCGAGATCAGTCATGAGATTTACGTCCCGAAAATTTTCGGTTCGGGATTTGATATGCCATTTTTGGTTCGGTATCCCATACCGAACCAGCCCTAGACGCGTACCGCCGGTGATAAAAAAATGCCATTTTGCATGAGGACAATAATGTGATTCAATCAATTGTTTATTAAATATTATTTTCTCTATTGTCAATCACTTAATAGGCGCATAGTATCGGTTATAAAAAAAGGTCTTTCGCACACACATAATAATGTGATTCAATTAGTTATCAAATGATCATTTTTTTTGTTTTTGTTGAACAAACGATGTTATCTACACTAAGAGGAATGGTGGGTTAGCAATAATGTGATTCAATCAGTTATTTATTAAATATTATTTTCTCTATTTTTAATGTAAATTCAATAGGCTTTTTAGTCAAAATGGTTTCTGAGATTTGCATAACACATAACTTTGGTCCCTGAGATTTAAAATCAATAGAAGTGGTCCCTGAGATTGTCCACCATCTATTATTTTGGTCCTTTCATTAAAAAACTCGTTAAGTTGAGGGTATAACACATAACTTTTGTCCCTCAGATTTGCATAACACATAATTTTGGTCCCTGAGATTTGCATAACACATAACTTCGGTCCCTGAGATTGTCCATCATCCATCATTTTGGTCATTCCATTAAAAAGCTCATGGACCACTTAACAGAGTTTTTTTAATGGAATGACCAAAATAATGGATGGTGGACAATCTCATAGACCACTTTTATTGATTTTAAATCTCAGGGACCAAAGTTATGTGTTATGAAAGTCTCAGGGACCATTTTGCTAAAAAGCCAATTCAATATAATGTAGCTGAAAATTGAAAGACTGATTTTATTATGTGGATTCAACTGCTTAGATTGGTTTATGAGGGGTTTCTTCTAGCATGGTCTAATATTATTCATTTAGTCAAAATATTTTACTTTCTTTTTGTCATAAAAAAAATATTGAAGCAATTTACACATATAAATACATTTAAAATGTGTAAGTCGCGCGTAACACACCGTAATTTAAAAAATATCTTTTATACGCACGTGAGCATGTGCATGAAGGCTAGTAACTAGTAAATCCATAATGACTCATAACAGAACATTGAGAATAAATTAGAATGTTGAAAATTTAAATTATGGACATTTTGAGCCTAAAAAGTACAAAGCTTTCGGGCGTGATGTCGAGTATCTAAGAGCTAACTACGTTCTTTTATTGAATGCGGGCGTACCAACTCACCATTAAGCTTGGTCGGCGAGTAACATAAATATGGTGGTGGTGGTGGTGGTGTCAAATGCACTTTTGACTTCTGTATTCGAGTGATCACAACCAAGGAAGAAACACGTCTCGACATTGGGTTCTAAAACCTGAAGACAAGGTTGCTAGTCACTGTGAAGTTCAAGATCTGCACCAGGTTTGGTCGTTTCAACTATGTTTGTGAAAATATAGGTGCGCCGAATTGGTATCAAACTTTGAATTGTGTTTTGACTGTAAATGTGGATCGGCCATTAGAATGCCGAACTTTGAAATGCACATGGGAATAACCAATAATGGAAAGGTTCGTCTTTCAATGTGCCGAATACTAAGTAACTTGATAACATCTCACTTCGTTGCGAAGCTGATGAGATGACCTCTTTCATCAAGAAAACCAAAGACTTCTGGCTGACAGAGACTTGGATAGGTAACAAGCCTAATTTGAAGTAATGTTGTTACTCCAAACTGAAGATACTCCTCGGTCGCCTAATTCTATGGCTCTAGTGCTATTAATCCAAACTGAAGGTGCGATGACAAAGTTAGGAGAGTTAACGGTTTCTCATAGTATGAAAGGGGTTCACGTAGAGCGAGATTTGCGCAAGACGTTTGTGTGTTGAGTTGAAGATCCTTTTGACGTTACAAACTCACTTTTATTTATAGGGTTGAGTTTCCTGATGGCCACGTATGTCGAAGTAGAGTTCTATTAAACCTATTCTTCCTCGACATCTCTCTGGTTATTCTCAATGTAATATTTCACTAGCCAAAACCAATTTGCACGCAGTTTCGGCCACTTCGATTAGAACTAGAAATCTGAACCTAGTTCTTTAATGCTTTAAATACTTTCTTTATCTTATCAGCAACGAGTTTTGGTTCTTACAATAATTGGAACCTTATCAAAACTCACTCTAATCTTGTACAATTTCACTTCAACTACGACTAGGCCGAATCACCTCTTCGCTTGATCTTTTTATGAGTCACACTCTTGTTAGGACTCGGCCAAGTTCATCGTGGGCTGAATATCTGAGTACCATCTAGCCTAAAGAGATAACACTAGTCCGAGAATTAATCTCTATTGTGAATTATCCACCATTAGCCCAAATTCAATATTTCAAGTCCAAACACGGCCAAAATTACAATTCCATTTCTAACATTTGAATTAGTTGAAAAAGAAAAAGTAATCTTATTGGAAGGCTAAAGGTTAGCCATACCATTTGCCACAAAATTCATCACCCGTCTTCATTGAGCATTTCATATTTAGGCTTTTTAGCCAAAATGATCCATAAGATTTGCATAACACATCACTTTGGTCCCTGAGATTGAAAATTAATAGAAATGGTCCCTGAAACTGTCCACCATTCATTATTTTGGTCATTCCATTAAAAACTCCGTTAAGTGTCCTAGAGCTCTTGGCCGGAAGTTTAGACAATTTTCAAAGTTTCGTAACTCAATAATTTCTTAACCAAATTCAATCCATAATATATCAAAATGAAGATAGGAAAGTGTAGAACAAGTTTGTATCCATTTGGAAGCTCAATGGTTGCCGGAGATGGCCGAAAAATATCCTGAAAGGTGACTGATCCGTGGGAAAACTGGAAAACTCACCGGAAACTGTGTAAACTTTAAACATACATAACTTCTTCAATACTCAACGAAATAGAGTAATTAAAAAAAAATCATACTTCTCGATGAGAGGAAGATAATGGTACCTTTCTTGACGGCTAACTCGCCGTGGTTTGGCCAAAAAACAGATCGAAAGTGACTGCCTTGGTCTCGAGTTAGCCCATGTAACCTATTTCTACCCTCAACTTACTCTTTGCACCCATTTGATTTTTAACTAAACTATTAATATCTCCTTAAACCCAAATTTATTACCTATTATACCCCCCCACAAACCCAATTCCACATGTAGATTTTTCTTTACACCCAATTCCATAAACCCTCGGCAACCTTGGCTCCAAGATGAAATTAAAATGTTATTGTAACTTGTGGGAGGATTTCAACATAGAAATCTAAGTGTGTAATCCACACCAAAAGTCTGAAAAAGGGAACTAGAAAAAGGGATTGTGGGACAAGAAGTTAGATTTGAACTGAAAGTTCCAACCCCTTTTTAACGTTTCGTGTTTGTTTTCCAAATTGTTTCTGATTGCAACTTCTCTCACCAGAAACAATTACATTTCTTGTCTGTTCAACTGTACCCCTCCAAACTCCAAAGCATAATCCAGATCACTGATCCTCGATCCCCGCCATTAACATATATCAAATGGAACTATATAGTAATTATGCAATAGGGTAAAATAGACAATTAACATTTAAAATTTAAGTTGGGTGTAGTAAACTTCCAAGTGCACAAGATAGTCGTAATATAGCGTTTTGCAAGTCCAAGTATCGTTCCCACGAGGATTATAATTGAATCTCCAATTTGATAAACTAAACCAAATCTAATTATAATAAAGACAAAAACCCAAAAATATAAAATATAAACTCAAACAATGAACTAGACTCGATCTTAATTAATAAATCAATCAAAGATGTGAAGAGTTTGTTGTGATGATTTTACAAACGAACAAAAACAAAACCTTAAATTAAAACTAAAATTAAAGAGAAGAAAACGTTGTGTTTTAAGGCAAGTTGGGGTGTAGAAAGAGGTTAAATGGTACTCCAAAGCATAATCCAGGTCACTGATCCCCGATCCCCACCATTAACATATATCAAATGGAACTATATAGTAATTATGCAATAGGGTAAAATAGACAATTAACATTTAAAATTTAAGTTGGGTGTAGAAAAAGGTTAAATGAGTTTAAATAAAATTTTCCATATAGGAATCATACTTTTATAGTGAGTCCGAAAAATGTTTGTTGATTTCTATGTACTAAATTTTCAATTTTTGAGAGGGAGAAAAGAGAACAATCAATCATAAATTAGAAAATTAAATAAATAAATCAACCCCACAATTAATATGTAAAACTCACACCACTGTAATAATAGTGTTATAAAAATTAAACTCAAATTGTCTATTTCTCTGTATAAAAATCACATTCACATAAATTATTGTGGAAGACATTAACGTGATTATTTTTAAATGAAAATAATCAGGTTCAATGAAAAAACATAAGCTTGGGCACAGTATGGCTGGGTTCGAGAAGGGAGCCTATAGAAACCGAATTCAAAATTTAAACGGATCCTGTATGGTTCAGTTTGAGAATACCAATACTGATCGGTACGGCAAAATGAATGCAGTGCGAGGTGTGGATGACGAGGGAGGAGGCGCCGAAGGTGTAGCTACGACAAACAATGAGAGAGGAAGCCGACGAACATTGGATAAGCTAGAAGTGTCAACGACATCGGTGGAAGCTAGACTGTAAACGGGTCGTGATTTTTGGGTTTGGATCGGATTTAATCCGATCCGTTAAGTTAACAGATCATCCGAATTCAACCTTTTAAGCTAACGGGTCATCAGAACCTGACCTGTTAAGCTAACAGGTCATCCATTTCACCTGTTAACAATTATTATTATTATTATTTTTCATAGAGTTTATTTTTTGTTATTAAGACTTGACTTAAATTATTTAAACATCCTCAACTAACGGATGCTAACTGGTCTAACTGGTTGACCCAAAGTGATCCGTTATTTAACGGGTTGTTAACAGGTTCACCTGTTAGCGACCCGACCCGTTAAACATCCATTCAAATACTAATATTAATGCGTCGGTTCGAATCGAGTTAACGGATCAAGTCTAAAATGTCAGGTCTAATGGATGCTACGATATTCGACCACTGTTAATGTCATGACATTGTTGATATGACGTTGACATTTAATACCATTAAATTAATATAATATGGCGTTGATATTCAATTACATTATTCATGTCGGGTGAATTGCCTGTGTATCAATAATCATAGCGAGTTACTTTCCCTGCAAAAAATTACAGCAAAATAGCCCACCCATGTAGAAGCTCCCCTTGGATCTTCCATACATGGGCTGACCAATCAACCCAAAGGCCCAAGTGGCCGGCAACAAAAACAAAAACAAATACTTGCTATACGACGTCGGTACTAGATAAACCCCTCCATCTCTTCCGCATTCACTCACCCTCCCCAAAACCCTCCTCCCTCCCTCTCCCTCCCTCTCCCGCCGTCATCCGATCCAATGGTTCGTGCGGACTCCACAACCAAGTTTTGCTTCCAGATTGCACTCCACCTGTTTATGTAAATGCATCTGACAACTCGAGTTTTCTAAATTTCAGGTGCCGAAGAAGGACAAAGCACCGCCGTCGTAGTCGAAGCCGGCGAGGTCCGGAGGAGGCAAGCAGAAGAAGAAGAAGTGAAGTAAAGGAAAGCAAAAGGAGAAGGTCAACAACATGGTGCTCTTCGACCAGGACTAGGAATGGGCAAATACTCATTGGTTATGGGTAACTGCAGTTACCCGTCTATTTAAATTAAATGGTTACGGTTATGTGTAACCGTTTAGATAAATAAACGGTTATGGGTATAACCGTTTACCTACGAAATTTAAATTGGCGGTTATAGGTGTTAACCGCGGTTATAAATGGGTAAATGTTTACCCATTTATTTTATATATGTAAAACTAACACAAACCATGTTCTTGATTCAATAATACTTAGCACGCAATAAATTAGCAAGGAATTCATTGGTCCTTCTCTCAATAACAATGCTACAGGAATGATGATTCTCATCATCAAGGAATTCGTCAAATTAATTTAAATTTTTTGCGGGTAACCGTGAAATTGACATAAATGTTTTGATATAAATGTCTTCTAAACAATTTTTGTAACCCAATAATACTTAGCAAATATTATATTTACCTTCATTGGTAACAGTTAAAAATATAGTCCGTAAACTATTATTTCAATTATTAGAAAGGTATAAGAACTTAAAAAATTAAAGTACGAAAATGTATGATGAATGTACCAATAACGATGCTTAATTGTCAAAAAAAAAATTATGACAATTTTTTTTGAATTTTCAAGTTGTTAAAAAATATGTAGACGGGTAAAAAAGGGGTAATGGTAAAAAAAAAATAAAGATAAACGGGTTAAAAAAGGTAAATAGGTATTAAACGGTTACGGTTATGAGTATGGGTATAATCATTTAAGCAATTACCCAACAGGGAAACAGTTATGCAGGTATGAACATAAACGGTTATAGGTAAATAACCGCGGTTACCCGCACGCCATAACCGTTGCCCATCCCTAACTAGGGCACCTAGTCCGTCCATTCTCTCCGACTGCCTCAGGATCAACGGATCACTTGCGAGGAGGGCGATTAGGAAGTTGATGGCGTGAGGGTTGATTCGGATGGTCTCGGCCCACGCCAGCCAGCAGACCTACACCAGAGCCACCAACATCTTTACTTGCCTTTCATGTTTGGTTCTCTGGCTATGTAAGTTTGAATCATTTTTTTGTTATTGTTATGCCTCTTATGCTATTTGGCACCGTTTCGAATCTACATTTTTAGTTTTTTCTTATGACAAGCCAAATAATTTATAATGATATTGGTTTCTACTTACATTTATACTTGTTTGATTTCGGTTTTTGTTTGTTATCGCTGTTGTCCCGATTTCATGTAAAGGGTTGATGCTATAGGGTTTGGTTTAGTACTAGTTTAATACTGAGGGGTTTTTATAAAAAGTGGATATCAAAGAAAACTGAGCTCAAAAAAACGTTTAGTAAACACTTAGTACGTTCAACGATCAACCCAATCGAAGTGGGATGGGTCCGGTTAGGTTGTAAATTTTAAAAACTTATATATACATGAATTCAAACCCAAATTACAGAGACATTATTTTGCATATCGTAGATTGGAGAAATAGGGCTAAATATTGAAATGAATTTGTTCAATTGAGTACTATATTTTCTAGTCTAATTTTTTTTTTTTTAAATTGTTCAATAATGTTGCCACTTAGCGTGTGACCCTTGCTAGTTAATATAAAATAAACATGCTATTGAACACTTAAAGTTTATAAACAACAACGTCATAAAATTTATAAATTATAATTTAAATAAATAGTTTCTCTAATATTAACTTTTTATTCGTATTTTTTTATCTAAAATTTAAAATTTTTATTGTTTATTTATTCACATTCTTCTTTTAAATTTTTGAAAGTCAACATTTTAATTTTGGAATGGCTCATGACTTGGATAAGAATTTACATAAAATAGGTTCATCATCAAGCGATGTCGATTCAAGTGCCTTCTCATATGCAAAATTTTACCTTTTTTTCTCTTTAAAAAGTAAATTTTTTTTTCTAACTACTCTTATTAGATTTTTATACTACATTTATACTAATTTTTCTACTAGTGATTTTTTTTTTTAACAAACGATATATTTACACTAAGGGATGAGAGAGTGGGCTAAGGTTCACATTGCGGCATTTATAATAATACGGTTCAACTTCGGCTTTTGTGAGAATTAAGCCTAAAACCTTTCATTTACAATTGAAGAGGAATACTACTAAACCATAGTACTAAGTGACAATTCTTTAATAGAGATGAATATTCATATGTTGACAGGTCTTATTTTTACTATCCTCCATGCACGCGCTCATGCACATGCAGAAAGCATTTTTTGAATCATGGCGTGTTACGCGCGATTTACATGTTTTAAATATATTTATTAATGTAGATGGAAATGAATAAGAAATACATTTAATAAAAAAGCGGTCTTTTAACTAATCAAAGCAACTGAATCCATATTAATAAAAGCGGTCCTTCATTTGCTATCTACATTTTATTGAATTTACATTAAGATTAGAAAAAATAATATTTAATAAACAACTGATTGCTAGCCCATTGTAAGGCTAAGTGACAAACCTTGACCTGGAATGTGAATGTCCACTAGAACTCCGAATCAAGTTGTGCTGGCCGACACCTAGAAGGTGACGAAGCCATAAAGTGTGATGATGTGGAACAATTGTGAATAAATTTAAACCTAACAGTGCCTAAATACCAGAGTGCATTGGTGAGCGAGAATAAACCCACTGCACATGTGATGTTAGAGCATAAGAAAGTACAGAAGAGTGAATTGGGGATCGTACCCTTAAAATAATCTCCAGTACTAAGAATCACCCCGAACATTCGACGATAAGAAAACCCAGCTAAAAAAACATGAGGGGTGAAGTGGCCTAGTAAGTGAAATACTAATAGAAAACATATAAAACATTATAATCCTTCGCTACAACACTTGTATAATTTCCAGAAAAATCATAATATACCACACACAACACCTCATTAATAATGTCAAATAATCATGCGATTAATAACTCATACTAGTACGGAAGTCGGAGTCACCTATGGTGACCTGTACGACTTACCCATATCTCATCACATATACTAGTTCATTATATATTTCATCACATATTATAGCTCATCACATATTCATCACATATGCTAGCTCATCGCATATTCATCACATATGCTAGCCCATCGCATTACATATCTCATTAATCATAATTACTATATAAGTTGGAGTCACCTATAGTGACATGTACAACTGAAATCACAGCTCATCAATCATTGCTAGCACATAAGCTGAAGTCACCTCTAGTGACCTGTACGACTGAAATCATAGCTCATCAATCATTGCTAGCACATAAGCCTAAGTCACCTCTAGTGACCTGTACGACTGAAATCATAGCTCATCAATCATTGCTAGCACATAAGCTGGAGTCATTACAATGACGTATATGGCACTGCACTGCACAGAAGTCAGAACCACTAAAAAGGTCTGTACGACAAAACTGAGTGTAATATAGTTATGCTCAATGTTACGCACTCAAGATAGCCATTCAATAAATCGCTAGTCACCTACGAGTCAGAACCACCTATGGTGGTCTGTACGATAAGAATGTGCACTTAAATTGGATCCAATGTGAGCATAGGGTGCGGGATGTGACATTATAAACAAGCTTGTACCATATCTCTGGCTAAATCACAATCACCCAGGGTGCAGGTTTATAAGCTTTAAATGCATCTAATACAACATGTACGACTCATAGGCAACCTGTATGACAATGCCGGAGTTGCCTACTATTGCAACCTGTACGACAGTGTCGGAGTTGCTAAAAACGTAAATGTAGTCATATCAAAACCCCATCAATTCAACTAATATCGTATACTTACTTGAACTTACCTGAACTTACCTGTGTTTCCTGCATTCACCTTTGCACATCAGAGCATTCACAATAATTATGTGCAAGGACTATACGTATGGATAAGCCATGATAAAATCTAAAATTTAAAACATCTCATAATATTTCCAATTATATAATACGGTGTACTAACTATTAATCACCAAAACATAAAGTTAAAATGCACAATTTTCACCAATATCCTTCACATCACTCAATTTCTTAAACAAGGTTATGGTCTCGATTATTTAATATCATTTCTTATATGGCTGCATCTAACGTCTCGCTAGACTGCCTACGTACCCTAAACAGGGATCAAGTCATTTGTAGTTCGCAATAATCATTTATAGTAATACGCATATGGATATTGTCGATGCACAAAATCAGCGAGGACTTTGGTACAACAGAAAGTGTTAAGTTTGTGACCTTCGCTAGATTGCTCCAGTCACTAGTATGGATAAGTAAGTAAATGGATAGGGACAGGGAAGCAAACACAAGATGTACGTGGTTCACCCAGATTGGCTACATCCACGGAGTAGATGAGTTCTCATTAATTGTGAAGGGTTTACACAAGTACATAGGTTTAAGCTCTCCTTTAGTGAGTACTAGTGAATGATTTAGTACAAATGACATTAAGAAATATTGTGAGAGAATGATCTCTATTTATAGAAGAGAGTTTCTAGTTTCATTCTGACATTGACACGTGTTGTGTTGTGATTGGCTTCTGATGTTGACACGTGTTGCTCTATGATGGGCTTCTGATGTCGACACGTGTCGTGCTGTGATTGGCCTCTTGGTTGTAGGGAAACTCTTTTGGGTCCTTGATGGTATAACGTTGACCGGTGCTCAGTAGTTTCGGGATTGGTCAAGTATGGTACAAACAGTACTCCCCTAAGTTCCCAAGTAAGGGAAGCTCATCGGTTGGGGACTTGCAAGATCCAAGCCATTGAGTAATCACGAAACTTCTAAGTACCGAAGTGTGGTATCATTTTCACTTACCTTATCTGTCTCATATGTAGATGTGGCATCTTCTCTGGAAGTACTTTTCCTCCATCCAGGGGTGGTATCTTTAACCGATGAAGATGCACAAGGTAATGTATCAATTTCACTTGAAGCTTACTTGTAGTTTTGGGCTTGGTCAAGTGCAATACAAACCTTATAGTAGGAGTCCCCCAAGTCGTCGAGCTAAGAGATTTACCGAAGGAGGTAACAGATAAGGTAAGCAATCAGACTTCCAAGCAAGCAACCTGGATCGGAGGTTCGACTTCGGCTTCCGGTTGATTGTTCTCATTCTCTTTATGTCATAAATAGCAACAAGGATAAGGATAAGCAAATGGAGAAAAGATGATATGAGATACTTTTGCTTTTGAAGAAGTAACTTTCCACAGGCTTATTGTTGAACTAGACTGGAGATTTTCTGGTTTCCTCTAAAGTATAAGGCTGACTCAAGAATTTGAGGGTCAAAATAAGTCCATCAAATCTAGAGTACGTTCGACCCTGATGATATGGGATACTTTTGCTGTTGACAAAGTAGTGGATGTATCGACACGTGTTCTGTTACGCTTATCTCCACATGCTTCCTTGTATCCTTCTCACTTGCTCTATCTGTTCCTCAAGCAGATGTGGTATCTTCTTTGGAAGCATAAGATGTTGAAGATGAGTACTTGAGAGCAATGTCAGGTAAGTAATCAAGCAAGGGGTTCTAGGCAGTCAGTTCCTGACTGGAAACTTGATTCCAAGTGCTACCTGATTGCTTTCTTTCTCTTTGTCTTATAGGTAAGAACAAGGCCAAAGGAAAAGACAGGGAAAAAGCATGACATGGGATACTCTTGCTTTTAACCCTGATGATATGAGATACTCTTGCTCTGGTGTGGCTTGTTTGCAAAGGTATTATCGGGAGGAAAAGAAGCTGAGTATTTCGAGAGACTCTGTTGAGAGTGCCCTCTCGGATGTGAAGAAAAGTTGAGCATTTTTTTTTATTTGCAGGTCTGCCTGGCTATGGAGGATTGAGGTCGACATATATAGAAGTTTTCTTAACAACAAGTAGTAGTGTTATTCCTTTACCCTTCTTGGTCATAGCAATGTAGTGGGAGCTGTAAGTTTCACGTGTTTTAACTTTGTCAGAACACTTTGAAAAAGTGGTTTGTGGTATCTGGAAAGCTGATGTTGCATGTGAAGATTGCAGACAAGCTTTATCCAAGGAAATCTAACTCTCGAAGTTTGGAGAACGGTGCCTCTTTGATTTTTGAACAAGCAATCCTGTTGGGGATCTGGCTCTCGAGATTCAGAGAATAGTGCCTCTTCGATTTTTGAGAAAGCAATCCTGCTAGGAGTCTGACTCTTGAGATTCGGATAGCAGTGTCTCTTTAATTTTTGAGAAAGTAATCCTGTTGGGAGTCTGGCTCTCGAGATTCGGAGGGCGGTGCCTCTTCAATTTTTGAGCACGTAATCCTATTGGGAGTCTGGCTTTCAAGATTCGGAGAGCATTGTCTCTTTAATTTTTGAGAAAGTAATCATGTTGGGAGTCTGGCACTCGAGATTCGGAGGACGGTGCCTCTTCAATTTTTAAGCACGTAATCCTGTTGGGAGTCTGGCTCTCGAGATTCGGAGAGCGGTGTTTCTTTGAGTTTTAAGAAAGTAATCCTGTTGGGAGTTTGGCTCTCAAGATTCGGAGGGCGGTGCCTCTTCGATTTTTGAGCAAGCAATCTTGTTGGGAGTGTTTTCTCGAATGTGAGTAAAGGTTGGGCATTTTTACCAGTCTGCCTTGCCACGGAGCACGAAGGTTGACACACATTGGGACTTTCTAGTTATCAAGCAGTGGTGTTGTTCCTTTACCCTTGTGGGTAAAGTAGGGTAGCTGGACCTTCAAAATTATGTGTCTAAACTTTGTCAGAGATCTTTGACAAAGTTATCTATGGTACCCGAGGAGCTAATGTTACGTGTGGAAAGTGGTGTTTCTTCGGAATTCGGAGAGTAGTGCCTCTTCGATTTTTGAACCAACGGCCATGTTGCCTTTTCTTTTATAAGGGCACCAATTGTGTGCAAGAAGTACATTCAGAGAGTTATTGCAACAAGTACATTCAGAGAGTTATTGTTTGTAGGAATTTTCCCCTTACTTCAGAGATTTATTGCACCTCATTTCTCCTTCATCATTTCTGAGAATGTCTGGCCCATCCGACCGTCGTTTTAACTTGAACTTTGGTGAAGAGGTAGCCATGCATTCTCAAGACAACATATGGCGCCCCTCCTTCTTATCCCATACTTGTCCTCTTACTATTAGGGACTCTATGATGAAGAATGATATGACCACTGCGGTGGTGGCCAAGAACCTTCTCACTCCCAAAGATAACAGACTACTTTCCAAACGGTCTGATGAGTTGGCTGTTAAGGATTCTCTGGCTCTCAGTGTTCAGTGTGCAGGTTCTGTGTCTAATATGGCGTAACGCCTATTTTCTCGAACCCGCCAAGTTGAATCATTGGCGGCTGAAGTGATAAGTCTCAAACAGGATATCAGAGGGCTCAAACATGAGAATAAACAGTTGCACAGGCTCGCACATGACTATGCTACAAACATGAAGAGGAAGCTCGACCAGCTGCAGGAATCTGATGGTCAGATTTTACTTGATCATTAGAAGTTTGTTCCAAAGACATTTATTGCTTTCGTCTTCTGGGGCTGTACCGTGTAATGAAGCTCCGAATGATCAACCTTCGGTGCCTCCTCCTTCTGGGGTTCTGCCTAGTACTGAGGCTCCGAATAATCACCCTCTGGTGCCTCATCTTTCTGGGACTCTGCCGACTACTGAGACTTCTTCTGAGCAACCTTTGTGAAGGATCCCTCTTGTTTGTTTATTTTGATTCATGTATATGTACATATTTGTAACTTATCGGAGATATCAATAAATAAGTTTTGCTTCATTTCAACGTATTGTGTTAAATACAACAAGGCCTTCTTCACTAAGTTCTTTGAATTTTTCCTTTTGTTGAAGCTTGTATGTTGAAGCTTTATGAGTGAAGCATATAGGTTGAGGTAGTGCTCCCTTAATTTGCCAGGTGAGGAAAACTTCTCGTTTGGAGACTTGAAAAATCCAAGTCACTAAGTGGTCGTGAGACTTCCGAGTATCAAGGTGCAGTAACACATGGTAGGAGTCCCCTAAGTCTCCGGTCGAGGGAGTTGACGAATGAGGCATTTCCTTTCTAAGTGGTAACCTAAAACTCCATCTTTATATATATTTGTTATGAAAGTTGTTAGGCCCAAAGAAGATGACGCCTAGGCAATTTTTTTTCGATTTTTTTTTTCGAATTTTTGAATTTTTGAATTTTTGAATTTTCGAATATATATATATATATATATTAAAGCTTTGTGGGTGAATCTTTTGTGGTTGGGGAAACTTTTGTGGGTGAAGCTTTTGTGGTGGGGGAAGCTTTTGTGGGTGAAACTTTTGTTGGTGAAGCTTTTATGGGTGAAGCTTTTGTAGGTGAAGCTATTGTGGGTGAAGCTTTTGTAGGTGAAGCTTTGGAGTTGAAACTTTGTAGGTGAAGCTTTTATGGGTGAAGCTTTTGTAAGTGAAGCTTTTGTTGGTGAAGCTTTTATGGGTGAAGCTATTGTGGGTGAAGCTATTGTGGGTGAAGCTTTTGTGGGTGAAGCTATTGTGGGTGAAGCTTTTGTGGGTGAAGCTTTGGAGTTGAAGCTTTTGTTGGGTACCATGAATTGATTTTGCTTCACACTATCTTGATCAAGATAGTGTGAAGCTTTTGAGAATTTGTAGTTGTCCTCCATTGATGAAGCTTTTGTTGGTGAAGTTTTTGTGGTGAAGCTTTGTTGGGTACAACGAATTGATTTTGCTTCACACTATCTTGATCAAGATAGTGTGAAGCTTTTGAGAATTTGTAGTTGTCCTCCATTGATGAAGCTTTGTTGAATTTCCTTTTTTTTTTTTTGGAAATTAGAAATTTGAAAATTTGGGAGAGACAACATATACAAATTTTGCTTACACACTGTTGAGCAGGAGATTGTGATGCAAGCCACACCTTGTAGTAGTCAAAGGTTTGGATGAACCATATAAATTGAATTTGCTTCGAACAGTCTTGAATTTACTTCGAAGGTTTAAGAATTGTAGTTGCCCTCCATTGATGAAGCTTTTGTTGGAACAATAAATTGATTATGCTTCACACTGTCTTGATCAAGAGTGTGTGAAGCTTTTGAGAATTATGGTTGAACTCATTTGATGAAGCTTTTGTTGGCACCATAAATTGGTTTTGCTTCACACTGTCTTGATAAAGAGTGTGTGAAGCTTTTGAGAATTATGGTTGCCCTCCATTGATGAAGCTCTTATTGGCACCATAAATTGGTTTTGCTTCACACGTCTTGATCAAGAGTGTGTGAAGCTTTTGAGAATTGTGGTTGAACTTATTTGATGAAGCTTTTGTTGGCACCACAAATTGGTTTTGCTTCACACTATCTTGATTAAGAGTGTATGAAGCTTTTGAGAATTGTGGTTGCCCTCCATTGATAAAGCTTTTGTTGGCACCATAAATTGGTTTTGCTTCACACTGTCTTGATCAAGAGTGTGTGAAGCTTTTGAGAATTGTGGTTGAACTCATTTGATGAAGCTCATGTTGGCACTATAAATTGGTTTTGCTTCACACTGTCTTGATAAAGAGTGTGTGAAGCTTTTGAGAATTGTCGTTGCCCTCAATTGATGAAGCTCTTGTTGGCATAATAAATTGGTTTTTCTTCACACTGTCTTGATCAAGAGTGTGTGAAGCTTTTGAGAATTGTGGTTGAACTCATTTGATGAAGCTCCTGTTGGCACTATAAATTGGTTTTGCTTCACACTGTCTTGATAAAGAGTGTGTGAAGCTTTTGAGAATTGTCGTTGCCCTCAATTGATGAAGCTTTTGTTGGCACCATAAATTGGTTTTGCTTCACACTATCTTGATCAAGAGTGTGTGAAGCTTTTGAGAATTATGGTTGCCCTCCATTGATAAAGCTCTTGTTGGCACCAAAACTTGGTTTTGCTTCACACTATCTTGATCAAGAGTGTGTGAAGCTTTTGAGAATTGTGGTTGAACTTCTTTGATGAAGCTTTTGTTGGCACCATAAATTGGTTTTGCTTCACACTATCTTGATCAAGAGTGTGTGAAGCTTTTGAGAATTATGGTTGCCCTCCATTGATAAAGCTCTTGTTGGCACCAAAACTTGGTTTTGCTTCACACTATCTTGATCAAGAGTGTGTGAAGCTTTTGAGAATTGTGGTTGAACTTCTTTGATGAAGCTCTTGTTGGCACCATAAATTGGTTTTGCTTCACACTGTCTTGATCAATAGTGTGTGAAGCTTTTGAGAATTGTGGTTACCCTCCATTAATGAAGCTCTTGTTGGCACAATAAATTGGTTTTGCTTTACACTGTCTTGATCAAGAGTGTGTGAAGCTTTTGAGGATTGTGATTGAACTCCTTTGATGAAGCTCTTGTTGGCACCATAAATTGGTTTTTTTTTTCACACTGTCTTGATCAAGAGTGTGTGAAGCTTTCTACGAGTTGTAATGTTTGCATTGTTATAGAGGGGAAATGTCTGAAGTAGATGCAAGAGGGCTGAATAGCTTGATCTTCGTATGCCATGCACTGAAGTTGTTGTTGGCTTGCAATAAGACTTTGTTGGTGACTATAACTCTTGTTGGGCATAAGTGCTCCCCTAGTTGAGTTGTTAAGCTTGAGGGTTTTTGATTATTTGTGAATGCTAAGAGTTCACATGTACAAGTTGTACCACTAGTTTTCTGGTAGGTGGAATGAATGATGAGTTACTTTCATCACTTGGTTGGTGGTACGAAGGTGAGTTCCTTCATCACCTTTCATCACCTGGTTGGTGGCACGAGGATGAGTTCCTTCTTCACCTGGTTGGTGGCATGAATGGCAAGTTGCCAAATGATATTAGAGTACGGGTTATACATTTCATCACTTGGTTGGTGACATGAAGGAGAATACAGGTTGTACATTTCATCACCTGGTTGGTGGCATAAAGATGAGTTTCTTCTTCACCTGGTTGGTGTCATGAGTGGCAAATTGCCAAATGATATTAGAGTACTGGTTGTACATTTCATCACCTGGTTGGTGGCATGAAGGAGAGTACGGGTTGTACATTTCATCACCTAGTTTGTGGCATGAAGATGAGTTCCTTCTTCACTTGGTTGGTGACATGAGTGGCAAGTTGCCAAATGATATTAGAGTACGAGTTGTACATTTCATCACCTGGTTGGTGGCATGAAGGAGAGCACGGGTTGCATCACCTGGTTGGTGGCACGAAGATGAGTTCCTTCTTCACCTGGTTAATGGCATGATTGGCAAGTTGCCAAATGATATTAGAGTACGGGTTGTACATTTCATTACCTGGTTGGTGGCATGAAGGAGAGTACGGGTTGTACATTTCATCACCTGGTTGGTGGCATGAAGATGAGTTCCTTCTTCACTTGGTTAGTGGCATGAGTGGCAAGTTGCCAAATGATATTAGAGTACAGGTTGTACATTTCATCACCTGGTTGGTGGCATGAAGAAGAGTACGGGTTGTACATTTAGGAATATATATCATATATATTCAATTTTAGGAATATGATTAACTCCCACTAATCTTTTGTAAACTTAGTAAACAAAAGATTAATTTACATCTTTATGAGAAATCAATTGATTTGATCTTTCTCTCATAAGACGCTTATAACTCCCACTAGCTTGCTAAGATCCATGATGGTTGGATCTCTACAACTTACATGTCTTGTGATTCATAGTTTTAGACATATATATTATCAAGACTATCTTAATAATGGTTTCGGAAACCCATATTATGTCCAAACATTGAATCACCATTTAGTTTTAGCTAACAATCTTCAAATTAATTGAAAATAAGACTACGTCAAAGATGGTTTCTTCAAAGTCAACCAATCTCTTTGATTGTAGTCACCTTAAGCTACCAATTAGCTATAAAGGTTTCATTATTTCGGGTCAAATGGTACTTTACCATTTCCTTGAGTATATATCGTATATACACTCAATGTAGTCATAAGGATTTTTATTCTTATTTCTTTCGAATTAAGAGGTGCAACTCTATGACATAGTCATAAAGTTCAAACCATTCAACTGAGACGGTTTATAAATCCTTCTCGACTACCTTGGAGCTTGTGGTATAGGAACTAGGTTGTTATATTTGTTGATCACTATCTTGTTTCTCAAAGAACCCATTCTTTGAGTTCTATCCCTCGTTCATTTGCTCTATCTTAGGCAAATCCTAGTGTAGGATTACAATGAACTACCCAACAAACAACATTTGTTAGTTGGTTTATAGAAGTGATATCCAAATGTTAATTAAAGGATATCCATAAGATAATTCTCAAACAAATATTGCTTATTAGCACACAACCCCAAATCTTAACATGATTAAGATTTGTCTTTCTTTTCAACTACATCCTATGGAGTCATGAAAACTTTGGAAGATCTTCTAATTGACAATCATATTGTCTTAGAAGTATATATCCTATATATGGGCAATTGATAACATCCAACGAACTAAATTTTATTCGAGTTCGTTCTTCTCTTAATGGAGAAATCCATTATCATATGATGCTTCTTTCCTTGATATCTTTCAAGGAAACTGTTCTAAAGTGTTACCTTTCCTTGGATCAAATCTAAGGAGGCAAATACTTTAGACGTCTTACTCATCAACTTACATTTCTTGAATTCTTTGAAACCTTTTGCAAAGTATTCAGACTTGTGTTTATTCAAAATAAACTATAGTCCAATCGAGAGCGATCTTCGATGAATGTCATACAACATGAGTAGAATTATGTTGTGGACAAGTGCCACTAATATCTAAGTGAATTAACCTCAACAACTTTGTGATTCTTTCTTCTTTCCAAAAGAATAAAGATTCGAACATTTTGCCTCTATACAATTTTAATAAGAAGGTATTGGATCCGGATCTAACGATCCAAAGCATCCATCTATGACCAACTCGTATTTTATGTTTTTGAGGTATCACAACTCAGTTGGGATTAGTCACCACCTTGCAACCTTTTGGGTTTTAAGCATCGTTATATTCTAAACAGTTAAAACTACCATAACATCTCTACTATAGAGACAATCAATTAGATTACAATAATCTAATCATTCATTAATAAAGAACAATGTTTTGTCAAACAAAACATTCATCCATCCCTTATAGTGATGGAATTAAGTTCCTTAAAATTGGAATGTAAAGACAATCTTTGGTTTTTCCAATTTCTTTGGTAGTTCATATGAGGAAGTAAGTACCATCTGCTTTCGCAGAGATCTACATTTGATTCACGTTCCGAATGTGAAGTACTTTCTCTTCTCTCATTAATCTTCTACCTTTTATTAGCCACACTTTTACAACGATTGTAAAACATAGTTACTAATACGGAATCAAGCATTCAAGTAGAAGAACTAATTGTTTTGAACTTTTCAAGAACAATTTACAACACCTTCGAAAGGTGTGTTCTTGACACTTGCAAGACATTTCTTGCAAATACCCCTTCCAATGTCCATCCTTTCATAAAGAAAGTTTGTTCCCTTGGAGTTTATTTCGCTTTCTTCATTTGACTTCTCCTTTTGACTACAATAGTCATGGTCCCTAAACTCCCACTATCTCTCTTGAAACTTATTTCAATTGTGTTATACACATCAAACGATTTGGAGAGTGTGTGGTTATTGTTCACTATATAGTTTACAATAAACTTAGTGAACCATTTGGATAGGGACACAAAGGTGAAGTCCTTGCCTAGTTTCCGTTTCTAGAAGTGGTTTAACACTTCAACACTCAATGATTCAAAATCATCATAAGTCCATGTTGATGGACTATTTTTGTCAACCAACCATTATGTTCTAAACATAATTACAAACTTTCAAGAGTTGTTCAAGGCAACTCTCATTTCTTCATACAACAATTTGTAAGTGAAGAATCATGGCACATAAAGTGTCCATGCCCTTGTACTTTCTTCTTAAGTTCTTTGTTCATTTAACAAAGAAACAAGCACTAGTGTTTGCATTAGCTAAGGGTTGTTCAAAGCAACTCTTATTTCTTCATACAACGATTTGTAAGTGAAGAACTATGACATTAAAAGTGTTGTCCTCTTTATGATAGACTTATCTAACATGTTCTTCCAATGATACATTATCAATAGGAAGATTTTGAGGATTAGACTACTTAGGTACATATACAATCCATTTAAGACAATCTTTGGGATTGTGGTACCAAGTCCGGAAACTAAAGCATTCGGCTTTTCTTAGTCAAGTTTTGGATAGCGTTTGCAAATATATTGGTAAACAAATACATAACGAATATAAATTGATTGATTTTAAGCCATTTGATTCGGGTCTTTAAATCAAATAGCACCACCCACTATTTTTGGCAAATTCCATATCCCTCATCGGAATTCGAGAGTTTTGGAGGAAACTCTTAGTAGGGTATGGGAGACTCATCATTACCAAGCCCACCTCACAATGATATGATGTTGGCTAGCATCAATAATAATGAGAAAGTACACTTACTCATTTGCATCTCTTGCAAGTACCAATCTTATTTGGCCTCTAGAGAATGAAGCCTCACAATGATATGATGTTGGCTCCATTGCACTTAGTTAAGTCATTCCCACCATGCAAGTTCGGGTAGGGGTTCAAGAACAACCTCACAATGATATGATGTTGATCATTCTCGTTGCCCATCTTCACAACATCATGTACGTGTATAGGATTCCTCCTGAGTGTAAGCACACACTTTGTACTCCCCCATGATAGGGTGAAGTCGGTGTACGAGTCACAAACGATCGGAGCATACCATGGTGGAAGGTCACGAAAGAGTGTTCAAAGCACTCTCACGCTTATCAACTTAATAATGGTTTGGTTGAGGGTTTTAGGTCTCATCACATATAAATATACATTTTAATCTTATTAAAACAATTTTGGTCCTATTACAACTATTGGTCCATTTGATTGTTTTTAGTTGTATATAATACTCCCACTATACTTATAAAACGATTTTTAAAGCAAGAGTATATGATACTACTAACATAAGGTTTGCATTCTTTGATGGACTATATAGTTGCTTAGGGCCTTAGGATGACTATGAACCTTTGATTAGATCCAACACGAGCCTAGTGTTGAATCTCGGTCTAGGGATGGTGATTGATTTTAGTTACGCGTTTAATCATATTAAGGCGTGTTTTTCCTATTGGGCGTTGGACCCAACTACTCCAATTTCATGCATATCAAATAAAACAAGAAAATGAGTACTTCAAAGTAAAGAAGAGCTTATGCTCTTTTACAACATTTGATCAAAACAAATTACTTTAAAGTAAAGAAGAGCTTATGCTCTTTTACAACATTTGATCATATCAAATTACAACCAAAATCTAATCTACACATTCCCATGGTTCAAACAAATTTGAGACGGCCTTTCACATAGCTCAATTATCGTAGGCTTAGGTTCATAATCACCCTTTAATTAATTAACGCTTTAACTAATTAAACTTTGAATGCAACATTGTCATTTGGTTTTTGTATCCATAAAATTGATTTAAATGGAGCTAGATGAAATGAAAATCCAATTCTCATTTAAAGAGACAAAACCATTTTGTTCTCAACCTAATTTGGGCCAAAATGCAATAACCTCAACTTTTTGGGCTATGTTGCAAAACTTAAACTTTTGAGCTCATTTTGTAAAAATGCAAAAGTCCATTACTTCATGTAATTACAACTAGAACCCAAAAATTTCAATAAATTCAAAAACTTCATTAAAGGAACAAAACAATTTGTCCTTTAATGATTTTGGGCCTTTATGTAAATACGTAAACTTTTGGGTCAAACTGCAAATACACAAAAATATCAAAACTTTATGTAATTGCATAAAAGCCTCAAAAGAACCCTATTTTAATAGGGTGGCCGGTTATAGAGAGTGAAGGGAGTCATGTGTGTGTTGATTTGTAGGTTTGACATAAAGTCATGCAAGTGGTGCAAGTGGTGCAAGAGGTGTGTGACATAAATTCATGCAAGTGATGCATGACATAAATTCATGCAAGTGGTGTGTGTGTAAGAGAAGTACTTCTTACACACCCATCATCATTTCTATCACCTTTCAAAAATTCAATCACATTTAAACATTTGAAAAAAGCACAAAACAAAGACTTTATGAAATAAATCAAAACTTTGAATCAAAACACCAAACTTTTTGTTCTTGGTAAGAACCTCAAGAACAATGAAGAACATTCATGAAAAACCCATAAGAGCTCCATGAACATTTTCAATCAATAAAACTCAAATTTTCACTACTCAAAACGGGGTTAACATCCTAGGGTACTTAGGGGTTCCAAAAGTCACCTTAAAACACTTTTAATAAGACAAACATGAATCCAAAAAATCACCCTTTGGATTTGGCCAAAAATCCCCAAAAACATGGCACCAAATTTTAGCTCCAAAATTCATGCTCATATGAACTACATCTACAACATTTGAGATGGCAAATTTTCTAGCAAAATTTACATTCAAAGAAGCAAGAATAAAGCTTGTAACAATTACAACATTCAAATCATAAACTATGAAAATACAAAACCCAAAAGGATTCACCAACTACTAGACCTAGGCTCTGATACCACTTGAAGGACATTTTGTGAAAAACATGTTCATTTGAGCAACATCTATAGCATGCAATTAACAAATTAAAGGTGGAATCATGCTTGCATGCACTCAAAACAAAACATTACCCATTAAATTCAAAGCCTAGTAGTTAGGTGAACCAAGACTCAACTCAAAACAAAGTGAGTTGAGAAATTATACCTTTGTTGATTCCTCTTTGCATAAGCAAAGGATAATCACCCAAGAGATAGGGCCTTCATTCCTTGCTTCTTAGCTCCATGGATTTGGATGGAAGAATTGGTTTCTCCAAGTTCTCAAAGTTGAGAACCTCTAAGTCTCCACACCAAGGAAAGATTGATGAAGAAATGAGTGACCTAGAGGAAGTAAGATTGCTAGCTATGTTCCTCTAGGGTGGCCGGCCTCTTAGAGAGAAAAGAGAGTTTGTGTTCTCATCTTTTCTCCAAAAGAAACCCTAAATGAATTTTGGCTATAAAGTCATATTTATACCTTCCTTCATTGGAGTGGCAAACTTGTAATTAAAGCAAGTTTAGTACCCTCCTCTAAATGGTCGGCCTTAAGGGTTCATTGGGCTTTCAAGCCCTTTGTTTATTCAAGTTGTCATACAACTTGAGTTAATGGGCTTGACATTCAAATCCCATTTGGCCTTGTAGCCCAAAACTAACCCTAGGTCTATAACGAACTTATTCGTTTGATTAATTAACATATTAATTAATTCTAGCCATAAATAAATAATTAAACCATTTAATTATCCTTACTCATCTCCGTTGTTTCTTCAATCTCTACCTTACACGGTGTACGATCCATTAGGTTCCTTTTAGCGAGGCAGTGGGCGATTAGAACTCTTTCAAATCAATTGTGAATTGAAACTTACTTTCAATTCTCCCTTTAGTGATTATACACGTTTAGGGCTTCCACAAACCATGAGTGACATCTAGCAGTATGTCATGGTTACCCAAGCTAATCAGAAGAGGTGAAGAACCTATTCAGTTTAGGATTACAATGCAATACGGTCTTTCTCTAATACAATACTCTTGACCACATTGTTTGGATTGATAGTTTATTCATGTCTACTATCCAATGTGATTCATTTACTTATATGATTACCCTGAATGTGATTTGGAATGATTTCCTAAATCTCATTCATACTCTGGCCAGAAATTCTTAATCATATCATAGAGTATTCTCCCTCAAACGGTTTGAAGGTTAGAGATCCCTTGTTACGCATTCACTTGCCTTCATGGCTAAGTGGCTTAACCCCAACTATGCCGTGGACACCCGCAAATAGAGTGACTTTGACATAATCAAAGATCAATGACCTAACCACAAGACAACTATGATGCCTCAGGTCAAATGACTACTTTGCATTATCCCAACCATGAGTTCTCATGTGACATAAGTATGAGAACTCTTCGTTGATCGTGTTCAGTGAACTCATTCCTTATTGAGCACCTACGTACTTATCTTGGTGTCAGTCACACCAATGACTCGAGACCAGTCACTCTCACTAAGAGAAGACATAGCACATACTGATCTTAACGGACTGTCAATGCCCAATTGGCAATCCTATGATCAGGAACGTTTAGGATATGTATACGAAAGAGAATGGTCTCATGAATCTAACTTCTTTAAATTACATTCTCCTAATTACATATTCCTTGGACTCATCGTTTAAGCATATAACATTTATATGAGATGGCTTAAAACAATAATCTATGCCCTTGATATTAAACTAGATTAGTTTAACATGTGAAATGTCCGTAAAGTATCATCATATGATTGGTTTTAGGGCACATTTCCAACAGTGTCAGACAGGAAAAAGAAGGACCTCTAGATTAGAGATCCTAAAAGCATGCTTATGCAAGGCGATCAGATGTTTGTACCGAATGTTGAGGAATTAAAGAAAGACATATTAGATGAAACGCATATCTCTGCTTATGCGAGCAGCAAGATGTATCATACCATCCGACATTTCTATTATTGACCAGGTATGAAAAGAGAGATTGCAGAGTATGTTAGTCGTTGTGCAATTTGCCAGCAGGTTAAGGCAGAAAGGAAAAAGCCGTTTGGATTACTGCAACCACTCCCGATACCTCAGTGGAAATGGGAAGATATTACAATGGATTTTGTGTACAAGTTACCACGTACTCGAAATGGTTATGATGGTCTCTGGGTAGTAGATGATCGACTTACCAAGTCAGCGCATTTCATACCCGTTCGTGAGAATTACTCGTTGAATCAGTTGGCCGAACGGTTCGTCTCTGAAATGGTTAGGTACCACGGAGTCTCAGTTAGTATCATTTCTGACCGGGATCCCAGATTCACTTCGAAGTTCTGGGTAGCTTTTCAGGAAGCTGTGGGATCAAGATTGCTCTACAACACCACCTATCATCCCCAAACAGATGGGCAGTCAAAGAGAACTATCCAGACTTTGGAACATATGTTGCGATTGTCAGTTCTACAGTTTGGAGACGATTGGCACAAGTGTTTATCATTGATAGAGTTCGAGTACAACAACAACTTTCATTCTAGTATTGGTATGGCACCATTTGAAGAATTGTATGGGAAACCGTGTCGTACTGCACTTTGTTGGTCCGAGGTCAGCGAACGAGTTTTAATGGGCCCTGAGATCGTGAAGGAGACGACATAGAACATTCGGGTGATAAAGGCTAACCTGAAAGCAGCCCAGGATCGGCAGAAGAGTATCGCCGACAGATATTCTACCGACAGAGTTTATAAGGTTGGTGATTAGGTATTCTTGTAGTTATCACCGTGGAAAGGTGTTGTGCGATTCGGAAAGAAAGGGAAACTCAGCCCTAGGTACATCGGACCGTACCAAATTGTTGAACGAGTCATTGAAGTTGCTTATCGACTTGCCTTGCCACCAGAGTTGGCGAGAGTGCACAATGTGTTTCATGTATCGATGCTACGGAGGAACGTTTATGATCCGTCACACGTAATCCCTCTTCAGCCTTTGGAGATCAATCTAGATTTGACCTATGACGAGGTTCCAGTGACTATCCTTGATTGGAAGGATAAGATTCTTAGAAACAAGACCGTGCAGATGGTGAAGGTTTTGTGGAGGAACCACTCAGTGGAGGAAGCCACTTAGGAGACAGAAGAGCGTATGCGAGATATGTATCCACGTCTATTTTATGGCTTTGATAGTAGTTAGTATTGAAATTTCAAAGATGAAATTTTTATAAGGGGGTAGATTGTGACGACCCATCCCTAATTTTCCTATGTAATTTCTCTCCAAGTATGTGTATTGACAATTATGCCTTTATTGGCAAGTGACGTGGACTTATTCTAATCGCTTTCCTTTTATTTCTTGCTATCACATTTAAATTGTACACGCTAGTACGAGTATGCATAAATTTTAAAGTGTAAAAATATCTACTTCAGATAGATTTCGATTTCCTTTTTACTGTAGGAAATCTAAAAACCTATCCTTGGATTCCTTTTAAACCCATCTCGTGCACTTCCCCCTTCATCATTCACTGTCACCTATCCCATCTCTTCTTTTTTTTTTGTTCCCTCAATCAGAAAAGCATCTCTCTCTCTTTCTCTCTTCTCCCTCTCCCACGCCACATTTCTTCTTCTTCTTCCTCTCTGCAACAACCACAAAACACACCAAAACTCACAAACGTGACAAACCAACTGAACCATTGTGATCATCTCAGTCCCACGATCACAACCATGTCCTTGAAATCTGGTGTGGACGAGTTTTGACTCACCAACTCGGAAGGTCGACTAGGCGAGTTCGACATATCGATTTTCAGGCCATGCATGGCTTAGGTAAGCCTTGAGAAACCCTTAGAACCTTCATTTCACTTCTATGGGTTGTTATTGATCCTTTTTTTGTGTTTTGAATGTGTGGTTTTACCCAGAAACTCGAGAAGAAGGAGAACCTGCCATTCTTCACTCAAGAACCGTGGCCATTTGGTCACTTTCAAACCATTTTTCTAGTCAACCTTGACCACAACTGGACTTCTTCTAGGTACAAACTTATTCTCTACATTCCTAACTTCAAAATGGCTTTTGAATCACTGAGTTTGGTTAAGTAACGAGTTAGAAATCAACTCTGGAAGTTAGGAAGAAAATTTCAGTTTCTGGAAAATTTGTAACCATGGTCGTTTGGCCACATTCAGGCCAAATTTCTGATTAACTCAGACCATATTCGAACTTTCTGTAAATTGGGATTGGTAGATCACATTCCTAGCTTTAATTTGGCTTTTGTAGAAGTAAATTTGGTTACTAATTGAGCTCGTTAGGGGCTCTGGAAGTTGGCCCAAAAATCTGCAAAACTGCAGATTTTCGCGAAGAAGGCGAGTACAGTGTACTCGCGGGGGCGCGTGGGCAGCCACTTTGGGGGTTGCATGGTTGACACATGCGTGTTTGTGTCGTCGAGTAGATCGATTTCATATATTTATACCCTAGATTTGAGCAAACTATGGGGGTTTTATTTAGGTTTCTGTTATGTACTTTAATTAATGTTACTTAGTTATTTCACATATAGGGGAAACTTATTCCGAGGATTTTCGAGGCCAAGCTAGGCTCGGGGGCTACGACCCAACAACGTACTTGTGAGTGGGCAGTTGTTTTATTCCTATATATATTTATAGTTTCCATAAATGCGTATTTACTTCACTTTTACGCCTAACTTGCCTAGTATCATTATTATGATATAAATTGTGATAAATGCTGCTATATGGTTGTGATATTACTGTCATGGCATTCATACGTACTTCTGTACATGCTCATCTTGTTGCACCCGATGTTAGTACTCGCACCAGGGCCAGGGCCAGTCCTTCACGTGTATGTTCACATCCGCACTGTTCGCTCACCTTAGATCCAAGTTTAGGTGCCAGTCTTGTCGGGTAGATTGCATTAGGCGATCCGACTTGTATGTGATGTGCTTTTGCACCAGTCTTCATGTGATCGTAGTACTAAAGCATATTGATTACACCCAGTCCTGTTCGTGTCAGAAACCATCTGTTCGAACTTGTGTGTCAGCTTAGATGGATGAACACTTAGTTATATTGATTATCACATGATTATTATTATGGCATATGATACATCATTTATTTGGCATATTTCTGGTTATATGGCTGATATATTGGATTTCATACTTGCAAAGTATGTTTTGAGGAAACTATACTTGTTTTAGGGCGAGAGGTTAGTATATTCAAATATAAAGGTTTTCTTATAAGCATTGTTTTGCTGACCCACTCAACTTTGTTTTTCGCCCCTCCAGGACCTAGATAGCTGTACTCTCTGTGGCACTCGAGGAATCACGGCAGTTCTGACATTTCCTTCTGTTTAAACGTACGAACTTATCACTATTATGTAATAAGTGTATTTTGGTTGCTTTGACTACTCTTTCATAGTCTCACTGTCTATTACGCTCTGAATAACTGTAGTGGGTTCAACCCACGAATTGCGCACTCTTTCACTGTTTAGTTCTAATTAGTTTTAATTTTATTCACTTTTTGCATCACTTAACTTTATGGTTACGTCACCTCACAGTGACGGCCAGCATGCTTCGACCTTTCCAGGTCGGGGTGTGTCAGTATTACATCACGTATCATTATAAAAATAGTGAGATATATGTGATAAAAAGTTAATAACTTAAAAAAAAAAAAAATTCTCACCACTTTCATTAATTTTCATTTTTCCCTCTCTTTTTTGTTTCATTTTCAGCTTTTTTTATAATTTTCATTTTTTCTTCCCTTCTTTTTCTTCAAATGGCAGCAACCTACCCATCTTTCCCTCTCTTTTTTATTTCCTTTTCAGCTTTTCTTATAATTTTCATTTTCCTTGCTTTTTTTTTCAAAGGGCGCGGCATGAATGGAATGGAATTATGGAATCAATGGATGCATATTAATTAATAATTATTATAGTTTTTATAAAATTTAATTTAAAATTATATATATATAATTATTATAGTTAATATTTTGGGGGTATAATCATTATAATTATTATAGTATTTTTTAGGGTTATAAAATTATAAAATTAATATTCTGCTTATTGTGTATCGTGTTACCCACGTGTATACCCGAATCAACCCGTTATCTTAACAGGTGCTTATTGGGTTACCCGATAACGACTCGATTCGTTATCGTGTCGACCTAAATTCCTGTTAATTTCATGTCGTATTGTGTTAGATTATCAAGTTGTATCAAGAACTGCCAAACCTACTGAAACGTACGTTTCACCGGAATAAGTAACCGGTCCATATAAAGTTGTATGCATGGACTGAGTGCTCATCGTACATACACCCTGTGGCTTGAACCGAAAGGGAGATGGACCTGTACCTGGCAAAGTTCAGTAGATTGTGGAGCCCACTCACCATGATGACACGTGGGCTATTTAGGGTACACCTGTGGGGCCAATTCTGCATGTAATAAGAACCGTCCATGAGGTTGGGTGGGCATGCGTCCAAAACAGAGAGGGGTGATCATGTACCTGCATGCTTGAAAGATCTCTTTGTTTGGACTCGGTTCTATGGGCCCACAACTCTTATCTTCTAGAAAATATCCCAAAATAGAATGAAGGTAATTTTAATGGAATTGGATCCTAATGATCTCCTTATCTTAACTATTTATCGTATATCGTACGGTTTATTTAAAATTAAACATAAATAGTATTTGACGAAATTAACCGCATGATATACGATGAACGGCTAGGATGTGACAATCCCTAGAATCCCCACAATTTGGATCCGGAGAGGATCCTTTTCCAATTTTAATGATTTAGGTTATAATTTTTTTAATAGCAAGTAACAATGAATGCTATTAAAATAAAAGATTAATAATTGAGAATTAAACCTAACACTTAAAACACTAATAGCACCGAATGATACGTAGTATTGAAGCCCCACCCTTTAGTTTGATGTCAATTTATAAGTATCTTTATTTTTAATTTTTCTGTTAGCATCACAGAGTGACATGTTATTTACGTTTATTTACTATCTCAAAAGTTCTCGCAATTTTATCTTAAGGTGTGGTTACCCTCATATAACTTATATGATATGGGTTCGAGGGCACTAAAGTAGTAATATCTCAAAAGAAAAATGTGTTGTATGAAAAAGTTAAAACCCGTAGCTACGTGTTCTATGTCAAATATGTTACTCTAGCGTTCCAAAATATACACGTCATTCTTGATTTAATTGCCATGAGGTTAACCCCAAAACCAATCAAAGTTAATGAAGAGGGAATGCCAAGTGGTCCAAGTTGGAGTATAATCCTAGAATTTTTGGTTTCATTTTCTTTTTACATTATTTCTCACACTTTTTTCCCACAATTATTGCGGTTTGAAGGTGTAAAGTAAGACTTATTTGGTTGTTCCTACTTCCTTGGCTTTTCCTTGGCTTTGTTGTATCAGATTTTGGTGTGAACCTCTTTTTGTGAAAATTGCTTTCTTTTCTCTTGGTGTTAGCCTAGTAGTGCAAAAGGGAGGATAGTGTAACATCTCACATCGTCCAGGGAATTAGATCCTGTAAACCTTATATGTATATTCTCATATCTACCTAGCACGAGGCCTTTTGGAAGCTCACTGAATTCGGGTTCCATCGGAACTCCGAAGTTAAGCGAGTTCGCATGAGAGCAATCCCATAATGGGTGACCCACTAGGAAGTTCTCGTATAAGTTCCCAGAAACAAAACCATGAGGGCGTGATCGGGGCCCAAAGTGGACAATATCGTGCTACAGCGGAGTTGAGCCCGGGCTGGGATGTGACAGATAGTGTTATGAGTTATGCATGATATAATTGAATGAAATACCAACGGTATATTTACATTAAACAGGTGATGAGTTTGGGCTAAGGCACCCGGTGAGGCAGTCATTGTACCCTTAATATCAAACTCGCCATCATCTACAAGAGTAAAGCCTAACAACTAAAAGTGAAACCGAAATTTGTCAAATTGTGGAGACAGCGATGGATTGCCTACTTTCTTTGTTTGGTGCAAGTTGGTGATGGTTTATGCAATCAGTTGGGCTACAAATCCTATTTGTTTTACAGTTTGGAGTTCAAAGGCATTTTTATACCTAGGCTAGTAGGGTCACTCCTTCCCCTTTTCGGTAAATGATCATGTTACTTGTTTGGAAAATTATTGGAATGAGTTGAACCAATCAGCCAAACATGAACATGAATCTGGGCTATGCATACCTAACAATTCAATGCATCGAAAAATCTTGCGTGCTTTAGAGTATCCGGTACTTCGAGTGTTTTAACTGTTAAATTTTAATTTTTATATTTTTAAATAAAGATCTAACAAATAAAATACTCAGAATACCCGATACTCCGAAGTACCCAAAATGTCCCTTCAATGTATTTCATCAAGTAAAAAGTAAAAGTAGGGTCAATAAATCTCCCAAATGTCCTCAATCCTCTCCCACATTATGGATCATGGATAGACCCGGTAGTTTCTGACACGATACGAAAATAACGGGTTTCGGGTCAACACAATAACTTATCGGGTCATTATCGGGTATACACGCGGGTAACATGTGGGTAACCTGTTTCGACCCGTTAAGAAAAAAAGTTATTTTGATAATTTAAAAGTTTAATTACTAAAAGATTTCTTATAAAATACAATAGCCATATTAATATATACAATATATTCTATATTAAATATATAGTTTTGTATTATTATTCTATATAAGTTTAAAAAAAAAAAGTTTTAGTCAGTATTTATTTTTATTATGAGAGTTCCTTATTATCATTACTAGGATAAATTTTGAGTAAATTACATAGTAGCCCCTCAGGTTTGAGGTCAATTACAACCCCATACAACAACTTTAAAACATTTCACTTTCATACATCCAGTACCATTTTATTTCAAAATAACACCTCCGTTAGATTTTCCATCCATTAATCTGTTAAATGCTGACGTGGCTGCCACATTTGTGCCACGTGACTGCCAAATGTGTGCCACGTGGAAAAAATAATAATTATTTATTACCCTATTGAACAAAAAAAAAAAAAAAAAAAAAAAAACAACCAGATCTCCTTCCCCAGAATCCCCACCCGTGCCCACCCTCGCACCCCCCAACACCCACCCCTTCCCCCATCCCCCATCACCCGCAACCATTTCCCTCCCCACTGCGCCTCCAAAAACATTCCTCGTCCAAACGACCATCGCCCCCTCCCCCGCACGGCTGCCGTGTGGTTTTCTACCATCTTTCCCCACCCTAAATCCAAATTTCTAAAGCCCAACAAGCAAAACCCTTTTGCCTTGGCTTTGGTAGCTGCTGTATCTTCCTTCACTTTTTCTTTTTACAGGCGCAGAGGCATATATGGACTCCTCAAAGCTTTCTGTCCATCCTTACCCGAAAGCAAATGGGAGGGCAGCAGCAATGTATAATGCCGAGTCCCTGCACTATTCCTCCCGTCAAGCGCAAACCCACCATCCTCTGCCGCAAAACCCAGAAAAGGAAGAGAGAATTGATTAAAAAAAAAAAACCCAGAAGACGAAGAGAGAGAAGATTGAAATTTGAAGTGGGTTTTGGTTTTTGAAATTGTGAGGTTCTACAATTCCTTGAAACTATTGGATTCTGGGGTGGGTTAGGAGAGGCTTTGGTTTTGGATTGAGATAAAATGGGTGGGTGGCTGGCTGCATCTGTTCGAGTGGTGAAGTGGGGGTGGCTCTTGTCTTTTGGGTTGATGAAATGAATAATGGCAGTGGCTTGGGTAAGAGAGAGAGAGAGGGGGTGTGGTGAAAAATGGCGGTTTGGGGAGCTTGGGAGTGGATAATCGGGATGAGATTCTCGTGGTGGTTGAAGGTCGAGAACTGGGAATTTTGGATCTGGGAATTTTGGGTTTTGGATCTGGGGATTTTGGGGGGTATGGGGTTCGAGAGAGAGAGAGTGGGGAAGACGAACATGGTTTCGTTTTTTTTTTTTTTTTTTTTTGTTCAATAGGGTAATAAAAAATTATTATTTTTTCCACGTGGCACACATTTGGCAGCCACGTGGCACAAATGTGGCAGCCACGTCAGCATTTAACAGACTAATGGATGGAAAATCTAACGGAGGTGTTATTTTGAAATAAAATGGTACTGGATGTATGAAAGTGAAATGTTTTAAAGTTGTTGTATGAGGTTGTAATTGACCTCAAACCTGAGGGGCCACTATGTAATTTACTCATAAATTTTACTTAACATGTTGTTGTCCAAAATTAAAATAAACTAATATAGTATTTGTATAGGCAAGAACTAAGAAAACATACATACAAGTATGAAAAATGTGAAAGAATATATAAACACTCGTGATTTACACTTACATTATCGTTTAGATTTTTAAAATCCTCCAAACCTTCATGAATAATGTTTTTATTTGAGGGAAAAATTAATAAATTTAATAATAATTATTGTAAAAGTGTAAAAAATGTAAAACAAATATTCAATCACTCATAGTGACAAACTTTACAACTTTCATGAAGGGGTCAACTTCGAAATCCAACACTATAAGTCATAAACCTTAAATTTATATTGAACTGTCGATTGCCATTTACGCTTTATTCTTCTTAATGAATTTCATTTTTAAAATTTTCTTTTTTGAAAACATGATCATATGGCGGATGTAAGAAGATGAACGGTTTGGATATTTGATATCACGTTTCGATATTTACGATTAACTGAAATATGAGTCGATGTCATATAGTTTGTAGAAACTTTATAAACATCAAGCAATATTTTCACTAACCGTAAAACTCTGAATATAATATCAACAAGCCAAACCGTTAATCTTCCTGCATCATCTAATAGATCAAGTTTTCAAAAAAGAAAATCTGAAAAAACAAAATTTGATGAGAACAATGAAGCGTAAATGTAAACAACAATCAACGGTTAAATTTTGATCTATGATTTATATAATTATAGTGGCGAATTTAGAAGTTAAGATCTTCATGAAAGTTGTAAAGCTTGTCATTACGAGTGTTTATATATTTTTTCTATATTTTTTTACACTTCTACATTAATTAAAAAACTATTAAAGATTTAGGTAAGTGAAAATATACTTAAAATAAAAATGTGTTTTATGTTTTGGATGTGACAATATGATATGTATATACTTATTTAGTATTATGTTTTTCATTTGATTATTTATTGGTTTAAAATATATTTTCCTTAACAGGTAACGGGTCGGGTCATATTACCTGTTAATATTATCGGGTCGATTTCAGGTCGGGTCATTTTACCCGTTTATTTTAACGGGTGTTACATGACACGACCCATTAAGATATCGGGTATGACACGAAAATGACATGAACACGGAAAACACAACACGAATGCCAGGTCTCATGGATGGCAGTTTTTCTCTCTCATTACATTGAAGTTTTGTTTATTAATTTGTAAATAACATTTTGTAAATTAAAAGATATGGAAATTCATGATTAGTTTATTATTTAAACGTTAATAAACGTGTTCATCATTTAATTTGTAAATTTTATCTCTAAATTTAGTCTTCCTAATGTTACCCAAAAACCAAATCATTTTTCTTAAATAGTAAGTAACATCAAGTGATATCATAAAATAATGCCAGATATTTAAAATAGATGATTTGATAGTTGTGATAATCGAATTTGATCACTAAAACATCCATAACAATGAGTGTTGTAGTTTGGTTTTAGTTTTAGTATTAGTTTGGACATGGTACCAATTTGCATGTGACCTAATATTTTAGTAGATATGATGTTAGGTTTCTTATATACTAGTAGATAGGATGTTGAGTTTCTACATATGCATCCGGGTTCCTCCCTCCCAAAAATTATTATAATAGTTTTGAACTCTCCCCCTCCCCTTACTAAATTTGTTTTTTTTTTTTAAATGTATCGATTTTAAATCAAATGTTGTATGAGTTAAATTCCAAAATAATGTAACAACGAATTAGGGGTTTAGCTAAAGTAAGGGTGTGTTATAGGCACTGTTCTAAAAATTTCCGCTTATGTTTTCATTATGTTCTAATAATTTATAATATATGTTATTTTATTTTGCAATTTATGTATGCCAATACAATTATGTGTTTTTCTAAGTATAACTAGGCACTTATTTCCATAATATATAATAAATTTCCTTAAATCCGCATAGGTCCGCCTAGCCGACTAGGCACTAGGCCCATACCCGCCATCCAACTAGTGCCTACCGTCTTTTAAAACCTTGGTTATAAGGGCGGAGTCACTTTAGGCTCAGAGTTCACATGCCTTTTCGATTAAGTAGGTTCTACAATTTTTCATGTAAGCATGCAAAAAAATGATGTAAAGACGTAGATTTGTAGGTCTAGTGTCTTCGCTCCTAAGAATAAAACATAAATTTGTTAAAATTCATCTTCAAAGGGACATTGTAACATCCAACATCGTCCAGGAGAGTGGATCATGTAAGCCTTATATCTATATTCTCATCTCTACCTAGCACGAGGCCTTTTGAGAGCTCACTGGCTTCGGGTTCCATCAAAACTCTGAAGTTAAGCGAGTTCGTGCGAGAGCAATCCTATGATGAGTGACCCACTAGGAAGTTCTCATGAGAGTTCCCAGAAACAAAACCGTGAGGGCGTGGTCGGGGCCCAAAGCGGACAATATCGTGTTACGGTGGAGTCAAACCCAGGATGTAGTGGGGGGCTGGGCCGGGATGTGACAGACATTCATCGAAATGAGTTAACTCAGAATGAGTTTCATCTCAAAGTATATCACCGTCGTTCAAGTCAATATTACAAATATATACTAGTTAATTGACTTCAAGTACAAGTAATCTTAAGCCACATGGATTTACAAAACCTAGCCCAATAGAATCCTAAAAAGGATTCTTCTACACTAAAACCAATAGAATCCTAAACGGATTCTTCTACACTAACAGTTGCCACTCTATCCAGCCACAACTATAATTATCATTGCAGCTATAATTGTTATATCGACATTTATGATTATTGTGTGCACTAGACAATCGTTAATCCTTTGCCAAACCAAACTTAGTATCGATATGGTTTTCAATTTAACGAACTAAATCCAACAAATGGAATTGCATGTACATCGATTATGTATATGGATGTACACAAATTCGACAATCACTACCCATGTTAGCATAATGTTTAATAAGTTGGTCGAATTTAAGTAAAATGAGATTTAAACGTACATAAGAAAAAAAGAAAAAGGAAATGCTAGCATTCACTAATAAGATGATTGCATCTGACAAGCTGATGATCACTTTTGGACAAACAATGTTTGTGACTTATTAGTGCAGTCATTTATCAGTTCAAGTGGCCGGAAATATCAACCGTCAAATTGGGAACGTTTAATTGGACACGAGTTGAAAATGCCTAATGATAAAACAAACGAAGCTATCTCACTTAATTATTTCTTTACCATTTTTTTGTTTGATTTATATTATCATTTTGGCTTGAAGAGGACAGGTGTTCAACTCATAATGGTTCACTTGATGCAACTTGGAATTCTTGGTCCAGTGATCTGTCCTATGACATAACATATTAAAAATCTTGGACTTTAAAACTTATTCTGGGTCCAGTGTTTAATTTCATATTTGCCCTTAAACTGTTCAAATTTGTTCACTTTAGTCCTTCAGCTCTATTTTGTCTCAAATTAGTTCCTAGATTTTGAAAATCTATTTAATAAGATCAAAAAGTGACTTTTGTTACAAAAATTCACAAAATAGTATTTAACCATTTTGAAAATTTTGCCAGACAACAATTTTCAAAACGAAGCGCTTTTAACTCTTTTAAACAACAATTTTCCTAAATTTGTTTTAGGAAAATAGATAGATCAACGTATGCATGTAGAGTATGAGTAGTGATGAGTTAATAATTTATACGTGATATTGAAACATCTCAGCCGCTTGATAAATTAAATGGTCATGTGGTAGTGTGTTGGGATTAATTGGATGTAAAATTGTAGAGATTGATTTATTTTGTCATGTTAAATTCTTCATCTTCGTGTGTATACTAAATTCTAGTTTCGTTGGTCATCAATACTTGTGGCCGGCTATCATTAGGAAGAGTAGATAAAGTAGTGAGGATGATCAATCAAGCTAGTCATACTTGGTTGACATGATTCTTTTATGCTTAATGAGTCTCTAAAAGTGTTTAATCACATGCTTAACCAATAGAGTATAAGAGAAATGTTAAGGAAACTCTCTTAAAAATGAGACTCTCCATGGACTCTCTCTGCCATTAAAATCAATCTATTATTTTTATAAGTCTAGCTTGATTAATCGGTTAAATTGGTGTTAAATCAAATTTTATGAGATTGACCTCGTATTTGCTCTTGTTGTGGTACTATTTATCTTGTGCACTTGTGAGTATTTAAATTGTCTTTGGTTTAATTATTTTGTAGGTATTTCAAGCTCATATCAATCACAACCATCCAATAACTGCCACCGCCGTCTCTATTTTCATATTATATTACAAAAAATTATACTACTAAACATGAATTCTTTTCAAAAATCGCAAATTGACGAACACTCAAAAAAAATGTGGGAGGGTGTTGCCAAAGGGCTTCCAGTGCCTAGGTCGTAAAAAGGGTTAAGAGAAATTGAACTGAGATAGTTTTTACTGGTAAAAATGTAATTACCTATTTCTTTGGTTTACTTGGCTATTTACAAGAGATATACTCTTCATATGTAACCTGACATTAGGTTGCAAACCATGCTAGGCATACCTCTGTTGTTCTACTAAGATGGTGCATACCTTCATGAGCAGACCACTTGAGTAGTTTTATAGTGGTAGGCACGATCTTTGGTAAATGGATCCACTGAAGCAGTAGACATCAAAGTTGACTTCAAAAAGTCTACCCCTGCCTCATTAAGCTAGAGAAGAGCGCAGCGACAGAAATGGGGATATCATGGGACAAAAGGACTCCTAGGACCTATAGGGCAAGCATTGCTTAGCCTATTAAGATTTCATGTGTGGTTTCCTCACTATATAAAAGGTAAAACTGTTGTATTTGAGCTTGTAGTGGATGTGGCATAGTCCTTGAGTGTGATCGGTTTGTCTCGGTAGAGAAATCATTTTCCTCATATTTTTTTATTCAAAAGATTCAACAACTCAGCCACTTAGTATTACGATATAGTGATATTCCTCTTCACTTGTAAGTGAGAGGTCTTAGGTTCGATTCTCATCAAAAGCGAATTTAAACCACATTATTAATAGTCCATTGTGAGGCTAAACTCACTCCCGTTCTCTCAGCGTAAATAATATTGTTTGTTAAAAAAAAAAGATCCAACCACCCAACGCTAAATAATTCAACCAAGTAAAATGAAGGAAGAGAGGCAATAATACAGGGTAGTTCCTTCCTCTTTTGGGTAAGATAATGTTACTTGTGTGGGAATTATTGGAATGCGTTGAGCCGATCAACCAAACAAGAACATGAAGATGGTCAACAAATGTTCCAATTCCAAATATCGTGGATACTCCACGCACATGGATGCGAGTTTTCTTTCTTTCATTGCATTCAAGTTTTTGTGCACCTCTTTCACCAAAAAAAATAAAAGAAAACTAATGAAAATAACTTAAAAAGTTTTAGTTTTAATAAAAAAACCATGTTATAAGTTTTGTTTAATGATTAGTACAAGGCCCATGTTAAAGTAGTCCAACTAAAAATGGCCTAACTATAATAAATTATGATTTGTCGATTTTACCCCTAACTTTTTTAGGTTGAGTTCCAGATTTTCATTGTTAATGAAGTTCATCGTTGTTTTGCAAACCTTCTTCTTTTTCTTTGAAACAAAAATATAGAACATCATGCTATTTAATTTATATTTTGTATTATTTCGTTGAAATGTGATCGTCGTTATTATTCATTAAGTATTTGAGGTATTATTTTCAATTTTTCTTCGTTAGTGGAGTTCATCGTTTGTTTCTCCAAACAATAAATTTGAGGTCTGCATGTTATTCAATAATAACGACGGGTCACTATTTCTGGATTTTAAGTAACACTGTTTCTGGAATCTAAGTTATTGTTTCTGGATCCAAATGAAATAGACACACTGTTTCTTAAATGTAAGTTAAAAAAGAAATAGTGAAATTCATTGTATTTAGATTCAAAGCAAAATAAGCATCATGTTTCTTAAATATAATCAACTGATGCATGGAAGAAAAGAAACAATCAAAGGTTAAAACATAGACTGTTTTTGGAATTCAAGTCACTGTTTCTGAATTTTGGTTCTTTTCTTTCCAGATACAGTGTTTGTTTGTGCACAGAAAAAACAAACATTGTATTTGATTTTTTTTTCCAGAAACAGTGTTATGTTTTGGGTTCTCTAGAAACGGTTTTATGTTTTGGTTTTTTTTTTTCCTATTTACAAACGCCTGACATGTACATACATCACCGGGACCGTAGGTCCTTATTCGATATGATTGGAATAAAATACTAACACTATAAATTGTTCGTGGTGCAAATATGAGGATGAGGATGAGGATGAGGACAATGAGGGCACAAAAAGGGTAGACAATAGTTTTGGATGATTTTTTATTAAACTTTGGGCCATTTTGGTTAAATAACATTTTAGGATGGTTTTTTTATTAAATATTTATTGACCCAAGCCCTTTTCATTAAAGCTCCCAAAAACTAAAAGCATTTTAGCCAAAATGATCATCAAGATTGACATAACTCTTCACTTTGATTTCTGAGATTTGAAATCAATTAAAGTAGTCTTTGAGTTTGTCTCGTATAATCATTTTGGTCATTTTCGTGAAAATTTCTATTAAATAAAGATCAACTGACAAAAATACCCCTTATTTAATAAACAATGAACCAAATGATTTGACAAAAATTGAGGGTATTTTTGTTATTTTATCCTTACTTAATGAAGACTTTTCACGGAAAGAATTAAAATGATTGATAGTGGGCAAATTCATGGACCACTTCTATTGATTTGAAATCTTAGAAATTAAAGTGAGGAATTTATACCAATCTTAAGGAACATTTTGACTAAAAAGTAAAAAATAAAAATGTTTTTTGTGCATGATTCGTGTGCCAAAAACAAGATCATCACATATATTTATAATTTTGTTCTAATTTTGGTATTAGTGTTGGACATTGTATAATTTTTAAATCATCAAGTGCAAAATAAGTTCAAATAAAGACTGAGAAATTAAACGATTTTAATTATAAAATTTATATTATGTCCTAGAAATGTGATATGTCATCTTAAAAGGTTTTCGAGCAACTACTTTTATGTTGTAGATTGTTGTTGAGTTATTTTCAACGTGAAATTTCACCTATCTACATTCATGATTTGTTTCAATTTAGACAACCCCAACAATCACTACCCATGTTATATATTGAAGGGTGAAGTGCCGATTTAGTTCCTGAACTATCACCTCAGTGAAAATTAGATCTCTGAATTATTTTTTTCGGTAAAATAAGTCCCTAAATTCATTAAAAATTGCTAATTTCATCCCTACAATTATATTCAAAGCTATTATATCCAATTTTTTGTTAACATAAGTCAATTGACACACTTTAGAGTGTAATATCGTCATTTTCCTGCCTATAAGCCCTTAAGATTTCATATAAGTTGCGAATCTAACGTCTAATTTACCCTCTAAAGTTAACTCCATACACTATTTCTTTATGAAAAATTATCAATCTACCATCCAATCTGTATCACATGCAAATAACGTGACTTAAATTGATGAAAAATTGAATATTGTAGCTTCGAATATAATATAAATGATGTAATTGGCAGATTTTTACAATTCAAGGGCTGATTTTTCTGAAAAAAAAATAATTTAAGGACCTAATTTTCATTTAAGTGATAATTCAGAAATAAAATTGACAGTTCAACCTATATTGAATGAAGGGAAACACGATGAAATTCCATCATATTGTTGAAAAAGTACACCGAATCTCAAGTAAGATGAGATAAACAAACTCCTAGATTTAAGATTTCGCATAAGAAACAAAGAAAAAGGAAATTTAATTATTAAAAAGTAAAACGATAGCATTTTAAGTGCACTTATAAGATGATTGTATTTTTTTTAACAAACAATATTATCTACACTAATAGAGAAATGATGAGCTTAACTTATAATCAGCTAGTAATAATGTGGTTCAAACTTGCGTTTAGCGAAAATCGAACTTAAAACTTTTTACTAATAAGTGAACAGAAATATAACTAAATCGTAGTACTAAGACGTCAGCAATATACACTTTGTTTACTATAAGAAATGGCATTTTCCAGCAATATGCCAGTAGCACCAATCGTGGAAGTTGGAAAGGGTTTTTTCTAATGATATGGAACAATAGGACAAACATTGTTTGTGACAAATTATTCCACTCACTAATCAGTTTGATTAGCATATCAAGTGGCCGCAAATATGAACCGTCAATTGGGAGAGTTTAATCACATCAGTTGAAAATGCCTAATGATTAAACAAATGTCACTTGATTAACATTTTTGTTTGATTTCTGTTATCATTTTCTTATCAAATACATACCTACGACTTTAAACATGAGTTGGGATTGATTTCATATTTACCCCCTCCACTGTTTAAATTTGCTCACTTTCGTCCTTCAACTCTTTTTCGGAAATTGGTTCTCAAACCATGAAACTCAATCCATGGTGAAACTATATAAATAACATCTTCACATTTTATCCGTTTATCGTACATTATACAATTAATTTTCGTTACAAATCGCTTATCTTTAATTTTAAGGAAAACTAATGAAAATGGCTTGAAAACTTTGAGTTTTAATGATAAGGACAAAATAAATGGTAAAGTGAATAGTACCAAGATTGACTTTTTAGTGTAAAAATGTGATTTTTCGTTAAAATGAACAGTACCGAATGCTTTTCGTTAAAGTTCCCTTAATTTTAAATAAAAAATTTAAAATAACTTCAAACCGCACATCTTCAATGAACGGTACTTTACAATAAGAGGGATGCCTAGGGTCCAAATCCTAACTATAAAAACTGGCTTTGCTAGTTTTCTCGTGAGGCCAATAAAGCTATTCACTTTCTTTCAAAATCATTCACGTATTTCACTCCACTCTGACTTTCACTTGTCTCAACTCAACCGATCACTTCTAAGGTTCTCCCTAAATTTTAAATTTTTGCAGATTATACAGCTCACAATACCACCTATCTTCACTCTCACTCTCTTGACTGTGAAAATATTTGGTTGTTGCACTCCTGGCTCCTTGAGATTCTACTTTTGAGGAGTAGTTTTGATCTGAGTATCTTCACTTTGCTCAGGATCCATTTCCAACTTCCTTTAGATTCACCTTTTTTCATTCAGAAACTCTGTTTTGTTTTCTATGGTTTGATATTAATATTCTAGTTATGGCTTTGAGTATTATAATCCTTGTGTGATCTTTACTTTACTTTGGTAATTAGATCACATCTCTTTACTGGGATTTTGGTTTAAATGCCTTTTGAGTGCCACGATTTCTGATCGATTAGTATTCTATCAGAGTTGGTAACGGGAATGGATTCTTGCTGTGTGGCTTTGAAACCCAATACCCATTTGGGAAACGCAAGTGGTTTCTGCAATGGTGATCCTGGGTTTTTGGGGGAGAGTGTTAGAGGGAGTTCTAATCACAGGCTTTGGGCCAATCAGTTGAGAACTGACAAGAGGAAGGTGAAACCTGGAGCTATTCTTGCTGTTCTTACATCAAACGACACCGAGGCTGTCGTAAGTTAATCCTTTCGATTACAATCGATTGCCCATTTGATAATTTTTTAAATGATTATTAAGCCGTGTAGTTTGTATGATCACTACCATTTGCCTATGTTAATTGTAAAGCTTGTTACTTTGTTTACTTTATTTGTTTGATGAATTATGTAAAATGTTGTCCTAATCTGGGGTTTAGTCTCAGACTCTGCAAATGCCAATGTTTAGACGGAGAGTAGACCCGAAAAATGTAGCTTCAATTATATTAGGAGGCGGTGCAGGGACACAGCTCTTTCCTCTTACCAAAAGATCAGCGACACCCGCGGTAAGATCAAATATGTATTTGTGTATATTGGAATCCTTCTGATTTATGAGACAAATTTGGTTTATGATTCTTCAAACTAGTCATTGACCGAACACAGTCATAATTTGTTCAAGCTTGTGAATTTATTTTGTTTGATGTTTTACCATGCTTTGATTTGGTATGATTGCAGGTCCCAGTTGGAGGATGCTACCGGCTTATAGACATTCCAATGAGCAATTGCATCAACAGCAATATAAACAAGATATTTGTACTGACGCAGTTTAATTCTGCTTCTCTCAATCGTCACATTGCTCGCACCTATTTTGGAAATGGTATCAACTTTGGAGATAGATTTGTAGAGGTAATGAATCCTTAAAGGCATTTGTGGTTCAAAACTATATAATTCGAGAATAAATTTCGTTGTAGGCTGATGATTATATTATATGTAAACAGATTGCAAAAATCAACTTTCAAATTGACAAATTAGTCCATTAGGGAAGCTTCTTATTGTTTTCTGGTTAAATGAAGTGGTTCTCATTATATAAAAAGAAAAGAATAATGGATTTCGTGTCTCACTTGATTGAGATGTAAAAAAAGTAAATTCAGTTGAATGTGCACTTCTCAATATTTCTTTTTCAAGTTCCTTGATTCTTTAGTGACTTCAAGAGCAGGTGCTAGCAGCCACTCAAACGCAGGGGGAAGCAGGAATGAATTGGTTCCAAGGAACAGCAGATGCTGTGAGGCAATTTACATGGGTATTTGAGGTGGGTAAAGAAGTTTCCGTCTATGGTATTGTTCTAAAATTAGAGGAGGGGCGGAATAGGCAGTAGTAATGCATCTGTCTGTTGTTATCTTGATTTTGCACATAGCTTGATATCGGGTACAATGCATTTCATTGGTTCTTGTAGGATGCCAAGAACAGGGATGTTGAGAATATAGTGATTTTGTCTGGCGATCATCTTTACCGAATGGATTATATGGACTTTGTGCAGGTATAATCATTTCCCTTCACAAAGGACTTGTTATTGTTGTTGAATTTTGCTTACACATTTTCTCTGATATGCAGAGTCACGTTGATAGAAATTCCGATATTACAATTTCTTGTACAGCAGTGGGTGGCAGGTCTGTTCTTTTCTCCTTTTTGTCTTAATAGGACTGCAAAAATTATTATTCATGTTTTTTTTGTGGGTTGTTGAAAAAGTTGGTTGGTTTAGCTCATTCCCAAAAGCTTAAGCTCCTAGGATGTGAGTCGACTGTTGTTTGATATTCTAACACGTCTCTCACGTGTAGGACTTTTTCCACCTCTAAAGATCCCATATGTAGAGTTCATAAATTGGGTGGTTACAGGGTTGGGATTTGATCTCAGGATCTGGGTTTTGTATCATGTAAAACATTTTCCTGGGTTGTAACTGTTTACAAGTTTAAGCTGGTGTCGGCCAGCTTTATTGTATATACTTTAACAATTACAAATTGAAGACTATCCGAACGTCAATATTTTAGTAGTTTCTTTGTACACACTCTATTTTCTTAAGCTAAGAAATTATCTTGAGTTGTGACTAAATCCTCATTCTTCTAATTTCTTAATCTCTTGACTAATGTTGAATGCATTTTTTCCAGCCGCGCGTCTGATTATGGGTTGGTGAAGATCGATAGCAGAGGTAAAGTAATCCAGTTTGCTGAAAAACCAAGGGGAGCTGATCTAAAAGCAATGGTGAGCAAGAACCAGCTGTTTTTCTGCTATCAGAATATTTTTTCTTTGAATTGTTTTCCACCCTCTTTGAAAATCACTTTTGCATCCTGTTATCGTGTGCTCATTATAGTATTAGTAGGAGGAAGGAAAATAAGATTAGTTACTACTAACATCCAATCTCTTATGCTGATAACGCCTAGTTACTACTTTGTTCCGTTTCATCCTTTTTGTAAGTCAAATTGAGGGCATCGGAATGGCCTTCGAATGATTTCATTAAGTAAGTTGATTTGGAAGTAAACTTTAAATATAGCTATGAGAATAACATCATGAACTGATGACATGATATTTATATTTCCGAATTATTCTTTGGTTCTCCCGGTGTTGGAATATTTACTTTGTACTTGGATGTACATGATTTAATTTTTGTGAACATTTATATTAGACATAAGTTTTTACTCTTCTTGGTTGATATTCTGCAGCAAGCAGATACCACGCTTCTGGGATTGTCACCACAAGATGCATTGAAAACCCCCTATGTTGCATCAATGGGAGTTTATGTATTTAAGACAGAAATTTTGCTAAATCTTCTGAGGTGGAGATATCCAACATCCAATGACTTTGGATCTGAAATCATTCCTGCAGCAGTGAGAGAGCACAAGGTCCAGGTAAGATAAAAATTACAGTTGATGTGTCGTCATCTGTGGGACTGCAAATGAGATTCTCCATCTCAATCAAGGCATGACTACCCCCATTTTAGGATTTAAGAAAACAAAAGAGTGAAAGCCTCAACTGAAAGATCATAAAATTTGTGCCTTTTGCATGAACAATTCAAGATTTTCGTATTTTCTGCAAGCCTATTGATCTGTATATACTGCATGCCTATTGATCTGTTTATACTCAGATATTGAGTTTCGAAGAAAACATGACTGTAAGTTGCCCTTTTCTTTTACAGGCATATATGTTCAGAGACTACTGGGAGGACATTGGAACTATAAAGTCTTTCTATGATGCTAACTTGGCCCTCACCGAAGAGGTAGATTTCATTGTTTCCTAAGGGGCAACATTTTTTATTCCTTCTCTCTTTGGTTCCTATTCCTTGAGTTCATTGAACTTGTGTAGTAACTGCATATTTGCCTTTGCACATTGTTTTCCCGGGCACCCTGTTATTGCACATCATAACATGTGAACATGGAGAAGATATGAATCTCTATAACGGTGGAGTTCTTAAGTAATATCTTAATCTTAATTCTGTGAAGCCAAGAGCAAAAGCATTTTCTATCCCTGATGTGTGATTAACGCCTGGGAAAATTGCGTTATCTATTTTGCAGATTCCGAAGTTTGAGTTTTATGACCCAAAGACACCAATCTTTACCTCTCCTCGATTCTTACCACCAACAAAGATTGACAAGTGCCGGGTATGCTAACAGACTTAGGCTCGTATTGGCAACTTAAATGAGGTGTCTCTTCTCATGCATTAGTTGTTTTTTTTTTTTTTTGCAGATTGTGGATGCAATAATCTCACATGGATGTTTCTTGCAAGAATGTAGTGTCCAACATTCAATTGTGGGTGAACGTTCACGGTTGAATTATGGTGTCGAACTCAAGGTTAGTTATCATAGTTTTGGAACAGAAAATTTGAAGATTTGACCATTTTATTAGGGAATTGTTATTAGCACTCCAAAAATCTCATTGTACACTGCTCACAAGTGTATTTTTCTTTCTAATTATAGAAAGTTTGGAGTGCCAATAATAATTCCCTTTTATTATTTGCTTACCTTTTCCCAGTTGACTTAGTTTACTAAGTTGTTATCTCTGTTTGCAGGATGCCATAATGATGGGTGCTGACAATTACCAAACGGAATCTGAAATCGCATCTCTGCTTGCAGACGGGGAGGTCCCAATTGGCATTGGAAGCAATACAAAGATTAGGTAACTAGACTCATTATTTGAGAAACGGTTATTGAATTTAGATGAAATATATTATTCCGAGTTCTCTAATCATGTCTTTATGATTCTTCCTTGAAGGAATTGCATAATCGATAAGAATGCAAAGATAGGGAAGGACGTTATGATCGTGAACAAAGAAGTAATCATAGCTTCCCATGATCTAGTCTTATTTCTGGTCTACGTTTATAAAATTTTACATGGGAAAAAATTTTCATTGAAGAAAAATATATTACTTTTACGTTTAATCTTACGGTCCATCTAAATTCGCTGGTCGTGTAGGGGGTTCAAGAAGCAGACAGGCCAGAAGACGGATTTTACATTCGCGAGGGGATCACAATTATTCTGGAGAAGGCAACAATAGAAGACGGCATGATTATATAATGGTATTACCATCTCAACTACTTTCGGAGGACAGTTGAAAAAGGGTAACGAGAAAAGACTCTTGCGGTCGTGTGCACATTTGGCATGAGCAAACAGCTTCTGCAGGACTTTTTACAATAGACAAGTACCACCTTTGTTACTGTGTTTAAACTAGGAAAATCCTTCAGAACTCGTGAAAATGGATTTTATAAGCTTAAGAGTCGCGAGATGTACAAAAATAAGCTAAGAGAGCTGATCGCCGGCTTCTTTTATCTTTCGTGGAGCTGATATATCCCTAAGAACCTATGAACTTCTGTATCAATATTTGATTTATGCGTATGAATAATTGCAGTGAGTTTGAAATATGGTTGTATCTTAGAAAAAGAAAAGGCATTTTATTTCTGTCCAAGAAACTATCCGTCTGCACGTGTCGTCGTGCGGGTGGACGTTTGTTTCCAATGACGTTGGTTCGAAGAGAAGCGACTCGGCAGCTATTTCAATGGAGAAGAGAGCCAACAAGAACCAGAGGGAAAAAAATAGAGGTTTTAAAAACGGAGGTATTTTAGAATACCTCATTTCTGTTTCAATTTGCTTGCCACTATTAGTACTACAGTCTGCTTTTCTCAGCATGCCTGTCGAAACCAGGACCTAGTGGAATGTGAGGTTCACAAAACCACCAGGCCACAGAGTGCAGGCAACAACTACATCCTCATTTAATATATTTAGCTAGGGAGAGGTTCAAATGAGGAAAGGCTTAAGGTGGATACCTAGGCACCCAGAGATGAGGAAGAGTGTAGCCTGTGAATTTTGTTTCAATATCTTCTATCCGCTTGAGTCTAGATAGAAATACCTAAATACCTAAATATCACGTAAGGAATCAGATTAGGAATCCGTCAACTTCTAAACTTTTTGATATTTGGCCATTTGAACTTGAGATGTGATAAATCTTATGTCTATCACAAACATATCATATGCTACAATAGACCGAAAGTTTCCTTTCTCAAGTTCAACTATTTTTTTCTCTTTTCTAATACAACCATATTATATTGTATATCAATGTTATTGAGAATAAATCTTACACTGATAGAAAAAGGATCTTGCATGGACATAAGGAGTTGAGGAGGAAGTTGGCAGTGGAGAAGGCATGGAACCACAAAGATTTTAGGTAGATAAGCTGTTGTCAAAAGGGTTATTTGCAGTTTCCAATAAGTGAGGATGTTTTCTTTTAGCAATGTCATTCTGCTCTGGTGTGTGTATGAACATGATCTTTGATGTAGATTCTCTTTGCTCTCAAGAAACTGTATACTAACATACTCACCCCCTCCATCACTTCTTTGTATAGAAATGATTCAACACGCACACACACACATATATACATACATATATATATATATATATGTACAGATATTAACAAAAACATGCAATGGTTATCTTTACAAAAACTAAATGGAAATAGCCAAACTCCATCAATGTGAGATTCATTCTCGACAAATGTATCGGTTTAGACAGTTTAGACCAACCGCACAATATATTTAAGGTATACATGAATGGAGGAGGAGAGCTAAAAAAAATTAAAACAGAGGTATTTTAGAATACCTCATAATATTGTTATGATCTCTGCATGCTGCATGCTTCTGCTTTCTGTATATGCCTATCGAACCCTTGACCTAGTGGGTAATGCGACGTTCACAAAACCACCAGGCCACCAAGGACAGGCACCAACTCCTTCCTGAGGTGATATATTTGTCTTCTGCAACAAGAAATTTAACCACCATCATAAACCAAATAGCAATTACTCATATCAATAGGAGACCCCCAAATATTTGTCACCAAACACATTCCTCATTTGCAGAGCTGGTTTTTTTTTTTTTTTTTTTTTGAAAAAAAACAAACGATAAGGGGAAGGGCTGGACTTAGCCTCATAATGAGCTAGTAATAATGTGGTTCAAATTCTCTTTTGACGAGAATCAAACCTAAGACTTCTCACTTACAAGTGAAGAGTAATACTCCTAGACCGTCGTACAAATTGAAGACTATCCGAACATCAATATTTTAGTAGTTTCCTTCTACACACTCTATTTTCTTAAGCTAAGAATTTATCATGAGTTCTGACTCAGTCCTCATTCCTTCAAGTTCTTAATCTCTCTCTTAAGTTCTGACTAAAGTTGAATGCATTTTTTGCAGCCGCGCTTCTGATTTTGGATTGGTGAAGATTGACAACACAGGTAAAGTAATCCAGTTTGCTGAAAAACCAAGGGGAGCTGATCTAAAAGCAATGGTGAGCAAGAACCAGCAGTTTTTCTGCTATCAGAATATTTTTTCTTTGAATTGTTTTCCACCCTCCTTGAAAATCACTTTTGCATCCTGTTATCGTGTGCTCATTACAGTATTATTAGGGGGAAGGAAAAGTAAGGATAGTTACTACTAACATCCAATCTCTTATATTGATAAGGCCTAGTTACTACTTTGTTACATTTCATCCTTTTTGTAGACAAATTGTGGGCATCGGAATGACCTTCGAATGATATCATTAAGTAAGTTGATTTGGAAGTAAACTTTAAATATAGCTATGAGAATAACATCATGAACTGATGACATGATATTTATATTTCCAAATTCTGTGGTTCTCCCGGTGTATGAATATTTACTTTGTACTTGGATGTACATGATTTAATTTTTGTGAAAATTTATATTAGACTTAAGTTTTACTCTTCTTGGTTGATATTCTGCAGCAAGCAGATACCACGCTTCCACAAGTTGCATTGAAAACCCCATACGTTGCACAAATGGGAGTTTATGTATTTAAGACAGAATTTTTGCTAAATCTTCTGAGGTGGAGATATCCGCCAACTCAGGGTTGTTCTGATCTGTGCCACCTTGACTGCTGGTTCCTCATCTATGCTTGGCTTTTCCAAGTACTCGATTGGGATGGAGCGCCTTAGCTGATGGTCTAGCGTAGAACCTAGGCTTACTAATGCGTCTGCGTGGGCATTTTCTGCTCGTGGAACCTGAGTGAGTGTGTACGCCTCGAACATCACTAGCAACTCTCGTACCTTCTTAAGGTATCGGGCCATCCTTGGATGCTTTGTTGCGTACTCCCCTGAGGTTTGGTTGGTGATTAGCTGGGAATCGAAATAGATCGCGAGCTTTTTCACAGCTAGGTCTTTCTCCAATCAGAGACTAGTTAAAAGGGCTTCATACTCTACTTCATTGTTTGACGCCTTGAAGCTTAGAGTGATCACCTGCTCGAGCATTGAACCGTTCGGGGTAGTGAGAACTAAGCTTGCTCCCGATCCCTGCTACGGTGTGCTCGGTTGCCTCTGAGGTGTTTCTGGGCTGAGTTGCTGCGCTCGTCGGAATGTTCGTCAGTTTTCATGCCTTTAACGTTGTGCTTCTGGGCTGTGCTGAATATCGTGTCATGATGATGACATGGTACGTCTGAAGGTACGGCTTGAGCTTCCGGATTGCAACAACTAGCATCAAAATCAAAGTTTTGATTTCGGGTGTCTGACTTTGGTATCGAGGAGAGGTTTTGCACTGTGGAATACATGTGGTTGGGCCCCTAGCTCTTCTCATATGAGGGTAGAGCTTATTGCTACTTCAAATACTGCCATATAGATGCATAGATCCTCCGCTGCCTTCCAGTTGGATAGTAGGGGAGTTGATGTCAGGTCAGACCTTGGATATCCTTCAGAGTGGTGGGGGACTTCATATCCAGGATCGCTTAGATCTTATTTGAATGTGCATTTGGCGTGGTCTGACTGCTGCTTAGGGTCAAGGAAGATGTGTTTGGCGTCTTCTTCGGGTTCCCATCCTGATTCATCTTCCAGGGCATTGTCGATCTTTACACCATCTTCTTAACCGGCTTGCTGTAATTGCTATTTAGCAAAGGTAGAGTCATCCTTTTGTACTTTAGTTGCTACTGCTGGGACGAAAGATTTCTTCCTAGATTTTGCGCCTGGTAGGGTAGCGGGGCCTCCTGCTGCCCTAGGTGTTGACCTACTGGTCTATGTTGCTCTTTGGCATGTCATGCTCGTCTATGCTGCTATTGCGGTGCACGTGGTTCATGTTGTGCTACTCAGCGTCGCGCTTGGCGAAAGCCTCCAGTGGAACTTGAGCTGGACTACTCTTATGCTTTCCTCTGGGCGTCATGCAGCTGCCTACTTCGTTGCCTCGTATGAGGATCTCCTTGTGGGCCTAGCCTTATGTGGACGTTTCACCTGGATTATCCTGAGTACTCGTTGGAGTATGGACTCAACCTCAAATGCACACCAACTCATGAACCGAGTCAGGAATGAACGCTTCTTTATGCATTTAGGCATGAGAAGATGTTTCCCCAAGGGCCCAAACGAGAGTGCACATTACTTGAACATACGGTTCGTGGTGGGCTGAGCGGCTTTTTGCCTGGACGCTATTGGAATGAGCACATTCTTCCGCCCTTGTCCTGCTTCAAGACACCTTATGGGGTGCACTACATCTTTATGCGCTAGAGGAGTTGGTTCACCAAGGTGGTCTGCTACGCGAGGGTGTTCGTCAAATTGGCGACCTGCTAGGGCAGGTGGTACTCGTCATTTGGATTGGAAAAGTCTGGATAATGGGCATCTCCAAGTGTGGTGGAAGTATAGTGGACTGCAAGTACAAAGCTTGAGCCCAAATGGGACATTCTTACAGAAAAATGGGGTGTGGGTAACCTTGAATCTATTGCGGGACATGTGGTCAGAATCTGGATCACTGGAGGTGACCTTGGAATGGATTGGGTCGCGGGCCAGGTCGTTGGAATGGGTCATGGGGTGCTTTGGACCAGCGCCTGCTTGTCTTGGTCTTGCATGGCCATTGTCCCTCATAGCTTTTGGGTTGCCACATCTTGGCCTGTTAGCTAAGTGGCTTGGGCCCGTTGAGCGGCTTGGCTGGTAGCAGCTGCTGCGTTGGACTGGGCCTCTTTCTTAAGGCTTGCCATGGTAGCTACCAAGTTCTGGGTCTCCTGCTCATGGGCTTGAAATTGGACATTGGTCTCCTGCCTAGGGTTTGGTAGGTACGGCACTGCAAGGGTGGAAGTGGTGTCATGGCCTAGTGGGTCACGGTGATGGTGGTAGCGGTGTGGCTTCACTGCAGTGGGGCTCCTCCTACCGTTGCGTTGAGCCTTGAGGACCTCCGATGTGGGGCTATGTCCTCGTCTCCACTTTACGGTCCAAATCCTTGAATGTACGGGGTTCCGTTCGTCGTTATTGAATAAAAGTCCTCGTCTCCAGGGGTGTGAGCTGCGCATGGGAGAATCTGAGAAGCCAACCCATTTATTGAGGGCAATCTCGTCATTCTTGAATAAAAGTCCATGTGTCGCCTTTAGAATTTTTGGAATCATTTTAGGTACCACACTCTCCACTGAGTGCAATCCACTAGTGTAAACAAACATTCATACAAAGATCACACAAGCTCAATTCCTAAATCCGTATTTATGGAGAAACTTTACCTTTGTGCAATCTTGCCTTAAATGAGACGGACTCCTTTAGTCTTCAAGAAGTGGCAGCTCCTTATGAGCTCATCACCTTGTGGCATCGAGATCAACACGATCAATGATATGATATGATTTTGTGATGTGCACATGAAATCTGGATTCAAATGACTAGTCAGATTCTCCAATCAAACTCTTGAAGGAAAAATCTAATTTGAATCCAAAAGCTTGTTTAAAATGAATTTAAATCTTAACAATTAGACCAGGACTTAAGTACAAACCTTAAAACAATGCAACCCTAATATACAATGATTGGGTGTTTAATGCATGAGGAAGGTTTGATAGCTAGGGTTTCATAAATGGAGAAGATGCAAGCTCAAAGCCTTAAAGCAACTCACTCTCTCTAACAAATAAATTCTAAACCCCTAAGTTGAAAACTGAAACCCTAGAGACAAATATACCAAAGGAAATCTGATTTTCCATCAGCCAACTTGTCCCAAGGACACTTGTCAGTTGCAAAAGAGATCTATGGAGATCATTGGCCAGAAACTAACTACCATAAAAAAGGTCTCAGTCGGTCCATGTGGGCTATCTTAATCTATGGGCCTAGACAGCTAGAAGTCAGTGTGCAAAACTGACTAGCCAATTAAACTAGACAGAATGCAACACAACTATAGATATGATATGCACATGCATGAACAAACATTTGAGTTGAAATGTACCACTTCTTGAGCATTTAGTCCAGCAGCAACAACCCATAATCTGAGTATATTCTAAAGCTAGATTGAGTATGTGTGATGATTCAATTATAATATTTGACAAGGAAAGCCAAACACTTAAGACTAGACTTTACAAATATAATTATAACTAAATCAAGGATAATATCATATTCTTCCTTACTAAGTCTAGTTGTACTTAGAATATATGTCATAAAGTCTTAAAATGTTGTAATTATTTATTTTATTGTAAGAAATAATAGAGAACTTTAACAAAAATAAGGGTGAGTGACCACAATTATGGGGGATTTGAAAGAAAATAAAGGTTGAATGTCACAATTATAGGGAAATTCAAAAGGAAATAAAGGTTGAGTGGAGAAATTATAGGGAATTTAAAATGAAAAGTGGAGCCAGTATAAGGAATTTAAAAGGAAATCGATGCTAAAAAGTATAGATGTCTTTTGAGATTTTTAGGTCTATAAAATATATCAAACATATAAAAAGTATTAAAAAAATTATTTCCTGATTATCTTTTAGCTTTTTAATATATATAAAATAATATAAAAACAAAAACTTACAAAAAAGAATACTAAAAGAATATGCTGATATAAGCTGTTAGGAAAGAGAAAAAAATTTTAAAAAAGAGAAAAATCAACCCCAAAAACTTACGTCTTCTTCATCTTCTCCAAACTCTCTATAACTCAAGAAAAAATCGAGATTTCAACCATATTTTTTCCAAATTTTGTCAACTTTTAAACAAGCCGACGCCCAATCGAAGGCCCTATGGCACGCCTCAGCCACCTAGGCGTGCCCTGACGAAGCTAGGCGGGTTTTTCGCCCACTCCCTCAAAATAGAGGCGAAATGGCTGCTGCCCCCCCCCCCCCCCGCCTCCAAGCCTAAGCGCGGCCCGAAGTGAGGTTTTTAAAACACTAATATAAACTCATGAAACTATTGTCATTTAGGTGTAGAAAATTAGAGTTAATTCATACTCTTGAGAAATAAGGTCTCTCCACTTTGTTCTCTCATTCTTCATTTGTCAAATTTCGAATCATGTCTTGAGAATATGGGAATAAATAAAGTTTGCCAGAGTTCGAATATTGCGGTGCTTTGATTTTAGATTATAAAGTGTTGAATCCGGAGAGACGGACGCCTAACGAATTGCAAGCACGAGGGCATGGGCGAAATTATGTCTTTAGGATGTTGCATTTATGCAAGCCTCAATCTCTAAGTTTGTCTAATTTTCTTATTTTCTCTCTAGTTTTTATTAATCTTATATACCCAATTGTTGTGAAGTTTTTTATGATTATTATCATTGGGATTCTATTATTATTCTCATATTTTCTTAAATTGTTCCAACAGTAGTTTGGAACTTTGAAGTGATACTTTATACACATTCTATTTTCTTAAATTGCTCCAACAGTAGTTTAGAAGTTTGAAGTGATACTTTTATACACATTGTTTTAACATTCTTTTATGAGCACTAATTTATTTAATTGTAACAGATTGGCGAGCTAGCTAAGTCGTTAATCTGGCATTCATATTTCCCCGTACATTTGGATGAAAAACTCTTCCATGTTTTGCTGCTTCTTTCAAAGCACCAGCTGCAAGTGGTGCCTGTCATAGAGAGAACCAATTCTAAGCTCATTAGTTTTATTTCACAGGTGTATCTCTCTCTAAAATTTACTTTGTGACTTAAATGGTGCTAGTGACAAGCCAATATGGTTATCAATTACTTATCAGCAGAAGCCAAATTGAGAATCTGTATAAGTAACAAGAAATCTTGAGCTTGGACAGTTTTAATATGGGGTATGCTATCCACACACATCTTTTTACTTCTCACACACCTCTTATTAATTATGTCATTTGATCTTATTCAATTCATCTAATCCGACAGCCGAAAATTAAAAGGGTGTGTGGATATCACACCCCTAATTGAAGTTAACAAAACCAAAATAACTAAAATTCATGATTTATTTATGCTTGGATATATAGCTTGGAGTTCTGCATTTGCTCCTTCAATCAAGTGGTTTGGAGTGGTTTGATAGCATTGCTGACAAACTGTTATCAGACTTCCGGTATATATCACAAACCTTTATCAGACTTCCAAAATGATTTTGTTCTTTCAATTATTTTTGTTTTAATGAATTAAGCTATATTAGTTTACATACGTAATTCTCATTTTTATTGGAATTGCATCTTCGCTCATGTTTCCATTAAGGTTTGGTAATGAAGAGCATGTTGTGCATGTATATGGAGACCAAAGCCTAGTAGGAGCTCTTCATGTTCTATGGAAAAGCCGAAATGGTGCTGTCAAAGAAAGAAAAACTAAGAAGCTTATTGGTTGCATAAGGAATAGCGATATCTATCTTCTTGAGAATCTTCCTCGTAATATAAAGTAAGTTATATCCATGTTTCAATCACCACCATGTGCCTGCTGTTGGCTTGAGTCAACTATATGTTTTAGGAATGTAATCAGAATAGGATCACATGATTGATTCATTGTATATTTGGTATTCTTATTTCCTAAACTATAGGACCTCTTGTACAATTATATATATGCCTCCTAGAGAGAGGAATAAACAGAACAATTAAACCCTAAACACATAGACTTCTATGTTGGTATCAGAGCCAGGTTTCGGCCTACCTCTTCCCAAACCAAACCCCAAAACCAGGCAAACGTGCAAACTGCAACCAAGGTTGCATCAGAAACAACTTCTGGTGTTCTTAAAATTTGAACCCAAGAATCCAAAATCGCTGTGGTGTTGTGATCATCAAGGCTGCATCAAATTGAACCATATTAAATTACAAAAACCAATTTGATTCGATGGTTGAAGAAAGAAAAACTGGTGAGTTGGTTACAATCCAATCCATGTCCATTCTGAATGAGTCTTCCAACATCAGCGGCATTCCGTTTGGATACAGATTGAACGACACAAACTGGAAAGTGTGGTGGAAGATGATGGAGGTCCATGCTTCAGGCCTCGGCAAGCATGGGTATTTGACTGGAAAAATCCCAGTTATCGCGGAAGACTCTCTAGGATATGCCAAGTGGGTCACTGAAGATGTACTGTGTGAGGGTGGCTATTGAAAACCATGGAACCTTACCTGTTGAGTCTCTTCATCGATTTGCCGATAGCCAAGGACATCTGGGAAAGTGCAAGCCAGATGTTCTATGACGGATCCGACGAGTCTCAATATTATGAACTGAGATGCAAGGCTACACGGACTAGATAAGACGGTTGTTCGGTAAATTTGTATTTTACAGAACTGAAGGGAGTGTGGCAAGATCTTGATAATAGGCGTCCTATCAAGATGGTGTGCGACCGACCTTCGGACCCGCAAGGAAGAACTGTCAAAGGTGTATGATTTCCTTGCCGGATTAGATAATGGTTTCGACCAAGTCCGGAGTGAGATCCTAAGAATGAAACCCACGCCTGGGATTGAAGAGTGCTTCAGTTTGGCTAGACATGAAGCACAAAGATAGACCACCATGCTTGAAACAAAAGCCACCACAGCAACCTTTTCTATGGTAATGGTCACCAAGTCCCCGTCACCATCCCTACGTCCATCAACCACCGGAGCACCTCACCCAAACCATACCCAAGAAGACATTGACAGGGACAAGCTTCATTGCAATCACTGCAATGGAAAGAGGCACATTGAAGAAACTTGTTTTGAGATCAACGGGTACCCAGAATGGTATTGGGAAAGAAAAAACGAATTGAAGGAATTGAAGGAAAATGGGAGACGCATGGGTTAGGCCAAACTGACCGAGTCCGTGGTAGCAGGCCAAGCAAGGCCCAATTATGATGTTGGGAAGGTTGCTGTTGCAGCAAGTTATCCTGGGCCCAAGTCAAATGTTGATGTCCATGGCATGGAGGAAAAAGGGGGTCAAGGCCTTGGAAAAAGGTCACAGCATGCAGCGTCTCAAGAGGAAAAGGACCAGATGCTATCTTTAATTAAGCAAATTTCAAATAAGGATCCAAGTAAAATGGGTACTGCACTCATAACATCCATTAATCGAGATTCTGGTTGGATAATAAACTCTGGGGCTACGACCACATGACATATGACGAATCTTTGTTTCACCACATGACTTCCCCACCAAAGGAGAATGTTATCACAGCCAATGGTGAAGTTGCTCCTGTTAGGGGCGCTGGCTCAATAGCCCTTACTCCTTATCTATCTTTACACAATACACTACTTGTTCCATCATTATCAAATCATTTCCTTTCTGTTAGTCAAGTTACGGAACAATTGGATTGTATAGTATTGATGTTTCCTAATTTTTGCTTACTTCAGGATATCCAGACATAGGTGATCTGGGTGTGGTACTAAGAAGAGAGGGTTATACTATGTGGAGGATGTGGTGCCATGCGAAGTCAATCAAGTGTATAGCAGTTACAATAATAAGACCAAGATAATTTGGTCATGGCATCGTTGACTAGGACATGCATCTTTTGGTTATTTGAAAAAATTACTTCCGTCTTTATTTAGCAACGTTTTAGAATCTGATCTTCATTGTAATGATTGCACTCTCGCGAAGAGTCATTGAACCTCGTACAATTTGAGTTTCAATAAAAGAACAGTGCCTTTTGAATTAGTTCACTCTGATGTGTGGGGTCCTTCACCAATAGCTACGCAACATGGCATTCGTTGGTTCGTTATCTTTATGGATGATTGCACTCGAATGACATGGCTCTATACAATGAAACATAAAAATGATGTTGGTCAAATCTTCCAACAATTTTATCGTATGATTAAAAATCAATTCTCTCTCCCTGTTAAGGTCCTCATGTCAGACAATGGTGGAGAATATCTTAATTCAGAACTCTCTCATTTTTTCACAAAGCATGACATTCTTCATGAGACAACTTGCCTTTAAACTCCGCAACAAAACAATGTGGCAGAGCAAAAAAACAGGCATATCTTGGAAACCACTCGCACTTCTTATTGGAGCTCAAGCTCCTCACACATATTAGGCGGATGCTGTTACCTATTCCGTTTATCTCCTTAACCGAATGCCTTCCAGGATTCATGGTTTTCGTACACCTATTGAAGTCTTGATAGACCATGTCTCGCTTCCATCTTCTCTCAAATTATCTCCTCGTATTTTTGGATCTGTGGCGTATTATACATCACCATGGATGTCACATTCTCCGAAATCGAGATGTTCTTCATCACCAATCAAACACACTCTACTCGTCAGGGGGAGTTGGGTAATACCCGGGACGAATATAGGTGGTTTGATATACCATTAGAGCTGATCAGCTTGGTGCGAGCCCACTTAGCAGCAGCCCTTGTACCAGCCCACTTTGCAGAAGCCCAAGCACTACCCAGTGCACTGCCGATTGTGCGGACCCCTTAGCTGATCAAGCTGACCAGGATGAGCGGGCTGCAGAATGCAGCATTGGACCGAGAGAGGAATCTCTGACTTGGACGAATAATGGGCCTGAATTGTTTGGGTCAGAAAGCAGACACGTTGGTAGCACCGAAGTAGCAATTCCAGCGAATAATAACCCTGAACACATAGACTTTTATCTCCTGCTCCCTGTTCACTTGTTCCGATACACGTCATACGTGGCTCGCATCTACTTGGTTTTCGGATGCTATCTCCAACTTAACCGTTTTGTGGAATCCAGATATTTTCACGTTATCCAAAAGTTTTGATGCAATGAGATATGCTGCTTGCTTAATATTTTTCCAATACGGGACTAACTAATTAATAAATTATTCATAACATCCTTCTCCTTTCTCCCCTGTCTATGTAGTTGAACAAGAAAATCGTAAAGAAATATGCTTTCAGTTGAGTTCATATTTTCTGGCACGTAGTATACTACAATCTATATATCCAAACGCCGATGACATACATCGATCATCTCTTTGAGTTAATAAGAAGGTTCCCATATGATCATTCCACTTCAGTGTATCATTTGATATGCAACCCTTCAGTCACGTAACAAAATATCTTAATTAATGTTCACAAGATTATAGTGCATGGAAAGTTTCCATATTTAACATACATAGTTATCATTCAATTGCAGTAGTCTAACTGTGGAGCAGTTCATTCACATGGAGACTGATGATCACAAAAAAGGCTCCGATCCAACAATTGAACGAGACCTTGGCGCTCTTCTCTCAGCAGGCTTTCTGCGCCTCAAAAATAGTTTTTCACCGAGAATGGACTCACCGGTCACGAACAAGAAAACCCACACACCGAAGCAAGCCATGAGAAACATGGCAGACAAAAAAAGTAGTTTCAGCTTTTTGGTTGATGATTCAAATCAGGTCACAGGGATGCTCACGTTGAGAGATATGATCATCCACTTTGCTCCACCATGTATAGATTCAGGCTTCCAAGGAGGTGGGTTCTTTGAATTTGCTCTGGAGCAGACTGGTTGTCATGTTAAAAATGGAACCATAATCTCTGATAAGTGACTTGGCTTATGATTGTTAAAAATGGAACCATAATCAGTGGTTGTCCGTAAAGATCGTACCATTATCTATTATGATTGTTTCTGGCAGGCCGAATCTAGTCACTATGTTTTCCTCTACGAAATTATGACTTGGCTTCGACCCATTTGGTGAAGTAGTCCGTTGCAACGAGTATCCACACATGTTTAGCTACACCAGAAGACGGTTTGATTTTACCGATTACATCCATGGCCCATCCTCGGAATGGCCATGGTTTGGTGACCAAATGTAGTGATTCGGCCAAAATTTGCTGTATAGGCCCATGGATTTGACATTGTACATATCCCTTTGCGTACTCAATAGAATCCTTTAGAATACTCAGCCAGAAATAGCCGTGTCGCCGAAGCAGCCAACGTATTTTTCGTCCAGATTGAAGGAATCGTAGGTGTGATTTTTCTTTAAAATAGGGACGATATTCGCTAGCCATTCGACATATCAAGTTGTCCAAATAAACCCAACTTTTAAAAGTCGGGTGAGTTCATCCTTTATACCGAGTTGTAATTCAGTCGAGAATCGTCAAGATGGTTGGCGGAATGGTTTACATCCAGATTTGATGCGCAATTCATGTTCAACTAGGGGGCGATCTAGACCAAACATCTCATGGTAACTCCAAGCAAAACAATCCTTGAATTCTTTAAGCAAATTACAATGATCAATTTTTACATGTTGGGGTAACAAAGCACTAATGAACAAAGGTCGTGGCTCTTTGGCCGTTCCAATATTTATTTCTTCCAATGGATCTTTAACTTAAGGTTGACTATCCTCAAGCTCAGCTGGTGCAGCCTGAACCTTATCTAGTGATAGTATGGGGCCGTTGTTTCATTCGACCAAAATTTCGACTCAGTTGATGCCCGAATTTGGGTGTTTGGAAATAGTGTACCAGTGGGCCAACAGTCGTTCCATGGTAGATGAAACCGCGACCCTGCGTCTGTCCTGTCTTTCTTCAGGTATCAAGGTCGGCGATCAAATCGACCAGCCCAAATCTCGCCGAATCCTGATGGATAGTCTCGGCGCCTACCTCAATCGCTTTTTGGATCAAAATTCGAGTTGGTCGCCCTTCTTCATGTAAACCTTGTAGGGTAATATAACCGACATGGTCATCATAATACCTTGCCTGAATCATATTGGCTTCGAACGGCTGACTGTCGGCCGTATGAACCACAACTGATTTTCCATCCCAAAATATGAAAACTTGATACAAAGAGGAGGAAATGCAATTCATTTGATGAATCCAATCCTGACCGAGCAAGGCATTATACTCGGTCTTGGAGTCAACGATAAAAAATACGGTTATGTGATTGCGACCTGTGATGTTTACCTCTGAAGGGAGTACTCCTTTGGTTTGGGATTTGTCACCGACGAAGCTGCTCATGGTTATTCCTGATGGGATGAGTTTGTTGTTGGATCATCGCAATGCTTTCATGACAGATATAGGCGTGACATTGATCGTTGCCCCACAATCGATGAATTTTTTTAGAGATTGGATAACCTTCATTGTGGGCCGTGACATACAATGGATTTAGATGTTAAAGATTAACCGAGGATGAGCGGGGAAACAATATGGCCAGAGATGCTTTAAGTTTGTCGTCGTTACTTGTTTACCTATCTTCGGTGGTGGCGATGAAGTTGACTTGCGTTGCTTTCTCGGCAACCACATTGCCATCCAAGAAGTTTGGTTTGTGTGCAGTCGGCTGAAATTCAGCAGGTAAAACGTGGACCATGCTGATTTCCATATTATCGAGGATTGAAGGGCCCATTGGATCTTGGTCGTCGTCTTCCGTGTTATCAGGGACTGCATCATCGTGCGTTAGAGCATCCTCAACCTGATCATCGTGTGCCTCAACAAGTACTTGCTCTTGTGGTGCGCAACCTGACCTTGTTTCCTTCTTACTGTTGCCCTTGAGCCCATCTATTTCTGGTGTTTGACTTTATCTCTGTGATGCTTTATGGGCTCGTTCTTCATAGGTGATCTGGGCGTCCCTTGTGTCTAGGTAGGCGTCCAAACATGCCACCTGATCTTGTTCATCAGCCGTTAGACCGAATAAGGGTATGACTGAGAAGACTTCGAAATGATATAGTAAGTATTAAAGGTCTTCAAGAGAAAAAGGAAGTTTGGCCATATCAATGTCCGTGTATTGGTCCACCTCGAAGCCAAGAACCCTAGCCTCTCGTATGTGTTGGAATCTGGCCTTCATTGTTGGATCAGTGGTTTTTGGACGATCTATTCAGCATCGGGGCAAGTTAGTGCCAGGTCAAGAGCTTTTTGACACGCCTTGGGTAATCCATAAAAATCGTTGGCAGAAAATTTCTTGTGAAACTCCCTCATGTATTCCAAAGACTCGTTGAGGAATGGAAGGTGTAGATTCTGCCGAACTCTTATTAGCGGCTCTTGTAGGGGTAATGGGGGAAGTTTGCTTTCGGCTTCTTTCCTAAACTGTTCGGAGCGAGTTTTCATCTTTGTGGGCCGAAGGAGAAGTTTTATGCGCTTCTCGAACTCTTCAATGGTAGTTTCGACGTTGTGATTGGTTCCCTTCTGCCCCTGTAATTCAGCCATGATTGTTGGGGTTGGCCGGTCATCTCCGCTTCCTATCGCTTCTTTCAGCTGCCATGTAACGTATGAAACAGTCTAGGCTACCTGTCGTTGAGCCATGCAGTCTATACACTGACGTCGACATTTCTGAGATTTGGAGAGTGCATTATACATGCCAGTGGGAGAATTGTAATTGTACCAACGTTGGTCGCGTGGTTCAGGCGGCCTGAAGGTTTTTTGATTTGCCGATGAACTTGAGCTGTTGGAATTACGCGAGTAATAATCCTCGTTATAAAACGGCGCGTCGAAATCAAGATGCCGTCTGACCGAGGTAAGGTCGTCCGTCCGTTTCTAGGGGCCGAGCCTATCAAACACTTTATGGCACTGTCCTCTACCAAGTTCCTTTGGAGGTGTTGCCGCGGCCTTAGATGGTTGTCGTGGTGTTGGAGTCTGAGCGTTTCTCATTTGGTTTGGTTAATACGACGCATGCCTTGCAATTGCTGCATAACACCATTGGTCCACTGGTCTCTTCTGTACTGGAGTCTGACGTAGGTTTGACTATGGCCGATCCCAAAAGTTCTGTGGGTGGTTCGTTGGAAAATAGATCAATTTTGATCTGTGGCTGAGAGTTCTGCTTTAGCATGTGTTGTATTGGGACAAACTTGGCTTTCCATTTCCTTTTGTTCTTGGGCAAGTGGGCGTCTACCATACCAACTGTTACCGAAGGGAATGGATCAATGTCAACCGTCATTTGTTTTTTAGGAAACTTTAGCTTGCCTTTATCAATCCAGCTTTGAATATTATCACAGAACACGACGCAGTTGTTCGTGGTAAGCTTATTTAAGTTATGGTACTTGTAATATATATTGCCTTTAAGTTCTTCAGCCTTGGGAATGTCATGTCCTGGCCGAAGTTTGATAATCTTTGCTAGCAACAACTGGTCGAAAATTGCATCGGCCTTGGTAATATCAAAACTGTAAACTTTCGTTTTCATTATCTCTTCAGTGGCCAAGCGGGTTTTGGCATTGTTGGACTTAATTTAAGTCAAACCTTTGAAGACATATGGTTTATCTATTACTATCTCGGTTGCGTCCACACTGACGTATTGGGAATCTTCACATTCGGTCGATGCGTAGCTGATCGTGGGATTTTTGTAAATTGTTCCCCTGGATGGGGACTTCGAGATCTTTTCCTCTCGGAGCAAATAATCATATTGCTCGACATGTTGGGCTAATTCGTACATATCTCAGAAGTTTTCCCCCAAGAATTTCTTTTTGTACTCCACGTCTAGCCCATTTAGAGCGAGCCTAACAAATTCGACTTCGGGCAGAGGTAGTCGGCACCAATTCCTGGCAGATTTAAACCTTGTAAGATAGTCCATTGGTGACTCATCAGATGCTTGAGCCATCCTAGCCAATGAAGAAACTGACATTTCCATCCTCGGCCGATAGAACTGTTCGTGAAACTTCCCGACCATCTTTTCCCAACTTTGGATGGAATTAGGTGGGAGGTTGATATACCATACGAATGATGAGCCTGTCAACGAAAAGTTGAACAATCGTAGTTTATGGAAATCACTATTGACATCTCCGCATTGCGCACTGAACCGGGCCATATGTTCTAACGAGGATAAGGACGACTCTCCAGCAAAAAGGTTGAAATCCGAAATTTTGAAGCCTTTAGGATATTCAAACTTTTCCACATAAGCTAGATATGGATGGATGAATTTCGGGAACTTCAGCCCTTTTTTCATGGCCGAATTGATCATTCGTTGGACCTTGGTCATATCAACGGATGTTGTTTCCACTCTCTGGTCGGATCCATCTGACCTACTACCCGATCCTCCCTTTCTTCCAAGTCAATTGTTTTGAGCCGAGTAAACACTTCTTCGGCCGGTAGCGAATTACTTTTAAGTGGAAGCTGTCGAGCTTGATCAGCATGTCCCCCTTCGAAGACTCTGCTAACCATTAATTTGAGTTATTTGGTGTGGGTCTCACTATTACTTCGTATTACGTTGAGCAAATTGTTCATTTTTTGGATAAATATTTGTTCAACTTGCCGAGATTGCTCGTCAAGTCGTCTTCAAAGAAATGACCTAGTTGGAGGGTCAGAGTCTTCACCATCGTCTTCATCGCAGTCCTCCACTATTCCTTTAATGAAAACGCATGCGGTTCGGTTGGATACTTCTGTGTTTCAAGGCTGGGTACTAAGACAAACTTCCTTTTATTGATGTGTCACACTTGCAGCCTTAGAGGTCACAATAACGATAGGATTTCGCACACATGACACTTCTTGTCCAGGACTCTGAACTGGCAGATCGGTCGTTGACTTTCCCATGGTTGTTTTCTTTTTAACTGATTGTGTCTCGATGGTCATGAACTTCGTAGTTTTAGCACTGTGTCCCATCGGGCGTGCTAAAATGTTGACCCTAAAAACTACCAGGCCTAAGTAGCGCGCAGGCCAAGTAACTAAGCTACTAGTTCTGCGAAGTCGGGTTTTAGAGCCTGAAGACAAAGCTACTAGTTCTGTGAAGTTCACAAATCGTCGGCGCCGGATTCGGTCACAATGTTTATATTTGTAAGTGTATAAGCACGCCGAATCAACACCAGAGTATAAGGGCACATATACTCAAAACAGATATATGTCTTAATGGTAAACGTGGTTCGGCTGTTAGAATGCCAAACTCTAAAGCCTACTTGTGAGTATCCAATCATAAAACAACTCAGCATTCAATGTGCCAAGCCCTAATAAACTATAACACCTCACTTCGTCAAGAAGGCTAATGAGATGACCTCTACCAATAAGGATTCGAAAACCCTTCTTGACTGAGACTTGGATAGATAACCAGTCGGCCTCGACGCAGTGTTATTTATCCAAACTGAAGATGTTCGCCGGTTGCCTTCACAATGTTGTTTATCCAAACTGAAGATGTGTTGGCAAAAAAGAAACTAAAAAATCTCAAGGTTATTGAGAGGTTTCGCGTAGAGCGATGGTTTGCGTAGGGCAGTTTGTGTGTTGAATTAGAGAGGGTTTAAATGATTCACCCTTCCCCCTATTTATAGTAGCCAACCTACTTCTGATCGAATCAAAGCCATACTCGGATTAGGACTTTTTCCCCTGATTCAACCTTATCTTGGCCAGTCCTACTCCTATTAGGACTTTGAACTCAACCCCCTTATCAGGTCGCATTCAATCCAAAGCTTCTGCATCCCTATCCTGCTGAAACTCCTTCTTGTATCAGGATTCAACTACCTTATCCGTCCCTCTCACAATAGGACTCACCCACATCCCATGGATTCCCAATGGGACACAGCCGGCCTTGACTATGCGGCCCATGAGCTGGATGACCCCCAGCGACTCATAAGCAAGGCCTTTGGGCCAAGAACAATTCTAAATTTGGCGCAAACAGTATTTTGGGCCCAAACACTTCGGTAATGCAAATTTTGGCATATCTAAAGTCTACACTTGGAAAAGGAATATTTTATGGAAAACATGGACATTTGAAGGTTGAGTGGTTTATAGATTGAGATTGGGTTGGCAATGTTACTGACAAACGATCTACATCTGGGAATTTTACATTTGTTAGAGGTAATTTGGTTATGTGGCGTTGTAAGAAGTAGAAAATGGTGTCAAGGTTGTCTACGGAAGCTAAGTATAGAGGTATGGCAAACGGAATATGTGAACTTATTTGGTTACATAAACTTTTGAGGTGTCTTGGTTTTGAACCAAAGGCGGCAATGGAGTTATATTGTGACCATGGTCTAAAATATCCATAATATCCCGATATTTCCATCGAAATTTCCGCATTTTTGGAGTACCGATATTTTTTTGGACTATCGATATTTCCGATATCATCGATATTTTAGACCTTGCTAAGTCACTCATGTATCTTACCATGCAATGTATAAAGTGTAAAATATTGTACTAATTCATTATATATAAATGATTATGATGTGTTTAAACTTCTTTCATTAATTACTACATATTTTCTACACTCACAATGTTTGCCAGCTCGCTATATAATCAACTTAAATCAGTTATATCTATCATGCAATGTATTTCTTTCCAATTTTTTGTGATAAACTAATAGATAATTGACTAAATAAACATCCTGCAAAGTTTCAATAAAAATTTCCAAGTTTTTCTTACAATTTCCGTGGTTTTTATTTAATTTTTATTGATATCGATAATATCCTGATATTTCCATCGAAATTTCCATGTTTTTGGACTACCGATATTTCCGATATCATCGATATTTTATATCTTGATTGTGACAATAAATTCGCAAGGGAGATAATTGATAATCCGGTACAACATGATTGAACAAAGCATGTGAAGGTTGATTGACACTAGGGCTGGGCACGGGCCGGGCCGAGCCGGGCCGAACCTAAGTTTGTAGGAACCTGACATTACCCGAAACGGGCCGGGACGGGGCGGGGATTGGATTTTCTTGTATAGGAACCGGACATTACCCGGCCCGGTTAAAACGGGCCGGTTCGGGCCGGGTCCACGGGTACCCTTTTTTTTTTTTTTTTTTTTAACTGCACTGCACAGTTTGAAAACTGCACAGTTTGCAAACTGCACAGATTGCAATTTGCAACTGCACAATCACAGTGACACTGCATTAGAAAGAAATAACAGTACGATTCATGTGCAAGGCATGAAGAGATAACAGCATGCCAATAGAAAATTTCCTCAATTTTTTTTTATCAGCCAGGTTTCTCTCCAAAGCAACATCAGGTCCATGCTCTGATACATGAAGCATTGCTACCGTTGAACCATATCCAGATTCTAAATTCTTCAAAAGGCGATGAGTAATTTCCTCAGCTGAGATAACGAGTGGTGCACTAACTAATGATTCATAAAATATAGCAGAAGCTGTTTTTCCCAATTGTTGGCTGACATTAACAACACATCTAAGCATTTTAACGAGCACCTCTAATTGAAGAATTAAACCCGCCTCCATGGTAACAAGATGGATGAGATCATCAGAAGTACCTATCAAATATGAATGTGAGAATTCCAAAATAAAAGGGACAAGCATTAAAAATAAGAAATAATTGGTCCTAAAACAAAAAAATGGAAAGGTTCAGCTAAAGCAACAATACCTGAGATACCATTAATAAGCCGCTCAATATTCTCCGAACAACGAAAAAGAGATACTGAGTTCTTTCTGATCAATCCAAAACTACCCCTGTAGGAATCCAAAAGCAAGCCACATAGTGCATTGCTCTTGCACCAATTTTGGAAGTAGGGAGAACAGAATTTTTTCCAACAGCACAATATTGACGTTGAATTATCACTAACACCCTAAAACAATAGACAACATACATTGGTTATCTGTTAGCTAGCAACCCCAGGTCATTCCTATCCCCTCCACGGTGTCATATGAGTGTGTGAGAGAGAAACAATAAAAACTCCAACGCAAACCTCATGTTCAATCAGGGAAAGAATTTCCTTCTTCAACATATCGGCGGTTAGAGAATGGAAATCTGAATCACTCCAGTGCCTGTTATAATCCAGCAAGGTTGAGCGCAAAGCAATATTATGATGAACCCCAGGAAGAAGCAGCCTGCGTAAGAAAATCGAGGATACAACCGGTACAATATGATCCTGCAGAATTTTCATCAAGCGAAACATCATAAGCAGCTTATTTAATATATAATAGCTTCTAGACTAGCTATAATGAACATCTTACATAAATTTTCATTCTTGTTCAGTTTATAAATATTTTCTACTAACGTTTATACTCAACCCATACACACAGTTAACGCTTGATTACCAACATTTTCTCAGCATTCAAAGTTACACAAACATATTTTCTGAGCAGCCAAACAGAGTCAAAAGTCATACAAAACCTGCTGGGGCCAAATATCTTTCTATTTTTTTTTTAAACAAATCACAAAACCAAGAGCAGAAAAGTATGAGAAGAAAATAGAAAGTAGGTCCAACAAGTTTGGAAATTTCTAAACCTCACCATCAATAGCTAAAACTTCCAAACCAACAACAAACGCATGCGACAACCCGCAAACCCGCCATCGCTCTAAAACCACTTACGGAAAAATTTTAATCCGATAACTCATCCGAAACCACTACTCAGCTCCAAATATAAAAAATTAAAATTAACAGGAAAGAAGACGACTACAAAACAATCGGAACCAAACGAAGTCGGAAATGGAAACCAGAGAGTCATCTATCAGACTACCGGAGCTCCAAAAACGCCAAAAAGCAGTGAATTTTTTAACGATCGAGAATCCGAGAAGGAAAATAAAATGAGGAAGCTTTAAGAGAAACATATCAATAACCATAGATTGGAGCTAGAACTCTTTATTATACTAAAAATAGAGAAACCAGATCATCTTTGCCTAAAACAATAGAGAAAACATCAACCCACTCACACACAGATCAGAGACAACGGCGTTTGGAACCCTGAAAATTTAAATAGTTACCTGAAAATTTAAACAGATCAGAGACAAAGTCGCAGCTGGTGATGCTTTGTGGATGGCGGCTTGTGGCTGGCGCAGATGGTTTACGGCGGGTGAGCTGGGTATATGCCTGGTTTACGGCGGCTTGTGAAGGTTTAGGGTAGGTGAGATGGGAGAGAGAGAGAGAAAGAAAGACTGTGAGAGAGAGAGATCGAGAAGAAGGAGATCGAGAGGGAAGAGATCGAGAGAGAGGAGATCGAGAGGGATGAGATCGAGAGAGATCGGGAGAGCGGAGAGTTCGAGGGAGGCGGAGAGATCGAGCGGAGAGATCGAATTAGGTCTGAATCCTGATAATAAAAGGGTGAGTGACAGTGAGGGTCGAATTCTAATAATAAAAGAGACCGTAATCACAGTAGACCAACGGTCCGGGCCGGGGGCCCGTTTTCTCCAATCTTTAGAACCGGCCCGCCCCGTTATTTATCTGGAACCGGCCCGCCCCACCCCATTTTGTATTTGTAATTCTTAGACCCGCCCCGTACCCGTCCCGAACCGCAAAGACCCGCCCGACCCGCGGGTCCAGGACCCGTTTGCCCAACCCTAATTGACACTTTGTCAAGAAAAATCTTGAAAGGAATATTGTGTCTATACCGTTTGTGATTTCAGGAGAGCAATTGGTTGATGTTCTTACTCATGCAGTATCTAGTAAGGTTTTCCAACTTGAAGTTCGTACTCAGAACACGGGACGGAACCCCACATGTTATTATACAATTGGCTGAAAACTTTTTTTTCAAGTGTCCCTCCAATTGTATAATAATAAGATATGGTGTTCTTCCGTGTTTTAAGCACACTGAAAACTTACTCATCTATTTAGCGTGTTTCTTCAATTCTATGTATCATTCAATGCTATGAGTGTTAGATTTGGTTTTCATAACTATTTAGATATAAGAAATACTAAGGAGACTCTCTCAAAGTATGACTATCTATGGACTCTTTGCCATCTCACAATTTAACGCCAACATTATAAAACATTATACAAAAAAATGAGTTGATAGAGAGTTCATGAAGAGTCACACTTTTGAGAGAATCTCCTTAGGATTTCTCTTTAGATTTTTTATTTTTAATCTCAATAATTTATTTCTTGTATAATTCAATGCTACATAATTTTGAAAAGATTTTCAAATATATATTTTTTTAAAATACTTTAGCAAAGTAGTTAAAAATGGGTATTTTTGGTACTTGGATGTTTAACTATTTTCGCCCTATCCGTTAATGTGCATGTTCTTACGCCTGTAAAAGTCTTAAAGACCTTTTTTTATTCATGCCCACGCCTAGCTTATAAATTTTTATTGCATTTATCGTGACGTACTGAAGCTCATGCAAGCTTCTATGCTAATCAGAATTATGCCATGTGTAAGAATTTTAAATAATAGATAATGTTAGAGAGGCCAAATTTTTAAATTGAATTGACAAATCAAATTATGTGTCTTCAATAAGAAATACGCACGACACTTAATTAATAATCCAATCATCTGCAACCATATTATTTGGTTTAAAAAATTTGTTTTCCCTAACATTACCCTTAAATAATTTGTACTAGTATATGCCCACACACAACGTGTGAAATTTTTCACTTTGGTTAAAATTGAAGGAAAGAGAGAGAGTGAGAAAGAACGTGGGAGTGAGGAGAGGAGAGGAGAGAAGGAGAGGTTTTTTTTTTTTTTTTTTTTTTTTTTTTTTTTTTTTAAATTAAAGATGATAAACTTACATGTAGGTGAGATTTAAAAAAAAAATTTGTTTTGTGAAATTACGTTACTTTCCTTAACTTTTTGTTGTAATAAAAGACAAATATATCTTTTCACAATCTTTTAGTTTGACAAAGAGGGTTTTAGTAGACTTTTTCTTAGGTAACAAATTTTAAAGGATTTTAGTAAAGTTACAAATATGGATGTCTGTTATGGATTTCAATGGATTTGTATAGACTTCTTTTATGGACTTGTTAGGATTTATAGTCAGTACTAGAAATTGTGCCCGCGCGTTGCTGCGGAATTGAAAATTGTATGAAAAATTACGCAATTGTATTCTCTTCATAAAAAAAATATAACAGAGTTTTAAATAATTAGATGATGGAAATTGGATACAAAAATATTAAAGTGGCAAAGTCAATGTAAGTGGTGAGAAAAGCTATACTAATTCTGCCCCCGATCTTTATTGAACATAGGCTTGAACAAAGAAGCAATCATTTCTACTTTTGGTGATTGAATACAAACTCCAACATAAAATACATGACATGATAAAGCAACAAACTTTATAGGTGACATCGTATGAAAATTGCTAGTCCAGACGCAATAGTGTAATATAACAGAATATAATAGGATTTAAAAAGTTCAATTTCCATATCAACTAAGTTGCTGAAACAAAATTTAAAATCAATTCAGTTACAATTCATCTAGTAGGATAATCATCAATTAAGTTGCATTTCAACAAAAATTAGACTGCAACCTGTAAGTGAAGAAAAAGAAGAATCTTACTACTATAAGGCCAGTTTTCTTGTCGAGCTCATACTTAACCTTGATGCGTTTGCCAATTTCAACAAACTGATATAGAAATAACCATACTCACAAACCGGTCAACAATCAAGAAAATGGGAGTGTGTGTGAGAAAGAATCCAACCTTAATTGTGCGCATGAAATTCAGCAACTTCCTATAATACCTCTGTAATCGTATCACCCATGAAACTACATAAACAAAACCAACAAATGTGGAAATCTAAAGGCATCATAAACATCACAGATTAAACACAACTTATGATTAATCTTCAAGATGTAAAATTTAAAATTATTACTCACATCAGCATTCGACCAACAAATAGGTACAATTATCTAGATACTGATGAATTAAAGCTTGCAGCAACAATTTCAAGACCCATTGACATCACACAAGCGGATAAAATGTATTAGTTAGTTCCCAAGCTAGTAAGATAATGAATTTCATGAACAAAAAAAGAGAGATGCAACTCCAATTTAACATGTCAAAAGCATTGCAACTGTAGGTTTGGAAATTATAAAAGTCCATCCAATCAATAGACAGAAAACAATAGTGGTGAGTAGGTGAATATGCAACCAAGAATCTAAAATATACTTGACAAATTTGCGATTCCATTGTAGCCTAAATGATAACAAATAATTTGCCCATTATAGACACAGTACAATTTATATACAGACTCATCATGAATGAAACAAATTTAAACACCAAAACAGAAATTTATTCCTCCAGAGTAGAGGGGGGAAATAATTTTTTACTTGAAAAGTTGGAAGTAGCACTACTGCATAAATTACAAATGCAAATTGAGGGAATACCTATCAAATAAAGTTGACTACATTCTGAGCAATGCTAGAGAATATTCTTAATCTTTTCAAGTGCTACATGCAGCGAACATAAAGTTTGGATACCAGACTGGCTCCTAGTTGTTTCCAAAGAAGGAAAAATTGACATTATTTTGCAATAAATTGCAGAGAGTACCTTACACAGAAAACAAAAACAATCAACCAACGATGTACGAAGATAAAACTATAAGACAAAATAAAAGGCTGATATTCAGATGACCCATGGTGATGGTGATCCAAAAAAATATATATATATATGGACAACAACTTCAAAATTGAGTTTTAGAGAGAGTGAGAGGTGAAGTCACCTTGTAACCAGAGACCAAATCCATTTTTTTTCTCATTACCCACGTTGCAATTCAACTTGAGAAATCCCGAAACCAAACACCCAAACACAATGCAATCAAATATCAGCACGAAATATTAATTGGAAGCTAAAAAGATTGAAACTTGCCTACTGTGATGTATACAGTTTGGGCATTTGCTTGTGAGACTGTTGTGACATGCTGATCTCAGCTCCTTTAAAGTAACATCAGGCGTTGTCTGCCAAGTAGGTAAAATCCATAAGATATCTTATAATCCATGAGATAAATTATTGCGTCAAAGTTATACGCTAAAAGAAAATTCATACTTCCATATGAACCCAAAGGACAATTTTTGCATATACCTTGGTAGGTTCATTCTCTAGATGAGTTTCTCTACTCATCATCCATGTCATGTGAAAACCTCATGCTAACTTCTGCAGAAAGCCACCAAAAAAATGAAAAATAAAATTAGACAAAAAGGTTGGAGAGAATATGAAATAACTAATTAGAGAGAGCAGAACCATAGTAACCAATCAGGAAAGATGCTTTTAAATTCAAGAAAAAACATTTAAGAGAAAGTGAAAATAAAAACCATCAATTTTCAATTATTTTTCAATCTTACAGTTGGGATTACACATAAAATATAACTAAAATCCCCAACTTTCTCAGAAAACTACAACTATTTTTACAAATCTCCATCACCCAACATTGAAAAATGAAAATTAAGAAACAACACAAAAGTAGGCAAACAACAGATAAAAGAACAAAACACGTGAGAACCGAAACGTTAAAAACAACACATACCCATTCAAAAACAAAAAATCCCAGAAAATCTGTATATTAGCACTCCCTGCAATACCCCAAAATCAGAAAATTAGAAAAATTTAGTTTGATAACATTGTACCTTAAGAAACCTCTAAATTTCTAGTCAAAGGAAAATTACTACCACATCTGCATAAAAAATAATCAGAAGATTAAAACTCAAATTCATAAAGCATTTGTTCAAAGTATTTATTAGAGAAACTTACATATGGATGAAGGTGTCGATCTCTTGTATCATGTAGAGCATCATTGCCTGGACTTCGCGAATATAATAGGTTCTCAGCATTCAAATGATTTTCATACACTTCGTAAAAAACCCGACCATATAACTGCACAAAAAAATTAAAAAAAAATTATAATGATAAATTCGAATCTATAGTACAATAAAGAACAAAGAAAAAGTCACTTATTATAAATCAGCTACTTTGCTTCATCATCGTCTGCACAATCTTCTGCCAATTCATACCTAAATATCCATAAGATCTAACAAATAAATCGCCTGAAAAAACATATGAAATCCAAACTCCAGCAGTTTTGAAGTAACCTAAAATAAAAATTATTCTTATAGATACAAAGAAACTAAACAAAATTTATACCTTTCTCTTTTTTGGGATTTGAAATTCTCGAGAGCCCCATCCTCATTTTCTTTAGTCCAGACAACAGATTGAGAAGCATCCTTACAGAATACACACATGCATGAGTCAAAGTCGCTTGATTTGACATTCGGCCATGAAAACGAAGAAAGGGAGAGGTGGCCGTGCTTTACCTTTATCGGCGATGGGATTTGCGGAGTCCTCCGTGAAGGCAGAGTCATCGATGATGAGTGCAGAGCCGATCTGAGGAAGGCACTGCGAGATGGTGATGGATCTGGATCCAGTTTGGGGGTTGAACTTTTGGAGATCGATTTAATTTCTTGTTTCAAAAGTGTTAATCGCAAAAGACACAATAGAGACGTTTGCGGGAGGTGTGTTAGGGAAGCAGAGGGCTAGAGTTTTTTTAGAAAGAAGTAGACGTCTGAGAGCTTGGCTTCGAAATGGAACGAAGAGTCCAGAAGGACCAGAATTTCTAGAACCACATCAACGCGTCGAGATCCCATAGAAGCAGGTTTCTTTTCCACGATGACCAACACGTGTATACAAAGGGTACAATTGTAAATTCACTGTACAAAAATGGAAAAAATAGCTGTGAATGGGCAGCAGCTCAAGGGCAGTTCCGCCAAAACACTGCTCGTGAACAGTGCTTTTCCACCGGGTTTTAGTATATAGATAATGTTTGAGTGTGCATCAACAATAGAACTGTTGTTTGATGATGTTTACCAATTACCACGTTCAAATCATGATTATCCACGTGAAACCATCAAATTATTCTAATACAATTTTAAAATCCTGTTAAAAAATATCAAATTCATCGCTCAATCCCCAATTTCCATACACAATTATCAAACGCTAAATTGTTCCAATAAATTACCTTACCGAGAGCTAATAACTTAATCCCCCAAATCCAAAACTCAGCATTTGGCTGCTAAAATTATCTCACTAAATAACCTCTTGAATTATAATATTTTAAAATATTAAAAAATCGTCAATTACGCAATAAATTGCAACCAACGACGAGTCAGAAATAAGAATTGAGATTTAACGTCGTCCACCATTGCCGAATTGCGATCAACAACGAAGTCAGAAACCCCTACAAAAGGAGCAGAAAGAAAAAGAAGGGAAATTGAGAAAACTGATAGGATTGGACATAATAAATGGAAAATTGCAAGAACGTAAATGCAGGGGAAGGAAAAGAAAATCAAAGGAAATTCACATCTTTATTCATAGTCTCCGTACATCATAAAAGGGCTTTAAATATACTAAAAAATAGCTAGGTTTTGAGGTATGGATGGGCTTAATAGTATTACCCAAGTAGTAGGCCTAATCGATGGTAATGGCAATAGGTGATCTAACTAGTCATAACCAAAATCCAATAGCTTTGCATTAATCCCACCCCCTTAAGATGAGGCTTGCCCTCAAGCCTCTCAAACTGAGAAAGATGCATGCAGCAGTTAGGGAAAGAGGCCAGCCAGGTTGTCCAATGGTGTACCATGCTCATATTCAGTATTAGCTTTTGTATGGTCTATAAATCACGAACCATGTCTTTCCAAAACTTCTTCAGTGTGTTCACCCAAAAAACAAAGATCATTAACTCATATCTTGACAAAATGAAATCATGCAGTTTTGCCAAATACTTTGAGATGGGATAAAAGAGTGGGCGCACACTAAGCTTGACAGCATTGAGCAAGACAACTCCTGGGGTAGATAGATTGCATTAAAGATGGCAAGAGATGGTGTAAGCTGTAACAATATCACCCATTTCATAGCAAGTAGCATTCCTGGTGAACGGGCAAGTAAGACACGAGTTTCTTCATCTTCGAAAGCCTTCGCATCATGCTCAGTAAGTAGGTTGGAGGCCCAAAAATAGAATGGAAAATAACTCTTCACAAAGCCATTGAATCAACTCTTCCCAGAAATTTTGCCGTTGGAATTTCTGAAGTATGTGGAATTAGTTTAGAATTCAAGGACTGCCCTTGCCACCAAGTCTTGAGAAGAGTGATGCAACCAATCAGATATTGCAGATCAACAATATGCCGATATGATCCCACCATTAATCAATACAGTGATATAGTGAGAGAGGCCGTAGTTCCATGTATCAGTGCTTGTGATATTGCCTTGGTCTCCTTTAGCAAATTTGAATGATAACGCTGACCGTTGTTATCAGAGAACGTGGAGATGTGAACAATAGCGTGCCACATCAAGTTGGGTTGGTTGGTCTTGCAGTAATTCTCAAATAAATCATGAGGAACTGTAGAAGGCACCACTAGGATATATTTGAAATTCACGGCATCCTTATCACCAAGGTGGATCCATTCTAGGAAATGCACATCACTATAATCCCTCTTCCTCGATAGAATTGGAATTTCACTGCTTTGGCATATGCAAACAATAGAACAAAGGGAACTTTGTCGAAAAGCTCCCGGTACTGTTCACTTTAACGAAAAACCACGTTTTTACACTAAAAAGTCAATCCTGATACTATTCACTTTACCCTTTATTTTGTCTTTATCATTAAAACTCAAAGTTTTCAAGCCCTTTTCATTAGTTTTCCTTAGAACACAAATCATGCTCATATTATTAGAGGTGACTCTCCATGTACCATGATTTTGAACAAAATCAACTGCAACAAAACTTCCTTTTGAAACTGTACTCCATACGAAAACTAGTAGTGTCCAAATCCATGTGGCAATGAACAAAACCTTTCTTGAACAAGCTGACACTGAATTAAGTATCAGAAAAGCAAGAATATCATCCGTAAAAAACCGTATTGCAGACTCGCTATGCTGGATTGCTGAGGTGAAGAAATGAAAAAGATAATTTTTCATCCCCTCTGTCTTTGTTGATCCCTGATATACAATTGCACTACCGGTCACAAACTCAGCATGTATTTTAGAGCTAGAGAGTTCAAAATCAATGGCGAGCTTTGGCAATTTGTCCTCTGTTATTTTATGTGCATGGTGAAGCAAACTTTGGAGACTAGAGGAGGCACCAAAACATGAGCTCTGACCTACAACATTTGTTTGCCTATCAACTTCGCAGTCCTTACCGTAAGGTCAAAATAATTTCTTATGCAGAATTTCATCACCCAATCCCAACTAGCAGTTGACAATGTTCTTTTGATATGAGGTAAGGTCAAAATCCTGCATGCATTTAGTGGGAATACCGTACCTGTGACTGTAGTATTCCCAAGGGTAGCCTCAGATCTTTCCTGCCAATTCTCATCCAAGAGCTTAATTCCAATTAGTGCTTTAAGCAACTTGGCATGGTCAAGATGTGAGTTAACCATAAAAAAGTTATTTGCATCATTTATTACAGCAAGTGATCTCATGCCACACCATAAAATCTTACTCATGAAGTCCATGCTAAAACCGAGCAAAGAAGTAGGAAGTAAAGGCATGACCTCTTCATTGTGAGATAGAATAAAAGAGATGTGCCGGTCATCATGAATAATTTTTTTGCACAGTAGTGTCACCATAATTTCAAAAGCAACCCTCCATTTACCACTCTCTTGAGAAATATCGAAGAATGCACAAGATATTCTCAAAACTCTTGTTGATATCAATAAGGAGACTAATACAATAAGTGTCAAACCACACTTTGCATACAGATTACCCCCAATAATAAAACCATGATTTAGCTCATGCTGACAAGCATGCCACACCGGATCCTGAGTAAATTTATGCATTACAATCTTGAAAAGAGAACTGCTTGATGAAAGAGTTATATCATAATAATGCCCCAATTTTTTTTGCAGCTGCAACAACCATGGACTTGTATCTGGAAATGTGGCTGACCAACCTTGTATCCCTTCCAGTCACGAACACTAGTCTTAGACCGATTGCTGACCATAGATTATCAGAAATGTTACGTTTCTTGAGCCTTACGTTCTCACCATTCTGCCTTGTCAACCTCTCGATGGTTTGGTCCTTGAGCTAGATGGCCTCAGTCAAAAGTTTTTTATCCTTTCTAGCATCATCCACAAGCTACTTATTCTTTTTCAATTTCGCCTTATATCGCTCTGCCTCTCGTAATCTATCATCGTACTCAGTCATGACCTACATGACAAAATGATCATCACTACCAAAAAATTTAAAAAAAAAAGGAGAAAACAAGGAAATGACAAAGTAACACTCACATAAGAAGATAGCTTCAACATTTGGTCGCAATCTGATTCAGTCTTAGCTAGTGGCTCTCCGAGCTCATAAAAAATGAATCGACGCCCTGCCAGGCAATTGTTAACATACCCAAAGCTCTTTGGCTACATGGCAACCTTCAAGTCCTTCTAAGGGACACTGCCAGCCTCTTCCTTATCCTTACTCTTGCGGCTGGAATTAGGATCGCCTTCCTGGCCAATGTGCGCCATAACTGGAGGAAAGATAGGATCAATAGTAGGAAGAGAAGGCAACAATCGCCTCTCCTCCCCTGTGACTATGGCAGCAGCACATCCGATAGCCCCAGCTTCAGCTTTCTTCGAGGCAGCTTTCCTCGGTGCTTGCGAGCTTCCTTGTGAGACAGGATGTCTTCTGAGGGAACTAACATAGGTGTTTTCCTTTTCTTAGTGCTAGTCTCCCCTTTCTTGCTCACCTTCTCCACTAAACAAGGAGGATCAAAGTAAGGAATACAACTTTATATAAAATAAAAAAGAAGGGAAGAGCAGAGATCAAGTGAAAGCTACAACTTACTCACTCATCTCTGGCACTCAGGAACTAGGGGCTGGAAACCGTACTTTCGAAATAAGGGTCGTAGCTTGCCCAAGTGTCTATCCTCTTGGGGCACCCTCAACACCTTCTCTATGTCAGCTAGCTCCCGTCCGGACAGCTTGATGGTCCCTCGCGTCACTGCACGAAGAAGAATGTTAGAAGCAAGAGAAAATCACAACAAATAACAAATAATGCAAACTATGGATACATTACAACCTACAGTCTGGAAGTGAGTAGGAACATGTCGCTCAGGCGTGACACCATTAGCATACTCCCAATCATTGTAAAGAAAGCACCAATAGTTTTTCCATGTGCAGTACACCTTTTTCTTACCAAAGACAATACGCTCTCTCTCGCTCCGACACGCACACTCAACATAACCTGTGCATGACTTCACTGGGTGCATCTTATAGCAGTAACGCCACTGATGGAAGGAAGGCTCACCCAACCCACACTCCATCCAAATGATATAAAACCCGATCAAAGCATCCCAGAAACCAGGGTTGACTTGCGTAGGCGCATATCCGATAAAAGATAGCATCTGTTGCAACCATGGGTGCAAAGGTAGCTTCACCCCTAAGGTCACTAGTATTTGGGTGTAGAACATAACATGACCCTTGGGCAGCTCAAAGGACAATTCTTCGTAATGCACCAAACATATTCCTACACTACAAGGGATACTACATGACTGTCTTAGGGCCTCAAGCTACTTTTTGCTATCTAACAAGTTGTTCTCTAAATGATCCGCTGTGAACTTAGAGCGAAATATGGGTATGGCATCAAAAACAACCCCCTCACCCACCAACATGAAGGAGGAAGAATCAACATTGGCTAAGGTTTGACAGTTGTGAAGATCATCCAACATTTCTTTTGTACAAAACTCTAACAAAGGCCTTGAAGACTCCGACATCGCAGTCTCAAACCTACAGCTAGAGCTAGGGGAGCCCTCATCACTAAGACTTCCAAGCTCTGACATCACTAAGACTTCCAAGCTCTGACATCTACAGCAAACAGAAACAAACTCTATCACAACATGAAGGATCAAAACCTAAGAAGTTCCTAGGGCATAAGGAAAAGCTCAACTAGTTCATCATGTTCTTAACCAAATACAAACAAAAAGAATGAAAGCATTTGAAATAGTGGAGAAGACTACCAACCTGAAGATAGTGCAAAGCACTGCCAAAAACCCTCTCAACTAAAAGAGCACGATGTCTTCAAAAATCACTACAAAATGAGCAAATGAAGGCAATGAAAAAAGTGGAAACTTATCATTCTTATATGGTTCAACATGGCCAAAGAAATTCAAAATTCAAATTCAAACCATGAGAAAACCACATGGAAAGTCTTCAAACTTCCTCACAAGCTAGGGAGTTTTCAAATTTCAAACTTACACCCCCCCTCCAAAAAAAAGGGAGGAGGTGAACATAGCAGCTTCATCAATGGAGGGTAACTACAATTCTCAAAAGCTTCACACACTCTTGATTAAGACAGTGTGAAGCAAAACCAATTTATGGTGCCAACAAAAGTTTCAACATATAAGCTTCACCCACAAAGCTTCACCTACCAAGCTTCAACGATTCATACACTCTTGATCAAGACAGTGTGAAGCAAAACCAATTTATGATTCCAACAAAAGTTTCAACATATAAGCTTCACCCACAAAGCTTCACATACAAAGCTTCACCTACCAAGCTTCAACATATAAGCTTCACCTACAAAGCTTCAACCAAAAAACTTCACCTACAAAGCTTCAACCAAAAAACTTCACCTACAAAGCTTCACCAAATGGAAAGCAACTACAAATGTCAAAAGCTTCACACACTCTTGATCAAGATAGTGTGAAGCAAAATCAAGTTCTTGTGTCTTAAAAATAGCTTCAACTATTCAAGCTAAATACCCAAACACAATACCTTGCTGCTAAAATATATATATATATATATATATATATATATTTATATTTATATTCCACAAAACTCAAGATTTTTACAATCTGTGCCTCAACAAGAAGTACAAACAAAAGTTTTAAATATCAATTTTCTTATCCTTCCTCTCCATTCACAAAGGCCTTGTTGCATATTATACAATTATTTGCATGCAGTTTCAGTCATAAACAAAAGCACAATTAAATATTCAAATGGAGGAGTGTTGAACCTCTTAAGCTTGCAGACCCACAAGTTACCTAGCCCCTTTGCAACCTTCAATCCAGCTACAAGTCACAGCTGCAGTCTTGAAAATCAAAGCAGCCACCCACGGTTACACCTTCTACAATTCCACTTATTTTGCTTTAGCATAAAGAAAAGAAGAAAAGGTGTAGTCCACATGACTTTGCCAGGAAAGTGGGGTTTCCACTTATTTTGCCTTTAAAATCAAAAATCAAAATAAGTCAAAATAAAACAAGGTAAGAAAAGGTGAAGCAGGGAGTGGCAGAAAAGAGGAGAACATGAACAAGTTGTGCTACAGTAAGAAAAGTAAGGGGAAATGGAGAAGAAGACATGGACAAAGGGATGAGGCCTTGGGCCTTATTTTTATTTTATTATTTCCCTACTTCTCAACATGAAGCAAGAGAGAATTGAGCTGCTAAACTATAAAAATGTTGGCCCTTGGTGAAGGTCAAACTAGTTTGAAATATTTGCAGGTTGAAACATATATACAGATATGTGGTATCACAAACAAAGCTTCGTTACTTTGACAACTTGGCTACTACCAAGACACTTCCCTCTGCAACTATCCTCACCCGGAAACTTAGGAGACTCCTACCATATGCTATTACACCTCGGTACTCAAAAGTTTTGTGACTACTCAATGACTTGGATTTTTCAAGTCCCTAATCGAGAACCTTTCTTCACTCGAGAAATTAAGGGAGCAATATTTCAACCTACAAGGTCCACCCACGAAGTTTCAACATGCAAACTTCAACAAAAGAAAAAATTCAAAGAACTTAGTGAAGGATGCCTTAGTGTATTTAACACAATACGTTGAATGAAGTAAAGCTTATTTATTGATATTTCCGATAAATTACAGATATGTACATACACATGAATCAAAATAAACAAACATGAAGGAGCCTTCACAAAGGTTGCTTTTGAGAAACCTCAGTACTCAGCAAAGCCCCAGAAATATGAGGCACTGGAAGGTGATCATTTGGAGCCTTAGGACTGGGCAAAACCCCAAAGAAAGAAGGCACCGGAGATTGATCGTTCGGAGCCTCAGTACTGGGCAAAACCCCAGAAAGAAGAGGCACCGAAAGTCGATCATTTGGAGCTTCAATATGTGGTACAGCCCCAGAAGACGAAGGCAATAAATGCCTTTCAAACAAACTCATAAACATCTGATGATCACTTAAAATCTAACCCTCAGATTCCTGCAACTGGTCAAGCTTTCTCTTCATGCTTGTAGCATAGCTATGTGCAAGCCTGTACAACTTTTTATTCTCGTGCTTGAGCCCTCTGATCTCCTGTTTAAGACTTATCACTTCGGCCGCCAATGATTCAACTTAGGAGGTTCAAGCAAATAGGCGTTGTGTCATATTAGACATAGAACCTGCACACTGAACACTGAGAGCTAGAGAATCCTTAACAGCCAACTCATCGGATGGTTTGGAAAGTAGTATGTTGTCTTTGGGAGTGAGAAGATTCTTGGCCACCACCGCAGCGGTTGATGCGAAAATTATCTTAACACACAAATTTAACCCTCTTTTGACAATTGTAGTACAAGTATAAATAGGGATCGTTCTGGACCGGGGATTAGGAAGGCTTGCTAATAACCTCTAAACTGACTCAAAAACATAAAACTAAACTTAAAAACACTTAACAAGACTCACAAGACTCAAAGCAAACTTAAAATACTCAAAACAGCTTAAAACAACCAAATAAACTTAAACTAGACACTAGGAATGACTTTGGACGAAAATTGACTTTTACTTGAATCAAAACACTTAAAAACACAAACTAAAACAGATTTGAAACACTTTGAAACAAGAAACTAAAAGGGGGGTTTTGATTTGGATGAAGTTGAAACAAACAAACAAGTATGAAAAACTAGACAGATTGTAAAACAAATTTGAGAAATAAAATGATGGATGAGATAGCTAGAGGCTTTTTCTCCAGACATGACATGTATGCAAATAACTTGATTTCCAGTTACTACTTCATTGAATTATGAACGACAATGCTCCAAATTAAACGTGACATCACTAGTTAACTCTCAGATTTTCCTTGTTTTATTGGATTGGATGACATCATTCGACAACCCAAAACATTCTTCAAAAGTTCCCTACTTGACATCATAATAGAGATACAATCAAAGATCATTACGTTTAATGAAAATCATAAGCATTGACAAAGCACTTGCAACTATGACATCATGTCACTCATGCTAGGAATTGAACTTAACGCGATCGTTTATAAGCGATCTTCACTACATGTGAATATAAGTTTGTAACGATTATGCGAAACTTCGTTATACTCTAGCAACGGATTTATGCATGCCAATTAAGTGTCGACCCTTAATTAACAAATACAAATAAGTTATCAATCAAATAGTTAAGCCAATTGCATTCACGATTCAAGAGTTCATAACTGGAATTTATCAAATCATATTACACACATAATCATGGCTTTGAAATCACCCCTAGCTAAGAGGGGTTTAGCCACTCATATTCACAACAAAACGAAAGAAAATGAATTTAAACATTGGAAACAAAAGAAATAAAACACCTAAACGCTCCAACGATCCAAGTTGGACAGCAAGCACGTCCAAGCACTTTCCTTCCCTTCCTTTGCTATGGCACAAGGTGTTGGTGAGTGTTTGAAGGTTTGTTTGTATGGAGGAATGAATGTAAAGATGAATGGAGTGTTTGGATGAAGGTTGTATTGAAATGGGGATGAATGATCAAGCAAAAACTAAACTATATGGCTGCCACACACACTTCCTTTTATAGAGGAAGTGCACGGCAATGGAGGGAATTTGGTGGTGTTTGCAATGATTCAAGGGTAAAAATGAAGTAATGATGCAAAGCATGGGGGGTAAAATGGAATGGTGTTGCAGTAATGAGTGCATTGAGTGGTGTTTGAAATGATTCAAAGGTGAAAGTGAAGTGATGATGCAAAGCATGGGGGGTAAATTAGAGTGGTGTTGCAGCTAGGGAACATGAATGATTGTGCACATGGTAGAGAAAGGAAAGGAAGGTGGAATTGTGCATAAATGAGTCAAAGGTGCTGCAAGACTCATGATGCACGACATGGGATTCCAAATGTGATGGATGGTGCATCAATGAGTGTATGTAATGGAGGTAAAAGTTGTATGAAATCTGGTGCATGAAGGGGACAAGGGTGATTATGCATGGCATGGGTGGAAAGGTGAGTAAGTGGTGAATCGATGAGTGCAAGGAGGTGAAAGGATATTGTGCACATGGTAGACAAAGGAAAGGAAGTGGAATGATGCAACAAATAGGCCAATGCAGGGAACATGGATGATGATGCACGGCATAGGAATCCAAAGGGAGTGCAATGGTGGTGCACGGCAATGATGGAAAGGTGAATGGTGGAGTGACACCCCTTTGTGGCTGAGCTCTTTGTCCTTTTTACACTAATTCTTCTTTCTCTTTAACACATTCCTAGCCTCTTTAGTCTTCAATTTTGTCCATCCATCTTGCTTCATGCATGTGTTATCCATTCCAAGCCCAAAACTGCTCCAAAATGCACCAAAATGCATCTTATTGCTTTATAAGGCCTATGGACCTACAAACACACGAAAATAGCTTAAAATACATAATTAACTAAGAAATAACAACATAAATGCATGAGAACAAGCTAACTCAGTCGCATAAATATGCTCCTATCAACGGTCATGTCATTATTCATCACAAAGTTCCCAATGATAAAGGGACCAGTAAGGGATAAGAATGATGGGCGCCATATGTTGTCTTGAGGAGACATGGCTACCTCTTCCATAGCATTCAAGTCTAAACAACAGTCGGATGGGCCAAACATTTTTAGAAATAATGAAGAAAAAATGAGGAACAGTAAATCTCATAAATACAAAAATAGGGGGAAATTCCTACAAGCAATAACTCTATGAACGTACTTCTTGAGCACAACTGGTGCCCCTATAAAAGGAAAGGCAACAGGGTCGTTTGTTCAACAATCAAAGAGGCACCACTCTCCAAATTTCGAGAAACAGATTTTCCTGAGTAAAATTTATTAGCAATCTTCACACACGACATCAACTCCTCAGATACCAAGGATAAATTTGCCAAAGAACTCTGACAAAGTTAAGGCATGAGAATTTTGAAGTTCCAGCTACCCTACTATTATCCATAAGGGTAAAAGAATAGCACCACTACTGGCTAATTGGAAAATCCCTAGATGTGTCAACCTCCATCTTTCGTGGCAAAGCATACTCACAAGAATGCCTAATTTTTTTCTCACATCCAAGAACACACCTTCAACAGATTTGCTTATTCAAAAATCGAAGAGGCAACGCTCTTCGAATTTCGAAAGCTAGATCTTCAACATATCTTCTTGCTTAAAAAATGAAGAGGCACCCCTCTCCGAACTTCGAGATCCAGATTTCTTTGGATAAAACTTATCTGCAATCTCCACACGCAACATCAGCTTTTCGAATACCACAGACCACTTTTTCAAAGTGCTCTGACAAAGTTAAAACACATGAATATTGCAGTTCCCACTACATTACTATGACCAAGAAGGGTAAAGGAACAGCATTACTACTTGTTGTTGGGGAAATTCATATATATGTCGACCTCCATCCTTCACGGCTAGGCAGACCTGCAAAAATGCTTAACCCTCCTTCACACCCAATAGGGCACTTACCGCGAAGCCTCTCGAAATACTCAGCTTCCTTCTCCCCCGATAATACCTTTGCAAACCATCCACATCAGAGCAAGAGTATCTCATATCATGTTTTTTCCATGTCTTTTCCTTTGCCCTTGTTCTTACCTGCAAGACAAGGAGAAAGAAAGCAATCAGTCGGAACTTGAAATCAAACTTCCGATCTGGAACTGATTGCCCATAACCTTTGCCTGGTTGCTTACCTAGCATTGCTCTCAAGTACTCATCCTCAACTGTTGTCAAGGTCACGAATTCCTTCGGTAAATACCTCAATACAGTTGATATGATATTGACGCTTTACACTGAAGCTGCCAAGCATCGATGAGTCGCTGAGGAGTAGTGCTCTAAAGGACCATTTAAATACAAAGGTTGCGCACCCCTTCTACGATGTAAAATATTGAAGCAAAAGGTTCAACGATGAGCTAGATGAAGGAAAAATTTTGTCCTAGCTAAGAACAAGTAAGAACATTTGAATACATATGCAAACTATTAACACATTAAAGTAGGCATGCATTAAAAAACAATTCATAAAACCCATGACTTTCAAAGCCTAGTATATGGTGAACCAATAAACTCTTTAACAAACTTAAAGAGAAGAAACGATTTAGAGATTCTTTACCCTTGAAGCTCATCCTTGATTACACAAGGGATTCACCCAAGTGGAGGGCCTTCAAGTCACCTCCTTGCTCCTTGGATCTTCCTTTGAGGATTTGAGGATAGAATCACCAAAACACCAAAAGCTTGATGTCTTTAAGTCTCCACACCAAAGATGTAGTGTGAAGATGAAATGGATGACTTAGAGAAGAAAATATTGCTAGATAAATCTCCTCTAAGTGGCCGGCCTCCTTGTTAAAAAGAGAGAATAGGTTTCACCTCTTTTCTACAAGAAAAAAAAAACCCTAATGAGAAAAATAGTTATAAAGTTGCTTTTATAACACTTTTCTTAGGTGAGTGGCAAACTTGCAATTAAGCAAACCTTCACCCTCTCCTCACCATGGCCGGCCTATTTGTTGTGATTGGGCTTATTGCCCATTTTTTTTTAGTTGTCATACAACTTAAACATAATGGGCCTTATGGACCAAAACACTTTTGGGCCCCGAAACCCAAAACCAACTTAAAAGCCCAATACGAACCTTTCGTAAAATTAATTAACTAATTAATTAATCTTGACCATTCTTCAATTAAACCATTTAATTGCATATCCATTTCATTTAATTTCTTCACTTTCATCCTTACTCGGTGTACGATCCATTAGGTTCCATTTAGCGAGGTAGTGGGCGATTGTTACTCTTAACGATCGATTGTGAATTGAAACCACATTTCAATTCTCCCTTAAAATTAGTGTTTGCTAATCATCAGGGCTTCCACAAACCATGAGTGACACCTAGCAGCATGTCATGGTTTCCCAAGCTAAGTAGAATTGGTTGGAGAACCTATCCAGTTACAACTACAATGCAATACGGTCCTTCTCTAATACAATACTCTTAATCACATTGTTTAAGTGATAGTTTGTTTCATGTCTACTATCCAATGTGATACTTCTCTATATGATTCAATTGAATATGATTTGGAACAAACTTCCTAAGTCATATTCATATGCTTTGGCCAAAGACTCTCGAATCATATCTTAGAGTATTCTCCTTCCACCATGGAAGGCTAGAGATCCCTTGTTGTGCATTCATATGCCTACATGACTAGATAGCTTGACCCCAACAATGCCGTGGACACTCCAATGGAATGCCTTTGACATGATCAAAGGTCAAGGACCTAACCATTAGACATCTATGATGCCTCAGGTCAAAGGACTACTTTGCATATTGCAACTATCGAGTTCTTACAGGACATGTATGTTCGAACTCTCTTTTGATCGTGATTCAGTGTACTCGATTACTCTTTCGAGCACCTATGTGTTTGTCTTAGTGTCCAACACTAATTAACTTGAGACTAGTCATACTCACGCTTGAGTCGACATAACACATACTAACCTTAGCGGATTGTCAATGCCCAATTGGCAATCATATGGCTAGGAACATTTTAGGAATGAACATAAGAGAAAGGTCTCGTTAATCTAACTTACTTAAATCACTTGTCTCTTAGATCAAATACATTCCTTGGATTCTCTTATTGCTTAAACACATGATACAATAAATAGTGATTAACAACAAGTTTTGCCCTTCATTAAACATATAAAAGTTTAATACAATAAGTATTCCAAAAGCTATTACATCAAATGAGTGGCTTTGTGGGCATACTTCCAACACTAGAACATATCACTACAGCATGACACCCTTCTTGCAGAACCGCACAATCCAGACGGAGAAGTCTAAGTCAAATCTAAGCTCGGCATCGCTGCCCTATCTGAAGAGCTCGAGAAGCTTCAACAACCTTTTGCTAGCACTATCGCCAAAGAGCAAAGCCTCACCCTACCACATCCACTACTTTGTCAACAGCAAAAGTATCCCATATCATCAGGAGTCGAACGTACTCTAGATTTGACGGACTTGTTTTTACCCTTAAATTCTTGAGTCGACTCGCTCCTTTGGAGGAAATCAGAAAACCCTCTAGCCCAGTTCAAGAGAAAACTTGTGGAAAGTCAACAAGTATAACAAAACACGTGCCGATTCATCCGATACTTCTTCAAAAGCAAGAGTATCTCATATCATCTCTTCTCCATGTCCTTTTCTTTGTCCTTGTTGCGATCTGCAAGACAAGGAAAAGAAGAACAATCAGCCAGAACCCGAGATAAAACTTCCAATCTGAGACTGATTGCTTGGAACTCTGATTACCTTGTCTGTCACCTCTTTCAGCAGATCTCCTCGCTCAGAGACTTGGAGGACTCCTACTATAAGGTTTGTATCACACTTGACCAAGCCTGAAACTACAAATAAGTTTCAAATGAAAATGATACATTACCTTGTGCATCAACATCGACTAAAGATACCACTCCTGGATGGAGGACAAATACCCCCATAAAAGATGCCATTTCTACCTATAAGGCAGAGGCAAGTGAAAATGATACCACACTTCGGTACTTAGAAGTTTTGTGATTACTCAATGGCTTGGATCTTGCAAGTCCCCAACCGAGGAACTTCCCTCACTTGAGAACTTAGGGGAGCACTGTTTGTACCATACTTGACCAATCCCAAAACTACTGAGCACCGGTCAATGTTATACCATCAACAACCCACAAGAGTTTCCTTTCAACCAGAAGGCCAATCATAGCGCAACACGTGTCAACATTAGAGGCCAATCACAGCACGACACGTGTCAAAGATAGAATAAAGCTAGAGACTCCCTTCTATAAAATGAGATCATTCTCCCACAATATTTCCTAATGTCATTTATACTGAATCATTCACTAGAACTCACTAAAGGATAGCTTGAACCTATGTACTTGTGTAAACCCTTCACAATTAATGAGAACTCCTCTACTCCGTCGACATAACCAATCTGGGTGAATCACGTACATCTTGTGTTTGCTTCCCTGTTTCTGTCCATTTACATATTTATCCACACTAGTGACTGAAAGAATCTAACGAAGGTCTCAAACTTAACACTTTCTGTTGTACCAAAGTCCTTATTGATTTTGTGCATCAACACGCTTCGCATCCAATGTTTCAGCTATGCATCTAGAACTTTGACTAGGGGTTTACAATATGGTTCGGAAATCTAAAAGATCAAACCATTAAGAGACAAGCGAGTAGAACTGGCCATACTTGGTTGGCTCCGAATCAACAAGAAGTTCAAATGTCATTCTAACGCACATTCCGAAGAAGTTATTTAAGGATGATTTACTCATGGTCAGTTGGTAACTATCCATCTTCGAAGTAAAGCCCATTCTTAGAAACATAGTTAAGGGCAATTGTGGGATCATGATTTTATAGGCCCATGACATGTGGAGAGAATGATCAAAATGCCTGAAGCCCATGGAGCGTAGCCCATAGGCTTAGCCCTATTAAAGATATTACTTGTTTCCCAAGAAAGGAAACCCTAGTTAAAGTCAAATTATGATATCTTTGAGATTAGGCAAATATAATCATGATTCTAGGAAGATTGAGCATCATATGCTAGATTTCCTCCTATATAGTCTCCTGATTTGATGAAGATTACTTTCCCTACAAGAACTCTCAAGATCCCTCTCTTTCTCAAATCTATCTCTCTACGACGACCTCTTTATTCTCTACAAAACTACCATATACATCCACATTGCTCTAGATCTATCACTCTTTCTCAAACTGCTACAAACTCATTTTCTCTATGCTTAACACAAGTCCTTATGCCGCCGTCTAAGTGTAAACACATTCATGGAGAACTCATCTCCCAACGCCCAGTCATAGGCTATTCGTCAGGAATGATTTACTCCATTCTTTCTTATAACTATATTGGTGGTTTGATTATCTTTCCCGGAGAAATGTAGGCACCCTTTCTTGGATTCAACCCCTCTCCCCTCATAGAAGATCATGGGCTAGTCCGACTGGATTTCACTTCCATCCATAGATGTGCGCTAATTTGGTTCCAACAGGATGGAAAAATGGTTAGGATCAAGTTAGGTCAAGAGTTCGTTTTTGTGGTTTCAGTTTTCCTGTAAAGTTGGAAACATATGAAGAGAATGCTGACTTCCAAGCAAATCCCATCCAAGCAAGTAGAGAGCCTGGACATTGCCAATAAGTCAAAATAACTGTTTCTTGCCTATCAAACATAACAAGCCTAAGCTCGTGGAACATAATCCACCACATATACCAAGCCAAGATAAATCATGTGATCCAACTCCATTTAATTATAGAAGTACAACATAGTAATTAAGAAAGCAAAGTGATGAGGCTCCATCCAGGTGACAAAGTACCGAAGCATGCTCAAAAATCAGAGGAATCAAAACACAAAACTATCCTAAATCACCTTAGAACCACCCGAGTCCGAGTGTATGTGGAACTAAGGGATTCCCGATTACTACAAATGCAAAGCTTCAAGTATATCCTACTACCAGTTTTTCATCTGTATTGAAACTCTACATCAACATCAACATCAACCATCAAATCCTGCACCTGAAACACGCAAAAAAGCTTCAGTCTCGCATAATGTCTAATTTAAGGAACAAGATAATCAAATTGTACAACTTAAGTTGGTTCAAACTTACAATCCCAACCGCATGCTATGTAAACTCATTTGAATTGGCAAGGTAATATCAGGGTATAGGCAGAGTTAGAGAACAAAAGATGCGTCAGTGCAAAGAAAGAAAGTGTCACTTGCCTTCAAAACTAACAGCAGCATCGCATAGATAAAAAGACTAGTCTCTGAGCTCTCTACTGAAAATTTGAAAGCCCTATACGGCCATTTTCATTTCTATCTTCTGATGAGGATCATAACCTATCAGTTGGAAATCAGCAGCCGCAAAAGAATCTATATTCTTTTTCTCAGGATTGATCTTCAAAATCTGCATTGAAATATAGGTAGGCAGCTGTAAATAAACAACGTATATAACAGAGAAATGCGATAGAGAGAGAGAGAGACAAATTAAGTAAAGTACACTTTCAAAGACCAAAAACAAGATCATGTATGTAACGTTATTAAACTTACTGGAAAAGGCTTGGGCAGTTTTTCAAGCTGCTCCTGCAAAGGCCTGATGTGAGTGCGGTAAACATGAGCATCCCCTAAGACATGAATGAAATCACCAGGAACAAGATCTGCACAAGATAAAAGTCTATTAAGGACTCTAAAGACGCAACATCAGATGTAAGTTCTTAAATCCATCAGGTAGCAATGGAGAAAGAGGTGCCAGCTAAAAGAGTACTATTTAGAATGCATACCACAAACATGAGCAATCATGCATGTCAGAAGAGCATATGATGCTATGTTAAATGGAATGCCAAGGCCGATGTCAGCAGAACGCTGATACATTTGACATGATAACTCTCCATTGGCTACATAGAACTGCAAGGAGAAAGAAGGATGTAGTAAAACAAACGAGATGTGATAATGAAATAAAAGTTATAACGTCTCAAGATAAACCTGAGCAAACATGTGACAAGGTGGGAGTGCCATCGATTTGAGATCAGAAGGATTCCATGCTGAGAGTATAATCCGCCGATCATCCGGATTGTTTTTAATCTTGTCAGTAACATCTAGCAACTGATCAAATCCTTGACCCGTGTAGTCAGCATGCATGTCAGTATACCTGTAACATGGAACAGAAATAAGTGAGTTTGAAACTAGACTTCATTACATAAATTAAATATCTAGAAGCTTAACTATACAGAAGTTTACCAACCTGGCACCAAAGTGTCGCCACTGGAATCCATATACTGGTCCCAAGTCGCCCTCTTCCTTGTCAGTTAAACCAACACTGAAGTGGCAGATACAAAAATCACTTAAAACTGCATAACACTTAGAAGTCCTCACACACATTTGGGCAGTCTAATACTTGCCTGTCAAGGTAATCTCTAGATGCATTCCCATCCCATATGTGAATGCCTTTCTCCTGAAGGACCTGCCAAGTAGTCAAAGACTAAAATATAAGTATTATATATAGACGGAAGAATCTGCTTTCTTGCATCAAACTTCTCTGTGGGATGAGGAAATCAATGGCATTTTTGTTGAAAATCTTGCTTTTTACAAACTAGAAAGTTGAGCATGGTCCCATACTCGTGGAAGCGAAAATTAAAATGTAACTTATGAGAACATAATTTAAATGCAAGAAGCTTCAAATGGTCCCTTTCAACTGCTGTAAATTCATAAAATTATAAACATTTTCAAAGCCACAGTCCTGAAAGCATCGAGATGAGTCATCTTTTTGTTTTAAATATACTGTGGAGAAACCACAAACACAAATTTCAAAATGCTCGACTTCGTACAGAAATCAACTTTTTAATAAAGGGGGACCCCAAGCCAACAAGGCTCCCCGCTTTGCGAGGGTCGGGGGGAACATCTATCATATGCAACCTTACCCTTGCTTTCCAAAGAGGCTGTTTCCACGAATCGAACCCATGACCTTTTGGACAAATTTTTAATAAGCTAGAAAAATCAACTCGCTCAGCTGTAGTCCCATATGATGTAAAGACAAAGAAACAAGGAAAAATATACCTAGCATTCAAAAGGAAAAGGTTCAACGAAATCGTAATACCTTGGCATTTGTTGAACCACTAATGAACCACAGAAGTTCTTCAACAACCCCTCGCCAAAATACTTTCTACGGACCAAATTGTCACAATGTATGTCAGTTTGAAAAGGATAGAGAATCAAGTACCTAATAATCTAACCTCATGCCAAGAGAGTAAAATGGAATCTAATAAATTTGAAGCAACACTTGCGTGGAAGAACAAACTTAGTGGCACAGAGTAGGTTGAGAGAAAAACAGAAATCTGAAAAGGGAGAATATGCATGCCTTAGTTGTCAGAAGGGGAAAAGTTCTTCGCAGATTAAACCGCATCTGTAGAGATACAAAGTAAATGAGTAAACATCAATTATCCATTTTAATCAATCGACTGTTAAATGAAGGATAACAGGACTTTCTTAAAAATCTTAATTTAAGATTACCTGGCAACCGAATTTTGACAAAGTACCAGTCCCTGTCCTGTCATCCTTAGCAGTGCCATCAGAGAGTATTTCTCGAACCAACCTTAGATACATGTGCTCCTCATGTTTCTCAAAAATCATCTTCGGCAGATAAGAAAAATTCTTCACCTCACACTTCACAGAGTCTGACTTAATATTAGAGTTCAGATCATTGTTTTCACAAAGGGATTCAACTGCAGAATTTCTTACACGAACATAAGTTGTGAAAGAATGACGAATGCCATTTTCAACCTTAGGAAAGGATGAATACCACGGCTGAAATACAGAGGAATCAATTGCAGGGATAAAAGTGTCACATTCAATGTTTGTCTCTATTTCTGTAATGTGAATGGCTTCACAGCCAGACGCATTGAGAGCTTCCCTGGATACAGAAATTTTAATAAAAAGAAAAGAAAAATAAAGAAACATGGTTTAAAATATTGAAATTAACAAGAATGTCACACCTTAATATCTGGCCACCTCCAATGAGAAACACTTTCTCAATTGACAGACAGTAAGGAGAAGCAGCTAACAATTCCAAAGCAGATGCCATGCTTCCGCATATCACAACATTCTCTGCAGTAGCAATATCAAAACTCCCGGAACGAGTCAGAACAACATTAAGGCGGCCAGGTAGAGGTTGATGCTCAGGTAGAATGCTCTCCCATGTTTTCCTACCCATTATAATTGCATTCTTTTTCGCAGGATCTGACGTGGTCACAGTGATGTCCTTAAAGAACTTGAGATCAGACGGCAGTCTCCAAGGTAGTTTCCCATCCTTTCCAATACCCATTTCTCGAGTCGCAGCCACAACAACTTGGTACGTCCTCTGTGGATTGGGTTGGGCGTTACCATTTCCATTTGCACTCACCAACAATTCACCAGCCATAGTTGAACCCATAGTCCGAAACTGGCCAAAATGAGAGCCGCACAGCCAATTATTCCGGAAGTGCAGTAAACCCTACAATGTAGCATAAATATGTTACGAATAACAAAATAAAACTAAATACAAAAGTGCAGACACGAGCATATAGCAATCGAACGAGAAAACAACACAGCAAAAGAGATCAGAGAAAGTGCATAAGATAATTGGGTACATTGTATTCGTAATTATCGAATTTCAAACAATTGGGGCATCTACATCAAAACCCGCCAAATTCAATATTTCGATTATCTATAAATCAATATATAAACCATTAACAGAAGCGTAAGGGTTATACAACACAGTTACCGCTGCTACCGCCCACTTCGACGTCAATCAGTGCAATTCAGGCGAAGCATTTAGTTAAGATTTTAGTGGATTTAAATGCTATACTGTAAATTAACTAATTTATTTATTAATTAAAATACAAATAAAAAAAAACAGAACATTTGCAATTTTGACATATTAATCTGATGGTAAAACTTGCATGGAAATGTGAAAACAAAATAGAGAAATTATGATCAGACCCAATCAAATAATTAGTCCAATAAAAACACAAATGCCACTAATTTCAAGCAGTTTAAACCCTATGACGGAAAAAATACAGAAAAAATAAGTAAAGCAAACAAAAAAAATAGAAATCTAAGTATAAAATAATAGATCATACAAAAAAACAACAAAATCACACCAAGTTAAATTAAATAAGTAATATAATAAAGATAAAATAAATAAATAAATAAATGGAATGGATTGGAATGGAATGCGAGAAGCAACTGACCGATCGTAACGCGAAGAGCAAAATCTTGGAGTGGGGGAGCTGCCAAGAGCAGCGGCAATCTAGGGTTTGAGAGCGGAAGGAGCGAGGGAGGGAATTGGATAAGGCTGAAACCGCTTTCTTCGCTTTCAATCCTTTTCTTTCTTCTTTCTTTTTTAACTCTGGGACTGAGAAAAAAGGGCGAAAATGTAGAGAAGGGGGGGGGAGAAAAAGAGGAAAAGAAAAGAAAACAATTGGAATCAACAGCGATTGAGTGACATGTATAATCCAAATGCAAAAGGGCAGTTGACGCGGAGTACCGCCAAGGACTCTGCTTGCGGAAGGTGGGTGGGCCTACTTAAATGCCCCTGCCCACAATTCCACTGATATGCCAACTAGAACAATATTATCAACATAGTGCTATTCTAAAGCCCCATTTTTACGTTTCACATCTTTATTAATTTTTTATCATTAATTTTCGTTGAATTCATTCAATTCTATGTTCGAAAATTGAGAAGGTTATTAAACGTCACTTTTAGCTAAACTAAGACCATTGATATTAAAAGGTTATTAAATGAATACTACTTGTCTGAATGTATTTTCATTAAATGAATTGCCAAGCAATTGATATTAAAAGGTTTTTTTTTCAAATAAAATATAATAAAAGATCATTTTAACTTTAATCTTCGATATAAAATTTAATCAATTTCGCGCGCTAAGCATTATGTTCATGTAAGAATTTGACAGGCCATCACACTACTATACCATGACTATAATTGTCAAAGAAGCTTCTCTAAGTTGGCGAGAGTCCATTGGGTAAGAAGTGACATAATAGTGACATTCTTCCTAACTAAGAAAAAAGTGAAAAGAACAATAAAATTCTGTTATATAAGAATTTACAAGGCAACCGTACCCAAGGAGAGATTTTATCTATGTGCCCGAAACTCGGTCAACAAGCCATGTATTATCTACAAGTCAGAGAGAAATTTTTACAAGTGTTATTCCACTTATATAATGTATGTGCCATTGTTTTCAACAAAACTTACAAATACCAATATGTTATCAGTACATTATAAAAAATATTGTTTCAAAATCAATAACGCGTCCGTTGTTTATTCGAGCGTAGTCAAAAGAAAATTTCTACCTATATCATACTTAAACAACAATAGCACTGGGTGTTGCGTATCAAATCTTCAACTGAAAACAAGGTGAAATTCTCTTGTAACCTGACGTTGTTTAGACCATGAATTGCTCATAAAAAACGATGCACTCAATTTAGAATTGTTCAAGAAAAAAAGGTGATTCAGAATTGTTAAAGAAACAAGCGATCCGTGTTTTCGATACCGTAATGCAAATGGCTCTGCAACTGGAAATGCCATAACTTTGATTGTGCAGTTGATAAAGGTTTGCAAATAGTTGCATAAAACTCTTCACTGCTTATCAATCTTTTGTTCCTTTTCCTCTCATGATAGCTACAGTCGAACTAGTAAACAACAAAATAAGGAGGTAAAAATCACAATAAAAGCTAACTTCGTATCCCAATACAAAAGTTCCAGAGTTACAACAAACCACCATGAATTAAGGGGAGATTCGGGCCTCTTTAGCTGGCACTAACTTCCAATCTCTCGCAATCAAAGACCCTCAAAGAATCGCATGTGGTCTTCAAATGTCTCTGCATGACGGATCTTGGCCACTGACTCATCTTCTTGAACCTGAAAACATTGTAAAAACTCTTAGAAACAAGTTACTGGAAAAGAGGATAGATACTGGGGTTACGGCGTAGGGATTGTTTGCAGTAACAATCACACACCCAATATTCTGGAGGACGCATTTTAAGATTGTAAGTTGAAGCCATGCTCATGCAGTAAGCGCCTGCGTCGTGAACCACCAGACCAGCTCCCTGAAATGGCAACTTTAGTTCAGCAATCAAGCACCAAAATCCAAAAAGAAAACCTCCAGAACAGAATAACTGAGAACATCATCGTCGTTTGATCTCCTAGTTATACAAGACAACAAATGATTATAGCTCTGACCTTCCAATAAGAAGTTTACAATTACCTTCGGTGGCGTTGGAAGTTCTCTATCCTTCCCTAAAAAATCTGCAGACTCACAGACAGGGCCCACCACATCGAAAGTCGAAATCTCAGCATCAGGTGGTGTAGGAGCAACTAGTTCTATATGCTGCAAGAAAACTCCCACAAGTCAACTGAGATTTCAAGCCAATAACAAAATGGCAAGTCTTAAAAGAAGGACATGATTAATTATTATGCGACAGTCAATGATTTGAGTCTAACATTATAGCAAATAAGGAAAGGAGTGTGAGATAAGGCAACTGAAATACACGACATTTGATCAAAGGTAAATCAAGAATGATGCATTCCAAATGGTATAACAGAAGCACAATAAGACACAGAGAAACAAAACTGATAACAGTAATTTTTTAGTGAATGAAGCTGAGAAAAGTTTCCATAACAAAGTAACAAGGGCACACAGTAAGCCACTATAAGAAAATTACTTGCATACATACAAAACACAAAATAAGATCCAAGAGTTTACACCATGGATTACATTGAAATTTTTCTCGCACAATGAAAGGATTTCAATTGTTCATCATCTCCGGTTAACATTAATGACTTTGACATCAAAAGCAAGACAAGCAGTTGACTACACTTGAAAACTTACTTGATAAGCATCATAGAGACTGGGACGAATAAGTTCGGCCATGCTTCCATCAATCACAATAAAGTTTTTGGTGCCATTTGTTTTGACACCTGTAACTCGGTTGACCAAGCAGCAGGTGTTTGCAATAAGTGATCTACCAGGTTCAATGATAAGATTTAGACCTCGTGATAGGACCACGCCACGAACCTACACCCTCAACATCAACATTGAATAAATGTTAGTGAAAGTTCACATCAATCAAGATAGAAAAAACTTTTGATTCTCTTCAGTAGAATAACCATAAGGGAGCAAGCCCTAGGAAAATCCCTGAAGAAAGTCTTAAGTGTTTCAGGAAAAAATAGTCAATACTAGACCTGGCATATATGGTATGCTTATTGATTATTTGGGAACAAAAAGCTCGCAGAATGGTATGGGCAACTTAATCCCTTATAGCACTTACATGATCTTCATGAACCAACTCCATAAAGAGGCTATACATTCTTGTAATAAATGTAGATGCAATGGTCATACATGGACTCAACATTCTAAAGACTCATTCTAAACACATCACATTTAACATCTGTGAGATCCAAAGGATAGGAAAAAGCCAGTAGTCTACACTTGAGATTTCAAGGAGCACCGTAACATGCATGTGCGTACTGCAGCATTAATAACTTCCTTTTTTATAATACTACATTAAGGTGTTATCCCATCACTCATGTACGCAGGAATTGCATACCTAAGATAGAAAACAAGATTCTTCTCAAAAAAAAGATAGAAAACAAGATTCAAAAGAGATCAAACTCACAGTGTTGATTAGATCTCTGGGTTTCGGAAGTATGGCACCAGAATGATAATAATCTATCCCAAGTCCACCACCGATGTTCAAGTAATCAACTTGAAAACCTTGAGACCGGATTTCATCGATGTACTTAACCATAAGAACAGCAGCATCCCGGAATATATCCACCTGGTAATACAAAAGGGAGGGGGGAAGAGAGAGAGGGAGAGAGAGAGACAGGGGGGAGAGAGAGAGAGAGAGAGAGATACTTAGACTTTGTAATCTGAGAAGTGGGTGTAGTCTGTCACAGAATATTAACAAGAAATCCACATATACTAAAATAGCATAGCAAAAAAAAAACGAAGAATCATAAAGTCAACCAGCCTGAACAGAAGAAGGCGAAAGAGAAGGGCAGCTTATAATGCCTTCCAACCAACACTTACCAGCTGAATTTGAATTGGACAAATTAAACCTTTATTCACAAAAAGGTTCTTTATTTAAAGCTGTAACTCTGCATTATGAAGCATAAACCAATTGATTTATGTTTCTTCTTAATGTGTTCTAGAATGACCAGAAACAAACATGGGTTTGAAAAATTTATCCTAGTTGAAAAATTATATTGATAACATAAAAGCATATGCACAAGTCATCAGCATACCTTGGTAATGGTGGATCCAAGATGACAATGGGCCCCAACAAGTTTTAGCTCATCAGGGTGTGCCTTCACAGCATCCAAAAACCATTGCAGCTTCTCATTTCTAATACCAAATTTGGAATTCTTGTTCCCAGTGGCAACGTAAGCATGAACCTATGAAAACAACACATTAAAACAGAACATAAATGAATTAAGATCAATTTAAAGTTCAAATGCTCAGTACAGAGAACTTTACAATAATATTCAAAGGATGTGCCTTTACAAAAATATTCAAACACTAGCCTAAATCTGCAATTGAAGTTGGAGGAACTGGTGAGTCATGGTGATTTGGGTACGATCTGTCCAGCATGGCCCATACCAAGCATCTGTCTACATTTGTTTCTAAGAAATATAAAAGGGCATCACATTCAAATAAGTGTAACTATCTGAAGCACTACCATTGGTAAAATTGAATTCACTTTCTACAAAAATAGAAGTGCATATGTGGTGCTCATGGTCCAAAGTTTTAGGTTTTTCATGTCAGCCTCCGTGTAACATCATAAACAGTTTTCATTGCCAAAGCTACGTAGCATGGGTACTGCTCCCCTGGTAGTTGGAAAACACTCTTCACAGCCACAGAACTATGTGGGACTAGGGAAAATATCAAACTTGCCATAATGGATGTAGCATTATTATGAAACTAAAAGTATGCAGTCATGGCAAGAACACTGCTGGTTAGCTACATAATTAAGAACAAAACTTAAAGTACAGATGATATTAATCATTCTATAAAGTTAACATGGAAAAACTATTATGAACTGGTATCAAATATAACTCAATAGGAATTCTGATTCTTATCAAATTCCTTGTTAATTATTAAAAAATTATCTCACCATGAACCATATTACGCATCAAACACATTCTATATCTTGAAATATTCAGGAAACGTGATTCTCGAGTTATGCATCAAGAACCTTCCTAAGTTCTCATTCATATAATTTTAGCTCAAGCGTCACAATATCAAATAATGACTTTCAGTTAAAGATTTATGTCCTAATTTTTCTAAAAAGCATATCAAACATCTCATATTTCTAATTTCCTCACTGCCATGATTCATGAACATTGACACATCGTGGTTTAAGTATGCATACCTGAGGATCTACATCAGGGTTGATCCGAAGTAGAACATTGACCCTCTTGCCAGCAATCCTCGCAGCGGCAACAATGTTTTCCAAGTCAAATTCACTATCGATATTGATAAAAACACCTTCTTGGGCCGCTAAAACCAAGTCGTCCAACAATTTTCCATTCCCGTTAAAAATGCACCTGCACTCACACAATTGTACAACCATGAATTCAAATATTCACACAAACAATTATAAATAATATATAAATATATATATACACACACACACTGGGTTATGCAGAATTTTTACTTGGTGGGGTCGAACCCGGCTCGGAGAGCCAACCGGAGCTCATTCCCACTGACAAGAACAGCACCGCAACCCAATTGCCTCAAATGCTCCAAAATCTTGAAATTGTTATTGGCTTTAATGGCGTATCCGATGACGGAGTTTAACCCCTCCAACGCCTCCTTGTAGGCCTCGACGTTTCGGGTGATCTGAGGCTTGCTGTAGAGGTAGAAAGGGCGTCGCTCAACGGAATCGATGACGTCCTGGACCTTGAGGCCCTCGCAGTAGAGAAACCCATCGGAGGATTTGGAGAAGCAGTGCTCGAACGGCGTAGTTTGGGACAGGGATGTGGATGGGTTTTGGGAGACGACGGCGGCTCGGAGGACAAGGGGTTTTAGGGAGGTGCGGGGTCGGAGGGGTAGAATGGGGTTTTGGAAAAATGGGTTTCGGGTTAAAGGGTTTTTCAGGGGTTTGGAGAAGGATGATGGGGCATGGAAATGGAGCTGTGCCTGTGCTGCCGCCATTGAAAGCTCAAGGGGAAGAAGAAGCAGAGTGAATGCTGACTGCTACGAGACCTGCTGTTTTACTGACAGGGAAAACTTTTGAACCAGTGCTTTCGTTTATTTTCTGACGGTTAGATTTTCATACTTTAATCTAACTGCGCAGAATAATTAGTAAAAATACTAATAAATTCAAGGGGTTAATAAATTCAAGGGGTTAATTACACATGCACCTTCAGGTTCTTGGCATATCACAAACATCCTATGACGTTTTAAAATCATTTCACAAAACCCTTTTCGTTAGGGTTTCATTAGTTTTATGCTGACATCAACAAAAAAAAAATTAAATGACAAAATTAACCTTATTTATATTCCAATTAGAAATATGATATTCCAGTTAGGAATATGATACTCCAACTAGAATATGATATTCCACTTGTAGCTCAAACATAATATTTCTCATATTATTCAAGTTAGACTAGCCTAGTGGCTTTGTGTTTCACATGATACAAGAAATTTCTTAAGTATTAAAGAAATTCCTTGTGTTCCAGTAATGTTTTCTATGCGTTTCTTGATCATCTTCTTCTTGTTCACAATATTCTTCCCCTCTACTAATAGCCAACTCTATGACTATGAGCTTCAAGCATTAAAACAATATACAATCAAAATAAAACTTAACACGACACATTTAATAACAATCCAACATTCAACAATCCAATATTTTCAACAGATTGCAACAATTCAAAATCAAACTTAGCATGATAAATTTAAAAACAATGTACAACCAAACATAATATTGTCATATTCTTCCCAAAATATATAAAATAAAAAAAGTCATAATCCAACTATAGCAACTTCTTCAAAATGGTTGATTGTCGACAACGTGGTTTGTTGCATTGGCTTGGCTTCTAATCTCTTGACTTGGTTCAGGAGCTTGACTTTCAATTTCCTGGCTTGCTGCATGAGTGCTACCAATTTGAATTCCCTCATTTGGAACTATCAATAGAAATACCAAAATTAAACGTAATTATGAAAAACGAAATCATATGTAAAAATTGAAAATAAAAAATAAAATATCACATTGTAGTAGCTAGTAAATATGAAAATAGATCCTGACCTACTTTCCTAGTGTTACCAATTTTCCTTGGTGCATCAACTCTGCTACTCGCTCTTCTCGTTCCCATTGCAAGATTCACACCTCCTCTTTGAATCATTTCAAGATTTCCATTTGGGCACCTTCTTCTATTATGACCCAATGTTCCACAAATTTTACATGATAATGCATAAGATCTCTTTCTCCTTCCCCTGCTCTTACGTTCATTTGCCTCTTTTCTCCTATTTTTTGTGGGCCTCCCATGGGGTTTCCTTAAGGGTGGGGAATAAATGACATCATAAGGGTCGTCCACCCAGTATCTCTCATCTGGAACAGGGTGAATATGATATGAGTATGATGCCACATACTTCTCTTTGGTGAAGAATTCATGACAGTAGTCTTTTGGGTTAGCTCGCTTCCGTATAATGCATGCACACATATGTTTACATGGAATCCTTCTAATTTGCCATTCCATACAATTGCAGTAGCTTGTAGGCAATTGCACAATGTGCCTTTGAGAAATGTCATGCACTTCAAACTCGTCTTCACTTGGTCCAATAAAAAAGTTCATGCTAAGTGCTTCAAAAAAAAAAAAAGATAGACTACAGAATAAACAAAAACAATTTGACAATTATTACCTGCATCTGCATGAGCTACTATAATGTTCTTACATTCTCGCACATTCGTATTTAACTTTTTTCTTGCGCCTTCAGTTAGCCTAGTAAGCCATGATATCCCTCTAGCACGCCTCTTTAGATATTGCCTCATCATTTTTTTTCCCTAATTGTATTAATGAACTACATTAATATTACCTCATCATTACCTGCATGAGCTACATTAATATTGGTTTTCCTCTCCACTTGTTCACCATCGATTTAAATGATTATGACATATTGTTAGTAATATGATCATTCTTTACACGACGATCAAAGGTATGCTTGCTCCATTGCGAAGGGTGACTTAAAAATACAATTGGGCATCGGGGGAAGTGCCTATAAAATAAAGTGGAAATTGAGAATTTAATTATGAAAACTGGGTTTAAGGGATTAACGGGAGTTAACTTATATTCTAAGGTATTCAGTGCCAAGTGGTATAAGCACGGTATGGGACGTGCAGGCTTGGATGCCTTAGGTATGTGTTAGTGAGGTTAGAAGGGAGTGAGTACATTCATCCACCTCATTTGCATATATTTTATGTATTTACAAAAATTGTCACATTTTAATTATTATTTGGTTGGTAGCTTCGGTTGTAAAGTAATTTGTACACTATTTTATTACGTTGTTCAATAAATTTTATGTATGTAAAATTTTGTTATATGATGTATTAAGTAATTGTTACAAATTATTTTATTTTATTTTCCCCCATATACTAGATGTAGAATTTATTTTATAGCTAAAATATGGCTCACACCCTAACTCGTGAATAGTCTTTATTCATGGGTTGGGGTGTGACAAACTAGGAGTCGTGCCATGACCTTGGCTCTAAGCGCCAAGAACAAGGAAGGCTTAATCGATGGTTTTATGAGTAGACCAAACAAATCCTCCACCTATGAATTGCAGCAATGGAGCTGCTACAATAACCTCGTAAAATCGTGGATACATTCAATCTCACAGGACATTCGAGCAAGTGTGATCTACAATGAAGTGGTCGCTGAAATCTAGAATGACTTGAAAAATCGTTATTCTCATGCCAACAATGTTCACCTCTTTCACATAGAGCAAACAATTCTTGATTGTACTTAATCAGGCATGACCATAAGTGCTTACTATACCCAACTCAAGGGCATTTAGGAAGAGCGTTATGCACTATGCAGCATTCCTACCTACGAGTGTGGAACTATGAAGAAAGTCATGCAATATCGTGAAAACCAAACGACTTTGAAATTCCTCATAGGACTTGATGAATCATATGCTGCTGTTACCAGTCAAATTCTACTTAGAGACCCTCTACCTTCAGTTATCAAGACACATTCACTTATCCTATAAGATGAGAAACAGCGTATCGTTTCTTCTACCACAACAGCCAAACTTGATGCTGTAACCTTCACAATTTGAGACGGCACCATAACTCTAGGAGAGGCTTCACGCCACATAATCCTTATCTAAAATGTGACTGATGCGATATGGTCGACACACTTCAAACACTTGTCAATCATATATTAAGTGTGACTTTTGTGGTTGGAAATGACCACAATTGATGTTTGTTAGAAGCTCAATAAGGCCAAGGAGACGAGTGATTCACAAGATCGACATACATCCAAGGTATATCATGTCCAGTCCAAGGAAGCACCGTCCTCATAATCAAGTCTCTTCAGCCTGACTACCGAGCAATACCAAAATCTCCTAGTGTTGCTAGGCAACAACAAATCACAACCATGGCCAACTTTGTAGGTGACACTTCCAGCATTAACAACTTATTAGGGAAATCACTTCGAGGTATTGCTCTTTGGAAAAACAACTTGGATTTTGGAGTCAGAGGCGATAGAGCACATAGTGTGGTCCCTGAATCTGTCCACCACTTGCTTACCAATGCAAAATTGGATCGTGAACCTTCCCAACAGCCTACTGTGACACACATAAAGAGCATTTTCTTTTCTCCTAATTTTATATTACATTGTGCTATGTGTTCCCTCATTCCAATTAAACTTGATCCCTGTCACTAAGTTGGTTAAGCATTCAGATCATATTGCCATCTTTGCTAAAGACTCGTTTGTGTTGCAGGACCTAAACTTGGGATGATGATTGGGACGAGAACTAAACAAGAGGACTCTACTATCTTACCATCAAAGATGACAAGGCAGCATGCATGTACGTTGGGGCATCTTTGGAATCAATAAAGTTTTTGGTTTGTTATCTCATTCTGTTAAAGACGTCAATTTTTATGAGATTAATGATTGTTCCTGTTCTTTGGCTAAACATACTCATTCTCCTTTTTCCACGAGTTCCTTCAACTCCAAATCACCTTTTAAACTTATTCATGTTGATATTTGGGGTGGTTATCATGTAGCAACATACAATGGCAATCGTTGTTTCTTAACCATTGTTAATGACTCCACACAGTGCACTTAGGTTTACTTAATGCACCACAAATCTAACACATCTCAATTTTTAACAACCTTTATCAACCTTGTGGAAACCCAATTCTCTACCAAACTAAAAATTGTTCGTAGTGACAATGGTCCCAAATTCACCATGGCTAAATATTACTCTAACAAAGGAATCATACACCACACCAGTTGTGTCAATACCCTTCAACAAAACGGGGTGGCAGAAAGAAAGCACCATCACCTTCTCAACAATACTTATGCACTTCTTTTCCAAGCAAAACTTCCTAAAAATTTTTGGGAAGGGGATGCCATTTTAACAGCCACCTACCTTCTGAACTGAACACCTACACCATTCCTTCAAGGCAAAACACTCTACAAATTTCTCCACCACAAACATTCCACATATAACTAACCACTTAACGGTCTTTAGCTACCTAAGTTTTGCATTTACCGATGACAAGGGACCCACCAAATTTGATGCACGAGCCACACAATGCATTTTTTTTTGTTATCCTAACAGACAAAAGGGATACCGTCTCTACAAACTTCATACTATAAAAGTTTTTGTTTCTAGAGATGTTTTATTCCATGAGCAAATATTTCCCTACTCATCATATAAACCACCATCTGATGCCATTCCACCATCTGATCTCATTGCCTATTTTGATAATGTTATCCGTTCTCTTTTGCCTACAACTACCGTTGTGCCAATGGTGCCAGACGACAACTCCACAACAGCACCGTTTACTCCAGCCACACCTTCTACGCCGACTACGACAACTGGTGCACCTGATACAGTACTTGAGACGTCTCCACCTTGCCTTACTCGTCACACACAGCCACCTCGCTATCTGCAAGATTACCAAGTTGGAGTCCCTCTTCCTTCATGCTCCCACCAGTCATCTACCTTGGCATTAGTCCATACACCAGGTAGTCTTTACCCTTTAGCATATGTGATTTCTTATGATATGTTATCTCCTTAACATCGGGCTTTCACTACTTCCATTTCCATGGAGGTTGAACTAATCTCATTTTTGCAGGCCATGTAGCATCCACAATGGCGTCTTACCATATGTTAGAAGATTGATGCTTTAGAGGCTAATGGTACTTGGACACTCCAACCTTTGCCTCCCAAAAAGAAGCCAGTTGGTTGCCAATGGGTGCAAGATTACGCATAACCCAACACTGGCACATCCACGTTAAGGGCTACCCTGGGCACTTATATTTAGTCACTAATCAGAATACTCTCGGTTTAATTATATAAAGTTATGTAATACAATTTACAAATCATCTCTTTTTCTTACATCCTTTTCCTCACATTACTACATTTTACACTTTTCGCGAGGAAGGGCAATTCGTCGTGTAAAACGACATAGCGTCCCATTGGAATTTTTGCGACAAAAAGTTCGTCGCGCATAAATCGTCGCTCAAGGGTCATGAAAACAGACTTTGCGCAACAAGAACAAAAATTTTGCTGCGCAAGAATGAACAAGTGTGACGAAATAGACGCTGTCACGCAGAATATAAAGGAACGAAATGAGTTTGTCGCATGTAACCTGATGCAACAAAGTGAGCTAAACGAGATACAGTACATGAGATGGTGAGTCTGGTGGCCAATAATTCTACATGACGAATACTTCATATAGGACACTAGTTCATAAAAACTTTACGCGACCAAGTGTTCGTTGTGCAGTAACAATTTTTTTAATTAATTTTAGGGTAAATTACATAGTAGCCCTTCAGGTTTTGAGGTTTATTACAACCTCATACAACATCTTTAAAACATTTCACTTTCATACCTCATGTACTATTTTATTTCAAAATAATACATCTGTTACATTTTCCATCCATTGATCTGTTAAGTGCTGACGTGGCTGCCACATTTGTGCCACGTGCTGCCAAATGTATGCCACGTGGCAAAATTTTTTTTTTTTTTAATTTAAAAAAAAAACTTAATCTTCTAAATAAATAATAAAAAAAAGGTTAGAAGATCCAAATCCCATCACCCCGTACCTGAACCTTGAAAGAAGAAGAAGAAGAAGAAGAAGAAGGAGAACAACCATAAAACTTAGAACCATGATCCCGTCGGTGAAACCCATATCCCAGTTATTGGAAGTGCCCGCAATCAATTAAACATCAAGATTAAAACTTCAATCCTATCTAATTGAAAATTTAACATCTAGGTTTTGTACTACTCCAAGATTTTCACATGCGTTTTCTTTTTGTTTCCAATCTGGGATTTGTTTAGATGTGAAAATTAGAACGTGGGTTGTGATTAATCAGTGAAATTAACATCTAGGTTTTGCTAAAGCTTTGAAATTTCAATCTAAACATCGATTAATTAAATAAATAATTGGGAGAGAATGGATTTAGGGAAGAGGGGGCAATACATACAGAGTCGTGGTGTGGAGTTGAAGGATTTGTGGTGAGGATAACAGAGAGCGTGGCAATGAAGAGGAGCCCAACCCAGATCCCTTCCCCCCTGCCCCAGTGCAAAGCCCATCCCCCTCCCGGGGCGAACCCAAATCCCATAAAACGCCCCTCCCCCGCCCCCCCCCCCCCGACGGTGAAGTCCAGATCTCAGCAACGCCCCCCTCCAAATCATTTTCCATCTGTGGTGCACACCCATCCTCCACCTCCTCCTCTACACCCATCTCCACCTCTTCCGCGCACCCATCTTCCCATCTTCCACGCACCCATCTTCCCATCTTCCGCTACCCACATGCAACCCAAAAAAGAGGAAAAAAAACAAAAAAACCCAGCACACCCACCCTCCGCCTTAAATCCACACTCATTGGGGAAGACAGAATCTGGGTTGCAGGAAAAGAGAGATGGATTTTTTTTTTCTTTTTTTTTCTGGGTTGCAGGTAGTGGGTGTGGAAGAAGAGGTGGAGGATGTTTTTTTTTTTTCCTCTCCTCTTCTTCTTCTTCTGGGTTGCGGTTCAGCTTTTGTTTTTGTTTTTTTTTTTTTTTGGTTTTTTTAATTTAGAAGATTAAGGTTTTTTATAAAAAAAATTAAAAATTTTTTTGCCACGTGGCATACATTTGGCAGCCACGTGGCACAAATGTGGCAACCACGTCAGCATTTAACCGATCAATAGATGAAAATGTAACAGATGTATTATTTTGAAATAAAATAGTACATGAGGTATGAAAGTGAAATGTTTTAAAGATGTTGTATGGGGTTGTAATAGATATCAAACCTGAGGGGCTACTATGTAATTTACCCTTAATTTTAAGTTAAAAAATAAGAAATTGTAGATACATGTCGTCGCGCAAGGATAATTTATTTGTTTTTTTCTTTTGTTAATTTAATTGTTTTCCTTTTCTTTTTCTTTTTTTCATTTTTTTTTGTTCTGGTTACATAATTTATGTAAATAATAATTTCTTTTTTATTAAAATTGCAACTATAATGAATGGAGGAAAAAAATGACATTTAGATATCAAATAAAAATGTACGTACAAGTAAAAAGTTTAAAACTAAGAAAAAAGAAACCTATAAATATTTGGTCATTAAATAGGGTCGTCTGCAGGTAGGGGTGCGGGTCGGGCTAGAAGTCGTGCTGCTGGATGGGTTATTAATCAGTGTGTTGGGGAAGATGACGGTCGAGCTAGTGGACGGGCTCGGAGGTCGACGGGTTATGTGGCTCGGAGGTGGAGGGGACCAGCAACGTCGAGTGAGAGACAAATGCCATTCGAGCTGAGGGCCTCAACGCTCAACACGAGCTTACTCCTCAGGTCGGCCACTTTATGCGTTAGTTCAGTGACACCGGGGCCCTGTGGTTATGATGATGATAAGGCCCCAATAAAACGCTGATGAGCCTACCCCGTCATCTGACAATACTTCCCCCACCTTTGCCTAATGGTCACAATCAAGATCTGAAACCCCACATCCTCGGGCGGAGCCATGAACTCGATAGGAGTGCTTAGGAGAAGCCGGGATGCAGACTCCTAAAGGACGGTCTTGCTCCTCTCCACCATCGTCAACTATGACAATAAATGGATTGGTAAGAATTAATATTATTTAAAATTTTGTAATTTTTGGAAGCGTCAAATAGGAAATTGAAAAGAAGTACTTACGTGCAACTGCTCGGCAAGCTCATCCCTGGTAGAACATAAACATCCTTAAAGACGTCTATCTCGGGGAATTTAGAACCCCCTGGAATAAAAGCAACAAAAAAACATAAAGATATCGGAAAATAAATGGAATACTTATAAGAAATTGGAAGTGCCCATATTAAACTCTCATTACCTGTTGGTGCACCTCCATCTAATAGGAGAAAGGTCTCGAACCAAAATGGCGGAGAAGAGTTTTCTTCTCTCGGTTGATCTTGTTCACCTTCGCCTTTTTCTGTAAACATAAAATAAACGTATTAGTGTAATATTTAAAGATAATGAAACAAACGCATAAGCCAAAGTAGGAATAATTTTTAAAACAATTAAAATTAAATAAGTGATACATATATAAAAAGGAAAACTAATGAAAAAGGGCTTGAAAACTTTGAGTTTTAACGATAATGACACACCCCGTCCCGAAGGAGGGCATGCTGGCCGTCACGTGAGAGTGACGTAACCATTTGCACAGTACGGAAGCTTTAATTATACAATTTATAAGTTGATACACCCGAAGGTGAGTCCTAATTTTGTCCAATCTGTCAGAACACCGTCGAATTCCTCGTAGTCACCACACCTTTGTGATTCCTGAACCTGGAGGGGCGCAAAACCAAAATTGAGTGGGTCAGTAAAACAATTCTTTTCCAAATCCAAACATTTCTCAAAACGTTGTAACCCCTCTCCGTAAAACCTGTATACTTTCCCAGAAATGTAAAATATAAATATACATATATATTCTCAAAACTTCATTTTTACTATCTCAACATTATCTCTTTATCAATCATGCCATGCCATGTCATCTCAACATTTCTCATATTAATTATGCCATGCCACATCATCTCAACAGTAATAAGGTATGAATGCATCAACATAATCATATCAGGTGCAAGAAAGTAATCAACCGTAGGCCCTCTAATAGCCCTATACGGTTGAACCTAGAGCTCAAAATCTATCATTATCACTCTACCGGAGTCACCTCTGTGACCCGTCCGGCCTTCTGCACGCAAGTTACGCTCTAGTGCTTCTCATAAATCATCTGTGCACATAATCTAAGGTCACCCACCAGTCGGAATCTCACTAACACTCTCGCGACTGGTCTGTCGTACCCACTCCGCGTGGACTGTACGACTAGCATCTACTTGGATCCAAGGCGAGCGTGCGATGCGGTGAATACTATAAGCACTAAACCATGGTGCAGGATTTGAGCTCAATATATATCATCATCATCATAACAGTAATTAAATACTCATCTGTGCGTCCACCGCACCATTTCATACATATGCATCATAAATCAATTCTTACATGTGCGTCCACCGCACCAATTCATACATATGCATCATATATTAATTCATGCATGGCATTTCAACTCACATTTCTATATACTTTTCATATCAATTCTATGCATGGTATTTCACTTCCCGTTTTTCCACATAACTCATATGCATTTCATTTTAAACATATTTTCATTTCAATTCAATTTCTGGGAAACGTCAAGTATATATATATACGGAAAACAAAACTGCCCACTCACCTGGAGTTCGTCCAACAACTCCCTAGCACCACACATCAAGGCGTCATGACGATCGCCGCCTAGAATAGTAATCAAATCCAGGCTCAGAATTCATATCGATAGAATACATAACTTATATAAAATACGTCACTACGTTGATCGATCCGGAAGATCTGCCACTCAGATTTTAAATCCATAACTTCCAGAGGTCCACATTATACCTCTAGGACAACATCCTAAAATTTCATTACCATCCAACGGTCGGATCTCCGTCAATTTCCAAAACTAAGTGACGGTTAACATTTTATATTATGGACTTACAATTCCAATTCCGGAAGATCCGTAACTCGGATTCCCAATCCGTAAGTTCCAATAATCCTCAAATATTACGTACTATAACGTATCAAAGTTTGGTGATGATCCAACGGTCGGATCATCAATTCACATTTTCACCTAAATGTGAAAACTATAAAACGTTATTTGAACACCTAACCAACAATCTTCAATAACTTTCTCATACGGTGTTCAATTTAGGTATATGAATATACCACAGTGATCTACTCGACGTCACGGACGTCGACATATTTTTAAAATAATTTTATTTTTATTTTTTATTTTTACTGTAGCACCTTCTTCTTCCTTGGGTCGCCGGACTGGTTTTTCCGGCGGCCGTTTTCTGAACAGTTTTTCAAATTGCCATAACTTTGTCATTTCTCAACGAAATCAAGTGATTCAAAAACGAAAGTTGTAGCCCTTGAAGAGACAAAGATAATGGTACCTTGCACAACACCTAGTTCGCCGTGGTTTGGCCGGAAACTGTCTCGAAAGCCTCGGAGGTCGCCGGAAACTGGGTATTTTTCAAATGAGTATAACTTCTTCAATACTCAACGAAATTGAGTGAAACAAAAAGGAAAATTGTAGTACTTGACGAGACGAAGAGATTGATACCTACCTCGACTCCTAAATCGCCGGGGATTCGCCGGAAAACGCCTCGAAAGCTCCGGCCAAATTTTGAACTTGTCTATCTCCGTGTTCTTACGTCCAAAAACTTCCAACGAAGCACTCCGAGCTTCCTTGGGACCTCACTAAGCTCACTATGAGCTTGGATTGTCCTAAAAATCAACCAATTCAAAGCTCATGAACAGTACACTTTCATGGGGAGTTTAGAATCTAGGTTTTCCGAAGTAAAACTTACCTGAAATGGATACCAACGTGATCGTGAAGTCCTCAGGATTCCAATGGTGGTCTCAAACTTGACGTTGGTATAGATTTAGGGTGGTTTTGGTGGTGGTCCGTGTGAGTTCGAAGGAGAGAGACAGAGAGAGTGAGAAATCGTGAAGGAGGAGAGAGAAAGACAGTGAACGGGAAATGAGGAGGGTTTTGAGGGATGTGGGGATCCCACGTGGTCCTTATTCCAATCTCCAAACACCAAACTTTAACATTTTAACCTAAAAATCTAAGTTCCATCCTTATTAAATTCCATTTTATTTTCAAACTTAGGAACCTAGATAATTAGCAACCTGAGCTTCACAAATTTAGTATTTCTTAAGGGCAATTTCGTTCATTCACAGCCACGAATATAATAATTTGGAACGGGCTGTGACAATCTTCCCTCCTTATAGAATTTCGTCCCCGAAATTCCAGCAACCAACCAATTCATCAACACTTATACCAACCTCGGTAAGTTTCTTTCATCCGATTCTTTTTCTCCCACGTAATTTTCTTCCACTGAATGATTCCTTCACAAAACTTTTACCATTTACTCTATCTTAACTCTCAGGACCTTCTTTTTCCAATCCAAATTCTACTTTTCTAAGGTGAACACTTCTAAAATATAAAACCATTTACCTTATATACTCGATTAGTGGCATATCCATCTGTTGATGTCTTTTGCCATTCCTGGTTACTTCAGGTTAACTTAATCACCTGAATACTTTGAGGAAACTCATCCATAGTCTCAGGGTCTACTAAAACTCTTTCTTGATCGAATCCTTCTCTACCCAGAAACATTCCATTCACAAGTCATCAAAAACCGACTCACATGACACATTTCATGATCCTTATGGCGTTACTTCGGAAACTGCACAACCAACATACTTAAGAAACTCAGCAGTTCCTTAAACCAATTCTCTTTTCCATAAAACAAATAAGTAATGTTGCACTGTCTGGGAAAGGTTGTTACTCAACACTGGAGTAAATGTACTAACTTGTTACTTAACAAGTATAACTTCTTCTCGATCTTCCATTCTTAACTTTACTTTAGTTGATTTCCAATCCACAAGAAGATAATCTTGGCAAGCGTACTAGATATTAATTCTTACTGCAGTCTTCTTATCAAGTGCTTCAGCTAGAACAAACTTTACGATCACCCTGATCGTACAATCATGTTCATTAAGCAATACAATTCACTTTCGCTGCCTCATATCAAAATCCTTCCAAGTAATGGATATTGAAGACTCTTTTGATTTGTAAAATCTTGCATTCTCACTAAAATATAATGTCTCCATAACTTCACAGCAAGGATGGTAATCGTGACTTCCAAATCACTAGTAGGGTAATTCATCTCATGAGATTCCATTTGTCGTGAAACGTATGCAATCACCCTAACATTTGCATTAGTACATATCCAAGAACATTTAATGTAACATCACCATATACCGATAATTATCGCTATCTTCTGGGAATATTAAAATACGTGCATGAGTGAGGAAATACTTCAGTTGTTGAATCCTTTGCTTACAATTCCTTCCCACTCATACATAACCTCTTTTCTCATCAGTCTCGTTAATGACAACGCAATGACTAAAAATTCTTTCACAACCATCCAAAATAGCCTGGTAAGCTAAGAAATTCCAAATCTCAATTACGACTCGTGGTTGTTCCAAATTCTCAATTTCTGCTATCCTTTAAGGATTCACTTGAATACCTTAAGCAGACATAACAAATTTTAGAATGCCACTTGATCCATTTAACTTTAGCTTTTGCTAAACTTAGCATACAACTAACGTTCTCTCAATCTTTGCTTCATTGACTTAATACGTTTACATGCTCTGCTCTAGGCTTAGAGTATACCAGAATATCTTCAATGAAAATGATATCTATTTATCAAGGCATTATTGGAATACTTCATCCAATAACTCATAAAACAGCATGAGTATCCATATAGCATCACCAAACTTCATAAAAACTATAACAAGTCCAGAAAACCATCTTATGATCAACGTCACTTATAATATTCAATTGGTAGTAACCAGATCTCAATTCAATCTTTGAATCTTCGCAATTACTTCTGAGCTGGTTAAATAAACATCAGTACATCACCATGGATAACGGTTCTCAATCGTTACCCGACTCCATTGTCTATAATCAATGAACAGTCTCAAGATCCATTTTTCTTCCTCACCAACAAACTGGGCTCCTCAAAAGTGTTGTACTAGGTTGAATAAAACTTTTATCAACCAATTCTCTCAACTGAATTTCCAATTCCCTTAACTCATCCTGAACCAATCTCCAATATAAATTTATACCTGGCAACAAATCAATAATGAACCTCATATCTCTGCCTGAAGGCAATCCAGGTATACTTTCAAGGAAGACATCAAGAAAAGTCTAACTCTTTCGACATTATTCACACTACTCCAAACAACATCATTTAGCACCACATGAGCTAAGTATTTTTGACAGCCTTTCGAAAACAATCTCTTTGCTCTCACAGCATAAATAACAGCCTGACTCAATCCATTTTGCATACTTACAAAAGTAATCTCTGTTCATCCAGATCGATGGAAAGTACTGGTTTCCCATAACATTTCGTCTTGTCACAATTATAACCAACCAATCTAATGGAACAGAATTAACTGATACAATATATATTCTATTATTATTAAGCATTCCAAATAAGTACAATACTAACATAAAATAATCTACCGGTTTGCTTGCTTAACGAATCCACGAATGAGTTATTAATATTACGGTCTGCAGCCCGCAATACTGATAAATCATCGTTGTCTCGATAAGTAGGCAACCACTCTCAAAGATATAACATTACTATTTTGTCACTCAATGCAAAATACATACATTCATCTCAACTACATTTATTTACTACTCTCAAGGTAATAACATACATAATAAGAAATATATCAGCCGAAGTCAACTAGAATGATCAATACGACTGATTCAACTCTTATCTCAATAATACGTCGGCCGGATCCACTCCGCGTGGTCGGTACGGCCGAGCCTATAACTCACCAATTTCTCATGTGTCAGTCAAATCCATTTCTCATGGTCCGTACGGCTGAACATATAACTCATCAAATATCTCTGTACTCACGGTCAATCCGACCAAACTACTAAATCCATAACTCTGCTGAATCGACACTATGATTTCATGGAAAATTGTTGAGTACAACTGATTCTAGGGACGATTCACAACTCTGTGTCCCTTCTGTTCACATAAACACATTCATTAATTTCACATTTCCCAAAGTGTTAATTTTGTACATGCTGCACAAAGTACATTTCCTTTACTCGAGACACCTTGTCTCAAATATCGGGGATTACCAGTATATCCATCACTTTTATTCTGACCAGCGACATTAAAACCTCAGCTGGAAAAATTAACTCTAGCTTCACTTCTTTCGAAGCTCTGAATCTTTCTATATCCTTGATATGACGAATCATTAACTTTATCGTCTTCTTTTAATTCCCATTCTTTTCTTATTCTTCTTTATTCTCGTTGCTCATGTTCTCAGAGTCCTCAAGGCTCAACAACATCTTGTATACTCCTGGTAAGAAGTACAATGGATAGTGGTCACCCAAAATACCACTTCCCTTTTTGCCACCCAGCTTAAAACAACATAACACCTCCACCAAATTAACAACAATATCTGGATGGAACGAGGCAAGTCTGAAAACTTTCTATAATATCCCTCGATCATCACCTTCCTTGTCTCATATTTGTAAACTCTTGTTTACTACCATCGATAAATGCCGGAGGGATAAACTTTTCCTTAAAAAATTTTAAATCGGCTGATTCCTCTGGTGACAACAATTAACATTCCTGTTTCCACCAGGATGCAAATTCATACCCAAAACCAGGTAGTCGTCTCGACCCACCTGTCAGAAGGAAATTTCCTTTGACTTGCATAACCTGAAACATCTTTTCCAAATGGTTAAACCGTTACTTCGCTCCCTCAGGTTCATCATTTCATAAGGTGATTCAAATTCAACTCATAACCCGTCTTAAAATGTCCATTTTGATAATATACCGAATCACCATAATAATAGTTTCCCCCAACCCGCTAAATCGGGGAGACTAAGTTCCTCTAACTACGTGGTTTGCTACGAGGCGGTGTAGTTCTGACAGAATTCACTAGAACTTCTCAAAATGTCCAAGATTGCAACCATGCTCTGATACCAACTGACACACCCCGTCCCGAAGGAGGGCATGCTGGCCGTCACGTGAGAGTGACGTAACCATTTGCACAGTACGGAAGCTTTAATTATACAATTTATAAGTTGATACACCCGAAGGTGAGTCCTAATTTTGTCCAATCTGTCAGAACACCGTCGAATTCCTCGTAGTCACCACACCTTTGTGATTCCTGAACCTGGAGGGGCGCAAAACCAAAATTGAGTGGGTCAGTAAAACAATTCTTTTCCAAATCCAAACATTTCTCAAAACGTTGTAACCCCTCTCCGTAAAACCTGTATACTTTCCCAGAAATGTAAAATATAAATATACATATATATTCTCAAAACTTCATTTTTACTATCTCAACATTATCTCTTTATCAATCATGCCATGCCATGTCATCTCAACATTTCTCATATTAATTATGCCATGCCACATCATCTCAACAGTAATAAGGTATGAATGCATCAACATAATCATATCAGGTGCAAGAAAGTAATCAACCGTAGGCCCTCTAATAGCCCTATACGGTTGAACCTAGAGCTCAAAATCTATCATTATCACTCTACCGGAGTCACCTCTGTGACCCGTCCGGCCTTCTGCACGCAAGTTACGCTCTAGTGCTTCTCATAAATCATCTGTGCACATAATCTAAGGTCACCCACCAGTCGGAATCTCACTAACACTCTCGCGACTGGTCTGTCGTACCCACTCCGCGTGGACTGTACGACTAGCATCTACTTGGATCCAAGGCGAGCGTGCGATGCGGTGAATACTATAAGCACTAAACCATGGTGCAGGATTTGAGCTCAATATATATCATCATCATCATAACAGTAATTAAATACTCATCTGTGCGTCCACCGCACCATTTCATACATATGCATCATAAATCAATTCTTACATGTGCGTCCACCGCACCAATTCATACATATGCATCATAAATCAATTCTTACCTGTGCGTCCACCGCACCAATTCATACATATGCATCATATATTAATTCATGCATGGCATTTCAACTCACATTTCTATATACTTTTCATATCAATTCTATGCATGGTATTTCACTTCCCGTTTTTCCACATAACTCATATGCATTTCATTTTAAACATATTTTCATTTCAATTCAATTTCTGGGAAACGTCAAGTATATATATATACGGAAAACAAAACTGCCCACTCACCTGGAGTTCGTCCAACAACTCCCTAGCACCACACATCAAGGCGTCATGACGATCGCCGCCTAGAATAGTAATCAAATCCAGGCTCAGAATTCATATCGATAGAATACATAACTTATATAAAATACGTCACTACGTTGATCGATCCGGAAGATCTGCCACTCAGATTTTAAATCCATAACTTCCAGAGGTCCACATTATACCTCTAGGACAACATCCTAAAATTTCATTACCATCCAACGGTCGGATCTCCGTCAATTTCCAAAACTAAGTGACGGTTAACATTTTATATTATGGACTTACAATTCCAATTCCGGAAGATCCGTAACTCGGATTCCCAATCCGTAAGTTCCAATAATCCTCAAATATTACGTACTATAACGTATCAAAGTTTGGTGATGATCCAACGGTCGGATCATCAATTCACATTTTCACCTAAATGTGAAAACTATAAAACGTTATTTGAACACCTAACCAACAATCTTCAATAACTTTCTCATACGGTGTTCAATTTAGGTATATGAATATACCACAGTGATCTACTCGACGTCACGGACGTCGACATATTTTTAAAATAATTTTATTTTTATTTTTTATTTTTACTGTAGCACCTTCTTCTTCCTTGGGTCGCCGGACTGGTTTTTCCGGCGGCCGTTTTCTGAACAGTTTTTCAAATTGCCATAACTTTGTCATTTCTCAACGAAATCAAGTGATTCAAAAACGAAAGTTGTAGCCCTTGAAGAGACAAAGATAATGGTACCTTGCACAACACCTAGTTCGCCGTGGTTTGGCCGGAAACTGTCTCGAAAGCCTCGGAGGTCGCCGGAAACTGGGTATTTTTCAAATGAGTATAACTTCTTCAATACTCAACGAAATTGAGTGAAACAAAAAGGAAAATTGTAGTACTTGACGAGACGAAGAGATTGATACCTACTTCGACTCCTAAATCGCCGGGGATTCGCCGGAAAACGCCTCGAAAGCTCCGGCCAAATTTTGAACTTGTCGATCTCCGTGTTCTTACGTCCAAAAACTTCCAACGAAGCACTCCGAGCTTCCTTGGGACCTCACTAAGCTCACTATGAGCTTGGATTGTCCTAAAAATCAACCAATTCAAAGCTCATGAACAGTACACTTTCATGGGGAGTTTAGAATCTAGGTTTTCCGAAGTAAAACTTACCTGAAATGGATACCAACGTGATCGTGAAGTCCTCAGGATTCCAATGGTGGTCTCAAACTTGACGTTGGTATAGATTTAGGGTGGTTTTGGTGGTGGTCCGTGTGAGTTCGAAGGAGAGAGACAGAGAGAGTGAGAAATCGTGAAGGAGGAGAGAGAAAGACAGTGAACGGGAAATGAGGAGGGTTTTGAGGGATGTGGGGATCCCACGTGGTCCTTATTCCAATCTCCAAACACCAAACTTTAACATTTTAACCTAAAAATCTAAGTTCCATCCTTATTAAATTCCATTTTATTTTCAAACTTAGGAACCTAGATAATTAGCAACCTGAGCTTCACAAATTTAGTATTTCTTAAGGGCAATTTCGTTCATTCACAGCCACGAATATAATAATTTGGAACGGGCTGTGACAATAAGGACAAAATAAAGGGTAAAATGAATAGTACCATGATTGACTTTTTATTGTAAAAATATGGTTTTTCATTAAAGTGAACAGTACTGGGAGCTTTTCATTAAAGTTCCATATAGAAAAATGTACCACATAGGCGGGCTCTTGAAAATGGCTGTAGAGCGACGCCCACTAGTCCGGCCGATCCTCCAACTCCAGCGGGCAACCCTCCTCTAAAGTGACCTCTGGATCATCAAACAACTCATAATGTTTGTGGAGGTCGCTCTTCCACTACTTGTACCACTCGTAAACAACTTGTCCAGGTAGTTGTCAATCGACTCGTTTATGTTGTCAAAATTGTAGTTTGTCTACAATTTACCAAGTATTAAATTAAAATATAAAAAAAACCAAAATTAAAATTGAAGTCAAAGTTGAAAAAGGAAAAAGAGTAATATAAAAAATATAAACTTGACATATAATTGAATAAACCAAAGTTAGGAACTTATCAATTAACAGTTGCGAACCAGGTTCTTCGTCTTCGCTAGGATCTTACGCCACGATTTCCATAACATAGGGCACTCAGTCCTAACAACATGTCCCACGTCGTGGTCCAATGCACTATGTTACGCCGTTGTAGGTGTAGCCCGATGCCTCTCGTCGTATCCTATCATGATACGATCATTTGTCACTGATGCGAAATATATAAGCACACAAATTAAACCCTCTTTTATCAATTGTAGCAAAGTATGTAAGTAGGGATCGTTCTAGGCGGGGGATTAGGAGGGATTGCTAAATCACTGGAAAACTGACTCAAAAATGTAAAAACAAAGTTTAAAACACTAAACTAGACTCAAAGAATGCAAAACTAAACTCTAAAACACTAAAACAAACCAAAAGACTCAAAACAGCCCAAAAACACTCCAAACTGCCTTAAAAACACAATCTAGGCAGTTTTGAACACAAAACACACATTTGGACGAAAATAGGTTATAACTTGACTCAAGACACTTAAAAACACAAATTAAATTGATTTCTAACTAAGATGACTCAACAAAATAAGGGGGATTTGGTTTTGACGAAATTAAAAACAAAACAGAAACTTTGTAACTTGAACAGATTTTAAAACGAATTTGATAAAAGTGAATGGATGGAAAGCTAGCTAAGGGGTTCTTCTCCACACATGTCACACTTGCATACAAAACGATTTCCAATTGCTTCTCAATAAACCATGAATTCCCAACGACCCAAATTAACCGTGAATTGCACTAATTAACCCTCAGATTTTCCTAAAGTTATCGAATTGGATGAATTGCATACGACAACCCAAAGCATTCCTCACAAGTTCCCTGCATGAATTGCATAACAAAGATACAAGCAAAGATCATTAAGTTCTATGAAAATCATAAGCATTGGCGAGGCACTTGTTACTATGAATTGCATGAAACTTATGCCAAGAATTTACTTAACACAATTGTGATCAACAACCTTTACTACATTTGAATATAAGTTCGTAACGATTAGGTGAAATTTCCTTATATCCTAGCATCAAACTTATGCATGAAAATTAAGCGTGCACTCTCAACCAACACACACAAATCAATTTTAATTCATAAAGATAAGTAAATTGAATTCACAACTTATGAAACGCAATTAGAAGTAATCAAATCATATAGCAAGCATAAACATGGTTTCGAATCCCCCCTAGCCAATGGGGGTTTAGTTCCTCATACGCACAAAGCAAAGACAAATAAATTTAAACATTGAAATCAAAGGAAAGACAACACCTAAAACGTCTAGCACTCCACAATTGAATGGCATGCACGTCCAAGCTTATCCTCCTCCTCTTTGCTGTGGCACATGGTCTAAGGTCAGGTTCTAGGGGTTATTTGTATGGATGAATGGGTAGGAGATGGTATAGTAGTGTTTAGGGGGAATGGAAGGTGTGGCAAAGGTGTTTGAGGTTCAGGAATTATGGTGGATGATGAGTGATGGCTGCGGCAAAGGATGTGATGAGTTTTCTGATGTGAATTGTGAATATAGGGGGTGGTGGTTCGGCTAGGGTTGAGATATGAGTATATATAGGCACCTAAAACACTAGGGTAATCAGATATGGACTTGGATAACCCAAATCCATAAGGAAAAAAGCTTAGAAATTAGAATTCACAAGGGAATAGGCTAAAAGGGTGCAGCAGATAAGGATAGGGTAGGATAAGGCTTCTAGAAAGCCTTGCAAGGCAAGAAAATAGGTTCTAGATAAGGTTATTCACGGCATGGGAGGGTTCCTTGCTGAAATTGGTTTGACATCTTTCTAGAACAAGGATTAAGGTGTCCTAAAATGTTTAGGACTCCTCTTTGTAACTGAAACCTTTGCACATTAGGAATAGGAAAGCTTGGCTTGATCAATCCTTCTTCTTCTTGGAAACCTTTTCCTTCTTTGACTTGGAAAACTTATTTGTTGCTGAAACTCAAGGCCAATTAGGTTTACCTTTCCTACTTCAAGTAGGAAACCTTGTTTGAGTAAGAATCTTCCTTCTTCTAGGAATCCATCTTCAACTAGGAATCCTTCATTGATTAGGAATCCTTCTTCAATTAGGACTCCTACTGTGACTAGGAATCCTCAAATCTTCAAATCTTCAATTTCTTCCAAACCTTTTGGCTCCAAGTATGTGACATCTATTCCAAACTCCATTTTGCTCCAAAAAGCTCCAATTTGCATCATTTTGTATAATATGCCCTTAAAACCTAAAAACACATGAAAATAGCTTAAAAGACTACTTTAACTAAGAAAACATAACGAAAATGCATAAGAACTAGCTAACTAAGGCGGATAAATATGCTCTTATCAGTCACCTGAGTGACCTACCTCATCTTCAGCTATCGGCAAGGTCTCTAGGTGTTTTTCTTAGCTGCAAAACAACAAAACAAATGTCAAACATTAAGTTAAAAATTTACCAAAATTTCGACATAACCTCCCCTACATTTATACCAATTCCCATAACTTGCAAACTATGACAACCCGTCCCTAATTTTAAGTTTTTATAAATTTTAAAAGCGTGAATTGACGAAAATGCCCTAGAGGCGAGATTATTGACTTTTGTTGACCATTGGTTCGTGACTTGTATAAGCTATTACTTTACTGTACTCCTGAAGCACTTGACGATACAAACGCGTAGGTGCAAGCGAAATTGAAATTGGAGTTATGATGAAGATTTTACGGAACTACGATCATAAAGGGTGTTTTAGTAATTTCACATTTATGGGAGATAATTTGACTTTGTCTTTTGGCTTAGCCTGTGTACCATGTGAGTCTCATGCCCCATTCCTTCCCTTCTTTTCCGTGTCTCCCTGTCTCAAGACTATCCCATTTTTCTTTCAAATTTCCCTCACCTTACTTTCTCCACTCATTGGCTGCTAACTCACCCTTCTTCCCTTTAACCCTTTCAACTATCTTTCCTCTCTCGACTTCTCTTTCTCCCTTAGCTATCTCCTTAACCTGCAACACTGACATACCATGTGGCAAACCACCATCACCAGCCACATACAAGGATGAACACTCTGACGAGTCCTCAGGCCACACCATTATGTCTCACCCTCTCTCCCTCTTATGTTTTTCTCTCATTCACCGTCGGCCCACTGCACAGAAACATCCATAATCTTAGTAGCCCTCTGGTGAGATTTCATAGTTTATGTTCTTGGTAAGCCTCTGAACTCTCTAAATGTTTTCCTTTTTATCCTCATAGTTATTATTGATCGTGGGGGATGTGTTTTGGATAGGTGAATTTCACAAAGAAGATGTGGGGACTTCTCCCCAAATTCTGGTGAGTCTGCAAGTTACAGACCATTTTTCAACCATGCTTGAGAAGCAAGATGGTATAATTTGAATCCTTACTTTCCTAGCTTCATGTTGGTATTTTTAATGGTGGATTTTTGTTGAGTTTCGAAGCTAAAGGAAGCCGGAGAAGTTTTCTAGCCAAAAATCTGGTGTCTTCCTTCACTGGGTCCAGCGGGTGCAACCCGTGAGCCCACGGGTCAACCCAACCCAGCTTAAAAAAAAAAATTTTAAAAAGGGCCTTAAGCCCAAAACCTAATCCAAGCCTTTGGCCCATAAACCTTTCCGGCCCATTCCCATTTCAAAATCTGGAAGGAATTTTCCTTTGGAATGTTCTGTTAACTTTAATAGGATATTCCATTTGAGAATGGAATATTCTATTAAAGTTAATTGTTGACCGTTAGTTGACTTTTATTGACTTTTCGAAATTTTCTCGGAAACCCTCCTAGCCTAATTTCGACGTCCCGAGTCCATTTTGACATCCATTTAGTGAAATTCCAAAGTTTTAATGTAGATGACCACCGGGGCATCTTGGTTGACTTTTTAGGGTTGACCGTTGACTTTTCATTGAATTTTTACGAAAATTCCCCGGGACCCTTCTTAGCGTATTTCGACCCGCTGATTCTGAATCCATAGTCTGTTTCTCCAAATTCAAATGTTTTAATTGAGTTTTACTAATGTCCTTGCCAGTATCTGTGAGTGGGTCTTTTCCTTTTTATAGTATATATATATAATTGTTAGTTTCCATTTATACATTTCATAAAGAGTTTTCTACAATACGCCTAGATTAGCATGACGTTTATAAGATTTAGCACATTAATAGAAATTATGAAGTTATGCTACATCCTACGGGATGCACAAGTATGCGTATTATTATTGATGCCTTAATTATATTTATGGCCATGAATAGTATTACAATGATGTGAATTATCGATTTATCATTGTATGATTATATTTATGTTATATGCTCATCATTTGCTACACTGATGTTAGTACTTGCTCGGGCCAGGGCCAGTCTTTCACGTGTATATGCACATCGCACTGTATGCTCACATTGGATCCATTGTAGGTGCTAGTCATATCCTAGATTGCAAAGGAATTAAGACTCATATGTGCTGCACATAGCGTCAGTCTTCAAGTAATTGTATTACTAGAGTGTAAATCATTATTACACCCACTCATGTTCATGTTAGAATACCTATGCATGAACTCATGTGTCAGCATGTGTCTATGATCATTCGTTATGATATGTTTGCTTGTACGAGATTATGTGATAACAAACCTCATGTGCTTACTTACGAAATTTGTGTTGTATTGAATTCTTGAGATTTTGCAGGCCACGATAAGTAATTTCTTACTATACGTAGTATGTATATTTTGTAAACTATACTTATTTTACAGCGAGTGATTATTATGTTTTTAAAAAGGTTTTTACAAAGGTTTGTTTTTAGGCCCACTCACCCTTGTTTTTCGCCCTTCCAGGTTTCAGACTGAACTTTCATGTCGACGAGGATTCTTGGCAAATCTCAGTATAGGTGGCTACCTTTGATGGTATAATTCTCATCCTACTTTATTGTACTTTACTTATGCTCTGATATCACGTGTGAAATGGATTCATTTCCGCTCACAAGGGCACTTTTCCATTTAGGCACTTTTAGGTTTAAATTTATTCACATTTTCCACATCACCACACTTTATGGCTTCGTCACCATCATGGTGTCGGCCAACATAACTCGATTCAGAGTCCCAGTGGACATCCCAGGTCGGGGTGTGTCACAAACCGTAATAAACAATAAAGCACACAGGCAAGCAACATTGTGAACAATTTTTTAAGGGACGAAAAATTATGAACACATCTTTTTTAAGACAAAAATCAAGTTTTGTAAATATATTTAGGGTAAATGACAAAAAACTACCTCAACTATGGGTCGAACGACACTATCATACCTCATCTTTTAAAAGTGACAATGTCATACCTCATCTTACGAATTTGTGCCAATGTCAGACCTCAGTCAGTTTTTCTGTTAATTTCTCTGTTAACTGCTGACATGGCTAGAGACGAAGTCCACTCACTAATCCCACTAGATTAAAAAAATAATTAAATATTAAAATATTAAATAAATTAAATATAAAAAAACTAAAAAAAAAAATAAAAATGGCCTAGGGATCCGGCCTTCCCTTTCCTCCACCCGCACCAACCTTTTTTCTTTTTTTCTTTAACAGCCACCAAACCCTGCCTCGTCCCCTAACCTTCCTCCATCCTTCACATCCACACCGTCTCCTCCATCTTCACCACCCCCTGAAGAAACCAAAAAAACCAAGCCCACACCCAGATCCCACACCAAAAAAAAACAAGACCAAAAATACCAAACCCACACCCAGATCCCCTTCCCCTCCTACACACCCATCACCTTCCTACATTCTCTTCACCCAGTCCCTTATCCGACCTTTCTCCTCCGTCTGATTCACCGTGGACCCCACACCTATCCCCATTCACAACAGATCTGACCATCGTTAGTCCAACATAATCATCCCCACTGATTTGGCTCTGCTCTCGACCTCTCGATTTCCTGCTCAAAGTCTCATGAGTTAGTCTAACTGGAAGGTGATGAGGGTGGTAGTTTCTGATGGCAAAGAAGACCCAAACCTTAACCCTAATTCCCCAATTTCAAACAGAAAACCCCAATTCCCCCCAAACCCAATCCTCTAAACTCACCCAAGAAAAATACATACATATACATACAAAGAGAGAGCATATAAAGAGCAACCAAAGAAGAGCACAAATAGGCAGAGGGACAAACAGGGAAAAAGTAGGATTTAAAGGACCCAATAAAGGCGGTGGTCACAGCGGTGTCTGGGCGGCAAAGTCCTCATTAGTGAGCTTGGAGAAGGGGTGAAGAGAGAGAGAAGGGTGAAAATACTAGAGAAAAGTGAGATGAAGAAGTCGTTTGTGATCAAGGCCACGTCAGGTGGCGGCGAAGGAGATGGTGATGGCGGTGGAGGTTTGCTGGTTGATGATTTCTAGGTAGCCGTTATCACGGAGCCATGACTCGAAGAAAGGGTCGGGGACGTTGAGAGATAAAGGGTTAGAGGTGAATACCATGGTAATTCCTTCTCAAGTCCAACCTGCAACTTTTTGGTTTAGCTTTGGATTTTAGGATTTTAGTGATGATGATGTTATGTTGGTTTGTTGCGTTGAGAAGATAAAAAGGGAGCGAGGAAGAGAATGAGTGAGTGAGTGAGTGAGTGAGTGTTGTTGGGGGCTGCGGGGGAGAATTGCAAAGGAAAAAAAGGAAAGGGTTCTGGAGCAGAAAGAGGGTCAAGGTAGGGGATGGGAAAAGGTGGGGTATCGAGGTGGATCCCACAATTTCTTAATAAATTTTTAAATGATTTTCTATATTTATTAGTTTATTTTTTGTTGAAATATATTTATTAGTATTTAATTAATTTTTTAATTTAGTTGCGTAAGAATGTGGGTCCCACGCTTGCCAGCTTATAATTTAACAATCAAACTTAGCAGAAAAACTGACGGAGGCATGACATTGAAACAAATTCATAAGATGAGGTATGACATTGTCATTTTTCAAACATGAGGAATGAGATTGACGTTCGACCCATAGTTGAGATAGTTTTTTGTAATTTACCCATATATTTAACTAGTTATTTAGCTATGTTTAGATTTTTCTTCTCCAATTTTTTTGTTAAAGTAGCAAATAACTACATTTGAATTAGCTAAATTAAATGGATTTTGTCATTTTACCTGGGTGGGTGGCATCAAATGCCGTGTCGGGAGTCCGGCCATGCCGGTAAGTATGACATGCACTAGGCGGAAGCGCCATTGAAGACGTTAATGATGTTGGCGCCTGTGCCATATCGGGTCCTCCTAACTCAACCATGAACTAAATGTAATTTTAATTATACAACATTTCTAGAACCCCTTCCCTCCAGGTTGAGGATAGTTGCTTCAAGCCATCTTGACTGTAGGCTTTGTGTTGTTATAATTGTACGAGTAAGGTATTATAGGTATTCTAATCTTTAATGCTTTATAAAATTTCTTAAGTTTACAAACCATAGCTGTCACTCCTATTTCAGTTTTCACCTCTTGGAATCTTGGTTTGTACCGAAGCATCCTGATAATCTTTTTTCCATCCGACATTTGCTTCCAGTTGTTGGTAAAATTCTAACGTAGCTGTCACTCCTATTTCAGGTTTCATTCCAGATTCGGGCAGTTTCAAAACAAAATAAGTTTAGGGACTTGTCTGCAGGTAATTCAAGTTTTAGATATCTGATATCCCCATTGCTGCATTTGGTTCTCATTCTTATCTTGAGGGGAAAACCTTGGCTACACTTGAGTTTTGCTTATCCTGCTTGCAGCTATATTTAATTTTAATTCTTCTTATGCTTAAAATATTTTAACTAAGCAAGTTAACTTAATGTTTCAGAGGAAGTGGTATCGCAATTTTTTGATGAAAGGTTTTGATCTTATGGTTCTTTTGGCTGCCGGTCTTGGAATTCGGGATACATAGGTCTGACTTTTTCCTCTGTTTTACTTATATGTTTCTGTTTTCTTGTTTTATTTCTTCTTCTAGTTTGAGATGGTTTCTAGTTTTTGCCTTTTGCCAGTGAATGTGACACATCACGACCTAAATCGAGGCATGATGGTCATCACATAAGGGTGACGTAGCCATGTGCACAGTGCGGAAGCAATAGAGATATAAGGAAATGCAATAAACAAAAACCAAATCAACTAGAGTACTAGACAAGTACTAATTATACAACACCCAAAGGTGATCTTACATTTGTGATGTTCTGTCAAAACCACCGACAAAATCTCCGTGAGCCACCAAAGCACTTCTACTTAAAACCTGGAGGGGCACAAAACAGAAAGTGTGAGTGGGCAAAAACAAAGCTTTTCAAAATCATTTCCTCAAAAGTTCTAACCCCTCGGTGTAACACCGGTATAATTTCCCAGAAAAATAATACTATATGCTATATCAGAAATCATGCTCAGGATGAAAGTCCATAGAAATATACCGTGCCAAAGTATCTCAATGAAATGCCATAAGTAATCCAGTTAAATGTATCAATGCCAGATATCATATCAGCCGGATCCACCCAACGTGACTGGCACGGCTAAATCTATAGCTCATAACCAATCTCAATCATATAAATCCTGCACATGAGTCGGAACCACCTAAAGTGGTCTGTGTGACAGGACTATGTATAAAATAAATATGCTCTAGTGCTACGATCACGTGAAGACTGTGCGAATGATCGTGGGTCAACTACGAGTCGGAACCATCTAAAGTGGTTTGTACGACAAGCCTGTGCACCTAACTTGGATCCAATGTGAGCATATGGTGCGGGAGGTGAACATCACGTGAAGGACTGTGCCCTAACTCTGGACGGTAGCACTAACACCGGGGTGCAGGTTTATAAGCTCTCAATGCATCACATCATATCTCGCATAACTAAAGCAATCTCATATCTTTAATTTATGAACTTACCCAGCACTTACCTGTGCATCTGCAGCACCAATCATAAATATAAGCAACTACTAATGCATAAATAAAATAGGCAGATACTTTGCATGGAATTTCAAAACGTATAATTATTCAAATTCATTTTCTAGGAAAAATCTCAAGTATATAGGTATATACGGAAAACCAAAAGCCCACTCACTGATATGTCGAAAGGTCGTAGCCCCCAAGCCTTGATTGATGGCGCTCGTCCTCCGGATAGGTCTCACCTATATGCGAAATTCCTAAATAAATGTTATTAAAAACACATACACAAAACTAGGAAATAACTTCTCATACATTGCTCAAATGGGGTATTTGAATATACCACCAAGACCTACTCAACCTCAGGAACATCCCCATATTTTTAGAAAAAATTTCTGACCATCCACGCGCCTACCAAGGCACGGCTAGATGCGCCCCCACGCACAGCCAACCCTGACGGAAACTTAACTGTCGTTTAAAATATTTTGTTAAAACCTTAACAGAATTTAATGGCGTTACCTGACGCCGTTAGAATATTCTGTCAGACTTGATGGAATATTCCCCTTTGTCTTCCTTGTTTCGTCGGAGACCATCGTCGGCGCCGCTGCGATCACCGGTTTCTGGAAAAACTTTATAACTTTATATCTTCTTCATTTTTGCACCAAAATCCATGAAATTTGTCTCAAAATGAAGCTTAGAGTGAGTAGAACACATTCTTACCACTTTCAAGCTTTGAAATCCACGGAATCTCGCCGGAGAAACCTTGATAATCCGGCCAAAATTGAAACTCTTCAAACTAAGCTTCCCGACATCCAAAACACTCCAACTTTCTTCCCCGAGCTCCGTGAAGAAGTTCTAAAGCTTCTTAGGACCTTAAAACTCACTAAAAATTCCACGATCACGATCACATCAACAGTGCTCAAAATCTGGGACTTATGGGTTCTCGGGTTTTCGAAGGATTCACGTTCTAAAAATGGTATAGGTGTGTTCCTCAGCTCACAAGGAACATGAAGATGGCTTCCAAAACCTCAATATGTGCCTGAATTGATTGGTTGACAAGTTGACCATACAATTGTACGGATAATGGTTGAAAATCGAGAGAGAGAGAGGAGAGAGAAAGGTCAACGGGTAAGGGTATGGGTGTGTGTGTGTGTGAGTGTGTGTGGTCTAGCTTTGGGTTACTAACAACAACAAAACCATTAACTTTAAGGTCCAAAAACTAAAACCCAAACCCAAACTCAAACCACACCACTACACAATGTGCTCAACGTCCAAGGGTATAAAAGGAATTTCCATGCTATCGAGGATAAAATAATTCAGGACGGGCTGTCATGGCTAACGAGAGGTTTGGGTATGAGTGGGCAGGTTTGGGTTCGATGGAGAAGACAAATTAATGGAGAAATTTAGGTTGGATTTGAGATCTGTGTCATGGTTGGGGATGAGAGAGGGACGGATGTGAGTGGAATGTAGGGGAGTTTGGTTATTTGGTTACAGGTTTAGAGTTATTCTTTTTACTATGTGAATTAAAAAAAGATAAAAATTTATTAAAAAAAATTAAAAAAAATAGAACCAAAATTGAACGGGAAAAAAAAATGAACCGAACTAAACCGAAATTTCGGTTTGGTTTCGATTTTGGCAAAAAACCAAACCGTTTTAAACTGAACCCAGCCCTAAGGGAGAGAGCAAGTAAGAGAGGGGGAGGGTGGGTGGTAGAGAGGAGGACGGTGGCTGGGAGAGAGGGAGGATATGTCTGAGAGAAGGAGTGCACTAGGCGAGAGAAAGAAGAATGTGAGGGGTAAGGATGAGGGTTGTCTGAAATAATTAAAACGAACACCTTTGAGTGACAAACGGTTTGTCGTGCAGACGTCGCTTAGTTTTCCATGCGACAAAGCCATCTGTCGCGCAAACCCTACAGTCATCGGGTGTTTTTTTTTTAATTTTCGTGGAAATTTAAATTTTTCAAGACAAAATTTAATAATGCGCCAAATATTAAAAATTGCGCGACTGAACATGAAAGTTCATCGCACAAATAGGCTTCGTGCGACGATTTTTTGGTATTCGTTGCACAAGAATGTGTAATAATTTAAAAATTGAATTTATGGGACCCAACATGGTGTCTCTGCGTAAAATTAAAACCCTGCGTGACGAATTTATATATTTCGTCACTCAAGTGTGTGAATTTAAAAAAACAATTTGGTAAACCCCGCATCTAAATAAATACATAAATTTACAGATATTTCACTAAAATTATTTTATGATAAATACAATTGTATTTATGACACACCTCGACCCAGTATGTCCACTAGGACTCCGAATCGAACTGTGATAGCCGATACCTGAAAGGTGACGAAGCCATAAAGTGTAGTGATATGGAAAATGTGAATAAATTTAAACCTAAAAGTGCCTAAAGACAAGAGTGCGCTGTGAGTGGGAATGGACCGATTTCACACGCGACGTCAGAGCATAAGTAAAGTACAGTAGTATGGGTAAAGATCATACCCTCAGAGGTAACCACCTATACTGAGATTCGCCAAGAATCCTCATCGATACGAACTTTCAGCAGCTAAAACCTAGAGGGGCGAAAAACAAAAGGGTGAGTGGTAAAAAACAAAACGTTTGAAAACACATTTCTCTTTTCTAAACATAATAACCTGTTACTGTAAAACCCATATAATTTCCCAGAAAATAGTGGTGTTAACAAGGTGAATCACTAGTGTATTCCATTTCTTGCATTCGATGGCATCCCAAGTAGAATTTTGAGAAATGATGCCAAAGGTATACCTTCTCGAACCGTGCTAAACTACTAACTAACTCTACTCCATGAACTAAAAGGTCTTCACAGTTTTCTCAACACCCCAAACATTCTAACAGTGAGATGTCATTTTGTATTTTGATCCTACTGTCTACCTGTGAAAGTGATCGAGAAGTGCTAGTCGAAGAGGTTTTGATTATCTAAATAGGTAATATGGTTAACATAATCATGAGTTTACTATCTTAATACAAGGTCTACTCCTAAGTTTTCACAATTTAGTTTCTTCGGCTCAAGTAGTCACTGTTAATCAGTCTACCAATCGCACCGTTAATTGACGCATATTCTATATTTTGATATTATTCGATATCTTGAAACTGTAAACTGGTGTCCTTGCATAAGGGTAACACTCCCGGATATTAGCCAGTGTCCAATATCAAAAGTTATACCCCTGGAATACTGGTTGACAGTTCCTGGATATCAGACAATGTCGTCAATTATTAATGCCACCATAGGCTGATCAAAGGCTAGAGCCCACTTAGATAATTGGTTTGGACGATTGGTAAGGAATTGGCCAGGTGAGGTGGTTTCGTTAATTCTAAAGAAAATACTTCAGGGATGTCTACTAACTATAGGTATAACAACTTGTATATCGGTGCCTAGGCTTGTCGAAATGACGAGTATGTCACCAAAAGAAAACTCAGGAACTAGCGTTGGCTGGAATGTCCTAAGGCCAGAATTTTTTCTTTCTAATAATCTACTTTAGGACAGACTTAGACGAAAGTTGATCTTCCCTCTGAAGATCCAAAAAAATCACTAGTACGTTTGGAAAGAATAGTGTTATCAAGGACCAAAAATGATTGTCCCCCCTGATGTTCTTATGTCAAGTGCTACCCTTTTAGCACCACCTTATCACTAGAGATATTCTGGAAATTTTGACGAAAGTACAACTTCGTAGGAATTCCGATAGAAAGTATACTAACAAATACTGCCAGGGGATCAAAACTATTCTTAGCTTCCATTCTCGAAAGAGTTGGTAGAAATGACTAGATGGTAGTGGAATTGGTAGGTAATTCTCCCATGATGCACAACTATTGATATAGTAGCCTTGCTTCAGGGCCATCAACTTATCTGAAATCTACATCTTTCCTTGGCAGGGGAATTCTTCACTTATAATTTAGAGGCGTTCGCCAAAATAATCTTCTAAAAGGTCAATAAGTTGACTAAGTCACTCAAGACTTAGAAAAACCTAATACATTTTCGTATTCGACGAGGTGGGAAGATTCAGAAATTAAGCTCAAGAACCTAAAATGCTTTCACCATGCGTGTGATGGATGCAATACTGCCCAACTTATGCTCTGATACCAAACTGACACACCTCGACCCGGTATGTCCACTAGGACTCCGAATCGAACTGTGATGGCCGACACCTGGAAGGTGACGAAGCCATAAAGTGTAGTGATGTGGAAAATGTGAATAAATTTAAACCTAAAAGTGCCTAAAGACAAGAGTGCGCTGTGAGTGGGAATGGACCCATTTCACACGCGACGTCAGAGCATAAGTAAAGTTCAATAGTGTGGGTAAAGATCATACCCTCAGAGGTAACCACCTATACTGAGATTCGCCAAGAATCCTCGTCAATACGAACTTTCAGCAGCTAAAACCTGGAGGGGTGAAAAACAGAAGGGTGAGTGGGCAAAAACAAAACATTTGAAAACACATTTCTCTTTTTTGAACATAATAACCCCTTCAAAAAATAGTGATACATACTTATGTAGAAATCATGCTCGAGAGTAGTGAAAACCAAGTATATGCCATGTCAAGTATCCCAGCAGTGAAATAAGTAAACCAGGTGAAATAAATCAATGCAAATTGATATGTCAGCCGGAGTCACCTAATGTGACCGTATGGCTGAGCCTATAGCTCATCTACCAATTCCTGCACACGAGTCGGAACCACTTAATATGGTTTATACGACAAGGCAGGGTGTAAATAAGTACGCTCAAGTGCTACGATTACGTGAAGGCTGTGCGAATAATCGCAAGTCACCTACGAGTCGGAACCACCTAATATGGTATGTACGACAGGGCTGTGCACCAAACTTGGATCCAAGGTAAGCATGCGGTGCAGGAGGTGAACATCACGTGAAAGACTGTGCCCTGGCCACGGGCAGGAGCACTAACACCAGGGTGTAGGATAATGAGCACTAAATGCATCTAAACATAACCATACACATTGCAGTTACTATCATCAATATGCACTCACTTGAAGCTTACTTAGGCGTCCACAGCGTCATGCAATAATATGCATATCTATACTAATGCATATACTAAAATGTAATGCAATTGACATGGCATTTAAAAACGTAAATCCATTTAAAACCATTTCTGGGAAAATGTAAAACATATATACGTATATATAGAAAACCAAAAGCCCACTCACCTGGAGTCCGCGCTATAACTCCCTAGCATAAATATCGAGGCGTCATGAACGATCGGCGCCTAGAATAATTATCAACCCACGTCTCATAATCCTTATCAATAGAACACGTAACTTACAAAAAACACATCCCCAAGGACGTTTTAGAATGATTTGAGACTCATTGACCAAAAGTCAACCATTGATCAAAGATCAACGGTAAGGTCCACAACCCTACGTAATTCGATTCGAAAGATCTGCTTCTCAAATTTTCGATCCGTAGCTTCCAAAAATACACATTATGTTTCTAGAATAACATATTAAAATATTACCACGATCCGACTGTCGGATCCCCGCCAATTGCCAAAATTAAGTGGCAGCTGACGTTTTATTTTACGAACTTACAAATCCAATTTAGGAAGATCCGTAAGTCGGATTTCCAATATGAAAGTTCCTTTGGTCCTCAAATATTACATAATATAATGTATTAATGTTTAGTGATGATCCAACGGTCGGATCATCGATTGCCATACTATTCAAGTGGCGAACCTTAATGAAATTTCGCCAGATTCTGCATATTTTGCAGATTTCCTGGGCAATCTTTAGAACTCCATATCTCACTTGTTTCTCAACCCAATTCGACCCATAATATACCAAATCGAAGCTAGAGAAGTGTAGAACAAAATTATACCTACTTGGAGTCCAAATGGTCGCAGGAGATGGCCAGAAAATGGCCTAAAAGACGGCTGTCCGCTGGAAATAGGGAAATTCGCTAGAATTTCTGGGCAACCTTTCAACGTCCTTTGTCAATACTCAACGAAATCAAGTGATTCCAAAACGGAAATCGTATTTCTAAATGAGACGAAGAGATTGGTACCTTGCACGACGGATAAATCACCGTGGTTTGGCCTCATTATAACTTTCTCATTTCTTCACTAAATTAAACGGTCCAAACATGAAAATTTATCTAATCAACAAGAGGAATCAATCTGTTTTGAGTTCAAAAGATGGCTGGAAATTGTCTGAAACGGAAGGGAAACCCACGACTCTAATGAAGGTTCTTGAAATAGCATCCGTGCACAGTATTCCGAGAAACCAAAATTTGATTCAGGTTTCTAGGTCTGAGGAGAGTAAGAATATGGTGATTTTCAAGTCATTAATTCGTTGGGAAGGTGGATTGGTGCTTAAGTGTCACAGGGAGGGAGTTGAGGGCGAGAGAGAGATATGTGAGTTGAGAAGAGTCACGGGAGAAAGAAGGAGAAGAGGAAAAGAAGAATCCAGAAAAATGGGGATCAATCTGTGGGTCTCACGTGGCACACAACCAATTTCACATGTTCAATTGTCAAGTTACCCAAATGCCCTTGACGTTTAAAGGTTCGTAGAGTCTTCATTATAACTCCAAATTACGCTCTGTTTGCGCCTACGCGTTCGTAGCGACGAGTACTAGGAAGATACGCCAAGAAAATGAGTCATATGTGGCACGACATGGCAGTCAACAAAAGTCTATGCATTTGCCTCAAAGGGCATTTTCGTAAATTCACTTATTAAAATTATAAAAACCGTAAAATTGGGAATGGATCGTTACAATTTAATTTACAAAACAATTCAAAATCTTCAGTATCATAATCTTCAATGTTTCATTCCTCATCGTCGATAGGTATGTCACCCAAGACGGGCCCTGGCCCAATGCTAACAGGGCATTCGTCCACAGCCCAAAATTGAGAGAGGCACAAAATTTTTTTAACACATATCTTATATATAGGTAAGAAACAAAAATTGGCACAGGCCCCTAAATTCTTCAGTCTTCAATACGCCTTCCAACTTCCAACGACCAAGTTTCAAGCCTTAATTAATTAAAGGGATTATGATTCATGAGTCGGTTCTTTCAACGACCAACGACTGTATATTGCAAAACCCACAAGGGGCCGCAACCCCGAATTTCGAAGCAATTTCCCAAATTCCCAACTGCCTTCGACTATTCGTCTTCGCAAATTTTTCTTCTCACAGGCTCTCAGTCTCTCTCAGTCACAGACCGGCAGTGCCGGAGGACAGTCGTCTCCACTTCTGATTCTTTGTAAATCAGTCCACGGCCCCAGAAGGGACAATTCTGAGTTCACCCAAATATGCTCAATCCTTTTTTTTATTCAATTTTCCTCAATTTTTTTAACTTAATTTTAATTTTTATAAATCAGTTATAATTTTATATTCACAAATTACTTAATCAATTTTAATTTCATATCAGGTCCCAAAACCATAAATGTGTCGTATTAAGACTGCCAATTGCCAAAGTAGCAAAACCCGAGTGGCTAATGGCGATTAGTTAATTTTAAGAATATATGTTGAAATTTCAATTCATTTTTTTATAATATATGTTTGAATGATATGTTAGTATCTTTATAATATATAATATATGTAGGAATGATAATTTGAAATTGAAAATTATTGAAGCCATGTCGTTTAGGAAATAACTTTATGGTAATATGAAAAGGAAAAAAATTATTAAAGCTACACTTCAAAAAAATGCAAGAAGACGATTTCTTAAAAGTGGAAATTTCAAGGAGTTTTGCTTGGTGTGGTTGTATATGATTATACTTTTGATCGTCAGGTTTAGGTACTATATCCCCTATGTATAGTTTTCAAGTAATATAATATAGGCGTGAGGGCCTAGCCCCTCCCAGCTTCGACTGGGTTTCAGCTCTATCTAAATTTTTTTTAATATATGGTCGCTATTGAAAAAGGGCACATTTTGACTGATCACTATGGGCACCAAGAAACTCAGGACCGGCCCTGATGTCATCGTCATCGTTCAGAGCCTCTGGTGGATCATATCGAGGAAGATCACCAAGGTCAATTGAAAGTGAGTCAATCGGTATTTCAATACTAGCAACGCCTGGTATCTGAAATGGTTCTTGGATAAGATTATTATCCTGTACTGTTTCCCCACCAATTTCTATTGAAGACTCAAGTCGTTGGTTCGCGACATTGATGTCGTCCCCATTAGAACTAGGATCTCGGTCTGGTTAGCATACATATTCCAATGCTTAATCCTTTGAACAACTTTCCAACCCTTTCCGACCTTAGGGTCATCTACATAAAAAACATGTTTTGCCATACTTGCCAAAATATAAGGGTCGTCATCGTACCAAGTTCTGGTAGTGTTGACTAAGAGTAAGCAATCGTCCTCTTAAGGTGCCTATGTGGGTTTGTATCAAACCATCGACATTTAAAAACGATAACTTGGTAACGGTCTTTGTACAACACGTGTACGACATTGGATAATTTATCATAAAACTTAATGTCTGTACTTTCGCCACCACCTGGGACATAGACACCGATGTTTTACGTACACAACTTGTCTTCACACTTAGCCCCCAAAAACTTGACGCTGTTAACATGGCAACTGGAGTACGATTCTACCCGAATAAGACTGAATGCCAAGTTATATAACTCTTTAGTGTAAGTAGGTGAATTTGATGCTTTTAACTGATTTACCTAACATGATAGCAAAAAATAACTTCTTGTTTTAGCCACTTCGAATATATTGATGAAATTACTATAACATGTTCAATACAAAAGCAAAAAACTTCATATTCGAGAAACCACCGAGGAAAGAATTCGTGGTGCTTCTTCGCATATAGATGTGAAGGATAATCCCGCTTCATCATTTGTTCATGCTCATCCAGGTAAATCATTGTCTCATCACAATTGTTTAGTATGAACCAATGTGCAACCTCCATTTCCTTTTTGGTAAATTCCTCCCCTCGAACAGGCTTGCCAAAGGGTTGTGCGACTTGGGCAAAAATAGAAAATTTTTCTTTTTGCACACCCCCGTCATTATTGTGCTGAGGACGATTATGTAAGGGACTCCTATGCGACCCAATCCTCTATAATGGATCCTTCGGGTTTGGCCCTTTTTCGTACACTTTTTTTGATCGCTAGAAGCATTGAAAAATGCGAACACCGTTAGCAAATAAATTAGATAAACATATTGTATGACAATGAATAAACATTTGAATAACGAGTTTATACCTTTCTATTGGGTACATCCATCGATAGTTAACTGGTCCAACAAGCAATGCCTCCTCCAACAAGTGAACCATAACATGGATCATACTTGTGAAGAAAGCTGGAGGAAATATTTGTTTGAACTTGCAGAGGACTTGGACAATGTCGTGGTGCAACTGATTAATGTCTAATTTTCGCAACAACCTTGCAATCAATTGGGGGGAAAAATACGGACAACAATATGATTGGCTTCATGACATCATCGGGCAACAAGTGCCGAATACCAACTGGAAGTAGGTATTGTAGAAAGACATGGCAATCATGACTCTTTAGTTCTGAAAGTCTCGTCCCTCAACGTTCTGGCGACCAAACTTTTGTTGCGTAATTAAGCGGTAAATACGCAGTAAATATGACGACATAAACGCTAACCTACCATTTTACAATGTTTTTGTGAGATGAAATCTCGTCCCTCAAAGGTTTTAGAGACAATTTTTTTTTGTTGCGTAAATCATTGCGCGACGATCAGAAATATTTATTTTATTTTGTCTCGAAAACAGTTTTTCAAAATACTAAAGTCAATATTATATTATTTTAGAAATATGTTCTTGAGAAGAAACAAAATAAATACAGTCCATGTAAATTTATTCTTCCAAATTAATAATAATTTAGTGTCATTATTTAATAAACCATAAATAGACTAATACAAAAAAAAAAAAAAAAAAAAAAAACTATTCTAATCATCTACTGGTCCAGCCACTTCGTGTCGTTCCACGTCACATTCAACATCAAACTTCAACTCCCGAAAACGATATTTGAACGCAACGTCAATGCACTTTATCAGATTTGTGTCATTTTTGTCAATGTCCCAATCAGGCTGATATGCAAACATAAATAAATTATACATATCACTATTATATTTTATCTTAAGAACTACATTATTATTTAACTAATTAATAATTTACATGTACTGCTAACACATCGATCATGACCGTCTTTATCTCCTTGGGGACGTCTCTCCAAGACTCCCAATTCACTCTGCATCTATCACGCACCAATACCCCAACGTCACCCCTAAACTTGTTCACCATATCCGACTTCTCATATCCTACTAATTATGCGTAAGTGATTTAGTAACGGCTCTTAGCAAAAGAAGTGTATTGAACACATGTCGCAACTCTCTTCTTTTTCTTGTCTACCAACAAAATAAAAACTTATATTAGTCTACTTAAATATTTAATTAATTTACACAACCAACAAAATTTAGTACGCATTACCTTTCTCAAAATCTTCACCTTGAACTCTCTTTGACAAAGGACCACCAGAGTCTGCCATTGTGTACAAAAAAACAAAAAAAATTGGAATAATAATTCGATGAAGGTAATGAGTTTTCAGATTGAATTGTGTTGAGACTGAGCTAAACTGTCAATTTAAAGGAATTCTAGCTTCTTTGCACGATGAAACCTTCGTTGCTCAAAACCATGGAGTAAATAACGCATTCAACATTTTGAATAAACAACTAACAGTTAAGTAAATGTGTGAACCTTTGCGCGACCAAATATTGATCTCGCAAAGTAACACACGTCGTATCTATTTTTGGCCCTAAAATACAGGCATCTGGGTGTTTTTCTTCGAACCTCTGCGCAACGAAGGGTTTTTTTGTCTCACAAAGTGGTTTTGCGCGACGAAAGATTGCGTCATGCAAGTTGTTGGTCCCATTAAATTATTTTTGACGAAGTTGCGCGATGAAATTGTATATTTGTCGCGCTAACCTGTTTTGTGTGACGAGTTCCTTTCATCGCATAAAGTTTGGTCACGCAAATAGTTTTTTCTACTAGTGTCATTACTTCTTGTACATGTACAATTTTGAATTTGTTGATGCACAAAATCAGTAAGGACTTTGGTACAACATAAAATGTTAAGTTTGTGACCTTTGCTAGACTGCTTCGGTCACTAGTGTAGATAAGTATATAAATGGATAGAGACAGGGAAGCAAACACAAGATGTACGTGGTTCACCCAGATAGTCTACGTCCACGGAGTAGAGGAGTTCTCATTAATTGTGAAGGGTTTACACAAGTACATAGGTTCAAGCTCTCCTTTAGTGAGTACTAGTGAATGATTTAGTACAAATGATTGTGAGAGAATGATCTCTATTTATAGAAGAGAGTTTCTAGTTTCATTCTAACATTGACACGTGTCGTGTTGTGATTGGCTTCTGATGTTAACACGTGTCGCGCTATGATTGGCTTCTGATGTCGACACATGTCGCACTGTGATTGGCCTTCTGGTTGGAAGGAAACTCTTCTGGGTCCTTAATGGTATAACGTTGACCGGTGCTCAGTAGTTTCGGGATTGGTCAAGTATGGTACAAACAGTGCTCCCCTAAGTTCCCAAGTAAGGGAAGCTCCTCGGTTGGGGACTTGCAAGATCCAAGTTATTGAGTAATCACGAAACTTCTAAGTACCGAAGTGTGGTATCATTTTCACTTGCCTTATTTGTCTCATATATAGATGTGGTATCTTCTCTTGAAGTACTTTTCCACCATCCTGGGGGGTATCTTTAACCAATGAAGATGCACAAGGTAATGTATCAATTTCACTTGAAGCTTACTTATCGTTTCGGGCTTGGTCAAGTGCGATACAAACCCTATAGTAAAAGTTTCCCAAGTCGCCGAGCTAGGAGATTTACCGAATGAGGTAACAGACAAGGTAAGCAATTAGACTTCCAAGCAAGCAACCTGGATTTGAGGTTCGACTTCGGCTTCCGGTTGATTGTTCTCCTTTTCCTTGCGTCGTAAACAACAACAAGGATAATGAAAAGCAAATGGAGAAGAGATGATATGAGATACTTTTGCTTTTGAATAAGTAACTTTCCACAGGCTTATTCTTGAACTAGGCTGAAGGGTTTTCTGGTTTCCTCTAGAGTATAAGGCCGACTCAAGATTTTAAGGGTCAAAACAAGTCTATCAAATCTAGAGTACGTTCGACCCTGATGATATGAGATACTTTTACTGTTGACAAAGTAGTGGATGTATCGGCACGTGTTCTATTACGTTTGTCTCCACATGCTTCCTTGTATCCTTCTTACTTGCCCTATCTGTTCCTCAAGCAGATGTGGTATCTTCTCTAGAAGCATAAGATGTTGAAGATGAGTACTCGAGAGCAATGTCAGGTAAGTAATCAGGCAAGGAGTTCTAGGCAGTCAGTTCCTGACTAAAAGCTTGATTCCAAGTGCTGACTGATTGCTCTCTTTCTTATTGTCTTGCAGGTAAGAACAAGGCCAAAGGAAAAAACAGGGAAAAAGCATGATATGGGATACTCTTGCTTTTAACCCTGATGATATGAGATACTCTTGCTTTGGTATGGCTTGTTTGCAGAGGTATTATCGAGAGGAAAAGAAATTGAGTATTTCGAGAGAATTTGCTAAGAGTGCCCTCACGGATGTGAAGAAAAGTTGAGCATTTTTTTTTATTTGCAGGTCTGCCTGGCTGTGGATGATTGAGGTCGACGTATATAGGAGTCTCCCTAACAAGTAGTAGTGTTATTCATTTACCCTTCTTGGTTATAGCAATGTAGTGGGAGCTGCAAGCTTCATGTGTTTTAACTTTGTCAGAGCACTTTGAAAAAGTGGTCTATGGTATCTGGAAAGCTGATGTTGCGTTTGAAGAATGCAAACAAGCTTTATCCAAGGAAATCTGGCTCTCGAAGTTCTGAGAGCGGTGCCTCTTCGGTTTTCAAACAAACAATCCTGTCGGAGATCTAGCTCTCGAGATTCGGAGAATGGTGTCTCTTCGATTTTTGAGAAAGAAATCTTGTTCGAAGTCTGGCTCTTGAGATTTGGAGAGCGGTGTCTCTTCAATTTTTGAGAAAGTAACATGTTAGGAGTCTGGCTCTCGAGATTCAGAGGGCGGTGCCTCTTCAATTTTTGAGCAAGTAATCCTATTGGGAGTCTGGCTCTCGAGATTCGGAGAGCGGTGCCTCTTCGATTTTTGAGCAAGCAATCTTGTTGGGAGTGTTTTCTCGAATGTGAGTAAAGGTTGGGCATTTTTGCTAGTCTGCCTTGCCACTGAGCACGGAGGTTAACACACATAAGGACTTTCTAGTTATCAAGCAGTGGTGTTGTTTCTTTACCCTTGTGGGTAATAGTAGGGTAGCTGAACCTTTAAAATTTATATGTCTAAACTTTGTCAAAGATCTTTGGCAAAGTTATCTGGCAAAGTTATTTGTGGTACACGAGGAGCTGATGTTGCGTGTGGAAAGTGGTGCCTCCTTGGAATCCGGAAAGTGGTGCCTCTTCGATTTTTGAACCAACTGCCCTGTTGCCCTTTCTTTTATAAGGGCACCAATTGTGTTCAAGAAGTACATTCAGAGAGTTATTGCTTGTAGGAATTTTCCTCTTACTTCAGAGATTTATTGCACCTCATTTCTCCTTCATCATTTCTGAGAATGTCTGGCCCATCCGACCATCGTTTTGACTTAAACTTTGGTGAAGAGGCAGCCATGCCTTCTCAAGACAACATATGGCGCCCATCCTTCTTATCCCCTACTGGTCTTCTTACCATTGGGGACTCTATGATGAAGAATGATATGACCGCTGCGGTGGTGGCCAGGAACCTTCTCACTCCTAAAGATAACAGACTATTTTCCAAACGGTTTGATAAGTTGGCTGTTAAGGATTCTCTGGCTCTCAGTGTTCAGTGTGCATCTTCTGTGTCTAATATGGCCCAACGCCTATTTGCTCGAACCCGCCAAGTTGAATCATTGGCGGCTGAAGTGATAAGTCTCAAACAGGAGATTAAAGGGCTCAAGCATGAGAACAAACAGTTGCACAGGCTTGCACATGACTATGCTACAAACATAAAGAGGAAGCTCGACCAGCTGCAGGAATCTGATGGTCAGATTTTACTTGATCATCAGAGGTTTAGAGGTTTGTTCCAAAGGCATTTATTGCCTTCGTCTTCTAGGGCTGTACCGCGTAATGAAGCTCCAAATGATCAACCTTCAGTGCTTCCTCCTTCTGGGGTTCTGCCTAGTACTGAGGCTCCGAATAATCACCCTCTGGTGCCTCCTCTTTTTCTGGGGCTCTGCCGACTACTGAGACTTCTCATGAGCAACCTTTGTGAAGGCTCCCTCTTGTTTGTTTATTTTAATTCTTGTCTATGTACATATTTGTAACTTATCAGAGATATCAATAAACAAGCTTTGCTTCATTTCAATGTATTGTGTTAAATACATCAAGGCCTTCTTAACTAAGTTCTTTGAATTTTTCCTTTTATTGAAGCTTTGTGAGTGAAGCATGTAGGTTGAGGTAGTGCTCCCTTAATTTCCCGAGTGAGGAAAACTTCTCGTTTGGAGACTTGAAAAATCCAAGTCAATGAGTGGTCGTGAGACTTCTAAGTATCAAGGTGTAGTAGCACATGGTAGGAATCCCCCAAGTCTCCGGTCGAGGGAGTTGATGAAGGAGGTGTCTTGCTAGTAGCCAAGTTTCCAAAGTAACAAAACTTCACCATTTTCCTTTCTAAGTGGTAGCCCAAAACTTCACCATTTATTATGAAAGTTGTTAGGCCCAAAGAAGATGAGGCCTAGGCAATTTTTTTTTTTTTTTTAATTTTTGAATTTTCGAATTTCCGAAAATATATATATAAAGCTTTATAGGTGAAGCTTTGTAGGTGAAGCTTTGAGGTTGAAGCTTTGTTGGGTACCATGAATTGATTTTGCTTCACACTATCTTGATCAAGATAGTGTGAAGCTTTTGTAGGTGAAGCTTTTGTGTTGAAGCTTTGTAGGTGAAGCTTTTGTTGTGAGGGAAGCTTTTGTGGGTGAAGCTTTTGTGGGTGGGTGAAGTTTTTGTGGTGGGGGAAGCTTTTGTGGGTGAAGCTTTTGTGGTGGGTGAAGCTTTTATGGGTGAAGCTTTTGTAGGAGAAGCTATTGTAAGTGAAGCTTTTATGGTGGGTGAAGCTTTTATGGGTGAAGCTTTTGTAGGTGAAGCTATTGTGAGTGAAGCTTTTGTAGGTGAAGCTTTGGAGTTGAAGCTTTGTAGGTAAAGCTTTGTAGTTGAAGCTTTTGTTAGGTACCATGAATTGATTTTGCTTCACACTATCTTGATCAAGATAGTGTGAAGCTTTTGAGAATTTGTAGTTGTCCTCCATTGATGAAGCTTTTGTGGTGAAGCTTTGTTGGGTACCATGAATTGATTTTGCTTCACACTATCTTGATCAAGATAGTGTGAAGCTTTTGAGAATTTGTAGTTGTCATTCATTGATTTTTTTTTATTTTTTATTTTTTGGGAAACTAGAAATTTGAAAATGTGGGAGAGACAACATATACAAATTTTGCTTCCACACTGTTGAGCAAGAGATTGTGATGCAATCCACACCTTGTAGTAGTCGAAGGTTTGGATGAACCATATAAATTGAATTTGCTTCAAACAGTCTTGAATTTGCCTCGAAGGTTTGAGAATTGTAGTCACCCTCCATTAATGAAGCGTTTTTCGGCACCATAAATTGATTTTGCTTCACACTATCTTGATCAAGAGTGTGTGAAGCTTTTGAGAATTATGGTTGCCCTTCATTGACGAAGCTCTTGTTGGCACTATAAATTGGTTTTGCTTCACACTGTCTTGATCAAGAGTGTGTGAAGCTTTTGAGAATTGTGGTTGAACTCATTTAATGAAGCTTTTGTTGGCACCATAAATTGGTTTTGCTTCACACTGTCTTGATCAAGAGTGTGTGAAGTTTTTGAGAATTGTGGTTACCCTCCATTGATGAAGTTCTTGTTGGCACCATAAATTGGTTTTGCTTCACACTGTCTTGATCAAGAGTGTGTGAAGCTTTTAAGAATTGTGGTTGAACTCCTTTGATGAAGCTTTTGTTAGCACCATAAATTGGTTTTGCTTCACACAGTCTTGATTAAGAGTGTGTGAAGCTTTTGAGAATTGTGGTTGCCCTCCATTGATGAAGCTCTTGTTGGCACCATAAATTGGTTTTGCTTCACACTGTCTTGATCAAGAATGTATGAAGCTTTTGATAATTGTGGTTGAACTCCTTTGATGAAGCTCTTGTTGGCACCATAAATTGGTTTTGCTTCACACTGTCTTGATCAAGAATGTGTGAAGCTTTTGAGAATTGTTGGCACCATAAATTGGTTTTGCTTTACACTGTCTTGATCAAGAGTGTGTAAAGCTTTTGAGAATTGTGGTTGCCCTCCATTGATGAAGCTTTTGTTGGCATTATAAATTGGTTTTGCTTCACACTGTCTTGATCAAGAGTGTGTGAAGTTTTTGAGAATTGTGGTTGAACTCCTTCGATGAAGCTCTTATTGGCACCATAAATTGGTTTTGCTTCACACTGTCTTGATTAAGAGTGTGAAGCTTTCTACGAGTTGTAGTGTTTGCATTGTTACAAATGGGAAATGTCTGAAGCAGATGCAAGAAGGCTGAATAGTTTGATCTTCGTACGCCATGCACTGAAGTTGTTGTTGGCTTGCAATAAGACTTTGTTGGTGACTATAACTCTTGTTGGGCATAAGTGCTCCCCTAGTTGAGTTGTCAAGCTTGAGGGTTTTTTGATTATTTGTGAATGTTAGAAGTTCACATGTACAAGTTGTACCACTCGTCTTCTGGTAGGTAGAATGAATGGTGAGTTGCTTTCATCACTTGGTTGGTGGTACGAATGTGAGTTCCTTCATCATATTTCATCACCCGGTTAGTGACACAAGGATGAGTTCCTTCTTCACCTAGTCGATGGCATGAATGGCAAGTTGCCAAATGATATTAGAGTACGGGTTGTACATTTCATCACCTGGTTGGTGGCATGAAGGAGAGTACAGGTTGTACATTTCATCACCTGGTTGGTGGCATGAAGATGAGTTCCTTCTTCACCTGGTTCGTGGCATGAGTGGCAAGTTACCAAATGATATTAGAGTACTGGTTGTACATTTCATCACCTGGTTGGTGGTATGAAGGAGAGTACGGGTTGTACATTTCATCACCTGGTTAATGGCATGAAGATGAGTTCCTTCTTCACCTGGTTGGTGGCATGAGTGGCAAGTTGCCAAATGATATTAGAGTACGGGTTGTACATTTCATCACCTGGTTGGTGGCATGACGGAGAGTACGGGTTGTACCTTTCATCACCTGGTTGGTGGCACGAAGATGAATTCCTTCTTCACCTGGTTGGTGGCATGAGTGGCAAGTTGCCAAATGATATTAAAGTATGGGTTGTACATTTCATCACCTGGTTGGTGGCATGAAGGAGAGTACGGGTTGTACATTTCATCACCTGGTTAGTGGCATAAAGATGAGTTCCTTCTTCACCTGGTTGGTGGCATGAGTGGCAAGTTGCCAAATGATATTAGAGTACGGGTTGTATATTTCATCACATGGTTGATGGCATGAAAGAGAGTACGGGTTGTACATTTCATCACCTGGTTGGTGGCATGAAGATAAGTTCCTTCTTCATATTTCATCACTTGGTTGGTGAGAATAAGTGCAAGGTGTTGAGGCACATTGTAGCAAGTGTTGAAGACACAAAGTATGTTGAACCCTTTCGAAGCACAGTTGGCTTATGTATGGATATGTTGGAATGTATGATGTTTATGTATGAATGTGTTGGAATGTATAATGTTTATGTTGATTGATGTGAGTGATGCTTATGAATGTTTTGCTATGCATGAAGGGATCCATGCTTTTGATATGTGAACCATGTTGGTTGTAACACTTAGTATCACATACTTTGTGTCAAAGTACGCATGTTGAAGCTCTGAGTTAGAGTATAAGGGTAGGTCAGCGTAGACCAAGTGTTCCAGTACTAGGAACGTAAAAGACTCAGAAGAAGTTGTCTGAATTCTCACTTCTTTAAATATTTGCCGAATGGCTTATGTGATAAAAGATCTCAAGCGGTTAAGAGTCAAAACATTTGTAATGTGTATGCCTTCTTATAATAGCATTTCCTTCAGTACCTAGTCCTCCACTTTGAAAAAGTGAGGCTTAGCCCCATAGTCATAATAGTTGACGGTACGTTCAACCCTGGTTGTCTTGATACGAACTTTTATCCCTCTTGTTGTAATGGGCTTGCTGAGTGTAAAAATCATTCCTCTTACTAAGAGACAAATACGTTTGGTGACTTAGTGAGTAGTTAAATGAGGTAGGAGATGATGCAATGGGTGTCTAAATGGCCAATATCTCCTCACTTAGTAGAACTTGACTTCCACTTCCCATTTGTTGATAGGGGTTAACCATATAGGGGTTCCCTTGGTATGTCCTTGCTTCGGCGGATGCGTGGTTGTAAGCATGTGCCATCACCTCAGAGTAAGTCTTCCAAGTGTTGGCATTGATCATGTACTTGAAGAAACAATCATGTAGGCCTGTTGTGAAGGCCTTGAGGGTGGTCTTGTCATCTGCCTTAGCGCGGTAAGAATGCTCATGGCTGAAGCGACCGGCATACTCTCGTAGTGACTCGTCCGGCTTCTAGTGAATAGTGTACAAGTCATCTGCATAATGCAAGTGATCAATCTGGAAGATGTGTTAAAAGATAAACAGTTTCCTCAATTCCTCAAATGAGTCTACTGTCTCAGGTCGAAGACGGCAATACCAGTTTAGAGCTCCGTCAGAGAGGGTGGAAGGGAAGAGAAGACATCGCTCTTTGTCGATGTGCATCCGATATGCCATAGTGGACTTAAGGAGGTTAATGTGTTCAATTGGATCCTCCCTTCTAGTATAGAGTTGTAAACTAAGCTTTTGTTTTGTCTTCTCTTGAAGGAGGTGTCGATGATCCTTCTTGTGAGAGGGCCAGGCCTGGGTTGGTTCCAGTCAGGTATCTCAGCCTGACGTTAGGCCTTCAACTTGTTTACTTCCTCAATGAGCCGTAGGACAAGGGGGTCCTAAGTGGAGTCATGTACCACTAGAATTTTCTTTCGTAAGTCTCCATCACCTCTTAGAAGTAGGAAAGTTTGAGCAAGGGCGTGTGATTTTTTCTTGGACTCGCCGTACTAACTTCTAGGGCAAGTCTGTCGGAATACCTCAAAGTCCCCTATACCTTCATGTTCCTCTGGGACCTGTCGTTCCTTCCCTAGATTGGCAGCTGACCTGGGCCGTGGGAGGGGACCGAGTCTTTCGGAAACTTTTGGGTCATTGATCTTCGAGCATATGTGGAGGGGATTCTCTCGACGTTGCTTTAAGAAATCTCGGCAGTCACGATAAACAGCTTTCGATCCTTCCAACCCTTCTGCAAGGAGGTGTCTTCCTCCACTTCTTCTACTTCAGGTCGAAGCATCTGGGTTGAGAGAAGTCTTATGTTGATCAATGTTTTGATGATTAGCTCACTCCTCATCAGGATACCCATGTCGAAAAGAGGTGACCCTCCGTGTTGGGAGGCACCCAGATGATGGTTGATGTCTACAGGGGCAACGAGCTCTCGTGTTTGAGTTCGCCTAGTTTCGTGGAGCGTCTCAAAGAGCTTCTCATACTGCTCCTGGAGGACCTCATTCTTCATTGATATCTTGTTGTTCTAGGCTTCTAGTTCATCGACTTTAGCTTGAAGAGCAACCCTCTTTCCTTCCTTATTTCGTTGCTTTGCATTAGGTGCAAGATGGGTGTCATTCTGTGTACTGTGGCTTCCTTCGCTCCCTATGTTGGAGAGGGATGTCTGGTTAAAAGAGAGTGTATGAATGGTGGAAACAAGCTTGGCAAAGCTGAAGAGAGTGCGAATAAGTGTCGTTCCCACAGACGACGCCAAATGTTGATGCACAAAATCAGTGAGGACTTTGGTACAACAGAAAATGTTAAGTTTGTGACCTTTGCTAGACTGCTTCGGTCACTAGTGTGGATAAGTATGTAAATGGATAGAGACAGGGAAGCAAACACAAGATGTACGTGGTTCACCCAGATTGGTTACGTCCACAGAGTATAGGAGTTCTCATTAATTGTGAAAGGTTTACACAAGTACATAGGTTCAAGCTCTCCTTTAGTGAGTACTAGTGAATGATTTAGTACAAATGACATTAGGAAATATTGTGAGAGAATGATCTCTATTTATAGAAGAGAGTTTCTAGTTTCAATCTGACATTGACACGTGTCGTGTTGTGATTGGCTTCTGATGTTAACACGTGTCGCGCTATGATTGGCTTCTAATGTCGACACGTGTCGCGCTGTGATTGGCCTCCTTATTGGAGGGAAGCTCTTTTGGGTCCTTGACGGTATAACGTTGATCGGTGCTCAGTAGTTTCGGGATTGGTCAAGTATGGTACAAACAAAATTCATTTGAATTTTAATACGTATTTGTTTAATAACGAAAATTCTTGGCTCCCTTGTGAAAATTTTATTAAGCTAGATGATACTATGAAAAATACAGGGTCAAGTTTCTTTATGTATGAAGATTGAAGTCTTTAAGCTTGCCCACTGGTGAAAAATTTCCGACTCCAGCATTGCAACCCAGATGGACCGTAGAACGCTTTCATTCTATAGAACTTTGCACATCAAAACTTAAAGCAACTATTCATACATACAGACTTAGCAACAATAATTGATAAGCATGCATAGAATGATTGATTTTTATTAAACTTTAGCAAATATTTTATTTTTGGGCAAAAGATTGTTTACTACCCTCATGTTTCGTGATTTTCAACATTTAGTACATCAAGTTTTTTTCATCCCAGAGTCATACCTAAAGTGTAAATTTTGGGACAGTCTCATACATCCGTTAGTCAAACTGTTAAGTCTCCCGTTAACTGTGACGTGGCGTCCAGGTGGACAATGACTAGGCACCACGTGTCATCTATGTGGAAATTAAAAAAAAAATATATATATATATTTAAAAATAAAAAATAAAAAAATAAAAAAAAACCCACTACCCATTCGTCTTCCCCACCCGACATCCCTTCATCGCCTCCACCCCTCACCCACCGACACCCTTCCCCTTCCCTGATACCCACCCTACCACCAAGCCTTTTCTCCTTCCCAAAAAACCCAACCCCATCTGTCCTCCTCAACTCGCTCCATCTCACTCAGAAATGAAAACCCAGTACGAGTACGAGTTCCAGATCCGCGATGCAGGGACCCACATGGTACGCCTCCATTTCCAGACCTTTAATTCTTTGAAAATGGATTGGAATGATGCTCAATTGGAATGATGCTCCATTTCCATACCTTTAATTCTTTGAAAATGGGTTTGTGGCTTTGACCAACTTTAGAGCTGAAAAAATCCCCATGGTTATGGAATTTTTGATCTGGGTCGATACATAAAGCTTGTTATTGAGGGAGGATAGAAGAGGGAGGCCGACATTTGGGGTTTTTTCTCCTACCTCGTCATCTGCACCTCCGCCGTCCACGTCCTCTCTGCCCACATCACTGATCACCTCCACCACCGAGTAATTTCCCATCCCTCTCTCTGCCTCTCTCTCCATTTTGATTCATAGATTTACCATTTTTTTTAGGAAATTCAAGCGGCTTTGACATTTGGGCTATTGACTGCAATCAAGGTTTGGATTTTTTCAACTCCAACGTTTTCCCCAAATCCCACCCTCCCATCACTCACCCCTTTGTCTTCCCCAAATCCCACCCTCCCAGTTCCCCTTCGTCTTCCCCACCCCCCACCCCTTCCACGTCTCCACTCCTCCATCCTTTTCACCCCTACCCACCGACACCCTTCCTTTCCCTGATACCCACACAGCAGAACCCATTTCATCCCCTAATTTTATCAAGACACCCACCACCCAATTTTATCAAGCTCCGCCATTTCCGACACCAATCTCACCACGCACACCTGAACCCTCCGGTGTTTGAGTCCGACAGCGCCAACCTCTCCCTCCCTCCTCTTCCCCCGTCGTCCGTTCCCTCGACCTCCTCAACGCCAACCCAGAAGAAGAACAAAAAGAAAAACCTAGAAGAAGAAAAAGAAAAAGGAAGAGGAAGAAGAGAAAAAAGAAAAAAACAACTGAAACTGCAACCCAGAAGAAGAAGAAGAAGAAGGAAAAAAAAAAAAAAACCTTCATCTTCCCCAGATTCGAAGGAAGAAGAAAAGAAAAAAAACGAAATATGCAACCCAGATTCGGAGGAAGAAGAAGTAGAAGAAGAAGGAAAAAGGAAAAAAAATTAAAAAAAAACTGAATCTGCAACCCAGATTCAGAGGAAGAAGAATAAGAAGGAAGAAGAAGAAGAAGAATAAGAAGAAGGAAAAAGGAAAAAAAAAAACCCGAATCTGCAACCCAGATTCGGAGGAAAAAGAAGAAGAAAACCCACCCCTAAAACCCAGAAGAAGAAGGAGGAGGAGGAGGAGGAGGAAGAAAAAAAAAAAACAATCAGGAACCCAATTCGTCCCCTCGAGGAAGAAGAAGAAGAAAAAAAAAAGTAGATGATTTTTTTTTCAAAAACTTTTGGCGGGAAAAAATGTAGGTACATGGTTGTGGGGAAAACGTTGGCGGGAAAATGTTTTTTTGAACCCCTAAAAAAAAATCCACGTGGACCCACGTGGCGCTCAGTTATTGTTCACATGGGCGCCACATCATCACTTAACTGGAAACTTAACAGTTTGACTAACGGATGTATGAGACTGTCCCAAAATTTACACTTTAGGTATGACTCTGGGATGAAAAAAAATTGATGTACTAAATGTTGAAAACCACGAAACATGAGGGTAGTAAACAGTCTTTTGCCCTTTATTTTTTATGTTTTAACAAACGATATTATATACACTAAAAGAGAGGAAGTGTGATTAGTCTCATAATGAGCTAACAGTAGTGTGGTTCTAAACTTCAGCAAATATTAAATTAAAATATGCATCTATAAACATCTTTATACGTTTTACGCATAAACCCTAGTTTGTAGGTTTTTAGCCTTTCCCGTTGCCTCCTCTCTCTCCTCCCTCAATTGTAATGTTGTATTTGATTCTTCTCGAGATCCAAGGAAAATTGTGTAACTGTAAAACTATTTTCTCTAAAGGATATTGATAGGAGACTAAATTTTTAAATTAGATTTGCAAAACAAATTATGTATCATTAATAAGAAATAACATGTTAATCGACATTTAATTAATAATCTAATCATCAACAACTACATCATTAATTTGGTTTACACAATTTGGTTTAAAATTTTGGTCTCCCTAGCATTATCCTTCTCTAAATTATAGGAATCTTTTGGTTCATAAAGTCCCCCCTCTACCCCTCCACCCCTTCCCCCTCCCACCCCTCCCACCCCTCCACCCATCTGACTTATCAATAGAATCAGTCTCTGACGTGAGCAATTGATATGAAGAATAACATGCTCCGAACTTTTGGAGTTCAGATCCAGGCCTGGCCCAGGCCTAGTGCCACCAGGGCAACTGTCCAAAGCCCAAAAATGAAAGAAGCACAAAAAAAAAAAAAAAAAAACCGAAGTAACTAGGTATTAAAAAAAAAAAAAATATAACCAGAGCCTAAGAGGCTGGAGGGCAAAGCCCAAGTTTGACAAAAGATGAAAAAAGGGCCCAAGTTTTGGGCATTAAAAAATCATAACAGGGACCACTCGGTCCCATTAACCCTAACTTCCAACAAATACATTCACCCTTTACTGATTCCCTAACCCCCTTTGTTCCCCATTTCCCCCACTATCCTGCCGTCCCAGTCCCACCCTAACTCCCTTTTCTTTTCTCTCAATACTCAATTCCTTAACGGAAGAAAATATTTCAGTCAATGGAAGGGAAGATGATGAAGGTCGAAATCCACGGATTGGTGGGAATATGATTCTTTCAACTATTTTCGCAATAGAAGAACCTGAAAGGAATCTTGGAATGCATTAGAAAGAGAGAAGCATATGTGATATAAAGGTAAAAATAATTGTACCTTCTATATAAACAAAAAGAAGCTTCAAATGTTGCAGGTGTGAAAGAAGTCCTAGAGATCCAAGTAAATCATATAGTTTAAAACTTTGGGTTGAATAATGGCCGGTTATGATCACAACTATAGATCTAGTTACTCTAATGGCACGGGAGGAGGACTGCACACCAATAAATGGAACAAGACAAGCTATGCAGATGATGAGTGCCACACAATCATCGTTGGTGCCGGTGGAACATGAAGACAAGCCATATTAGCCACTATGACTCAAGATAGGCTAAATGGATTAGCAATCTTATACATTGAAAATGATGAGATTGAAGACATGGAGAATGATGATATAATTGATGATTTTGCTTCAAAAAATGCCAGAAGACAATTTCTTAAAGGTTGAAATTTCAAGGAGCTTTGCTAGGAGTGGTTATATATGATTGTATTTTTTATTGTCGGTGTTTAGGTATTATGTCCCCCCGTTGTATATTTTCTCAAGTAATATAATTTGCACATGAGGGTCTAGCCCCCCCAGCTTCGACTAGGTTCCAGCTCTTGTTAAATATTTTTTTTTAAGCATATGTTTCCATATTAAAAAATGGCACATTTTGAGTTTTCGCACTGGGCACCCAAAAACTCAGGACCGGCCCTGTTTAGATCGATATAACATGAGTGCTCTTAGTTTCTTTGTTGTCCATGGCCGAAATTAAATTAAAAACTTAAAGTTGAAGATTTTTTTTCTTGGAAATTCTTATTACATGAAAGGAAGAAGAAGGCGTTTTATTTTTATCGATTTACAGGCATATGGTACAAGATACTCAAAGAATTAAACTTTTCTTTTTCTGAGGATCATGGGAGAGCGGGAGAGCAGGTGAAAGGTTCCTACGGTCAAACAGTTACAGCACTAAGTGCAGATCAAAAGTTAACACATTCCATGTCACGTAGTCAGTTAATATGGTCACAATTGACATTTTTTTTGATAAAATTAGAGGGAATTTATAGTAATTTTGCGTGGAAATAGGGAGATGCAGTTTCCATTTGTAAAAAGTTGGTTAACTAGCTAGCGTGGAAAGCTAAAGAATGAGATTGAATGGGGTGGCTTGCATTTCGCATGCTCTCTTTCTTTGCCAACAGAAACCCAAAGCGGGCATGCAAATGCATGGCACAGAGAAGAGACCACATGTCAATGGAAAAATGAAACAAAAAAGCTCCATTCTTGTTTAACTCTTTCTTTTCTATATCAGTCATGTTATCCTCATTGCTCCTCTCTGGCCGTACAACTTCAGAGATTAATCCGGATCATATATATGCCTACCACGTTGATCTCTTACCCTCTACATTTCCCTTTTTTTTTCGGGGGGGGGATACAAAGAAGGTCTAAAGCAGGAACAAGGGCGGGGAAGGGCGATAGTCGAACTCTGACCATGAATGTGGGGGTGTACGTAGTGCTCCATCACTGAAGTTGTTAGCCCCACTTAACCCCCTACATTCTTGTCAAACGGTATTAATTCTCTCATATTCTCGAATTCTTGCTTTAGATTAATCCTCAAAATCTTCAACCTCCATGGTTAATTACCCTTTTTTTCTTTCAGTAACGATCATGTTAGTTTCATTCTAAATGATTTTCATGCGTGCTTAGTTTCATTCTAAATGATTTGAATGCATATTAATGACACAATTGTTTTGATTTTTGTAGTTTTTTAATCTGTGTTTTGTTTTGGTGTACAATTACGTTATAGGTAGAGGTATATCCCCCGAGGGGGGCTAGTTTTGAGCACCTTGTGATATATATACACAAGTGCTTGACGGATCTACTACCCCTTGGCGGTCTCAAACACTTGATCAATCCCGTGTGGCACTATGTCTGGAGCTGATGTTGACCAAAACCTTAAACCTGGTAATTACGACAATCCAATTAATATTTGACATGATCTTCATCTAATACTTAAATGGATATATATTTTGATCGATGTTTATGTATATCTGTGATCTTCTGGACGTTGAATTACACACAGTAATTTTTGAGTTCTTTTAATTAGGGTTTCATCTTGTATATATTAGGGATTTGAATATAAATATTCAAATAGTACATACAATACATATTTAGGTTAGGGTTTATCTTTATGTTTAGGTTAGAGTTTGCGTGGAGCAATTGCAAATGGATATATAGAATAGATTCGTTTGCATGCAGGGTAAGAGCCTGTCAATACACACACAAATAGTATTCGCATACGTTTGAATCCAAACTAGTAAACGGTACTAGAATGGCATGAAGGTTCCAGAGAAGAAACTGTAATTCCTCATTCTTCATCTACTTAATTAATATCTTCCTTTTAGTTAAATTAAGAGATAATCTCACAATAAATTACAGGTTATGTTGATAAAAATGCTACTAGCTACGTGAGTCACAAAAGATCTTGCAGTTCTCTTGTTTAACATATATATTTTTCTCAGTAAACATGCTAAAGTAAAGATATCAAGTACCATATTGATGGCATAATTTAAGTTAAATATTAGGGTCAATAATATAACTATATCTCACAGGGCATGAGGTAAACATACGCTATACGAATTCTAGTCCAATATGCAAGTGTAATACCCAAGTTTCAAGCTACATTAGTAGAAAAACTACTTGCGCGACAAAACTCTAGGTGTTGAAGTAGTTTTCGTCGCACAATACAATAAGGCCATTGTTGTGCGCAATCGTCCCGGCAAAAAAAAAATTGAAAACTTTAGGCGACAAAGATATTCGTCGTGCAAGAGGATTTTGCACGATGAACTGGATAATGCGTCGCCCAATATGTGGGGGGAAATGAAATAAAATGAAGATTTGGCGGCAATTTATCGTGTGACAAACCTTTTCTTGCATGAGGGAAAGCTTCGTCGCAGTGTGGTTCTTGCATGACGAACAATAGTCTTCGTCGTGCAAAGTGTTTGAAATGGTTAGTGAGACATTTAAGCCAACAAGTAAATGCAAACTTTAGGTGACAAATACTTCGTTGTGCAAAGGGTTCACTAGGATTCTTAAAAAATCCAAATCCACTCTTTTCTCCTCATTAATCTCTTCCTCATCTTTTTCCCCAAACCCCCTCATTTTCTTCTCCCCCAAACTCCAAACCTTTCTATCCTACAAACTCCAAAACTTTCTCTTCCCCACATCCCAATTCTTGTTTCCTTTTTTCCATTACTTTCTTCGTCGACAATCTTCAATTTCCAAGGTAAGTCTTAATATATCCAAATAATGACAAATTTGTTTTGGAAATTAATTTTAATTTTTGACTTGTGTCTCATAAGTGTGAACATTCTCTATGATTAGCTCTCTTCTAGTCTCTTCTTAGACCAGCCCCAACCCTTGAACCTAAACCTAAATATTTAGGTTCACAAAAAGACACAATTTAGGTCTTTGAAAAGTGAATGTCACGTAACCTTCAAGATCTAAAATTAAGGACCCAAAATGTATTAGTTGTGGTGGAATGGTTTTAACCAAGGTTCTAAAAGACCCTCGGACTAGCACCTAGGCGGGGCCAAGGCAAGGGCCTAGGTGGACTAGGTGAATTTAAGTAAATTAATTATATATCGTAATAAACTGCAAAATTGAATGACTTAGATTGTAAAGTATTAAAACATAATGAAAGCATTAGAAACAAGCATATAATTCATGTTCACCTAAGTATTCAACAAGTCTCCTACAATTTATTGAAAAAATTAAAATGCAAAATGAAAGTTATCGATTTTTGTATAAGTGAGAGTTGTGACCTATGCAAGTTTGGGCGGGCTAGGCGGGTGGTTAGGTGGTCTACACGGTTTAGGCAAGCGCCTAGGTTGTCTAGGTGGGTGCCTAAGCAGGCCTAGGCGCCCCTTTCTTAATTTTCAAATGCCTAGGGGTTAATTGGTGCAGCGGTCATCTGCCTAGCACTTAGGTGAAGCCTAAACGGCGCTACGTGGGAATTTTTAGAATAGTGGTTATAATCCTACTTTTTTTTTGGGAAGGATTTTTTATTTGTAGCTTTGAGAAATGTAATTTTAATTTAATTTTACGAATGTTTTAAACTAAAAGAAACTAAATTCTGACAAAATTTATCAAAACCAAACAAACCACAACACTCAACCAATCAACCAATTTATTTTAAAGTGGATCTGCTATAAAAGATTATTTTATTATTTTGACAGTTGGATTTTTACTTTTACAGTTGGATTTGATAAAAAACATGACCCGTTAGATGCAAAAAAAAAAAAAGGATTTCAATCTGGACCGTTGAACACCAACGGACAAAAATCGAACGGCCATTGAGGCCCATAAAATGTTAACGTTTTGTAACTGGGTCCCCTTGCCAGTTGGGGCCCATCTATCGGCTAATATAGTTCATCATCAGCATTGTTTTTTTAAAAAGTGTGTGGCCCCCAAAAAATTTGTTGGGTTTTAGTTTGGGTCCAACGCCTAAGGGCTGGTTTGGTATTGCTGTGTTTTGAAAAAAAACTGCTGTGAGAATAAGTGACTGTGCTGTGAGAATAAGCGGCTATGAAATAAATTAACAGAGTGTTTGATAAACTTTTTTATAAAAGTGCTTTTGGAAAAAAAAAAAAAACAGTCTAATAGTGGGTATTTTCATTAAAGAAGCACTGTAGCTCCGTGTGCTTTGAAAAAAAGCCAGTTTTCCAAAGCTGCAAATAGCAGCTTCAGCTTTTTTCTTTGATTTCAGCTTATTCTCACAGCAGCTTCCAAAATAAGCCTTTTTTTTCAGTTTACCAAACACCTAAAACCCTCACAACTTTTTTTCATGAGTGCTTTTTTTTTAAGCACCTCACTCCCAAACTAGGTCTAACCTTTTGGGGCTAGGTCTCCCCATTGAATTGCATTTTTTGGGATTAAACCCAAATATTTGAATTTGCGTCTCTCCCTTGAAATTGGTCTTAGCATATACTATGATGAGACATTTCATGTTAAGTAAAATGCTTGTTGACTGGCCACAGTGTTCATCGGGGTGGTAACTACTTCGTTCACATAAGTTGTTCGACAAAGTGCCTGAGAGCCTTGGCATCGTCTTTGCATGCATTGCTGTCGGTATCTAGTGATAGACTTTCTTGAGTATGTTGACATCTGTTGACAGACTCGTTCGAAAGTTGTTGGCATTTGTCGACATCCACAATAGCTTGTCAGGGGATTATGGCCCACTAGCTCTTTGACGAAATGACACATTAAGAATTTACGTGTTGTTTTCGTCCAACACTAGAGGTATACATGTCCTACTTTACTATCTTGGTGTTCAAAACTTAAATTTCTCATTTTGTTAGGGCCTGTTTGGTACTGCTTTTATGAGAAGTACTTTTTTTTTTCTCATAATTTATTTCGTAGAAATCCTAGTGCTTCTTAAGAAAGCATTTAAAGTATTGCCTAATATTTATGTGCTTCCAAAACGTGCTTTACGATGCAAAAACACTTTTAAGATTTACTATCAAATTGGATCAATAACACATTTAATTATCTAAAAGCGTTGTTAGCTATTCAAATAACAGTCTCAAATTATCACATGACAACATCATCATTGTAATAAGGCTTAAATGGTAAAATGGTCCATTTGTTTTAGTCAGTAGGTCAATTTAGTCCATTTGTTTTCAATTTGGCCAATTTAGTCCTTGAGTTGATCTCGATTAGCCAATTAACGACATTTCCATCTAATTTCTGTAAAAATTTATAAATTACTATAAACTTATTTATAATATTATATTTACTTGATTTAAAATATTTAAAAATGAAATACAATTAAAAACTAAAAGAAAAATTATTCTCCACCCAACTCGCCCGGCCTCCTCCCTAACATTACCTCCTATCTTTTCTATGTCACAACCTTAATAATTTTTCAAATGGGATGTTTTATTTCTCATTAATTCGCATTTTTATGTAAAGTAAAAAGGATAATTATATCTCTTATAGCTTTTCTTATAAATTTTTTAATAAAGATTGAATGAAATGACCTTAATTGGTTAACAGAGATAAAAACATGGACTAAATTAACCAAATCAAAAACATAGAAACTAAATTAGTCATATAACCATAACACAAGGAGTCAAGGACCATTTTGACATTTAAATCTTGTAATAATTTGGCTAATTCGAAACAATGCATCACAAAAGATGTAATAAAAATACAATAATTTGAAGAATATAACTTACGACTAGATCATAGCAAAAAACAAAAGAACAACAGATTTCGCGCGCGTGGGGCTGCGTTGACGCCGCTTTGATCTCGTTTCCATGCGCCAGGAGCGGCCTGTGAAATCCACGCGCCACCTTGTGGCATTCAGACCACCTGTAACGTAGGAAAATGTACCTTCCTCCATGCCTTGGTCTCCTTATTGTGGCTGAGGAGGGGAGGAGTGCAGTTTGGGATCCATCAACCACCATGTTTGGAGGTCATGGATTCAGATTTTTGGTTTCAGTCCCATACATTTTTGACAGAAGAATATCAAGATTTGATGTCCTTGATAAAAAAAACTCAAAGCAGCTGGGTGAGTTGAAACCTGAAAGTCACTATTTTCTTTAGATATTTATAGAGAAAATTGTTCAAGAATAAACCTTTTACTTTACAAGTTGATATTTTCTTCTTTAGCCAAAAATAGTACAATGGAATCTAAAAAAAGATATTCTTTTTGTTGAAATTGTTTTGGGTTATATTCATAATTTCATAGTTTTAGTTTGATTGATTTGATTTGCCAGAGGAACATATTGGTTTGGTTTCTCCCAATTCATATGAATTTTGTGTTTTCTATGTGAATTTTGTTTGCATTTTGTTCGGAAATCCGATAAAATTGGAACGATATAGCGAAGATTAACTGTCTACCAGAAGATGGAAAAGAGAGAGAAAGACCCATTTGTGTTTGTGGGTCAATTTATTTTGATTACTTCGGTGTGCAGATGGGAACTCTGAGGACGAGAGGAAAACAAGGCTTGGGTCTTTCAAGAAGGCAGCAAACATGATTACAAACTCCTTCAATAAGGGTCGAAGGAACAGTAAAGTAATGTCTTTCCCTATGGAGGACGACATTGATGCCGAGGAGCTCAAGGCAGCTCAGGAATTCCGGCAAAAACTTCTTTCGGAAGAACTACTGCCCTCGAAACATGACGATACTCATATGTTGCTAAGGTTACCTATTCTCTGTTTTGATTGGCCATAACAATTTTTTATGCCCGAGTTGCTATATCCGGTTATGAATAGGTTGTTTGTTATACTGTTGTATGATGGTGCAGATTTTTAAGGGCCCGGAAATTTGATGTTGAGAAAACAAAGCAAATGTGGTCTGACATGCTCCAATGGAGGCAGGAATACGGTGCTGACACTATTATGGAGGTAGTTTTCAATGCTTATGTTGAACTTGGAATACGGTGGAGATTGGTTTTGTTGGAATAGCTATTGTTTGTCTGAAATTTTTCCTTTTGTTTTTTCGCTAAGGACTTTGAGTTCAAGGAAGTCGATGAAGTCTTGAAATACTATCCACAAGGGCATCATGGAGTTGATAAGGATGGACGGCCTGTCTACATTGAGAAACTGGGTCAAGTCGATTCTAATAAGCTGATGCAAGCAACAACAATGGACCGGTATGTAAGGTACCACGTACGGGAGTTTGAGAGGACCTTTATCTGTAAATTCCCTGCCTGTTCCGTTGCAGCAAAAAAGCACATCGATCAGAGTACCACTATTCTTGATGTCCAAGGAGTGGTATGTGAAAACTCTCTTAATATTGATTAATTGGAGATATCCAATTATTCTATGGAGAAACTTGTATTCTAAGTCATTTATTAAGGAGATCTTCTTGTTAGATCTAACTATTGTGGTGTCAAACATGATGGGTTATATTTATATGTTTACTTGATCCGCAGGGGCTTACAAGTTTAAATAAATCTGCAAGGGAACTCATCCAGCGCCTTCAGAAGGTTGATGGTGACAATTATCCTGAGGTATCCTGTAAAAAGCTGTATGATTTCAAGTTTTGCGTGAAACAAGATTCTTGGATTGTTTTCCTGTCATGAAAGGTAGTTTTCATGTTCTGTGGTGCTGATTGAACTTTTTTTTAACGTAGACCCTGAACCGTATGTTCATCATCAATGCTGGTTCTGGATTTAGGCTCTTATGGAACACTGTCAAATCTTTCCTTGATCCCAAGACCACTGCAAAAATCAATGTAAGCTTTCATCCCTTCTTCACTCTAAACTAGTGAAATTTTTTATCTAGTACTGGTGCTAAAGTTGTTGATATTTTGCATCAGGTTCTGGGAAATCAATATCAGAGCAAGTTGCTTGAAATAATTGAGGCCACGTAAGTATCGTTCTAGGAAAACTATTTTTTCTTCTATCCACTTCTTCGTCTTGCTTTACATTTCTTCGTCTGTATCTTGTTCAGTCTGAGCTAACCAAGCTTCCTGTTATAATACTCTTCGTTATGTTGAACCTGCAGTGAGCTACCAGAGTTTTTGGGTGGTAGTTGCACTTGTGCTGATAAGGGTGGTTGCATGCTCTCTGATAAGGGCCCATGGAACGATACAGAAATAATCAAGGTGATTTTCTACAGTTCGAATATGAAATAATTCTTGACCCGTTAACAACTTGAGCTTTTAGGAAAATGGAAAATCAACAGCCTTAGTTTGAACGCCTGCAATTACAACCTTTCAATATTAGTGTTGGAGAGAGGCCATATGTGAGGGAGAGTTTTGGAATTAAATATATGTTGTCCAACAGTATAACAGCTTAGCCTTTGGGGATAGTGGTAAACCAACTGACTTTATCAGCAAGTAATTGAATTTTTTTTTATCCTAATTTGTATTGTAATGTGAAAAATGATCTCCAAATCTGTTATTTTGATGAGGCAGATGGTTCAGAGTATTCATGAGGCCAAATGCGCAAGCAACAAATCATCAGGCGATCTGGAGGAGAAAATATTGGAAGAGGAGAAGAAAATATCTGAAGACGAGACGAAAGTCTCTGAAGAGGAGACTAAAGTCTATGAGGAGGAGACAAAAGTTTCTGAAGAGAAGTTAATCCCCGAAGACGCGAAGGCTTGCACAAACGTACTCAGACCTTGGCTCAAGTTGCCTTTTCATTTTTGTGTGTTTATGGCCTATCTTCAAACCTTCTTGTCTCAGATTTTATAAAATTCTCAGTTTCCTGATGTTGATTTTGTTGCTATTTTCTCTTGGTATGCTACCACATGAAGAGAATGGATTCTTTCTGCTCAGATACGTTTTTAGAGGCTGAAACGCACTCAGACCATCTCTCTTCTTTGCCTGAAGAAGTAAGCAGGGCCCTTTATCTTTTTTGCATATTTATCAATCAGTTAACACTAACTCTCTAACTGTCTTTTTTGAAATATTTAGTCTTATTATAGTTCAACTTTGCCTCCATAGGGAGAAAATTCTGGACATGGCACTTGCCGGGCCTTATTATATGATATGCTCATTTGCTTCATCTTGTGCAGCTTTTAACTCCGAGAATGTATCCGATGGGATATGACGATGTTGATTCAATGGTTTGCAAGGGAACTGAGAGAGAGGCAGAAAGGCTGAACGCTGCTCTCAATCGACTCAGTGCCTTGGAAAAAGAGCTGTCTTCAACCAAGCAAGTAATCATCTTGATATTCTTGAATTCTTTTATTGAAGTGTGCATACCAGAAAAAGAAAGATCCAAAGATCCAAATCAAGACAACAATAAATGTAATCATATCCATTTCTTTTTGTGCGAATGGTTTTCAAGGTTGAGACGCAGAAAGAAGAAAAGCTAAAGGCTGCTCTTGACCGCATCAATGCTTTGGAACAAGAGCTGACAGAAGCCAAGAAGGTAATGTCTTGATATTATTCAATTCTATTATTGCAGTTAAAATTGAAGCAAGAAAAGGAAAACTTATACGTTTTTTTGTTGTTTGTTTTTTTTTTTTTAGGCACTGGAGGAAGCCCGTCTTAAACAAGAGGAGCTTCTAGCCTCTGTCGACAAGGAAAAGAAATTTGTATGTAACTAAATATCTAATACTTGCTTAGCTTATTTGTATCTCAGATCTATTGCAAGTTTATATTTAGACCATCTTGCGTTTTGGACTCTAATTGCAGAGCTTATTCTGTTGGTGACATGATCGATCTAAAAGCATTTATCTAGTGTGGTGGATTGAATGGCTCCGGCTTGTGTGGTTCTCAGGAGGGATGAAATAGAAATGCATGTTATGTGTGTTTCACTATTTGGAATGACGGGAATTCTACCTTGCCTATGGTTTATAACAGCAGGCATTGTCATTAGTTGAGGTGTTCCAAATTAGCAACTGAAAACCATCCTCCGGAATATGCAGAGTACTCCTAGAAAAAAGTAAGAGCCTCCTCCCGGGTTGTTTTATAAGATCAATGTATATAGATGCAGCTATCAAGGAAAGGAAAAACATGCACCTAGGAGTTGGAAGAACTATTAGAGACTCACAGGACGCGGGGTTGGCAGCTAACGAAAAACCATTAGAAGGGTATACTTTTCAACAAACAAACAAGATAACTATAGAACTACAGGGCTATTTGGAAAGGGAAACAATACAATTCGCAGAGGATATCGCAGGATTTGGCTGCGGAACAGGATTTAGTTTAATTTGGTTTGCAATTGTATGTGATTATGGAGAACATATGGATGGAGGAGAGTCCTCTGTGGCTCTTTCCGTACATTTCAAGTAATTCTTCGGCAATTGTAATGTCTTCATATAAACAGAATTTCAGTTTTGAGATGAAAGAAAACTAATAATTAGGATCTAGCGCACAGTTTCCACTCATCTTTTGTAAAAAAGGAAAAACTTGTATCAAATATTTGATTAGATGCGGTTTTTAGTTTCTCTACGCTGGCGTTTTTGTTCTTGCTTGCTTGGTTTGACATGCTGTTTGTACATAACCTCTTGATTCCTCGCTTCCCTCAACAGTTCTCGCTTCCTTGGTTGCCAAGAAAGTGAACCGGAATTGGCATTGGAGCTTCTTCGGTGCTATGAACAAAATTGGGTGTCTAAGTTCAGAGGTTCACTGTACCAGCTGCAAATCCTTCGATGTTGACGGCGAATGATTCTGCAAACGTCTTTCTCAAGCTATGTGATGAAGTACTAACCCAAAATACATCCAACTTGAATTAAGTAACATCGGAATGTACCTGGTTCAACCAAGCAAGAGGAAATCATTTAGTATACCTTAAACGCCTAATGCAGAAGCTTTTATTTTTCCATATGATACAGCCTCATCAGGCTGAGCTCCAGAATAACTGTCATCGAATTTGCACTATGTATTGATAAAGACAGCATAATCCATGCCATCAGGAAATCAATTGGCGCTGCAAATGTGACGTTCCGAGGATGATTATTCCCGTCTTTCGTGGAGTTACATGCAGAACTTCACCGTTCATAGCCAAAATATATGTTCAAATTAATGACAGCATGCTTTGTATTTGTGATTTCATTTCTGAAGGTGATAATCAGGTGCTGCAATGACACGGTAACAAGGAGGCTGCGAGGCATTTTACGAGATCTTCCTCTATACCACGAGCAGTTGTGACCAAGACATCCACCATACAGTGCTCCAGCAAGTAACAAATTGTATATCTAACCCCAGACGATACCAAATAAGAACTAAAACCCACAAGAACTCTGGGAAATGTTGAGACTGGATGCACATGTTGTATTCGTTTAACAAAATAAAGGAAAATTGTATATATCGTTTATTTGTCTGCATTTGTTGTCGCAATAAAGATTGGTGTTATTATTTAAAAAATTAAATGAAAGTATCTGGACAAATAGTCAAATATAAATGTGAAAAATATAAAGGAAAAACATGCACATCTACGGGTTGGTATTGGAGCTTCACGGGGCGCGCGACATCTATCGGAAAACCGTTGCAGGGGTATTTGGAAGGACTGCAATACATCTGCGGAGGATATTGCAGGATTTAGCCAAGTCATGCGAAATATAGAAGATGAATCTATGGCTGCGGAACAAGATTTTAGTTTAGTTTAGTTTTCACCTGTACGCGATTATGGATGGAGAGGAGGGTTCTCCGTCGGTCTTTCCGTACATTGCAAGTAATGCTTCTACAATTGTAATATCTTCATATAAATGAATTCCAGCCTTGAGATAAAGAAAAATAGTACGTACTTATGCTCAACTTCGCAGTTTCAAATCTCGTGCGCTTCTCTTTCCTTTGCTTGTTTGACACTGGTTTTCTCCAATAGAGTTCTTTTACCTTAGTTTTGGTTTTTAAACATTAGTCCTTGCAAAAGATTAAAATTTTGAAAAAACCTGGTGCTAGATTGCATATTCAATTTAATCCCTTGATGTGTACTTTTATTAAAATTTATATTCAATTTTCATTATTTAATGTGTATTTTTATTTAATCTCTCCACATTAAATTTTAATTTTATTAATATGCGCATATTTAGTTCTTTAATTATAAATGAACATAAATGCGCAAATATTAAAAGAAACTGGTGATACAAAAATATGTAATACATAAGTGTACAGAAATGACTGTACCGAAATATATAAAATTGACTTCTTTGTACTAAAATGTTTGTACCTATATATTTATACCTAAATGTTTGTTCCGAAATATATCATAATGAACCTAAATGTATGTACCAAAATATATTATATTGAATTAATGTACCTATATGTCAATACCGAAATGTATGTACCAAATTGTACATACCAAAATGCATTATATTGAATTAATGTACTTACATATTTGTATCGATGGATATACTGAAATAATCAAATGTATTAATGTACCTAAATGAAGAACATACAAAATTGTTATCGAAATATATATTATAAAAAATTAATTAATTTGCTTAAATGTAGACATTAAAATATAGGGAGCCTTACTTATAGAGACACAAATATATACCATATTTCACACAACTTCACACATTTTAAAATATAACAAGGAGGGACAAAAAACCCAATAATAGAAAACCAAGCCTAACCCAAAAAGAAACTGACCGACTAAATTACGGTCCATGCCGTTTGACTATAACCGTTAATAAACAGACATGTTAACCACTACACGACAAAAAAACATAAAAACTAACCGGTTTCCCTTTTCCCTTATTCAATACCCGCGGTTTCATCTTCCCCAAGCCTATCATTTCAAATTCCTATCACTCAAAAGATACTTCCCCAGAAAAAAAAAAAAAAAAAAAAAAAAAAAAACCTTAAAATCTCTATAGTTTCCGACACTTTTAAGCCGGATTTTCAGTAAGTGATTCACAAAGTTCAACCGGATTTCTAGAAAGATCAGTGTTTCAAAGGTTTTCCTACTACTCAAAATCATCATTTTGCATGATTATATTTCGAACTCTGTAAAAAACGAATGGATTATCAAAGTTTTGCATGCATTATCAAGTGTTTTTGCACTTGATTTTACAAAAAATTCAATGTTCCAGTTCGAGAAAAAACAATTTCAGTTTCATTATTTTAGTTTATATGTATACTGATTCTTCAACAACATCTGAAAAAGAAAATGAATATGTGTCTAAATTTTGTGAGTAAAAACATTAACTGTCACAGCCCGTCCCGAGATTTTATTTATCGATCGTGAAATGATGAAAGTACCCTTGATTGTTGTTAAGGTATGTGTGTGACATGTGATGGAATAATGCATATTTTCCTAAGTTTTGGGGAAAAAAATTATGTTGGATTAAAGGTTGTATGTATTTTGTGTGGTTAGGGACTAAAGAAAAAAAAATGGGATTGTGATGTTTTGGTTGGACCACACACGGGACACTCCTCCCTCTCTTCCCCGTGCCCTCTCTCTCTCTTCCCTCTCAATTCACTCTCTCTCTCTCTCTTTTTCGTAACCGTACGGACAAAACCAAGGACCCTCAAATCTTCACAGATCGAAGGTTCTAAGGTAAGAATCGAACTCCTCTTGAGTCCCTGAGTTCAAATATACTAATTTTAGGACTTAAAACCTTCGATATCATCGTGAAATCATAACTCCGAAAATGGGCACTGTTCATGCACACGTAAAATGATAGGAGCATATTTATGCGCCTTAGTTAGTTAGTTCTTATGCATTTATGTTGTGTTTTCTTAGTTAAGTTAGTCTTTTAAGCTATTTTCATGTGTTTTCAGGTTTTAGAGACAAAGTGAGCAAAAGGATGCAATTTGGAGCATTTTGGAGCAAAATTGGGCTAAAATGGAGTTCATGCACATGAAGCACAAGGGATGGACGAATTTGAGGAATTGGTGAAGCTAGGAAGGCGTTTCAAAGTTGAAGAATTGAAGATACAAAGTTTCCTAGTTGAAGAAGGAAATGACTTGAATGAAGGATTCCTAAATGAATTGGGATTCCTAATCACTAATGGAGTCCTAATTGAAGATGGATTCCTAGATATATGAAGTTTCCTATTCAAGCAAGGTTTCCTACATGAAGAAGAAGAATTAAAGCCAAAGAATCAGCTCAAGATAAGGAGTATTATCCAAAACCTCATCCATAACCTTATCTTAGCTTATCTTATCCAATCAAACCTTATCCTATCCTATCTTATCCTTATCCTAAACTATCCACATTCCAGCCACTTAGGAGGGTTTCTAATTAGATTAGGATGCTTAAAATGGGATTTCTAGAAGACCTTATCTTATCCTACCAAGATGACACCTAAGAACCTTTCTAGAAGCCTAAAAATCTACCTTGCATTATCCTTCTAGAAACCACACTTTGTGCCGAATTTTCTACCCTATTTCCTTTAGGATTTTGGTTTCTAGAAGCCTTATCATTTCACACTCTTTGTGCTGCACCTTATCTCCCAATCCCTTTGGGGTTTTGACTTGTTTTCCTTATAGGATTGGATGTTATTATCCTATGCAATTTAGGCCTTTAAAACCTTGTCCTTTGCTACCTAGGAGATGGGATTTTCAGCCTATATATACAACCCATTGCCGCACCCTTTCACTCACCACCCTCTACCAGATTTTCACTATACCATTCACCAATCATCCCTCATTGTGCCGTGAGTTTGCAAGGAGAAGAAGGAAGACAACTTGGAGCCGTGCATGCCATTCAAGACGTTGGATTGTCGGAGCGTTTCTAGGTGTTTTCTATCTTTGTTTCAATGTTTAAATTTATTTATCTTTGTTTGTTTGCGAACATGAGGAACTAATTTCTTTATAGTTAGAGGGGAATTCAAAGCCATGATCATATGTTTTATATGACTTGATTTCTTCCAATTATGATTTCATGAATCGTGAATGTGGTTTACTTATCTATTTGATTGATAACATGTTTATGTATGTTGATTGAGGGTCGACACTTAGTTTGCATGCATGAATTTGATGCTAGAGTATAAGGGAATTTCACCTAATCGTTATTAACTTATATTCATAAGTAGTAAAAGTCGCTAGTAACGATTGTGTTAAGTAAATCCTAGGCAAGAGTAACATGTGTATCCCATAGTTATGAATGCCTCGTCAATGCTTATGATTTCCATTGAACTTAATGATCTTTGATATGTGTCTCTATCATGCGTATTCCATAGTTAGGGTCCTTGATAAGAATAATTTGGTTGTAATGCGTATCCCATTCAATTCAATGAATCTAGGGAAATCTGAGAATTAATTGGTCAATCTAGTTAATTTGGGGCAATGTCATTCATGGTTTGTTGAAAGAGTAATTGGAAATCGAGTCGTATGCATATGTTTCATGTGTGGAGAAGGAACCCTCTAACTAGCATTTCCCCATTCTATTTCATCAAAATCGTTTTCATTAAAGTTTGTTTTTAAAGTTTATGTTTTAAAGTCCAATTTCGTCAAAACCAATCCCTTTACTTTTAAATCTTGTTTTTAGAGTCAAAACATGTTTTCTTTAAGTCTTTTGAGTCTTTGAAGTTCTATTTTCGTCCAAATCACTTGCTAGGTCTAGAATTGTGTCTTTTTGATTGTTTCTTGCTGTTTTTAGTGTTTTAAGTTAGTTTTGAGTCTATTGAGTCTAGTTTAATGTTTTTGAGTCTTATTTGTGTCGATTAGCACCCCTAGTTAATCCCCGGTCTAGAACGATCCCTACTTGCATCATTACTACAATTGTCATCAATAGGGTTTAATTTGTGTGTCAACATAATTTTCACATCATAAAATATTGTGTTTCAAGGAATTTCAAGCTCACAGTGAGCTTAAGGAAGTCCTCACAAGCTTCGGGGTACGTCGTTGGTAGGATTTGGACGTCGGAGGACTGAGAACGGAACTTTTCAATTTTGGCCGGAACTTTCGAAGCTTTTTCCGGTGAATCCCTGGCGAGTTAGGGGTCGAGGCAGGTATGGATGTGTTCATCTCATCATGATCTTCATTTTGATATAAAGAGCGTTGAAAATAATGAAGAAATGAGGAAGTTATGGCGATTTAAAAATTCCCCAGAAACCGGCGACTTTTCTGTGGCCGGCGAAACCAGTCCGGCGACTGGAGGAAAAAGGTGACGTGCGTGGGGGCGCGTGGGTCCGTGCCCCTCCCGACACGTGGGGGAGCGTGCAGCCTAGAAATTTTTTTCTAAAAATACCTCGACATCCGTGACGTCGAGTAGGTCATTGTGGTATATTCATATACCCAAATTGAGCATTGTATGAGAAGTTATTACGAATTATCGGTATGTGCTTTAATTAACGTTTTTATAGTTGTTTCGCATATAGATGATACCTATCCCGAGGACGAGCACATCCAAGGACGTCACGGGGGTTACGACTCTTCGACTTATCAGTGAGTGGGCAGTTATTTTCTGTTATTACCTATATACTACTGAATTTCCCAGAAATTGAATTTAAATAAAAGTATGTTTTTAAAATGCCATGCATGCATATTATGAATTATATGAATTAGTAATTGATGCATATATATATATATATATATATATATATATGAAATGGTGTTGTGGACGCACATGTGAGTATCAGGTGAGTTTTATGTTAATCATATGATTTATTGTAATGTGAATTGTGTTGAGAGCTCATAACCTGTACCCCTGGTGTTAGTGCTTATAATATTCACCACACCGCAAGATCACCTTGGATCCAAGTAGGTGCATGTCGTACAGACCATGAGAGGGTTCCGACATGCTAGTCGTACAGATCACCAGAGGTGGTTCCGACTGGTAGGTGACCTTAGATTATGTGCACAGATGATTGATGAGTGAAGCACTAGAGTGTATTATTAAACCATTCTTGTCGTACAGACTACTTCAGGTAGTTTCGACTTATGTGCAGAGTAGTGCCGTACAAGTCACCGTGGTGACTCCCGTTGGTTTGGATATTGAGCTATGGAATTAACCGTACAAGACCAACTGCAGGGTCTCCGGTTGATTCATTATGTCACCTGTTATATTGATGCATTCTTAATCTGTTATTGACATTTATGGCATGGCATATTTTCTGGGTTTTGATAAAGAATTGTGATTTGAGATATATGAAGATTATATGCATATTATGTTATTTTCTGGGAAAGTATACAGGTTTTACAGCGAGGGGTTAGAAATGTTTTAAATGAAATGATTTTCGAAAAGCTTTGTTTTACTGACCCACTCAATTTTGTTTTGTGCCCCTCCAGGTTCTAGTTAGCAGCTTTGGTGGCCCACGAGGATTCCCACGACATTCTAACAGACTACTCATGTAGGACTCACCTTCGGGTGTTGTAATTCAGTAATGTACCTACTTGACTGCACCTTGTACTTAGGCTCTGAATATGTATGTTTCACACTTTAACTTACTCTAGCACGTTACTTGGTTATTATTGCTAGTATTTGGTTTTTGTTTATTCGTATTTCTCTTATCTATTGCTTCCGCGTCGCACTTTTGGTTACGTCATGCCCATGTGACGGCCAGCACGCCTTGATTCTAGGATCGGGGGGTGTCATTAACCGTCTAGCTTTGATGCTGCACTTTGTAAATTAATTCTGGTTGTACTTTCTGTTTGTAAATTGGTTATGCACATAAATATGTTGTAGAAAAAGAAAAAAAAGGAGTCTGCATCAAGCTTGTGTTAAAACAATTATGTATCTACCTTGTTTGCTAATTTGATGCTGCATCTACTTGTGCGCTAAGTGATGCTGCATCTAGCTTGTCTGCCTAGCATCTGCCCCTTTGCATCTAGTTTGTCATTTATATGACTTCATATTATTTGATTAAAAATTATACTCATTATTGTTTCATTTTTTTATGAAGATGATGCCAAAAGTAAAACATTTTGCAACCAAAAAGAAATCAGCTCCAAAATCTCCTGCTATAAAGCGTCGAGCAACAAATGATAACTATGCTCAAATAAGACTGAATCTCTTTGCATTTGCAGAACTATTACAAGAGCTCAAGCCAAAATTTGATGAAAAACCAGAAGTATTGACATTCATATATAAGTCACCTTTTGGTAGACTAGTGGAAGCTTACATAAAAAGGTGAATTAAAAATGAAAAAAATCAGACTGGGATGTCATACATATAGTGACCTGGTATGATACTGAAAAAGAAATGTTCAAATTCAAAAAGGGATATTGAAAAGTAAATGTTGATGATGTCCAATGCATATTTGAGATCCCAAGGCGAGGCAAAGAAGCCCCTCAGTCAACAAGAGATTCAAGAATCCTAAAGCCGAAAGAAAACAAATTTGTTGATAAATACTTCTCATAAATGACAAGAATCGGTATCAGAGAAATTGCACAAGCAATTCAAGTTGCATTTGATACTAGAACAACAGAAGGGGATAAAGATGCAGCCTGCCTTGTAATTCTATATTTGCTTAACACAAATCTGCTTGGGAGCTTAGCAGGGAAACTCCCTTGGAGTTTGGCCAAGAATTACAACTTCATCCATAACATAAATCAGTACAACTGAGCCAAGGAAACAGCAAGATACTTGATGAAATCAATCGATAGAATACAGAAGAGAAAAGGAGACAAACAACCAACCATTAGTGGCGCTGTTGTACTTTTACTGGTAAGCAAACAAAAACTAATAAAACAAATCAATTTATGTCTTATTTTACAAAAAATATATAAATCTCTAACTTCTATTTTGTCTACAATATTGAATTTTTTATCACACCACAATCATCAAACCAATAGAAGGAAAGGATAAACGCTTGCCAACAGCAGTGAAGTGGGATTTGGCAATTCTACATGAAAAAATATATAAAAAAGCAAATGAAAATTTGGAGGTAAAGCTGATACTGCATATACTTTTATGTAAAACATGATTTTACATGTACTTTGTGTGAAAATATATTCTGCATGTGCATATTGTGTGTTGTTTTCAAACAAAGCATAAAAAAACATAACTCTTTAACCTTTAACAGATGAACAACGAAAACAAATTGAGGAGTCAGTTGAACAACGATAAGAAGATAATGATGACAACTTTGTCAATCCTCCACCTACATCAAAAAATAGGAACATGGAAAAGCAAGTAGCTAAGAAGGGACAAAAAGCCAAGGAAGCTAAAGCGTAAAAAAAAAAATTAGTGCTTCAACATGAAGATCCTGAAGAAGATGAAACAGTAGTGGGACCTAAGCAAGTAGCCAAGAATGATGAAACTGTAGTGGCACCTAAACGTCTAAAAGGTGATGCTGATGATGAGATGATTGACGTTCAACAACAAGAAGAGGATGATGATTGTGAAAGAACTATTTCAAATGTGCTGGAAAAAGGAAATGTTCAAACAGATGATGAAAATATTCAAATGACACTAGCTGCGTGGAAGATAAAAACACAAAGCTAAGACAAGCTAAAGAGTCAAGACGATGACCCAGCACACAAAATAGTAAATCCAAAAACAAGCTAATTCTGCTTAAAATTTGTGTTTATATTTTAAATAAAATCATGAGTTTGCCGTAAAAAAATATTAAAATGCTATCAACTAAATGATTCTGGTATAATTGATGCTACATACAAAGTCTGGTATAACTGATGATGCATACTAATTTTTTTATCACTGATCTTAGATACTAATTCTTGTATAAGTAATAATGCATGCTAAAAGCTTATATAAGTCTGTATAATTGATGATGCGTACTAAGTTTGTATAACTGGTGATGCATACTAAGTCTGGTATAACTAATGCTGCATACTAATTTTTTATCACTGATTTGGATATTAATTCTTGTATAAGTAATAATGCATGCTAAAAACTTATATAAGTAATAATGCACACTAAAAAAAGTGTAAAAGCAATGATGCATACTAATTCTTGTATATCTAAAATAATAAATAATAAAATTTAATTCATATTCTTGATTCTCCTATAACTGATGCTGCATGATTATTCTACTATAACCTGAAACTTTGTGATTATAATCCATAACTGATGCTACATAATTATTATGCTATAAAACTGAAGCTTTGTCATTATAATCCATAATTGATGCTGCATACTAAATCTTTGTATAAGTAATAATAATCCATAATTGAAGCTTTGTCATTATAATCCATAAATAATGCTGCATACTAAATCTTTATCATTTAATTCTTGATTTTGAATACTATCATGAGGAAGAGGGTGGAGAACAAAATGAAAATGAAGATCACTTTGACACACTGGCTAATAGTTAGAGTATCTTTGGCATCCAAATTCCAAATGAGCAAGTCCAAGATGACCAAAATGTTGCACATGATTCTGCCTATCCAACTATTGAAAATGAAGAAAGAAATGCGGACATCACATACATGGACACGATAGTAATGTGATTAATTTCCAAACAAAAGAGGCAGTACAAAAGAGGCTCCAAGTACATAAATTCCTCGTGTTAGAAGTGGCAATGCAAAAAGAACCTCCAAGTACTTCAATCCAAGAATCAGTTCTTGTAATACAAGAAGATGCAATGAAAATAATGGCTCCAAGCACCTTAGTTCCTCAAATCGTAGTTCACCCACATGGACAAGAAGTAAATGCAGAATCAATCCATCCATTATCAGTTCAAGCTAAGGAACAAGAAGGAAATGCAGCATCTATTCCTCAACTACCAGTTCACCCTGAAGTGTCGACAATCAAGACAAGCAACAAACATTCTATGAATGGCTTCTTGCTCCATTTATGGGTGAAGAAAGATGGGAATGTGAAAATTCAGAAGAGGAATTAACACAAGAAGAGCTCTCTCAAAGACAAATAGATCCTGCAGAGTACTGGAAATGAGAGAAAAACTTCAGCTTCAGATGTTGAATAATGCTATTAACACATGTCACTTCAAGAATTCTGTTATTGAGAAATTTTTTGAAGAGAATGATGCTTTGCAAAACGATAACAATGACTTGCAAAAACAAAACAAGAAGTTAGAAAAAGAGAAAAAAAAATTGGAAAAACAAAAATGACGAAGCCAAGATGAAATAATTAAAGCACAGTTTGGGGAAACAATTAAACGAACAAATGGAGTTACGTGAAATCTTTATACCTCTTCTAAATCATGAACACTACACATTGCTTGCGTTCGACATAGAGGAGAGGCATTTCAATTTTGACAACTCTAAAAGAAAAAACCTCCAAGAATGTGAAACAAACATTCACAATGACAATGCATATAAAGTGGTAAGTCTAAATTTATTATCGCTTATATTTTCAGTGATTTCTGAGTACAATTTTCAAATATACACTTAATCTGTTCTGTATACAGGTCAAAATGGTTGAAGAATGGTACAACAGTAGAGACAGATTATTCAATTTGTCATTAAATGAAAGGGAAAGTTCAACAAATGACTACATTCGAATGAGCCTTACAAATTCAACTTTTGAGATGGATGAAGATAAAAAATGTCCAATTCAGCTTGGATCGTAAGTATAATTGTCTATTTTGATTGTTTTAATTGAATTACTATTCTTAGTTACATATTTAAGGTTAAAGTAATTTTTGCAATGAATAAGATAGTAAAATGATTATAACTAAATATTAATGTTGGAATCCTTAAAATTTGTTGATTATGAATAAATGTTCAATGATAAAATGATTGTACACCAACCATTAGATTCCATATAAAATACTAATTCTGCATACTGAATGAGTCTACTATAACTGATTTTGCGTACTGAAACTATATCCTTCAATAACTCAAGTTGTATATTTAGTCTGCTTTAATTGATGTTGCATGCTAATTCTATTTTTCCATAAATGATGCTGCTAATTCTATTATTCCATAACTGATGCTGCATCAATCTACTTTAACTGATGATGCATGCTAATTATGCAAACTTATTTTACAAAGATGATTGTGGTGTATTTGTGCTGTACTAAATCTGAAATATAGCAAAAGGCAGAAAGGTGAAAATGTCCTTAACCAAGCGGGAAATCAACTGTGCGCGCTATGATATTACATCTCAAATAATACATTATAGATTGAGCTAGAGCATGAAGTTTGAGGAGCAAAAAAAAGCAGCTGAAGTAAAGGACAAACACAAACCATCTTGAACACATGAATGCTAGTGTTGATCCAACATAACAACAAAAGAGTTCCTAACCCCCCCCCCCGGGAACATCAAACACATTATCAGATGTACTAATAATCCAATGATTACCTTCTTGAACAAAACCACTAAGATCATCTTTATATATATATATATATATATATATAAAACAAAGAAAACCACTTTTTTGAAACACGTCTCATGTCGGACATAATGACCATCATCCTCTCCCTAATTGATTCAATCAAATAAAGAATAAATATCCAACGCTATTCAGAAATCATTGCGTTAAATGATTATGCAGTTTCATTATTCATTTCGTCCCACCGATTTCCTAAAAAATGTATAATAGAATAATGCTCTTTTGGAAGATCATCTAAAAATGAATTGGAAATATCTCCGTTAACACTTTTCATTTTCTCAATATTCCTATCAAGATCTTCAACACTACATCCATATGCACAATTTTGGAAATACTCACACAACTGATCATTCAAAAACTTATTACCTGCACATCACCTCTCTAAATTTTCCGTCAAATGTATAATGCAGAAACCATAAAAAGCAGTAGGGAAGTAGTTTCGAATAGCATTCAAAAGCTCATGATGTTGGTCAGTAATAAACGTGATCTTCCTTCTTTGGTAATTTAATATTCGAGCAAAATGTTCAACACAACACTCTAATTGTCTTCATTTTCTATGTCAACAATACCATAATATACAGGGAAAATCTCTGTATAGAAAAAAAAAATTAATAATTATATCAAAAAACAGGTTCTGCACATAACATTACTGATGTTGCACATTAATAATTGATGCTGAACAGTTTTGTAAAAACTGATGCTGCAAAAAATGCTGCATAGAAAAGAATAAACTGAGTCATTAATCAGTTTTGTAAAAACTAATGTTGCACAAATGCTAATCAAAAGTTCAAATCCTTTGATGTATATTGGGGGGGGGGGGGGGCAACCACCCCTCCCATAACTTTATGTTGCACATTAATTGATGATGCACGTTATTAAACTGATACTGCACGTTTCCAATCATTCCTAGTGAACTCGAAAACAAAACCAACCTCAATAAAGTATTGAGTAAGTTTTCTACAAAACTCAACTGCATCATTTTCATAACTTTGACCTTTATAAGAAATATAACTATGCCACTCATTTGTTGCATAATGGTGAGGTCCATAAGAGTCATACTTACCCAAAAATTGGTTCTCATCTCCAATACTAGTAACTTCACTTAGGCAAGACAACATACTACTAATAGAAACAATAGACATCTCCTTCTTAGCTTGAACATAAACATGAACAACTAGATTTAAAATCAAGTTATTCACCAATAGAAGAGTCTAAATATCTTCATTGCACTCTAATAAACAGTTTGGTTCACCTCTATCTAATCAGTATTTCAACAGAAAGCCTCATGATGACAAACTTGGAAACCTAAAAGTTAATTACCTACACAAATCCTCATAACTAGTATGCAGATAAAACGTCACAACTACTGCACAATTTTCATATACACACTTCAACACTATAACAACAGACATGATCTACACCCAAAAAAAGTAAAAACATAAAGTTAAACTGATGTTGCACATAAATAATTAGATATATATGCATTTTAAAATGTAAATCTAATAATCAATAAAAACTGATGATGCACAAAAATCTTTCAAAAAATGATGAAACTCTTACAATATTATGTAAAATTGATGATGCACAAATGACAATAAAAAAAAATGTATAACCATTGATGCTACACAAATATCTGTAACACAGATGCAACACAAAATGCCAAAAATGATTAAATAATCCATTAATTGGTTTCTAATCCATTGTCCTTTAAATAAACCAATCCCAAGCAATGATGTTGCACAAGTATTATGTTGAAAATTATTAAATGTTTATAGGGGGTTTACCCCCAACCCCCCTCCCACCTCAAAACTTATGCCAACTAATTTTGCAAGATTCTATAAGCTAATGCTGCACAAGTACTAAACTAACTCATAATCCATTCCAATTGTAACAAATATATATGATAACTATACTGCAAAAACCAAAAGGAACTTCAATGAAAAACAAAAGCACCACAACGAAAAATCATCTTTGCCAAATGCTCAATCAAATAAAAATTGAATCAAAATCTTCAAAACTAAAAAACTGTGACTGCAAAAAACAAAAACAATCCAAAAAAACTCAATGCGACCAATAAAAAATTGGAAAATTAGAGACTCTTTCAAAATCTAAACCGAAATAAATTAAAAAACACACAACACTTCGAAAAATCTAGATCGGAACACATAAAATTCTAAGTGTAATTTTTCCTAAAATATATTATGATGAATGAAATGAAAATTAAATTTAAATGTAATTAATACATTAAAAAAAGAAAAATATAAATAAAACATCAAAATATAAATAATAAATGAGATGATTAAATGTACTAGGACTAAAATTGAATTTTAATCTTATACAAGGCTATGGTTTAAAACTCATCTTTTTTAAAGATTAAAATGAATTTTCCATTTGATATATAACCCCCTTCGTATCAAAAAATCATATGATTTTTACAATATCTAGAGAAATGCAGGTTAAATAATTTGCATATTAGAAATTTATTAATAAGTTTCTACCATTGATGCTTGTGAATCCATAAGTACGTTTCATTTTGAAAAAACTGATCATTTTTCAAACTCTAATTGCTTAAATGATCAGTTTTTCAATAGCAGTTGAAATCTAATATTTATGTTGTCAATAGTTTTTTTTTTTTTTTGCCAAACAAAAACGTATTTTAAACTACTATAATATTTAAGGAGAGATAAAAACTCAAGTGCAAAAAAACGAGTGCACTATCCTAACCAACAGGCTAACTCCCATGTGCATCTAACCTTATATCTATGTAACCAAAATATTGCGACAAGTCAACATGAACTGAGCAGTTGGCAAACAATTGCAAACCACCACGAAAAATGGAAACTTAGTGGAGAACCACACTTGACAACTAGAGATATGTACTTGACTCTTTTTTTTTTCGGCTACAACTTCAAAATCTTACAAGAAAGAAGAAAAGTGGTTGACTTTCTCTTCCAAAGTTCAACAACCAACTAATGACTACAAATAGAATAAACCCTAGAAGCAAATTACACAAAATTAAACTACCTCCAAAAGAGCAAACATTTTCGGTTTTCATGTTTTATTAATATATGTAGCTTAAATTAATATGATGTAGTTTAAAATAATGTGATTATATATTAAATTAAATTAATATTGATAAATAAAAATATTTCATCATCGCCTTTGGTTAATTGTCAATGGATTGCTAACAGTAGCTTCAATTCAAATATGACAGTGTCAAAGACAAAACAAGTACTGTTTTATATATACCGGAGTACAAATACAATATTTCAGTTGTCATATCGTTTCGTAAGGGTTCCACAAAGATACTTATAATTTCAAGGTGTCAATTTTGACTCTAGTAATTTCTAAGGAGTTATGCTATTTCTGTTGAAGAATACAAAAATTCGACATCAGAGAATTGACAAAATAAAATACAGTGATTGATTTTATTATTTTATTACACCCGAATCTTTTGTGATAAAACTATATGTTTTACTTTAAATTGATCAAAATTTTGTAGAAGCAGATCCACTCACTTTTGCCAATGTAGCTATGCTCACATGTGGACTTTTTTCTTTCGATTTAAACCAATAAATGAAATTCTCACTTAGTATTATGGTTTAGTAGTGAGGCTTTGCCCACCACCTCAATTTTTTTAGTGTAGATAACATCGTTTAAAAAAAACAAATGGAATTAAGTAATTATCTTGACATTGCAACTATTTCATTATTCACCAAAAACAAAAGAGGGTAATTTCAAACAAAAATAGTAGGATTTTGCGTGGAAAAAGAAGGATGGCCGTTGGGAAAAGTTAGTCAACTTGTGCGGGGAAAACAAAAGATGTTGAAAGGAGTGGCTTGCATTTCGCAGCTGCAGACCACCATAAACAGCAAAAAACTGGTCAAGCAATGCAACGCAATGCACAGAGACGACCATGTCACTGGGGAACAAAAATATGAAAACAGAATCTCCCTTTTTTTGGTATCAATCTTTCTTTTGCTAAGTAAGTCATGTCGTCTTGTCTGTCTGTCTGGCCGTCCAGTTCCAAAGATTAACTCGGATCATATATATGCTTCATCACTTTCTCTCTTACCTCCCACATTTGTTGCCAAAAGGGTATTCTTCTGCTTCTTCTGCTTGTGCTTCTTCTTCTTCTTCATTATCTATACACCCAATCTCTTGTTTTCCTCTCTTCTTTTCGATCATTCGTAATGCTAGCTAGCTTTTCATTGCTCAACTTTTTCAATCCCCATAGCCACCTTTCTTTTGGGTAATTGTCACTTTTCTAATTTCTTGACGAATAATTTCAATGCTCTCAGTGCTTATGCTGACAAACTTTGAATCTAAACCATTGATCATGTTGATTATTTCATGAATGTGCGGTCTAAATTCACAGGCTAACAACGTAATCATTTTGTATGGAAAATAAGGCTAACAAGAAAAGTTACCCCTTGAATGCATGCTAACAACATTAATTCATGGTTGGTTTTCTAATATTTTTTTCTTTTTTAGGTATGTAAGGCTATAGGTGTAGGGTATTGATGCGTAAAATAACTAAACACACAAATTAAACCCTCTTTTTATCAATTGTAGTAAAGTATGTAAGTAGGGATCGTTCTAGGCCGGAGATTAGGAGGGATTGCTAAATCACTTGGAAACTGACTTGAAAACGTGAAAACAAAGTTTAAAACACTAACTAGACTCAAAGAATGCAAAACTATACTTTAAAACACTAAAACAACCAAAAGACTCAAAACAGCCCCTAAACACTCAAAACTACCTTAAAAACACAATCTGGGCAATTTTGGGACTCTCACACAAACTTGGACAAATTTTGGTTTTCTAATGAACTAAAACACTTAAAAACATAATCTAAGACAAGTTCTAATTAATATGACTCAAAGAAATAAGATGGGGTTGATTTTTGACGAAAATAATTAAATTAAGACAAGAACAAAGTAAACAAATTCTTAGACAAATTTGGGTGAATCAAAACACTCTAACACACAACCAAAACAGAAATTAAACACTTTGAAACAATAACGTAAAAGGGGGATTTTGGTTTTAATGAATTTGAAAACAAAACAAACTTTGTAAAACAAAACAGATTGTAAGTGAATTTGAATGAAACTTATGGATGGAAGATTAGCTAGAAGGTTCTTCTCCACATATGTCACACTTGCATACAAAACGATTTCCAGTTGCTTTTCGATAAGCTATGAATACTCAACGCCCCAAATTAACCGTGAATTGCACTAATCAACCCTCAGTTTTTCCACAAGTTATTAGGTTGGATGATTGCATACGACAACCCAAAACATTCCCTACAAGTTCCCTACATGAATTGCATAATAGAGATACAAGCAAGAATCATTAAGTTCTATGAAAAACATAAGCATTGACGAGGCACTCGTTACTATGATTTGCATGAAACTTATGCCAAGAGTTTACTTAACGTGATTGTGACTAGCAACCTTCACTACTTGTGAATATAAGTTTATAACGATTAGGTGAAACTCCCTTATATTCTAGCGTCAAATTCATGCATGAAAATTAAGCGTGCACTCTTAACCAACATACACAAATTAGTTTTTATATGAACGGATAAGTAAATTGAATTCACAACTTATGAATCACAACTGGATGTAATCAAATCATATTGCAAGTATGAACATAGTTTCGAATCACCCCCTAACTAAGAGGGGTTTAGTTCCTCATACTCACAAAGCAAAGATACATAAAATTAGACATTAAAATCAAAGGAAAGAAAACACCTAAAATGCTCCAACTTGGTAGCAAGTGCATCCAAGATTCCTCCTTTCCCTTGCTTGCGGCAGATTGGGTTATGGACAGATTTTGGGTAGTTTTATGATGTAGAATGGATGGGGAATGGTATGGAAGGGTTTAGGGTGAGTGTGGAGGAGTGTTTGATGGTTGGAGGGTGGTGGAGAACTAGGCAAAGAGGGTGGAAGAAGGTGGAGTGGCTGTTATGTTTTCTAGGCACTAGAATGGTGTTTTTGGGGTGTTTTGCTTCCTAGGGTGTGTATGGACGAATTTTTGTGATAAAATGATGAATATGGGGGATTGTCCTTTGGCCAAGGGGTGTAAACATGTATTTATAGGCCCCAAAAACCTTAGAAAATCAGGTTAGGTTAAGGATGAAATGCATGGCAATTTGTGTGTGTGGTGTGCAATGGTCCAAGGGTGAAAATGAAGTAATGATGCAAAGTGTGAAGGGTAAAATGGAGTGGTGTTGTAGCTAGGGAGCATGAATGATTGTGTACATTGCATAGAGATGGAAAGGGAGGTGAAATGTGTCAACAAATGGGTCAAAGGTGCAACAACATGTGTTGCACATGGCATTGGATTCTAAATGTGAATGATGGAGCATCAATTGGTGCATGTAATGGATGTAAATGTTGTCTAAAATCTAATGAGTGAAGGGAACAAGAGGTATCAAGCAATTGAGTGTAATAATTAAATGAATTGAAGCATTAAATTAGAAATTATGTAGGGGACAAGAGTGATCAAGCATGGCATGGAATCCAAAGGGAATTCTATGTGGTTTGCATGGCAAGGAATGCAAGTTGGGGTGACAGATTTTTGGGCTGTTTTCTTCATCTTTTGGACCATAATTCTTCATATTCTTGGCCTCTTTAGTTCTCAAATTCGTCCATCCACTTGGCCCATGCATTTGCTATCCATTCCAAGCCCAAAACATGCTCCAAAGGCCTCCAAAATGCATCTTCTTGCATACTTTGTACTTAGAGTCTGAAAACACACAAAAATAACTTTGAACACTAAAATAACTAAGGAAATACAACGTAAATGCACAAGAACAAGCTAACTAAGTCGCATAAATATGCTCCTATCAAATTCGCCCACACTTAGCTTTTGCTAGTCCTCGAGCAAACAAAGAAATAAAACGAAACAAAACAAATAAAATACAACCTAAACCTTCCAACATTTGCCTCAGGGATTCCAATGCATATGACATGTTAAAAATCATTATCCCCACAAATTTGAATCATCTTCACACTTAAACATGTACTTAATCATAGTCACTACTTACTTGTTCACAATTAATCGATTAAAACAATGTTTTTGATGTAGTAACATGCCTTAGAGAATTTACTCAATTCCTTTCAAAGTATGCACTCAATTTTCACTCAGATTTTCTAACTACACACCCTATACTAGTTATATGTGAGAAGATTGATGTAGATATGAAAACGAACGCTCACATATATGTATCACAAAGAAAGCAATTTCTGGAGTTAATAAGCAAGTTTAGATATGATCTCATGAATGGAATGCTACTACTTAGATGCGAGAACCAGTGACACCATATGCTCATACCAAATTCAAACTCCACATATTGAAACGCATGACACTCAAGATGAAGTTAAGGGTTGTAACGGGGCTTGGGGTGATGGCTAACAAATGAAGGATAAGGATAACAATCGTTCTTAAAGCAATAGCAAGTAAAGTAATGAAATTGAAACTTAGAATTCACTTAGATTGCAAAAATCAGCTTTTAGACACGAAGGGAAAATTCAAGCAATAATTAGGGCCGAATTCTATGTTTTGGACCCTTTCTTCAACAAGCAGCACTTTAAAACTCTTTTTCGCATATTTTTCAACTCTTTTTTTTTTTTTTTTTTTTCAACTCTTCTTTTCTTTTCAACAAGCATAATAACTCACACTTCCCCCACACTTGTTTTCTGCCATACATTAATCAAAAGAAATTCAATTTGAATCATGTTTTACTATGCTTCAAGAACAAGGGTATGGATGGTCCTAAACTAGGCTAGGTAAGGATAATGTGGTTTAACAAAGAATGTAGGCTATCAAGGCTCAATGGGGTTAACTTAAACATATAACGATATGGGATACATGGCAGTTTGGCTTTGGTGGTGGTAACTACACAACTTCATCTTGAATATGTTTTATGCAAATCAATAGCATGCTTTGAATGAAATAGGCATGAGTTCTAGCATTTGGAACTAAATGATGAAACGCCTTCTAAGTAATAACCAAGCAAAGAATAATGAGATCATGCAACGACTTTAGAAAACAAGAATGCACAGATTTTAACTCTCCAAATAAACGTTTAAGCTCAAGTCTCACAAGGTTGTAGCGTTAGTTTGAGTTCTTTCCTTCAAGCATGTTACAAAAACTAATTTTTTTTTCTTTTATGATTACATGTGATTTCATAAGTTATAACCACAACCACGCATAAATAAAGAGTAAATCAAACTTTCATCCATGTTTATAACTCTCTTTAACAGTCATGCAATTACAAACCGAATCCTCATCATTGTGTTGGAAGGTACCCTAAGACACAAATAAGCGCACAAAAACAACTCTTTTTTGGATTTTCAAAAACTATTTTTCAAATTTTTATGAATTTTCGGATTTTTTATGTCAAAACACACTGAAACACTCCAAAACAGCTTAAAAAAATACTTAAAACAACAAGGAACAACACTAGAAGTAATGGGTGATAAATTTCTACGAATTTCATGCAAAACAATGGTTACCCCCCCACACTTAAATCAAACATTGTCCTCAATGTTTCAAGCATATACTCACACCAAAAACAAGCAAATAATAAACAACAAATAAACATGACAAATATGGCAAAGTAAAAACCAGACAGAGTAGAGTTTAAGAACGCAAATCTGGTTTTGGAGATAGTTGATCTTGTTGACTTTCCACAGTTTTGATCTTGAACTAGATTGGAATTGTACGGCGAAGCTTTTCTCTTTGGCGATGTTGCAATTCCTTATTTGTTCTCCAAGCAGATGTGGCAGCTTCTCTAGTTCTTCATCTCAGACTCCTTCCGCTGGGATGATTGTGCAAGCTGCATTCTTCTCTGCTTGTTTCTTCTGCACGACGGGCAGGCACGAGGGAGAGGTGTTGGTCTGTTTCTTTCTTCAATCTTTCCAAGTGCCCACCTCTTGCTTTCTTTCTCCTTGTCCTTAGTTGAGGATGAATCAACACGTTGTCTCCACATGCTTCGAGGTATCATCTTCACTTCCCTTATAAGTGAGAGACAAAGCGAAAGCATAAGATGATGAGTACTCGAGAGCAAGAGCTGGCTGGAGAAAGGACAGGGAGAAAGCATGATATGAGATACTCGTGCTCTCAACCTTTATGATATGAAATACTTATGCTCTGGATGGGTTGTTTGCAGGGGTATCCCAGGGGATGAAAAATACAGAGTGACTCGAGAGGGTTTGTTGAAAAGCCATTTCAGAGAGGATGAAGGGTTAAGTGAGGCTGAAAGTTGGGTGAGACTGCTTCACTTTGAAGTTCAACATTTATAGAATTTTCTTAATGGCTGGGAAGGCATTGTTCCATTACTCGTGTCGGCAAGCCTGGGATAATTTAACAGTAGTTTCCACGTGCATTCCGCTTCTCCAAAAAAATTTCGACAGATTGCGCGTGATTTACGCAATGCAGATGTGCAAATTGACAGATGCTGACATGTCTCGATAAAGCAGAGGCCTCTTTAATATCCGGAATTTACGCTTCGAGTTCTGAGCTTCGTTGAGGGCAGAGATTGCATGTGACAAGTGCTGACGAGGCTGAGAGAGACAGATTGTTGGAATCGGTGCTTCGACAGACTGCCCGTGATTTTCGCAAAGCTAAGTTGCGTGTGATGGGTGCTGACGAGGCTGAGACAGTTGACGCTCTTCGGTATCTGGAATTGGTGGTTTGTGAGCAAGCCCAACTTTTGAGAAAGCTGGCGCCTCTTCGATCTCCGAATGGCTTCTTCGATTTCTGAGCTCACCTCTTCGATATCTGAAATCCCATCGCGTGCTAATTTTTATAGAGGTATGCAGGACGTTCAAAGCACTCTTGAATTTCTGCCTGTAAAAACTCCCGTTTTGCACTTTTACGATCTTGACTTGTCCTATCTCCTCTTTCTTTAACACCTCTGAAAAATATCTGGCCCTTCCGACCGTCGTTTTGACTTGAACCTTAGTGAAGGAGCAACCCCTCCTTCTCCAGACAACATATGGCGTCCGTCCTTCATATCCCCTACTGGTCCTCTTACCATTGGGGATTCGGTGATGAAAAATGACATGACCGCTGCGGTGGTGGCCCGGAACCTTGTCACCCCCATAGATAATAGACTGCTCGCTAGACGGTCTGATGAATTGGCGGTTAAGGAGTCTCTGGCTCTTATCGTGCAGTGTACGGGTTCTGTGTCCAACATGGCCCAACGCCTATTTGCTCGAACCCGTCACGTTGAATCGTTGGTGGCTGAAATACAGAGTCTCAAAGAGGAGATTAGAGGACTCAAGCATGAAAATAAACAATTACACAAGCTTGCACACAATTATGCCACAAACATGAAGAGGAAAATTGACCAGCTGCAGGAAACTGATGGTCAGATTTTACTTGATCACCGGAGGTTTGTGGGTTTGTTCCAACCGCATCTGCCTTCGTCTTCTGGGGCGGCACCGCGTAGTGAAGCTCCAACTGATCAACCTCCGATACCTCCTCCTTCCGTGGCCCCACCGACTGCTGAGACTCCGCCGACTACTGCAACTCCGCTGACTACTGCGACCTCTCCCAAGCAGCCTTTGTGAAGGCTTTCTCTTGTATTATGCTATGTTTCTTTATTTCCCAGTTTGCTGTTCATTTCCACGAAGTTTAATGTTAAAATCCTTTGCATATTTGTTAATGTTTCAAAATAGAAAGTCACAACCAAAAATAATTAAACAAGTAATAAAATTGACAATCAAGCAGAATAAATGGGTTGCCTCCCTTAAAGCGCTTGCTTTAACGTCTTCCAGCCGGACGATGAACACAATTACTCCCCACTGGAGCCCACGGCATGCAAGGGAATGTCCTCCATAACATGCTCAACAAAGTTCTCATAGATTACATCCTTGAACGGAAATGGATAGTGATGTTTGTTGATGGGTGCGTTGTGTTGCCTAAGGTTCATGTTCATACGCACACCATCGGGGATTTGCTTGGGTACCTGCACCAAAGAAGGGAACCACCTATCAACTTTAATGGAAATTGGATTTGGATTAGGTGGCTTACCTATGTGTTGTGATAAAGTGGCAGCAATGTGAACATTCTTCCCCATGGTGCGTTTGGCCAATTTGAGCATTTTGAGAGCAGTGGCCGTATGGTCCTTATGCTCCACTCCAATTCCCTCGTCTTGCATGGTTGTTGATGCATCCTTTGTGCTTGGTGCTGAACGGTCCAGTCCTATCTTTTCAATTTTATCAATGGCACAACAAGAATGAACAACATTAGGAGTCTCAATGGATTCAGAAATTTTAAAACTAATCATGTCACCACCAAATGCCATAGTGACTAATCCTTTGGCCATATCAATCTTCGTTTGAGCCATTTTCATGAATGGCCTTCCAAGGAGGATGGGCAATGAAGGGGCATGGTCTGATTCATCCATTTCGAGAACATAGAAATCCGCCGGGAAGATTAAATGATCAACCTGCACTAAAACGTCTTCCAAAACTCCCTTTGGATAAGCGTTAGATCTATCGGCCAATTGTATGATTACACCATCATTTTTCAATGCTCCTAAGTTCATAGATGCATAAATGGAATATGGCATAACATTTATAGAAGCACCTAAATCAAGCATGGCAGATTTGAAACAGGTATTACCAATGACACACGGAATTGTAAAACTTCCCGGATCTTTGCATTTGGGGGGTAGTTTATGTTGCAAGATGGCGGAGACATTCTCACTTACATGTACCACCTCTTTCTCCCGGACACGTTTCTTTGTTGTACAAAGCTTCTTTAAACACTTGGCATACTTCGGGATTTGCTTTATGGCATCAAGGAGGGGAATGTTGACATGCACCTTTCTAAATGTCTCTAGAACATCTTTTTCCTCCTCTTCGTTCTTTGATTGCAAAAATCTGCTAGGAAAGGGGACATTCAAAGGAAAAACATTAGTCGGAATTGAATTTAACACATTCTTACCCTTATTGGATGAATTGGACAGATTTGGAGCCATGGGGGCTTGCGGCATAGGTGTGTCCACCTTTGCCATGGGTGGGCATGCTTCCTCCTCCTCAAATTGAAGTTTTTCATCCTCTTTGTGACCTGTTTTTTATGAAGAACCTGCCCCAATCTCTTTTCCACTTCTCAAGAGTATGGCCTTTGCACTTTCAAAACCTCCCTTCGGGTTTGGAATGGTAGAACTAGGAAGCCTTCCTTGGTCTCTAATCTGCCCAACAACGTCGGCAATCTGCCCCATTTGTTTCTCTAATTGGTCCACTCTTTTGTTTTGATTTTCCTGCCCATTAGTCAAAGTGGTTAGTAACTTAACAAGTGTATCATTATCCAAAGCATTACCTGACTTATTTGGGGCAGATTGTGGTTGGACTTGAGGGGGTACGTATGGGTTGTTGTAGAAGCCCGGGGGTTGTTACCTAAAGCCTCCTTGTGGTTGGGCTTGTTGTGGCTCTCTCCATTTGAAGTTTGGATGGTCTCTCCACCCCGGATTATACGTGTTGGAGTATGGATCATGTCTTGGCTGATTTTGGCTTTGAAACCCAATGGCATTAGCACTCTCCCATCCACCATTCTCGAGGAGTTGAGGACACTTTTCAGAAGCATGTCCTTGGATAGAACATACGCCACACACCATGGGTCCTTGAATCTTCATTCCCTCGGCCATCTGTGAAATAATAGAAGTAAGATTAGCTAACTGAGATTGAATATTGGATGCGGAACTTACCTCATGCACTTGTTGCCGTGGGGGTCCTCTTTGGCCTACACCTTCATATTGTTGAGCGTTCAATGCTCTATTAGCAATCAAGATTTTTGCAGCCATGGGCGTTTTGTCCACCAATGCTCCACCCGCCGAAGCATCGAGCATTTGACGTTCAAGTGGTAGGAGCCCTTCATAGAAGTATTGCAAAAGCAACTCCTCCTTCATCTGATGCTGTGGACAAGAAGCAACAAGTGATTTAAATCGCTCATAATATGTAGGAAAAGACTCACCTTCATCTTGTTGAATTCCACTTATTTTTTTACGAAGAAGAATGATGCGAGAAGTTGGGAAAAATTTATCCAAAAACGCCCTCTTCATACTCTCCCAAGATGTGACAGTTCTGGGAGCTAACTCGTACAACCAATCCTTAGCTTTATCCATTAAAGAGAATGGAAAAGCCTTCATCTTCAAAATACTTCCGTCAACGTTAACCGGAGTCATGCTTGAACACACCACTTCAAATTATTTTAAATGCTTGTTCGGATCCTCCATAGACAGACCATGATATTTTGGAATGTGGTGGAGCAAACTTGACTTCAACTCGAATTCCTCAGTCTTTCCTTGGGCAGCCGCGGGATATTGGATACACAAAGGTGCGGCATTATCTAATCCCGAAGCGGCGAGCTCCTTGAGCGTACGGTTGTCCATGGCTATTCCTTGCTCTTCTCCACCCACTTGTGTCGTGGGCTTCTCTTCAACCTCAACTTCTTGCTCTTCTAATTCAGGCTCGGGACTAGGAGGATTAGACTCTTGCAATTTCTTTTTCCTTCTCAAAGTCCTCTCAAAATCACCGTCAAAGTCAGAGATATGCTCACGAACAGGTTGTGAGCTACGGGTCATAAACTAGTACCTAAAAACAAAGAAAACAAAACAAATCAGCAACTTAAACAGAAACTTAAACAAAATACAATAATTCGAAAGAAAACAATCCAAGAGATTAGCAAAGTTGCTAATCCCGGGCAACGGCGCCAAAATTTGATGCGTAAAATAACTAAACACACAAATTAAACCCTCTTTTTATCAATTGTAGTAAAGTATGTAAGTAGGGATCGTTCTAGGCCGGGGATTAGGAGGGATTGCTAAATCACTTGGAAACTGACTTGAAAACGTGAAAACAAAGTTTAAAACACTAACTAGACTCAAAGAATGCAAAACTATACTTTAAAACACTAAAACAACCAAAAGACTCAAAACAGCCCCTAAACACTCAAAACTACCTTAAAAACACAATCTGGGCAATTTTGGGACTCTCACACAAACTTGGACAAATTTTGGTTTTCTAATGAACTAAAACACTTAAAAACATAATCTAAGACAAGTTCTAATTAATATGACTCAAAGAAATAAGATGGGGTTGATTTTTGACGAAAATAATTAAATTAAGACAAGAACAAAGTAAACAAATTCTTAGACAAATTTGGGTGAATCAAAACACTCTAACACACAACCAAAACAGAAATTAAACACTTTGAAACAATAAAGTAAAAGGGGGATTTTGGTTTTAATGAATTTGAAAACAAAACAAACTTTGTAAAACAAAACAGATTGTAAGTGAATTTGAATGAAACTTATGGATGGAAGATTAGCTAGGAGGTTCTTCTCCACATATGTCACACTTGCATACAAAACGATTTCCAGTTGCTTTTCGATAAGCTATGAATACTCAACGCCCCAAATTAACCGTGAATTGCACTAATCAACCCTCAGTTTTTCCACAAGTTATTAGGTTGGATGATTGCATACGACAACCCAAAACATTCCCTACAAGTTCCCTACATGAATTGCATAATAGAGATACAAGCAAGAATCATTAAGTTCTATGAAAAACATAAGCATTGATGAGGCACTCGTTACTATGATTTGCATGAAACTTATGCCAAGAGTTTACTTAACGTGATTGTGACTAGCAACCTTCACTACTTGTGAATATAAGTTTATAACGATTAGGTGAAACTCCCTTATATTCTAGCGTCAAATTCATGCATGAAAATTAAGCGTGCACTCTTAACCAACATACACAAATTAGTTTTTATATGAACGGATAAGTAAATTGAATTCACAACTTATGAATCACAACTGGATGTAATCAAATCATATTGCAAGTATGAACATAGTTTCGAATCACCCCCTAACTAAGAGGGGTTTAGTTCCTCATACTCACAAAGCAAAGATACATAAAATTAGACATTAAAATCAAAGGAAAGAAAACACCTAAAATGCTCCAACTTGGTAGCAAGTGCATCCAAGATTCCTCCTTTCCCTTGCTTGCGGCAGATTGGGTTATGGACAGATTTTGGGTAGTTTTATGATGTAGAATGGATGGGGAATGGTATGGAAGGGTTTAGGGTGAGTGTGGAGGAGTGTTTGATGGTTGGAGGGTGGTGGAGAACTAGGCAAAGAGGGTGGAAGAAGGTGGAGTGGCTGTTATGTTTTCTAGGCACTAGAATGGTGTTTTTGGGGTGTTTTGCTTCCTAGGGTGTGTATGGACGAATTTTTGTGATAAAATGATGAATATGGGGGATTGTCCTTTGGCCAAGGGGTGTAAACATGTATTTATAGGCCCCAAAAACCTTAGAAAATCAGGTTAGGTTAAGGATGAAATGCATGGCAATTTGTGTGTGTGGTGTGCAATGGTCCAAGGGTGAAAATGAAGTAATGATGCAAAGTGTGAAGGGTAAAATGGAGTGGTGTTGTAGCTAGGGAGCATGAAGGATTGTGTACATTGCATAGAGATGGAAAGGGAGGTGAAATGTGTCAACAAATGGGTCAAAGGTGCAACAACATGTGTTGCACATGGCATTGGATTCCAAATGTGAATGATGGAGCATCAATTGGTGCATGTAATGGATGTAAATGTTGTCTAAAATCTAATGAGTGAAGGGAACAAGAGGTATCAAGCAATTGAGTGTAATAATTAAATGAATTGAAGCATGAAATTAGAAATTATGTAGGGGACAAGAGTGATCAAGCATGGCATGGAATCCAAAGGGAATTCTATGTGGTTTGCATGGCAAGGAATGCAAGTTGGGGTGACAGATTTTTGGGCTGTTTTCTTCATCTTTTGGACCATAATTCTTCATATTCTTGGCCTCTTTAGTTCTCAAATTCGTCCATCCACTTGGCCCATGCATTTGCTATCCATTCCAAGCCCGAAACATGCTCCAAAGGCCTCCAAAATGCATCTTCTTGCATACTTTGTACTTAGAGTCTGAAAACACACAAAAATAACTTTGAACACTAAAATAACTAAGGAAATACAACGTAAATGCACAAGAACAAGCTAACTAAGTCGCATAAATATGCTCCTATCAGGTATATCCTCCGAGGGCTCTAGTTTGAGCAAGTTGTGATATATGAGTGCTTGACTCTCCTATCCTTTGGCTGTCTCAAGGCGGTAGAGCAACCTTGCAAGATATCAACCATGTGTGACACTATGCCTGCATCCGTCGACCGACACCTTAAACCTGGTAAGCTATAATTAACAATTAAACATTTCTGCCTACGTTTGCATTCCAACTCAATCCTTGTCATGATCTTTGTCTACAATTATTCTCTGCAGTTCAAGAAGAAACTTCCGAGGATGAGAGGAAAACAAGGCTTGGGACTCTTAAGAAGAAGGCAATCAATGCCTCCACCAAGTTTAGGCATTCCTTTACCAAGAAGGGACGAAGAAACAGCAAGGTGATGTCCGTCCCAATGGAGGATAACATTGATGCAGAGGAGTTAAAGGCAGTGGACGCATTCCGCCAAGCACTTATTTTGGAAGAACTACTGCCTGTAAAACACGATGATCATCATATGATGCTAAGGTAACTTATTCCATATTTTGGCCAGAATTAACGGTTATAGATGATCGAGTTTCTATAAACAATTAGGATTAAAATGTCATCTTCTTGTATGATGGTATAGATTTTTAAGGGCCAGGAAATTTGACGTTGAGAAGGCAAAGAAAATGTGGACTGACATGCTTCAGTGGAGAAAGGAATTTGGTGCTGACACCATCATGGAGGTAATTCTATAAGGCTTTTTTTCAAACTTTCTGTACGCTTTCATCGAGTACTATTGTGTCCTAAAATTTTCCTTTGGTTATTTTGTTAGGACTTCGATTTCAAGGAATTTGATGAAGTTTTGAAGTACTATCCCCAAGGACATCACGGAGTTGATAAGGATGGACGACCTGTCTACATTGAGAGACTTGGTCAAGTTGATTCTAACAAACTGATGCAAGTGACAACAATGGAGTGTTACGTGAAGTTCCATGTTCGGGAGTTTGAGAGGACCTTTGTTAGTAAATTCCCAGCATGTTCTATTGCAGCAAAGAAGCACATTGATCAGAGCACCACTATTCTTGATGTCCAAGGAGTGGTTAGTAAACATAGCTAGATCCTTCGATTTTTCTTTATCCTTCGTTTGGGTTACAAAAGAATTAATCATTAGTTCGTGTAATTGATGTGAAGGGGTTTAAAAATTTCAACAAATCTGCAAGGGACCTCATCCAGACCCGTCAGAACATCGATGGTGGCAAATATCCTGAGGTATCCTGTAAATTTCATTTCAATTTTTGTGCAACAAGCTTTCTTGGTTTGCTTGCCTAGCAAGAAAACTAGTTTTTGTTCTTTTATGACGCTGATCGAAAGTTTTATTGATCATAGACCCTCAACCGCATGTTGATCATCAATGCTGGTTCCGGATTTAGACTCTTATGGAACACTGTGAAATCTTTCCTTGATCCAAAGACCGCTGCAAAAATCAATGTAAGCATTCATCCTTTACAGTAACCTACTCCGAATTACGATTTGATACGATAATGGTGCTAAACGAGTTGATGATTACCCATCAGGTTCTCGGAAACAAATACCAGAGCAAGCTGCTTGAAATAATTGATGGCAGGTAAGTTTCCATCAGGGCAAAATATATTTCCTTCGAGTCGGTTCAATTTTTCATACATCTCCTAGTCTATATTGTAAGCATTCCTGATTCACATTGTGCTGTAACATATTTGTTTGGCAACGTAATAACGTATTAGCTTCATATTCTGTCATAAAGTGTTTTCGTTAAAATCTGTAACAGTGAGCTGCCAGAGTTTCTAGGTGGCACTTGTACTTGTGCTGATAAGGGTGGTTGTATGCGCTCGGATAAGGGCCCTTGGAACGATTCAGACATAATGAAGGTGATTTACTACTATTTGTTTCGGTTTGATTGTAGCATCTTCTATCCTAATATGAACAAAGGATTAAAATCAGTTGTTTTGATGATCCAGATGAGAGGTCGCACTTGGTGCGATGGCAAGTGTCTTCGCCCATGAGCGGTAGGTCTCGGGTTCGAGACTTGGGAGCAGCCTCTCCATAAATAGGGGTAAGGCTAGCCGACATTCACCTCTCCCAGACCCTGCGTAAAGCGGGAGCCTTGTGCACTGGGTTTTGATGATCCAGATGGTTCATAATGGCGAGGCCAAATGCCCGAGGAAGTCGTTATCCGGCATTGAAGAGAAGATTATCTCTGAAGATGAGAATGCATCCTCAAAGGTACTCAAGTCTTTCAGTTTTGGTGTAATTATGGCCTCTCTTCAAACTGTCTTCTTTTGTTTTTAATGATCAATTGCCAAATTTCTGTTTACTTTTCTTATGCTACTACCACATGAAGAGATACGATTCTTTCAAATCAAAAACCGTTGCAGAGGTTGACGTGCATTTTCCAGTGGAGCATCAAAGACTATCTCATCCGCTTAAAAAGGTAAGCTTAGCAGAGCTTCGTTATCATACTGATCTCTTTTCATCTTTTGCTGCCCCTTTCAAAAGCAGTGCAGATTGTGCTGTTCCATGCCGCGTTGATCTGTTGATGTTCTCATTTGCTTTGTGTTTTGCAGGTTTCAATCGCCGACAAGGGCAATCAAGCCTATGAGTATGACAACTTTGCGCCAATGGTTGACAAGACTGTTGATGCAAATTGGCCTAAGTCAGTTCATTATGATAAATTTCCTACAGAAGGCTTCCCTGTGCATGATACTTGCAAGGCTCCTGGTGGACTAACCAATCAGTTACTGTCTGGACTCATGGTGTTCATCATGGGAATTGTCGCCATGGTTTGATTTACGCGAACCATGCCAAGAAAACTCACTGATGCTGCCCTGAATGGAAGCCCCGTTTACTACAACGGAGTGGTGGTTAAAGGCCAACCGTTGCCTGTGCCTGCCATCTCCAGCACCGACCATATGAACATGATGAAGCGCATGGCTGAACTGGAGGAGAAGCTGAATGCTCTCAGCTCAAAACCAGCAGTCATGCCACCTGACAAAGAGGAAATGTTGAATGCTGCTCTCAACCGCGTCAACACCTTGGAACAAGAGCTGTCATCAACCAAGAAGGTAACTTGTCTCCACATTCATGTTTTCCGGTGTAGATGTTGGCGTTTCCCCACGGATGCGCTGTGGAATGCATTCGGTTCTATGTTTGCTAGTTTGGTACTGTAACTTAAAAAGCTTTTGTACATTATTGCGCAGTGTGCCGTTCTTTTAAAGTTTGTGTATACTTCGAGTAAATATGGACACCGCTTTTGCTTTGCAAATACCTCCAGGGTCCTTTGGTCTCTCTCCCCATCGAGTGGACATAAAATGTACAGATTTTTACGGATTGTCGAGGCCTAATCGGTAATCTCTCTTTCTGATCGCGTGACCTAGTATGTAATGAGAGAAAATTTAGATAAAACCGTTGATAAGTAAGAATTGTTCGGTCATACGCCTTATATATCTAATTTATAGTTGATAAAATGCACCACATAAGCCATAATTATAATCAAATCTCTGGTTAGTTGCTCTTTCAACATTTAAAAAAGGGTATAGGATTAAGCAATTCAAACTGCACAACCTTCGTTCAAGAAAATAAAACTCGACGGTCAGTTCCGTATCGTTCTCAGTAGACAGAATGGGCATCATTTCAGATGATGTGGTTGTCTATGAGATCAAAGGTCGGTATTGTCTAGTCAAACACTCATGTAGGGATCTTACGTGTTTGAGAAACTGCGTAGCAATCCCTTTCTTCGGTAGTCTCAGCAGCAACCACCACCTCTACCAGCAAAAAAACTTCTTTTTCTGATGACAGGGAGCAAGAAAATGTCTTAAAAATCATGAACCATAGAACCAAGGAAATGAAAAAGAAGAATACACATCTCCCTAGATGGACTGAATGATTAACGTACCCGGAGCTTGGCGTCTTCTTGCCTGTCAATATAAGCCAGAAGCTCTTCTTGCCTCATCAAAGCCTCGTGCAGAGCCTGATCCATAAGAAACAGTCAATGCATGCATCATTCTGAAATACCTAAACTAAGCCCAGTGACAACCAAGAAGCACTCATGCCGTCATGGGCACCTTTAACATATATACCCCTACATGCACAATGAGATGCAAAACACATGCAAGCAGTCCCTAAAACTATGTCGTGGAGAGAGATGCAAACTTAAAAAACTATAAAATACAAGTTGAGTACAATGCCAATTGAATTGGGATTGCAGCCATCCTTTAGGTCTGATGTCTTTCCTTTTATAATTCACATTGCTTAGACCAACTCTTTTAAAGATTTGTTGCCACCGGGATCATGCACAAGTGTGCCATTCCATCGTAAATAGCTAGGCTATAGACCATAATGAAGCTACCTTTATAATTATTTACTTTTTTACTTGATAATTACGGTCTAGCTAACACAAAGAATAACAAAGTTGCAGTCTTCCCTGGAAAGAATAAAATGCAAAGTAAGCCAGAAGTTGAACATTTTTGAAGGCAGTAATATGATTTCAGGTAGAAGGCACCCATTTTACCCAAGAATCAAATAAAGCTTCTATACCTTTTTAGTGGCAATTAACTCTGCTTCCAAGGCATCTACCCGGCAAACAGCAGCATTCAGCAATTCCGCTTTATCATAAGGCATCTCAGATGGCTTAGCTTGGAGCATATCAACCTTCTCCTCAAGCTCCACCAGCTTTTTCAGTACAGAGGGTAGAAGATCAGTTCCAGTAATTGGTGTTGTTGGTGAAGGAGGACGACCCTCTTCCTTGTTTGCTTCATCAAAAGTGCTTTCCTGAATAGTTTGATTGTGATTAACCAATGCATCAGGAAGCTTCCTAGTTACTTGGGAAGCCACTGAGCGGAAGAGAGTGAGAAAAGTCAGGAAGAAGGCCATAAGCGCAACCAAAATCCGACCTTGGATTCCTTCTGGATTCTTAGGGGACTCAGGTACTGAAAGTGTCCCTGAATGAAAAAGAATTTGACTCTGTTAATTTATCTAGTGTAAAGTACCAAAACAATTAAAAGAAAAATAAGTTAATAACAGCTCAATCAAATATGGTTATCTAGCATTACAAGGCGCCTGTTTACTACTATTTAAGTTCAGCACCATATACTATACCATCTGGACTTGACAGCAGGTAAACGAAAAATAGGAGTCGTATGCCCCAAGTTCAAAACAATAATATGCTGAGTAAACATTATCCTTCGTAGCTTGAAAAATCTATAATCTTTCAATGAACTAAGAATAAATAATATATTGTTGAGGGACCAAGATAATTGTTTCCTGGTAGGTAGCTCAGCTTGCACACTGATTAATAGGTAATTTTGACAAAAATGAATATCTCCATTACTGGTAACAGAAAAACGAATTTTTGGTAGTCAAGAGTCAAGACACAGCATTTTGAAGAGTGATTTCTAATACTTTTGGGCTATGTTTGGGTAAGGGTCTTGTCTCAAATGATTTGGACCAAGGGAGGAAGAAATATACTACAAAGCATTAGATAGGAGGGGTTTAGAAATGCACCACATAATCATTACAAGGGAACGTAAAAAGGGATTTGTAAATGACACCTTCCAAGTAGTCATTTGCAAATCCCTCTCACATGGATTTGGAATGCTCAAGTGGTGCATTTGTAATCCCTCCTATCTAACATTTTATAATTCATTGCTTACAAACTTTGCCTCAACCCCTTGGGACTTCAAAGCCCTTACCCAAACATAGCCTTGACGTCTGATTTGTTGTGACATTAACTGTTACATAATGAAATTTTTTTAAGAACTGCCCTGTTTCCTGAAGAAGGTAATGCCTGTAAATATAGATAGAGATTTATGTATATTTTTGCTGCATTCCACAAATATCCATGTCCGTTTTCATTTTGAAAAGATTAAACATTTGTCCATGTCAATGTCATGATACCTCTGTTTCCAAAATTTGGCACAAGATATACCAACGTCAGTATAAAAGTATTCACACTCAAAGTAATGAAATTTCAACTATTATGAGGCTGTGAAGTCTTATTATATTGGACTAGTTTAAGTCGTTCCTATAACAATATGATAATTAAAAAATGTTATATCTTGGCAGGAAAGTCGACGTTAGACTTGCTGACCTTTGGAAGAAAGAGTTCTCTGGAGAACCACTTGCTTTTTCCAATTAGCATCAACAGCTTTGTCAACCATAGGAACATATTCATCATAACCAGAGAAATTACCTGCACTGTTTGCCTTGCCAACGGCCTTAACCTGCATATTTTATTATAGCACATTAAAGAATACATGATTGACCACAAATGAATACAACCATCAATAGAGAGTAAAACTTTTCCAGGCTATTCTTGTTTATTACATAATATTACGCATCTTAAGTACTCTTGGGGATCCAATAGCCCTTAACTTCCTAACCAATTCAAGCCAACACAATCAAAGTCAATGTTCACTGCACTGGCCATTACCAAAAAAATACGCACACACGAATTTCACACTAAACGTTAGAGTTTCACCTTTAAATTGTATTACAATTATTACGCTATCATGAGAAAATCCCACACAATGATTTACTCTAGGAAGTTATTTTCACTTTTAAGATATGGCAGAAGAGCTAAGAAGAGGGAATAAATGACTTATCAACCAACCTACCCACAGACGAATTTCACACTAAACATTAGAGTTTCACCTTTAAATTGTATTTCAAGTATTACGCTATCATGAGAAAAACCCATGCAATAATTTACTCTAGGAAGTTATTTTTACTTTTAAGATATGGCAGAAGAGCTAAGAAGAGGGAAGAAATGACTTATCAACCAATCTACTGTAGTAAGACTGCCATATCAAATTAAACATAAAAAGGTCAATGCTCAATTTCTACTTCTATCCTGTCTAGAATATTGTTCTATCAAACAAAGCAAACAAGAATGCTCCCCTAACTTCCAACAACTCTTAAAAGAGATATATCAATTACCCGTGCAATATAAGTTCCTTTTTCTCTATTGGTCAATATAACTTCTAAGGCTCCAATAATGAATCAATTCATCACAAAAGTTACATATAAAAAGGTTAAACCTACCTCTTCGTGAACAGGAGTCAATCGAAGATGTGAATAATTCTTCAAAGCTTTTGGGGACGCAATATCTTCTGCTTCAGATCCTGACTCAGCAGTGGATGTATCACTTCCCTTTACCTGCTTCAATACATAACCCCCCATAAAATGTAAAAACTAATGCATAAAATAATCTCACTTTTTATTCTGCAGTAGGGAAAACTATATAAGTTTTACCATTGGATATTGTGGCTTAGCATAAGCAAGAACCTTCCCTTCACTGTTTAGAACTTTAACGACTTGCCGTGCACGTCGTGCTTCACCATTTAGAACCATCTGTAACAAAGAGCATACGCAAGCTCGATTCAGTAACAAACAAATATAAACTGCACCAAAATCTTGTAAAACTAAAAAGAATATGCAGCAGAAAGGAAATCTAGAGAGCAAGATATAACCTTCAATATCTCAGGGTTTTTCCATGGCCCCTTATCAGATCGAAGGCAACCTCCCTGATCTGCACAGGTACAGTTACCACCCAGAAAATCTGGCAACTCACTGCATTCTTGGAAGAAATCTTTGTAAGTATTAAGCTAAGTGCAATTATAAATTTAACATAGGAAAGATAAAAATCATTATAGAAAATAATACTAAGAAAAATACATATACATACATATATTATATATAATATATATCTGTCTTTGAGTGTCTATATTTACAAAGAGAGGTTGCCATGGTGTATTGCCAGACTATCATTGACAACCACACATTCAGCTATGATTCAGCATGATCAACAATCTTGATTCACATCATAGATGGAACAAGTACATCACAATGAGCTTCTATGTGTGTTAAGATAGAACAAATATAGCATTACGGATGACAGATATGCTGCCGCCTGCTCACCTGGCATCGATTACCTCAAGCAATTTGTTCTGATATTTGTTTCCAAGAACCTGAAATGTTGTATACAATCAAAGAAGGATGGTAAATGACTCAATTCATGACAGATTTCCAATGAACCCCCCAACGTTAATAGTTCTGATACATGAAAAAAGTAATTTCTACATACATGAATCTTTGATGTTGTTCTAGGATCGAGAAAAGTCTTTACAGTGTTCCACAGCAGCCTAAATCCGGGACCAGCATTAATGATGAACATTTGACACAGGGTCTGCACCAGTTATGAACAAATCAAAGGTCCAAATGAGGTGTTAATATTGAATTTCCAATCCATATAAAAAGTAGCTAAGACAAAGTTCTACACAAATGTGATTGCATACCTCAGGGTAATTGTTATTATCAATGTTCTGCAACCGCGTAATTAAATCACGTGCAGACTTCGTAAAATTCTTGAAGCCCTTTGAAACAATTTAAACAAACGAATCCACAATAATTAGATATTATGGTTGTACTTAATATGAAAAGTATATACAGAAATGGTTGATTACAGGTAAGAGGTAACATACCACGCCTTGGACATCTAAAATTGTAGTGCTTGAATCTATGTGCCTCTTTGCAGCAATGGTGCAAGCTGGAAACTTTATTGCAAAGTTTTTCTCGAACTCCTGAACATGGTATTTCACATACCGATCCATAGTTGTAACCTGCATTACTTTATTGGGATCTACTTTACCCAATCTTTCAATGTAAACGGGCCTTCCCTCCTTATCCACACCATGATGCCCATGAGGGTAGTGCTTTAGAACTTCATTCAACTCTTTGAACTCAAAATCCTGATAGAAACATTAACATGGTAGATAAAATGAGAAATGAAAGGTATGCATGATCAAACAAATTTTATAAGCCGTAGTTACCTCCATGATAGTGTCAGCACTAAAGTCCTTCCTCCATTGAAGCATATCAGCCCACATATGCTTGGCTTTTTCAACATCAAACTTCCTTGCTTTCAAAAACCTGAAAGTAATGTCTAAAGGTTAATGTCTAAATATGAGAAACCGTATTAATCAATATTACCCATCTCACATGAAATATTCAACCATATTTCAAGAAATTACTAGTTTATTTTATTATCTTACCATATAATTTTAACAAAAAATGAGTATATCACTCGAAGGCACAGTTTTCTACGAAAAAAAATTTAATATACTATCAAATTATGAACTTCCAGAGGTATTTGTATGCATGATTATATGCAGTTGTGCAAGTTGAACAAGTGAGCACCTCAACATCATATGATAATCGTCATGCTTTTCTGGGAGCAATTCATCCAAAATCAGTGCTTGTCGAAATGCATCAACAGCCTGCAGCTCTTCAATATCACGAACGTCTTCAATAGAAACAGAGCTGACTCGGCCATCACTCTTTCTCCTACCGCCCTTTTTCTTGAGAGAATGTTTGAATTTGGTAGATGCATTGAGAGCCTTCTTCTTCAGAGTCCCAATTCTAGTCCTCCGCTCATCCTCGGAATTCTCAAAATCAGACTTCCTCTCCCTCCTCTCATCACTACCATAAAACCCTTCAAAACCTGCAGCATCACAACAACAACAACAACGGGATTGACATTAAAAACTCACCGGAGTTAACCGAATTCACAAACCCGCATTTGAGAACAAGAATAAGAATACGGTTTGTGAAAACATTAACAAATATAATACAACAAATTTGTAAAAATTGATGTCTTGACCTGAGAAAAGACGATCCATTTACTAAAAACATAACCATGAGAGGAAAAAGAAGGTCAAAATTCAAACTTTCTAAAACATTAACAAATATAATACAACAAATTGGTAAAATTTGATGTCTTGACCTGAGAAAAGACGACCCATTTACTAAAAACAAAACCATGAGAGGGAAAAAAGAGTCAAAATTTAAACTTTCCTCAGATTTCTGTTTCATTTCTGCTGAATTTTCTCAGCAACCAAACAGAAACCCTAAATTCAGCCAAGTAATTAAACCCATCCAAAACCTCAGTCCCCTCAAGACCAAACACAAGGCCCTCCCAGATTCAACAGCAACAAGCACACAGCCGCACCGACAAAAATCTAGAGAGAGAAAGAACTAGAGAGAGAGAGATGGACTCACAAGGCCTGGCGAACCGATCCAGCGGGCCTGACATTCTCGTCTCCGATCACTCACGCGCAACCACGCAATGCACACTGCGAAAAACCTCGCATTTCCGTCACAAATTCCAGAAACCGCGAATTTCGGAGCACTTAACGAGAAAATTGAGGTGCGAAACGTAAGTAATGCTTTACCTTTTTGGGTTCGAATCGCCGGAAATCAGGAGGATAATCAGACGGTCAGCAATGCTCGTTCAGTCAGAGAAAAGCTCCTGTAAGCCGATCTGCAGCTGGAACGTCTTGTCCGTAACGGATTCTCCGAAATTCTCGAAAGATTATATTTTTTTTTCTCTAAATTTAAATTAATAAATAATTAAAATTGCCGGTGAGCGACGGCGAAGAGAGAGAAAGAGAGAGAGGAGAGAGAGGGGTTTGCTTTGTACTTATAGTTGGACTTTGGTGAGCTACGGAGAGGTGGGACCCAGTGGAAGGGATGACACGTGGCGGGGTGGAGGAGCGTTAAAGACGGAATTGCCGGCGGTAGTTGAGGAGTGAAATGGCGGGGGGAGATGATGAAGTAATGATTTGGTCGGGTGGGGTTCGTATTTATGGTGTTTTCTTCTGCATTTTGGCACGTGGTTGTGTTGGATACTTAAAGAAATTTTTAATTATGACCGGAATACAAATAGTATATCACGTGTTTTAATATAAATTGTAGGAAATTTTATTTTTTAAGTTATTAACTTTTTAACACACATATCTCACTATGTGTATAATGACACGTGAATACCAACCTGTGTATCGGTCACATTGAAAAATCTCTCGGAAACTTGGAATGAACAAAACAACCCTACAATTTTGACACTGTCTTTTGTCTTTTATTTAGTTAGTTCTGGATCGATTTCTCTATAATTTTTAGTGGACTTTAACGAAAATCTTCCGATTATGTTCATTTTATTGGATAGTAGTTTTCCAGTGCATATAAGAAATCGTCATGTTGTTTATAATTGATAATTACATCATTGCACATAATCAGAATATTCAACTTTTTAATAGAAAACAAATGAAAATTTTGATTTATGATTAAGATTTACTAACGAAGTCCACGGTAAATCTATGATTGATAATTTCTTTAACTGCTGTATTAAAAAAATAAAAAAATAAAAAGCCCTTCTTTAACCACCAACGCAATTTGAAGTATCATCAACATATATAAAGGACCACTCCAAAATGGTGAAGCTTTCTAAATTGCCCTTTGATTCCTTCACAATCAAACATAGAAAAATAAAAAAAACGAGGACAAACTGGTAAAAACCATAACTGAACAAAAAACTGTATTGGACAAAAAAAATTGCAATAGACGTGAAAATAGAACTATAACTAGCAAAGAATAGACCGCGCGATGCTGCAGGATTGAAAACCGTACAAAATTTTTGTAATTAGTATTTACCTTAACATTAAGTAGTTGTAAATTCACAAATATCAAACACATGCTTAATTTCAACACAAATGTATAATTTTAGATTGAGATATACTTCCTTACACATCCCAGTTTATAAAATGATTATATGAATTTTAGACTATTAGACAAAATTGCAAGCATGTTGGTTGATTGTGTGAATTAGGACTTAAAACTAATAAATAAAATTGTTTAGAAAAATAATAAAAAATAAAAAGAATAAGGAAACAAAAATCAAATCAAAATCAATATTAGGATTTCTATTTAGGCTGAACTCATGTCTCTACATAAGCTTATTTGATGATTTGAAAGTTAAAGCAAAGGTAAAGCTAGAGTCTAGAAACAAAGAACCCTTCCAATTGGTGGCGATTGTTGCATTATGCGCCTGCTTCATACCATTTTCTAATAAACCTTAATAATTTACATATAAGCTCCATTGAACCAAATCAAATGCAAACAGAACACATAAAATTAAGGGGTGGTTTGAGAGTGAGGTGCTTAAAAAAAAAGCACCCACGAAAAAAAGCTGTGAGAGTTTTAGGTGTTTGGTAAACTGAAAAAAAAAAAGGGCTTATTTTGGAAGCTGCTGTGAGAATAAGCTGAAATCAAAGGAAAAAGCTGAAGCTACTATTTGCAGCTTTGGAAAACTGGCTTTTTTTCAAAGCACACGGAGCTACAGTGCTCCTTTAATGAAAAGACCCACCATCAGACTGCTTTCTTTTTCAAAAGCACTTTTACAAAAAAGTTTACTAAACACTCTGCTGATTTATTTCACAGCCGCTTATTCTCACAGCAGTTTTTTTTTCAAAGCACAGCAATACCAAACCAGCCCTAAGTACAATCCAAAAAAGCCATCCAAAAAATCAAATCACATTGCAAAATAGTTGAACAAAAGCAGGAGAGTAAGAGTAAAACCTTTCAAAGCATCTGAAACTTTGGGAAAAAGCACAATCCTATTGACATCAACATCTTGAGCCTTTCCAACCTGCTCCAAACAAAGGATTATTCATAAGCAGTAATAATATTTCATAAAAACATTTACATGAATAAGCTAGTATGATACTAAACTTCGTGAATCAAACTTTGGGGAAATGCTCCAACTACTCAAATCTCCTTCATTTCAAGTCTTTAGCTTTGGATTCAGACAACCCATTTCCCAAACTCACCCATTTCTGCAGGAGATGAGCAAAAGAGAGGATCAGCTGAAATATGCACAACTATGAAGCTAAACATTATGGTAAAAAATCTTGATATGAGTACCGCTTCCACGTCAAGTAATATGAAATGGAAAAAACTGCTTTTCAAGACGTATTGATTATCAAAGATCACAAAAGTTTAGTATCCCCTTTTCTTTCACAATCTAAAAGGGAAACAAAGGATTTATAGAGATTGCTCACATCCCCAAAAGAATCTGATACTAAAATTTGTTCAAAAATATATTCAATTGATTGAAATATTATACAATACTAAAGTTCATAGAGTAATTGCAACACATCTTTGCAAGTCATTAAGATAATGTAACATAATTGCGGGTACGTTATTAAGAAATATGTATAGTTTAGCCTTAAATAACACAAAAATAAGAATGGAAATAGCAAGAAACAATAGTACAGTGCTCGAACACACAAAAGTAACTACTTGCAAAAAAATATTGGAATTTTATGAAAATCTTCCTTCAAATACAAAGGACCCATACAATCTTTTCCACACTCAACCAGCCTCCCATCAAACAAAATTCATACTAATAACAGCAAAAAATAAATAAATAAAAACCAAAAAATAAAAATATGTTTCCAAAATATGAAGAACAATATGATGATTTAGTGCGGCAACCAATTCCTTGATTCGGATACAAAATTTTAATCACTCTTATCTGTTTTCCCTTGTTTTGAGAGTCTTAAACTTAATCGAGATTACACAGAAAATATAACTAAGTCCCAACCTTCTCAGAAAACTACAACTATTTTTACAAAGAGGCAGACAACAGAAATCAAAGATCAAAATATGTGAGAACCGAAATGTTAAAAACAACACATACCCATTTCAAAGACCAAAATCCTGCAAAGACAAAAAATCCCAGGATCAATATATTAGCACTCCGTGCTTTGCACCAAAATCAGAAAATTAGAAAAAAAAATAGAATTTGATAGCATTATACTTAAAACCCATTTCCAGTCAAAAAGGAAAATTTATACCTCTACAAAAAATAATCAAGAGATAAAAACTCAAATTCTAGAAAATAAAATCAACAAAATGAATCATATAAAATGCGATTTTGGATGGATCATTGCGATTATGTGGCATTTAAAATCGTAATAAAAGATTAGGGGTTCTTAATTTCTTACCCAAATCCATAAATTTGAATCAAATCTCCGCAGGCCAACTTGAAATCTGTTTGAAATGACCAACACGAACATGAAATTATACATGCAGAACATTTTAGATGAATTTGTGAGAAGGGGTTGATGATGAAATTGAGGAAACAACCAAATTCCAAATGAAGTTTAGACATGCATTCGGAAATTAACACTCATAAAAATGTTTTAGAGATTACCGAAATGTTTTGGATTCGTGTTGCGGTTGCAGGTTTTGAGCGAGATCGTGTTATGGTTCGTTGATTTTGAGAGAAGAGATGTTTAGGTTTCTGATTTGTGAGAGAGAGAAATAGAGAGACTCCAGAAGCAAATGGAACACGCTCATGTAGTGTTATGCGTTTAACAACCTAAATATTAAGCTACTAATCGCACATTTTAAACTCGCAAGTGCACAAGATCAAACACATAGTATAGAAAGCAAGTACGAGATCATTCCCATGAGGATTGCACTAATATGTATCTAGAGCATGATTTCTAACAATTTAAATTAATTAATTCACAAAAACTAGCAAATATGCACATAAAGGTTTAACAAATAGTTTGAGATGTCTTCAGTTTAAGTAGTAAAACACAATATAAAAAACGTAGGCAAATAAAAGTAATTGGCAATAAGGGTTTTGAAAATAATGTTTGAACAGTTAGGACTTTGGTATCCATCTCTAATCTTTTTTCGCCTAAGCAACTGATACACACGATGATACAAAACAGATTTTTGATGCTTTACGTTTGTCAACCTAAAGGCATGGTATCTACTCCTTAAGCTATTCATTTCCCTAAACAACGAATTAGCCATGGGTGTCTATACTAACTCTTTTCATTCTCGAAGTATTTAGCATGGTATCTACTAAGTTGCATTCCGAGGAAGCATAATACAATGGAAATCGACAAACACACGAATCCTAGAACATGGTATCTATTCCGGTAATCCGAGATAATGAATTCCAAGAACCGTAACTAGTTCTCTTGTTACTAAGCATAGGTACAAGACTTGATCATCCAAATTTACCCATGTAACAAACTCAATTACAAGGCTATTCTATGGTGATCAATCATAAAATAACTCAATAAGATTGGAATTAAAACTAGAATTAATCACTAATGCATCAACAAATTGTCTTGTAACAAAAGTGTATCGAAAATACTCAAGGAAACATGATTAGGACTTCAACCAAGTCCCAACTATGATATTTAGTTACTCATAATGTAAATGGGCAGCAAAGACAAACAAAACAGAAAGTAAAAGGAGAAGAAAAAAACTCTTCAATGATGAATTGTGGAATGGTGCCCTTGGTCCTTCCTCTTTCTCTCTTTTGTCGTGGCTGCCTCATCTTTGGTGGCTGCTCTTTTTTTATTTTCTTCTAATTGTTTTTGCACACGACCATCTGCTGCGCTGAAGAGGGATAAAAAACCCCCCTTTTCATTTGTAACAACCCAAGGCTTGAATAGCCTTCTTTTCTTAATTCTAATTCAATGGGCTTTAAAGTCTCATCTTATTAGTCTTCTTATTTATTTCCTTACAGACATTTTAGCTTCTTCCAATTGGTTAAAACTCCTAATAAATAGGAATTTTAATCTTCATTTAATCTGCCACATTGATACATGTTTGTAGAAAATTTCGTATTCGCGCATAGCCTGACCTTCATTTAATCTGCCACATCTTCTGGTTCTTCCCGAGTCAATACAGTTTAATCCACGAACTAGACTGCTTTGCACAAGTTGTGTTGATGACATAGGATTGTAAAAGCCTTTTTTAGCTCCTTTTGCACTCTTCGCTTGTTACAACCTACAAAACACAAATATATTGTAAAATCTATATAGAAGAGTAAAACAAAGTTGTAAACAAGGAGAATTATTAAATATATAATAGCGAATTTACGAGCATAACAAATTCCCCCAAACTTAACATTTGCTTGTCCTCAAGCAAAACAATGACGAATGCTAACACTAATCTTTCCGAACAAAACTCTTAGAAGGTTAACTCTTGGGCATGACTTGGATCAAAATTTACAATAATATGCATATTCTTAACCTTCCTTCGCAAGATAGCAACACTCTAGACATAGTATGTTTAAAGTGTAGTGTGTGATAGCCAAATGTCAATACAATGCACTACAATCTAAATAAGGCATATGCAAAATTTGTTTCAACCCCTTACAAGGTAAACACTCATGTGTCTCACTCATAATTTCTAGCATAAAATATTTCACTCTAGTGATCTCATAAAACATGCCTCTATATGCTTGCTTGTCCACCTAGACTCCGCGATCAAAATCACGTAACTTCTTGAATCAAAGGTCTTAATCTAGGTTGTAATGGGGCCGAGGGTTAAGTAGCTAAACAAAGAAAGGAATGGAGAACTCAAAATCTAAATAACTTGTAGAACTTTTCAATTGTATTTGAGAGAGAAATAATTCAAAACCCTCAAAACTTTTCTAAGCTTAAACCCCGACTTTAGACTTCCTTTCATTTGGCTTGATCCAAAGAAACACTTTTGCAACAATTTTTTTTTTCTTTTTCATTCTTTTTTTTTTAATTTTGAATTTTGAAGAATGCAAAATTGAAATTACGAAATTTGGCCCTACAACTTTGAAATCTCTCCTCTCAAAAGATTACTCTACAAGCTCTTTAGATAAAAGGTAGGAAACTTGAGTACAAGGCTAGGTAGGGGAGATTTGGGTTAAAGAACGAAATGGCTCTCATAATGGCTCAAAGTGGCTAACTAAGAAAAATAATATTAAGTGTTGGCTCAAACGAAAGAAACAATTGCCCATATCAGTTTGTTACATGATTTGATGTACATTTCGAATGGTATAACGCAAATTCTAGAGATGCATGTAAAAAAATGAGATCATACACACAAGAACAAATTTGATTGAGCATAATGGTTCAATCATATAATAAGCTCAAAAGCTCACAAGGATTATGCACGTCTCCACAAGTGTTTACATATATTTATCTCGACCACAACACATCATATCAACCATGGCTACGTGCATTCAAAGTTTCCAAAAAAAACAAAAAATGTTTAGGTCATGCTATCAAGTGAAGGACGCAAAGAAATCCACAACTATTATAAACTTTTCGTAAATCAAACCAAAGATTAACTAAGTTTCATCATAGATATTCGGAAAGTGACACAAAACTAACAAAGCAAAATAAAACATTTGTTTTGTACGGTTTTATTATTATTATTTTTTTAAGATTGAAAAGCAACACAAGGACAACTTCACCCCTCCCCCCCCCCCCCAAAACTTGAAGTTGACATTGTCCTCAATGGCAAAAATAAGAAAGACTCAAAATAAACAAGAAATAAGAATAAAGCTCAAAGATAGCGGTACTTCCCTAGTTGAGTTGAAAGTAGACAATAACGCTGTTTCCTCTAAGCTTGAAGTCCTCAACCGGTGAAACAGGTGAAAGGCTCTAATGGACTACAAAATAAAAATAAAAATAAAATAAAAACAGGGATTAGCTAAAGACAAGATGCATAAATTTGAACAATAAAAAAGTAAATGTAGAACGAACGAAACATTGGATTGTCTCCCAACAAGTGCTTATTTTATAGTCTTCAGCCAGACTATGAGACGATGTCATGCAATGTACTGAACAGGTTAGAAGGTCACATCCTCCTCTCAAGGCTCAATACTCATCTCAATATAGGGCTTTACTCTATGTCCATTCACCTTGAATGTCTAATTCTTCTCTTTACCATGAACCTCCAACGCCCCATGAGCAGTGGCAGATCCACAGTGGGGTCGTCGGGGTCGCACGACCCCTTGAAAACCATGGAAACAACCTTGAAGCTCCCATATGCGACCTCTTGGAGCTGGGGTCGTCGGGGTCGGACTCGCACGCCAACTGTTCGACAAAAAGCCTGAACGAAGACTCGGCAGGAAGAGGAAGAAGAAGCAGCGCTCGCGCGCGCTTCTTTTTTTTCAAAACAGATGGGCAAAATGGCGTCGTTTTGGCCCAGGAAATTTTTTTAAATGACCTGGCCAAAACGGCGTCGTTTTGGGCTAGGCCGAACAAAAAAAAAGAAAAGAAATTCCCACCGTGTCCCCCCCCAGTCCCAGCCTTCCTACCCGACTCCTATACAATCAAAAGCCCCAATTTCTTTTGTTTTCTCATCCTCCAACCCTAACTCAATCCCCCCAAACCCTCAACTCCTCTCCTCCCTTGCTGCTGCTGCCCCCAAACCCTCAACTCCATCTCCTCCCTTGCTGCTCCCATGCTGGTGGCTCCAACTCCATCTCCTCCCTTTGTTTATATTGTGAGTATTTATTTTGAATATTTTGTATATGTAGAATATATTTAATTAATTGAAATTCAATTCATATTTATTTTGTGAGTTTTTATTGTGAGTTTTTATTGATGGTTTGTTTATATTGTGAGTTTTTATTGGTTTGTTTTTATTGATGGTTTGTTTATATTGATGGTTTGTTTATATTTTGATTTTTTATTTTCATTATTTTGTATATGTAGAATGCAAGATGAGATATTTAATTTAATTGAAATCCAATTCATATTTATTTTGATTATGTTTATGGTTTGTTTATATTGTGAGTATTTATTTTGAATATTTTGTATATGTAGAATATATTTAATTTAATTGAAATTCAATTCATATTTATTTTGATTATATTGATGGTTTGTTTATATTGTGAGTTTTTATTTTCATTATTTTGTATATGTAGAATGCAAGATGAGATATTTAATTTAATTGAAATCCAATTCATATTTATTTTGATTATGTTTATGGTTTGTTTATATTGTGAGTATTTATTTTGAATATTTTGTATATGTAGCATTATTACGGAACGGTTTTTTAAGAGAAAGTCATCATCGGGTTCGGGTAGTTCGAATAATGTTGATAGTTCAAATACTGTTGGTAGTTCAAGAACTCCAAGTTCAAGACAAAGTCAGTTAGATGATGTTTTGGGTAATCTTCAAGCGGATCCTGGATTAAGAACTCGAATAATAGATTATGACGCTAATATGAAAGATGAGGTCCGAAGATTATATCTACAAAAAGGACCTTGTCAACCTAGAGGTCATAATTTCCCAATAACTAATATGTCGGGAATTAATCGACGCTTCATTCCCCAATGGTTTGATGAGTTTGATTGGTTGGAGTATAGTGTATCTAAAGATGCGGCATTTTGTCTCTATTGCTATCTCTTTAAAACCAATTTTGAACAAGTGGGTAGTGAAGCTTTCACTGGAGATGGATTTAAGAATTGGAAGAAAGGGAGAGAAAGATTTAAGATGCATGTTGGACCGGTTGGGAGTGTTCATAATAAGGCTAGAGAAGCTGCTACAAATTTGATGAATCAAGCTACACATATTGAAACGGCAGTGAGCAAACACTCTGACCAAGCTCGTAAGGCTTATCGCACATGCTTGATTGCTTCAATCAAGTGCACTAAGTTTTTATTGCGACAAGGTCTTCCTTTTCGTGGCCATGATGAAAGTGCCACTTTAAGCAATAGGGGAAATTACTTGGAGTTATTGCAATTCCTTGCAGATAATAATGATAAAGTTAGAGAAGTTGTGATGGAAAATGCTCCGGGGAATCTCAAATTACTAGCTCATTCCATTAAAAAAGAAATTGTGAATTCATGTGCCCTTGAAACACTTGATGCTATCATGGATGGTCTAAAAGATAGATTCTTTTCAATATTGGTGGATGAAGCACGTGATGTGTCTGTGAAAGAGCAAATGGCTATGGTGTTGCGTTATGTGGATGACAACGGGCATGTAATTGAAAGATTTGTGGGTATCCAACATGTTACCGACACTACTTCAAGTTCACTAAAGGATGCTATTGACACATTGTTTTCTCGCAACGGTTTGAGCATTTCCAAGCTACGAGGACAAGGTTATGATGGTGCTAGCAATATGAGAGGTGAGTTGAATGGCCTTAAAACAAAGATATTGAGAGAACAACCTTGTGCATATTATGTTCATTGCTTTGCTCATCAACTTCAACTAGCTCTTGTTGCCGTAGCAAAGAAGAATATAGACATTGCCTCTTTTTTTGCAATGGCTAATAGTGTGGTTAATCATGTTGGAGCATCTTGTAAGCGGCGTGATTCACTTAGAGGGCAACTTCAAGAAGAGCTTGTGATAGCTTTTGAAAATGATTGTCTTATAACGGGACGAGGCTTAAATCAAGAAACAAGTCTCAAACGTGCCAGTGACACACGATGGAACTTACACTATGGTACCTTGATTAGCATCATTTCTATGTTTTCATCCGTGGTTCATGTGCTTCAAATGGTTATTGATGATAATCCGAATGAAAATGCGGGTGAAGCAAATAAGTTAATGAGAGTGATACTTACTTTTGAGTTTGTATTTCACCTTTTCTTGATGAAAGTCATATTGGGACTCACAAATGATTTGTCACAAGCATTGCAAAGGAAAGATTAAGAAATTGTGAATGCAATGGCTTTAGTGAAATCATGCAAGGAAAAGCTATATTGGATGAGGAATAATGGGTTCGATGCATTGGTTGATGAAATATCTTCTTTTTGTGAAAAACATCATATTGATGTTCCTAACATGGAAGAGGCATTTATACTTCCAGGGAGGTCAAGGCGTTATACTCCAATAAAGACAAATCGTCATCATTATCGTGTGGAGCTCTTTATTTATGTCATTGATGAGCAAATTACGGAGTTAGAGGATCACTTTAATGAGGTAAATACCGAGTTGCTTATTTGTATGGCATGTTTGAGTCCGAAAGATTCATTTGTAGCTTTTGATAAACCAAAGTTACTTCGTCTTGCTCAATTTTATCCTCAAGACTTTTCGGATGAAGATCGTTTGGCACTTGAATATCAACTTGAGATTTATATTCATTATGTGTGTTCCAGTAGTGATTTCTCTCAATTGGAAGGGATTGGTGATCTTGCAAAAAAAATGGTGGAGACAAGGATGCATCAAGTATTCAATTATGTATATTTGCTCATTACATTGTCTTTAGTTTTACCAGTTGCAACTGCTTCAGTGGAGAGAGCATTTTCTGTCATGAATATTGTTAAGGGTCCACTTAGGAACAAAATGGGAGATCAATGGTTGAGTGATAGCTTGCTTGTTTATATTGAGAGAGATATTTTTGCTTGTATTGAAAATGAAGCTATAATGCTTCGTTTTCAAAATATGAAACCTCGTCGTGGACAATTATAGTTTGTAATATTGTTTCCATTATGAATTATGAATGAAAGTACTATGATTTCATTTTCAATATGTTTTTCCATCCTAAATTTTTATTTGAACTTTTACACTGCGACCCCTTGGGGTAAGATTCCTGGATCCGCCACTGCCCATGAGGAAGAACTTTGGTAACAACATAAGGACCATACCATCTAGACTTGAGCTTTCCAGGGAAAAGCCTCAATTTCGAATTGTGGATCAAAACTTTATGCCCCAAATGAAACTCCTTCCTAACTAGGTGTTTATCATGATACACCTTGGTTCGTTCCTTGTACAACTTTGCATTTTCATAAGCATCATACATCAACTCTTCAAGCTCATTCAATTGTAGCTTTCTCTTCTCACCTGCTTCTTTCATATTAAAGTTGAACTTCTTGATGGCCTGGTATGCTCTATTTTCCAACTCGACCGGTAAGTGACACGCTTTCTCGAAGATCAAATGGTATGGTGACATTCCAGTAAGAGTCTTGTACACAGTTGTGTATGCCCACAAGGCATCATTCAATCGCTGAGACCAATCCTTTCTGCTTGTGTTCACTATCTTCTCCAGTATACCTTTGATCTCTTGATTGCTTATTTCTACTTAGACCACTGGTTTGAGGATGATATGGAGTGCCAACCTTATGTGTAATTCCATACATTTTCATCAACGATGCAAAAACATGGTTATTAAAATGACTACCTCCGTCACTAATGATTGCTCTTGGTGTGCCAAACCTAGTAAAAATGTTATCCTATAAGAACTTGACAACAACTTTGTGATCATTAGTTTTCGAGGGGACAACCTCTACCCATTTTGACACATAATCTACGCCCACAAGAATATATAAATAACCAAATGAGTTAGGAAATGGACCCATAAAATTGATACCCCACACATCAAAGATTTATACCACTTGAATATTTTGTAATGGCATCTGGTGTCTGGAAGAGATGTTACCTGTCCTCTGATATTTATCGCAAGAACTACAAAATTGAAAATCATCTTTAAACACATTAGGCCAATAAAAACCAGATTGTAATACTTTAAGAGTCGTCTTCTTAGCTCCAAAATGACCTCCACAAGCAAAATGATGGCAATGTTTTAAGATACTCATGTGTTCCTCCTCTGGTACACACCTTCGAATGATCTGATCGGGACAAAATTTGAACAAGTACGGCTCATCCCAATAATAGTGCCTAGACATAGACACTAATCGCTTCCTTTCTTGGCTTGGCATAAATGGAGGGAAAATGTTAGTAGTCAAATAATTCACAATATCTAAATACCATGGAAGCTGGACATCTATTGCAAATAATTGCTCATTTGGGAAATTTTCATTCAACGGAAGCTTACTTCCTTCTTCATCATGAAATAAAGCTTGCTTATGCTTATCAGGCTCCCACCCTCATGTCCTGGAAAGAAAACTTAATTATATTCAACAACATTCGTGATGTCACATTGTTGTAGCCTCAAGTGGACCCAAATAGAAGCTACCAATCGGTGAAAACATACTCACTCAGAAGGCCCAATTCACGTCATCCCATCATATTAATAACTTCATAATACTTTGAAACACTACATCTTGTATGGATTTTATACAAGAGAAACATACAATAATTTCATAAACATCTTTCAACTACTTCACCCTATTCACTTACTACCATCTCTAGACAAATGAGATCAGTGTTTAGAACCCTTGTCACACAATGTAAATTTTTAAGAGTAATGCATTAGAGATCCCACACACAAGTGCATTAAGCGTGATCAACAAAAATATCTTGTCATACAAAATTTGCACTACTTTGTGTACAAAGATTAGAAATTCAAATCAACCATCACCAAGATTCCCCGGGACATTATGCTATTCGTTTTGCAATTACACAACTTAAGCAAGTATGATCAACATAAATATATTGGCACTTGTAGCTTTTGTATAAGAATTCAAGTACCCTTCATTGGGCTGTGAAACCAGATAATACTTTTTCATGTGAAATTTTTTGACAAGAAAAACTAGAGTGTACCTTTAACAGCTCCCTTTGCACTACTAGACGAATGAGATTTATGAGAGACAATTTATAGGTGTCAAATTCCTCCTCTGGGATTTCAAGCAAAGACTTATCCACTACAAAAGGTAAGAAAATTAAAATGATAGACATCTAAATTTTGTGTCTCACAATCTTAGGTATCCAGATGTTCATTTACCTTGTCTTCTATTTCTAAAAGTTGAATGAGTGAACTTTTTGGGAGCGTCTTTGGTTGACTAATAAGATGCTTTCTTGATCCTCTTATGTTTTTGAACTGGTTCTTTTTCAGATACAGTTTTTTGGCCTTTCTGGGGACTATTTTCCTCTGCGATGTATTATGCTCCCTATATTCATCATCATTTTTCACATCTTCATTGACCTTAGAATCAATATAAGATTTAGCAGTGAAGCTGTCGTCGTTAGCCTCATCTGCTAGCTCATCAACTTGTTTATGAGGTACCCTCTTCCTTGGCTGCCTGGATGATGTCGCACCTTTAGCTTTCTCGGTTGCAAAAGATTGGCACTTATGAGGAAGATTTGATGTAGTAGAAGCGTTTCTATTTCTACTTTTATGACCCTGCACATTCTAATAAACAAAGAGAAGCAGGTAGTTTAACACAATCAATCTTTATTTCCAATCCCATATGAAATGCATGGACAAATATTATAGCTTAAAGTAATTACCAATTTTCCAGGTGTCCCAATAACAGCTTCTAAATGCACCACCTCCCCTAAAATGACACCACCCAAGTGGTTAGCTTCAGCAAGGTTTTCTGTATTCACTTAGGAATCAGAGGTTGGATTCAGGGTACTAGAATCACCAAGCCTGGGAGACGGGTGATCAACATGTTCAGAAGGGAAGGCAGTAAGTGAGCTCTCTTCATGTCACCAGTTTCGAAATGTACCAAATGTGCAGTTTGTGGACCCATAGTAGGCTCAACTTCAGAGTAAAGAACATGCAGATTCTCCTTTCCTTTTTTCACTTTGAGCTTGGGTTGAAGTTTGCCAACATGTCATTCTAAATAAACCCAGACTCAATTCCTAACATACAATATAGTAGCAAAAATAAAAAAGTCAAGTGATTGTGCACATACCAGATGAAATGGCGACATCAGACACAATATCCAGAACTTTAAAGTCAGAGAAAGCCCCATCTACCTGACACTAAAATGCCCAATTAAAAATCAATAACCTAACAAGTATTAATGTTTCAATGATAGTACGGCCTTTACCTCAATTTCTAATTGAATTTCACCGTGTTTGTTAGAAACAAAAACTTCTATGCAGGACATTGAATCTTGGGTTGTACAATAATCACAACATGTTTAAGCTTCTGCAACATCACACACCACAAACGAAGAGGACTTGGCGGAGCAATGTGTAGGATCACCAAAGTTTTACCATTGACAAAGTTGCGATTTCTAAATCATGATTAACAGAATATGAAGGGTAGACCTTGTCACCTGGTTGGGTACTTGTAGCAGCCTTCTCATCAGACTTATTAATAGCAATCTCCATTGAAAGAAAAAGTACTTACCACAGTCAACAAACAGTACTAATGCAATATTTCTACTATATTTAAAAAAAGTTTTCATTTTGCAAAAGTCAACTGTACTCCTGGCAGTTTGGCTTATAGAATCATCAAGACATTCCAATCCAAAGAATATGTCTGCATTCTAGAAAACATCATAAGTTATCAACTAGAAATGAAAAACCAGGAAATAGGTATTTATTCTTATCTCCCCCTTTGCTTTTCTATCAGAACCTGCAACGTCTTATTAAAGAGCACCTGTTGGAGCTGATTCATAAGGTTCAGAGTCTTTGCCACCATACAATGGAATTTCATTGTTTTTTTATGGCTCTATGCTCCCGATCTTTTAGTTTATCGTCTTCAGTGTCAACAAATGTTGTGCTTGAGACAGTGGTAGATAATGTGACGGGTCTTCTGTTAAGACACTCGGAAGAGTAGGAGCGATTGCTGTAGATGCTACCCTACTAGGCTATGGCTTTGCCTTGGGTCGAAATTGGCCACCAGCACGAGCTGCAAAAAAAGGAACTTGAAAATCAGTTGGCCATCTCGAGGCAATTACAAATGGAAATATGGCAAGTTCTTTGAGTCCTAGATGCACGGCTTTACCAGGGACACTAGCGGACTCATGAAAAATATCATCCAAATATGACATTTTGAGTGTAGCAGATGCCCAGTATTCAAACAAGGTAAGACCGTCTCCAACCCATGGGATAAAACTTAAAATATAAGCTTTAAAACTCACCCCAAACCATCTCCAACCATGACCTAAAATAAGCTATGGGGAGAAAATATATCTCTGAGCTAGATTTCCCCCAGGATTTAAGCATGGCTTAAATTATTCTTGACCCACCAAATTGTCATATTTCAAACCCTTTTTTATTTTTCACTTATAGTCTAACGGCTATGATCAAATGAGATCAAATCTAATGGTAAAAAAAAAAAGATTTTACGGCCCAAAATTAAATCTAACGTCTAAAATAATTTAAGAAAATTATTTAAATCAAATTTAAATTAAACTTTATAAATACCTATTTATTTGTATGATTTTTAATTACTTACTCATAATTTAAATATTTTTAGACTATAATGTTCATAAAAATAAATTAGGATAATCTAAATAAATTTTATTTTCAAAAAAGTTACCGAAAAAATATAAAGTTAGGCTAAAATCATTGTTTAATAATCTCGGGCTAAAATTTTAAACCATAAGGCCACCTCCAACCCATAGCCTAAAACCTATAATTTCCCTTCTATTCCCCCAAATCCATTCCAACCCAAGTTCTAATTTGGACCTAAAACCTAAAATGTAAAAAAAGCCAGAAACCAGCCCATAAAATGGTTTGGGCCCCACCAACGCGAGTGAAACTCGACGCTTGAGTGCCAGACGCCCCCAGGAGACGCACACACGCGGACGATGTGCCAAGGCTGAGACTGGCATGGCCCTGTTAGGTTTTTCCAGCCCATGATAAATTGTCCTAAGTCTATAAGGAATTATAGTCTTAGAATTGTTTTCCCAATTGGAGTTGTTTACCCAATTGGAGTTAGTTTCTCAATTGGAGTAGGATTCATAACTAGATTCCAATTAGGATTAATAATCCTTATTGAAGAAAACATTTATTATGTCTATATAAAAGGGCTATTGTACTAGTTTTGAATTTAAGAAGGGAGCAAAACAATAAATTGTATACCACTCAAGGGATTAAAGTGAGAGAATATTGTAAAGTGTGTGTGAGAGAAAAGAAAAGAGGTAGTGTATTTCTTGTTCTTGCTATTTCAGGTTTTTCATCAAGTCCTAGTTCTAGAGAATTGACAAGATATTGGTTGTACTCATTATTGATATAGTGAAAGATTGTTGTTGTTGTCCCGTGGACGTAGGCACATACTGCCGAACAACGTAAATTCTTAGTGTTATTTATCTTGGTTATTTGTTTTCGATTTCTGGAGTTTGGTCTATTTTTCCCATTCTTAAACGCGATATTCTCAACAAGTAGTATCAGAGCCAGGTTTAGCTGATATACGTTTAGAATGGAGGGTGCAACCCGTTTTAATTGGGTTACGTGGAAATCAAGAGGAGAACTATTTTACTGAAGGTATTAAAAGCAAGCCAGCAAGTATTTCTGATGCTGATTGGACCAAGATGAAGATAAGCGATGTTTTCTGGCAAAGAAGTCTATGATTGCCTTTGCCAATGACAATGGTAGTTCTGATCAGGGGGAGCTTGGTCAAGAGAAGTCTAATCAAGAGGGTATTGGTTAATGAGTAATTCGATAAAGGGGAGTCTGGTCAGGAAAAGTTTGATCAATAGGAGTTTGGTTAAGATGAGCAATCCTATTTTTTTTTTTTTTTTTGGTATACCTTCCTCATGGTTTGGAGGGGGAGATTGTTAGGTTTTTCTAGCCCATGATAAGTTGTCCTAAGTATATAAGGAATTATAGTCTTAGAGGATTAAATTGTTTTCCCAATTGGAGTTGTTTACCCAATTGTAGTTAGTTTCTCAATTGGAGTAGGATTCATAACTAGATTCCAATTAAGATTAATAATCCTTATTGAAGAAGACCTTTATTATGTCTATATAAAAGGGTTATTGTACTAGTTTTGAATTTAAGAAAGGAGCAAAACAATAAATTGTATACCACTAAAGGGATTAGAGTGAGAAAATATTGTAAAGTGTGTGCGAGAGAAAAGAAAAGAGAGTGTGTATTTCTTGTTCTTTCAGGTTTTTTGTCAAGTCCTAGTTCTAGAGATTTGGCAAGATTATTGGTTGTACTCATTATTGATATAGTGAAAGATTGTTGTTGTTGTCCTGTGCACGTTGGCACATATTCCCGAACCATGTAAATTCTTAGTGTTATTTATCTTGGTTATTTGTTTTTGATTTCCAAAGTTTGTTCTATTTTTTCCCATTCTTAAACACGATATTCTCAATAGGCCCCACCCACGTTGACTTGTCGGGCACTTGTGCCAGAGAGCCAACGGCTCATTTTAATCCAACGGTTGAATAAACAGGCCGTCGGTTGATCCAACGGCCTAAATTCAATTTTTTTTATATTTATATATTTATTGAATCCAATAGCTGATATCAAATATAATCAAATCTAACGGTAAAAAAAAAAAATTATAACGGCCCAAATTTAAATCTAATGGCTAAAATAATTTTAAAAAAAAATCATTGAACTCAAAATTCACCCAAAAGCTATGTATTTGTTCAAATATCCACACAAAACTTACTTTTCTCCTACAATTCTTCCAATTTTTCTTTCTACCATTTCTTGCTTGGTATTGTGCCATATGCATTGCCAAGCTACGCATTCTTCTTGTTAGGAATGTCGGTACTACAAGATAGAGAATGCATAAGGTAAAGTAGAAAATGGACACCAAGAATTTATGTGGTTTGGCAATTTATGCCTACGTCCACGAAACAAGGATCAATCTTCACTATATGAAAAAGATGAGTACAACAAGAGTAGTCTTACCAAGCCAAAGACAAGGCTTGATGGATACAAGAAAGTATAACAACACTTTCTCTCACATTAAACTTCGCTCACACTATGTATAGTGGAACACTCTCACTCTCACTCTTGGAGTGGAACTCTAGCTTTGGACTTGATCCTTTGCTACTCACACTTGGTTCTTAATTGGTTACATCACTACAACATCACACCCATATTTATAGGTGAGGGTTTGGCATTCTACTAGTTTCTAGTGTATTCTTCAAACCTCTAGCATAGAAAATTCTAGACTAGCCACAAAATTGTAGCTTCTAGATCTTTCCATTTGCAACCAAGGAAGCTAGTACTCTCTAGCTTCTTCTATCAACTTAATAACATGCTAGAATTGTCTAGCATGCTCCAGCCACCTCACTTGCTTACTAGAATAATCTATAACATTGATCATGGGCTGGACCATTTACCAACAATCTCCCCCTCCAGTCCATGAGGGAGGAATTCCGATCATGACTCCAAGTTACCTGAAGTCCATCCTAGCAGCCTTATAAGTTTTGGGCTCCATTGCCTTTATCCACTTATCACTGTCGTTATGAGCTCTGGCCTCTTCATAAGTTTCGGGCTCTCCATAATTAGTCAACATGATATACTCTGATGAAGAATACTTGGTAGACGGTATTCAACTTCTGTTGGATCTTCTGACCTAATCTTCATTCTCTTGCGGGGCTGGAAGCTCCCCCTGATTGGGTTCTTCTTGAATCTGCTCTTCTTGACTAGGCTCTCCCTGATCAGCAATCTCATGGTCTGGCACATCTTGAACAGGCTCCCCCTGATCAACATTATCTGGTTCTGCAGGCACTTCATTGGCAACTGCTTCAGGGATGTCATCGTGACTTTCTTCATCTGAAGCTAATGGATCAACTCTTTTGACTGCGCCATCTGGTTGTGCCTCTTTCCGAATCCCCAATTGTTTGATCTTCATAAAAGACCACGTCTCCACTTCGGATAAACTTCTTCTGGTATGGGTCCAATAATCTGTAACCAAAATCTTCATCGCCATAACCAAGAAAGATGCACGGTGTAGCTTTGTAGTCTAACTTCGATCTCTGCTATTTGGGCACATGCACAAAAGCTTTGCAGCCAAACACCTTCAGATGAGAGTAAGACACATCATTACCAGTCCATACTCTCTTCGAAACATCAAGACTTAATGGTACTGATGGAGATCGGTTAATCAAATAGCAGGCTGTCTTTACAGCTTCACCCTAGAACTGCTTAGATAACTTTGCAGTCCTCAGCATACACCTGACTTTCTCCATGATGGTTCGATTCATTCTTTCAGCAACACCATTATGTTATGGAGTTCCAGGAACTGTCTTCTCATGACGTATGCCATGTTTCACACAATACTCTCTAAACTAGTGAGATGTGTACTCGCCGCCGTTGTCGCTATGAAGGCACTTGAGAGGTTTCCCAATTTCCCTATCCATTATGGCATGGAACTCCTGGAATGTCTGAAACACCTGGTCTTTGGATTTTAACAAATACACCCAAACCTCTCGTGAAGCATCATCAATATAAGTAACAAAATATTTATTTCTTCCGAGTGACTCGACTTCCATGGGACCACACACATCTGAATAAACAAGATCTAACAAATTTCCTTTCTTTGTAGATGGAACAGAAAAACTAACTCTTCTTTGTTTTCCGAATAAACAATGCTCACAAGAGTTTAACGACGTACCTTTGGCAAAGGGAATGTGATACTTCTTTGCCAAAACTTGTAGGCCTTTCTCGCTCATGTGGCCTAGCTTCTTATGCCACAAGTCTAGAGATGAGTCCTCCACAACATTCAACTCACCTTTCAAAACCTTGGCATTTGACTGATACAACGTACAACAAAGTCGTGCTCTTGCTACCACCATTAAGCCTTTGGTAAGCTTCAATTTCCCTTTGCCAATATGGTGATAATATCCTTGTTGATCAAATGTACAGATGGATATCAGATTGAGACGTATATCAGGAATATGTCTCACATCTTTCAATATCAACTGGCAGCCGAGATTAGTTCTTAGGCAGATATCACCAATTCCAAGAATTTTGGAATAGCTTTCATTCCCCATCTTCACTATGCCAAAGTCACTTTCTTTGTATGTACTAAAGAACTCCCGTTTGGACATAGCATGGAAGGAAGCTCCATTGTCAAAGATTCATTCAATGTCTCTGTTAGAGTTGCCCATATGCAGACATTCACTAACAGACAATAGTTCTGGTACATCACCACATATGACAGCGGTGGTATTGCCAGTATCATCTTTCTTTTGATTGTTTCCTTCCATTTGATCTCTCTTCCAAACTCGACAATTTTTCTTCATATGGCCTTCTTTGCCACAATGGTGGCATGCACCCCTGAACCTTGACTTGGATCGGCTAAGACTTCTGCCATGACCTCTAGGCCCTCTACTTTTGCTTATTCTGCAGTTCTCTGTGACAAATACTTGGCTGCTATCTGTGCCTGAAGTCTTTATCCTTGTTTCTTCATTGAGCATGCTATTTTTAACATTATCAAGAGTAAAAACACCATTAGAAGCAAAGGTACTTATACTCACCACAAAGGTCTCCCAACTGTCTGGCAAGGATCCAAGTAACAAGAGCGCTTGTAGCTCGTCCTCGATCGTCATTTTCATAGTAGCCAACTGGTTGATGATATTCTGGAAATTGTTTAAGTATTCTGCTACACTTAAACCATCCTTGTACTTCACATTGATGAGCTCTTTGATCAAGAAGGCTTTCTTGGCTGGGGTCTTCTTCTCGAACAAGGACTCAAGCTTTGTCCAAAACTCGCGGGCATTGGTTTCATTAGACACATGGTGAAAAACAATATCATCCACCCATTGTCTAATTGTGTCAATTGCCTTGCGATTCATCTTCTTCCATTTGGCATCAGACATGCTCTCGGGCTTAGCGGCACCTCCTTCAATTGGCTCATGTAGATCCTTGCAATAGAGAATGTCCTCCATCATTGGCTTCCATGTTACCCAATTAGAGTTGGTGAGTTTGATCATAGTGCCACTTCCTTCCATCTCGTAGTACGAGCCAACCTGGCTCTGATACCACTTATTAGGAATGTCGATACTACAAGATAGAGAATGCACAAGGTAAAGTAGAAAATGGACACCAAGAATTTATGTGGTTCGGCAATTTATGCCTACATCCACGAAACAAGGATCAATCTTCACTATATGAAAAAGATGAGTACAACAAGAGTAGTTTTACCAAGCCAAAGACAAGACTTGATGGATACAAGAAAGTATAACAACACTTTCTCTCACACTAAACTTCACTCACACTATGTGTAGTGGAACACTCTCACTCTCACTCTTGGAGTGGAACTCTAGCTTTGGACTTGATCATTTCCTACTCACACTTGGTTCTTAATTGGTTACATCACTACAACATCACACCCATATTTATAGGTGAGGGTTTGGCATTCTACTAGTTTCTAGTGTATTCTTCAAACCTCTAGCATAGAAAATTCTAGACTAGCCACAAAATTGTAGCTTCTAGATCTTTCCATTTGCAACCAAGGAAGCTAGTACTCTCTAGCTTCTTCTATCAACTTAATAACATGCTAGAATTGTCTAGCATGCTCCAGCCACATCACTTACTTACTAAAATAATCTAGAACATTGATCATAGGCTGGACCATATACCAACACTTCTATCACCCTTTGATGAGATATTGATGTTTTTGAGGAAACAAAAACACTTTGAAAGTTGGAAAATTGGTGACTATGTTGTGTGATGGTTAGATATTCAACATATGCTTATATAGAGGATGATTAAAGGTTTGCGTTTCATGTGTGTAGGTTTATGTTTCATGCGTTTCATGTGTTTTGTATGTTATACATCTCTATCATGTGTTTTGTATGTGCTTCATATGTGTTATGTGTATCTTGTGTGTTTCATGTATTTTGTGTTTATACATCTCTATCAGGATTTTTATATTCTTCTATAGTGTTTCATGAGTTCCATGTATCGATTTAGTAATTTTTCAATATTTATCGGAATTTAAATATTTTTAGGTTAAAATGTTCATAAAAATAATTTAAGACGGTCTACAGAATTTTTTTTAAGTTAATTTAAAAAAAATAGCCTAAATTCATTCTTTAGTAATCTGAGGCTAAAATTTTAGGCTAGAAGGGTTGGAGCCGAAAAACTGTTTTTTGGTTAAAACCTACAATTTCTGGGCTAAAAATTTTCGGTTTTAGGCCAAGGGTTGGAGATGGTCTAAGGATTGGAGGAGAAAAACAGTTTCTAGGATATGACTTAAAATTTTCTGGCTTAAATTTTTAAGCTTTATCCCCAAAAAAAAGAGCACAAAATCAGTTCAATGGATCAAATATAATTATTTAAGCTAGCTCTGTTTCAGTACAAAGTTATATCAAATATTAAAAGAGAGAAGGAAACACAAATTACTTTGATTTTATCGCAAAAAATAATGGTGATTTTATCAATTAGGAGTTTAACATGTGCCTAAATTATAACAGTTTTCAAGTTTATGAAATTTGACTTTGTTCATGATTTTCAGCTATCCAATTAGTAATCATGTAATATTTAGCATGCTAAATCCCATTAATCTGAATTTCGAAAATTGATTATATGGTTAAGTGATTTTACAGGAAACAACATAATTTCGTTTTCTTCTTTGAATTTTCCTCTACTTTCCGAGCAACTAAACAGAGCAGTATTTAAAATTCAGACCTCAACGACTAAAACCATAGGGAATAAAAATTCCATAAAAAGCAATAAATTTATTCATCGAGTCGTCGTCGAAAAATAGCTGGAAAGGCCGAAAAAAGGCTCGAAACCAGCGGTGGTGTGAGACTTTCTGACTTTGATCCGCTCACCTGGGTAGCGGGTGGCCTGCATTTTGAAGGCTGTCCGACGAGGATGAGACAAGTCTATGGCTGGACGAGCCCAGAAATTTGGAGAGTAGAGGTGCAAGACTGTTCACGCAAGGAGAGAGGGACGGGATGGGTACATTGTGTGAACTGATGTCGCTGTGTAAGCGGTTAAGTGCAAAATAACTGCAAACAAGACATGTTTAGATTATATGTGAATTTACAGTTCGAGATTGAGCTCAACCGGCGTCTTTTTCTTTTTCTTTCTAAGTTTTGAAAATAGAACATCTTGGGCCAGTTACTTTTCTATCTGGTGAGCCCGTCAAATTTGGCACCATGGGACTACTACGTGTTTCTCTATACAACACTTCTGTTCATAAAGTGCTTTTTTTTTTAAAGGGAGAGGGAATTCAGCTAAGTCACACAATGGATAAGTGCTTTTACATGCTTATATTATAAATATGAAAATATTCAAGTGATTTCTAAAAAGTACTAGGAAGTGTTTCTCCATGAAATGCTTCAATAATTTATAAACACTTTAATTTTTTTTTTTTTGGCTTAATGTAGTCAGAAGTAATTGGTTGTCCCAAAACACTTTTAGTGTCACAGCCTGTCCCGAAGATTAATTATCGTGATTGTGAAAAGACAGATTTATCCTTGAGCGTTGGATGTGTGTTGTGTTTCGAATGAAGAAATTGGGTCAATTGGTTCTATTCCTAACTAATTGGACCTAATTAGAATTAAAAGCTTAAAGAATTGTGATTAGTGTGCATGTTTGGACCACACACATACGTTCTCTCTCTCTATCCCGTGGACATCTCTCTCTCTCTCTCTCCTTCTCGGTTCACACTCTCCCTCTCTCTTACTCGTACGGACACACACAAACAACCCAAAATCTGCACGGATCGAAGGTTCTAAGGTCTCCAATGTGTTCCTAGGATCCTTACGAGTCGAATGGTACCCGTTTTTAGCGAGGAAACCTTCGAGAAACCCTAGTTTGAAAGAGAGCCATGGGTGTACAGTACACCAAACCAGTTCATGGAGGTTTCAAGCCGTTCTAAGGCTTAAAAGGTAATCTCTTAGTCCTCTTGCTTGATTTGGCATAAATAGGAATGATTTTGGACGTCAGAAAACCCCGGAAAGTGGACCTTTGACTTGGGCACTATTCATCAACTTTTAAACCCTTGAGTTTTTGTGAATTTTAGGACCACAGTGAGCTTAAGGAGGTCCTCACGATGCTCGGAGTGCATCGTTGGTAGGATTTGGACCACGGGAGGCTCGAAAACAGAGCTTTGCAGAGGTCGTCGAAGTTCGAGGGTTTCTCCGACGTAATTTCACGTGAATCGAGGTGTGAAAGAGGTATAACGCAATTCTCTACCTCTTAAACTTCATTTTGATGGTAATTGCATGAAAAATGGTGTAGAAATGAGCTAGATAAGAAGTTGGAAAATTTGCCCAGTTTCGGGCGCCGGCGACGATTGCCGGAGCTAGAGGTAGGAGATGGAAGAATAGTTCGTCAAGTCTGACCAAATATTCTCACGCCGTCAGTCAAATGTAACGGAATCTGTTAGGTTTAACAGAATATTCCCTAACGGTGGTTTGGGAATCCGTCAGGTTTGGGCCGCGCGTGGGGGCGCGTTTTGCCGTGCCCTTGCCGGCTCGTGGGAGGTCCAAAAATAATCCAAAAAATATAGGGATGATCCTGGGGTTGTGTAGATCACTGTGGTATATTCATATACCCATTTTGGGCAATCTATGAGAAGTTATTAGCTAGTATTTCCTATATGCTTTAAAAATAACGTTTTTATAGTTGATTCGCATATAGGTGAAGCTTATCCCGAGGATGAGCGTATCCACGGGCGACTCGGGAGCTACGACCCTTCGACATATCAGTGAGTGGGTTTTTGTTTTCAGTATATATTTATATACTTGATATATTTCCCAGAAATGCATTTTTTAAGGAAAGTATGCTTTGAAATAATATGCCAAATGCTTCTATAATTTGAATATGCATTGCATGGTTGCATATATATATAAATGTGGTGTTGTGGAGGCACAGGTGAGTTCAAGTAAGTTATGTTTGGTTATGTGAATCATCGATGATGTGATATGCGATGTGTGATTAAGTAATGTTGAGCTCTTAAAGTTGCACCTAGGATGATTGTGATTTAGCCAGAGATGAGAAGTACATGCTTGTTTATTTACGTCACCTCCCACACTATATGCTCATATTGGATCCAATTTAAGTGCACAGTCTTGTCGTACTGACTTTATTTATGGTTCCGACTCGTAGGTGATTAGCGATTTATCGCCCGGCTATTATGAGAGAATAGAATTGAGCATAATTATATTTCACCCAATCTTGTCGTACAGACCCTTTTCAGTGGTTCCGACTTATGTGCAGTATATTGTCGTATAGGTCATAGTAGTGACTCCGGTTAGATTGAGTTTGAGCTATGAATTCAGCCGTACAAACTACCACATGAGTTACAGCTAACGTATCACATTTCTATGAAATTATTTTTACCAGGATTGTTTACTTTGTTATATTTTGGTATGGCATACATATGAATATGATTATGTGAAGCATGAACTGAATTGATATGATTTCAGATATATATATATATATATATATATATATATATATATATATATATATATATATATGCTTATATCTTGATTCTGGGAAAACTTTACATGTTTTACAGCGAGAGGTTAGTATATTGATAAATGAAATGAATTTGTAAAACATTTGTTTTTGCCCACTCACGTTTTCTATTTTGGGCCCCTCCAGGTTTTAAGTAAGCTTGCTGTCGGTGGCTCGGGATCATCGGCACTTATGACCTATTTGAATAATAGTAGGACATACCTGGTACTGTGTAACTAGTACTTGTCCTACTAGACTGAACCTAGACTTTATGCTCTAATTAGGAGTGTTCACTGTTGTAATTAACTCCTATCACTTTTGTTTAGTAGTGCACTTTAGTAATATGGTTTTTAATTATTCGTATATTTGCTATCTTTATCGCTTCCACACTGTGCACCTGGCTACATCACTCTCACGTGACGGCCAGCATGCCTTAACCTCGATCGGGTGTGTCATTTAGCCCATCCGAATCATCTCCCAAAAACACCAAATAACTATCACTCATCTGCCGGGGGCTAATGTTTTTGCTTATCGTATACGCATTTTAATTTTATTTCTTTCTGGAGAGATGTGGGACTGTCAGCACTAATTAATTGCATCTATGATGCGTTTGTATTTTCTATTTAACATTACTTTTTATGTTTATAAGTCTAGCATTTGTAACACTAATTTTCTTATATCAGTGCTTTTTCATGTGATCCTACCAATTTTTAAAGAGGAGAGTGATATATTTACACGTAATGAGTGAGGGCAATAAATTAGTATAGGACATATAATTTACCAATATTATGGGATAATTTTTTATTTTTTAGCACAGCGATACATTTTTACTTTTTGATATCCTCCCACAACATACACAAGCCACACGGGCCCGTCCTAAACCCTAAACCCCCCAAAGAAAAAGGAAAAATAATAATTTTTAGTTATAAGCGTTCCTGCACTCCGCTCGCGCCTCAGGAGCGTCGCCTTCCTCAGTCCCTCTAGTCTTGGAGCTTCCAAGTTCATCAGCCTGCCCAAATTCGAATCCCGCCTCTGCCATTGGGAAACATTTGTATGTATTCCCACTGCTTATTTCTTCTACAAACTTGATTTTTTTCGTTGTTTAGGGTTTAATTTCATTAGGTTCTCATATGAAAATTCAATTATTTAAATACTGGCTGAGATCGAATGGAGATAGTATAGCTGTTGGAATACATGAAATTTTGCAGAGGGGGTCGAAATTTTAATATTTTTGCGGATATTTTTTGAAATTTTTTCAACAGAACCTAACATTTTTCTATTTTTTGTTTTGTTTCAAGTACTGGGTTTTGTATGCAATGAGAATCAAGGATATGTCAGATGGGGAAGGATCGGATTCGGAGGATTATCCGTCAATCAGAGACTCGGACTCAGAAGGCGAAGAGAGTGATTCCTCTGGAGATGAGGTAACTGCAAATACGTAGAAAAAGAAGAGTTTAAAGATGAAGGATATAATTTTCCATGCCATGTCATCTGTTGTTTTGTATAATTTTCATGGTTTTGTAGAAAAGTGACGCCGGTTTGATCCAACGAGTTTGTTGTTTGGAGAGTGTGCGTGTGTGTTAATATTGTCAAGTATAACCATGGCAGGGTGTTATCAACACAAGCGACAATGATGGCGCGGCCAGTGATTCTGGTGATGATGATGATGAAAGTGATAGCTCTGAACTTGGTGAGGGAGTTGAGGAGAGTGATTCATCTGAGGATGAGGTCTGTTGTTGTTGTCTATTGACAATTACATGTGATTTTGTTATGGTATGGTTATCTGAATTCACTGAAAGGAGTGACTTTTTCATCCTTTTTTCTGTTTTTAATAGGTGGTTCCTCGAAATACTGTTGGTGATGTTCCCTTGGAGTGGTATCGGGATGAGAAACATATTGGTTATGACATTAAAGGGAAGAAGATAAAGAAGAAGGAAAAAGAAGATAAGTTGCAATCCTTTCTTGCTAGTGCTGACGATTCAAAGAACTGGTGCGCTTTTATCTCTAACATGATAGCCATCAATTATTTAAAGGATAGATGTTAAATATCAACTATTTCCATGCAAGTTTAAGTGTAGAATTTTGGTGAATATAGTGTAACATGCTCCATTTTCTATGTTGCATTTCTTTTTTCAGTTATTGTTTTGGTTTGGAAACCAGTTTTCATAGTTTCAAAGAGAACAAGATGTCCACCGAATATAGAACATCTCTTTATCAGCCAATTAGTTAATAATACAATCACATCAAAATGCTAAGTAACAGTGGCCTTCCAACCCGAAATTATTACTAAGTATGGAATTCTCTGGAACTCTATAAAGACCCAAGCCCATATACATGCCCAGAAACATACTCTATGGCGGAGAAAATCCACCTTCTCAGCATCCTCATACTGAATTCTCACCACAAACTAAAACACAGTGATTTTTTCTAACATAGACTGATTCTGGAAAAAGTGCTCTGCACTTTCTGCCTGAATTTACAACTGGCATGCAGACAAGCAAGCTAGTGTTCCTCCTTCTCTTAATGAAATCACAAGTATTAAACTCGCATGAGAAGTTGTCCAGACTAAGACTTGTACCTTGGGTCGCACTTCAGCCTTCCCAATCATGAGAGATGGTTTAAAACAGTAAATGGTTTTTTGATCATCTGTCTTGTATATTGTTTGATTATCTATTCTGTTACCTTTTCTTCTTGTTTTGAATGTTTGAATGTTCTTTTTTGTGACTCTAGTATGCTTTGTTACTATTCAGGCGCAAAATTTATGATGAATATAACGATGAGGAAGTAGAACTGACAAAAGAAGATATCAAATCGATTAGTAGACTACTTGAAGGAAAGGCTCCACATGGTGACTTTGATCCATATGCGGTCTGTAAATCCTAATTATCCGGTTCTAATTAATATGATACTTCTATTGATACAAATGAATTTCTTATTAAAGTTGAAGTGAAATTCCCCATGTTTCAAGTGCAGCCGTATGTTGATTGGTTTAAATGGGATGACTCCAAGCATCCACTGTCAAATGCACCTGAACCCAAGAGACGATTCATTCCTTCAAAATCAGAAAGTAAACTGGTAAGGCATGTTAAATGTGTTGCTCCTGTTGTGTGCTTTCTTTCTTTTTCCTTTCCCTTAGTTTTATTTTATTTTCAGTCCAGCAGACTTTTTTCTGCCAGTTTAAGATGGCTTCGTGTTACATGCTCTGAACTTCTTTTGATAACTCTACAGGTTAATAAGATTAAGTTGGCCATTCGCAAGGGTTTAATTAAGCCTAAAAAGTCTAAAGAGGAAGAAGAAGATGAAGAAAGTGTTTATCCATTGTGGGAAGATGACTCTAATTCAACGGAAAAGAATAACCATCTAACTTACATTCCTGCACCAAAGCCAAAGTTGCCTGGTATTAGTTTTCATTCACATTCTGAGGATTGTAAAAAAATCAGATAGAGAGCAATTCCTTTTTGGTTGCATGAAATATCTTGGAACTTGATGGATCTCTTAAAATTGGAATTTTCTTTTAGGCCATGAGGAGTCCTTCAATCCATCTTTAGAATACATCCCAACACAAGAAGAGGTCAACTCTTACCAGTTAATGTATGAAGAAGACCGTCCTAAATTTATACCTAAAAGGTAATATGGATTGTGAATTGAAATTTGGACTAATGTTAATTTGTTACTCTCCATGATTGTTCAACTTCTAACACGCACTCCATTATCATATTGGTTAGGTTTGCAAATATGAGAAGCATCCCTGCATATGAGAATGCTGTGAAGGAATGCTTTGAGAGATGTTTGGATCTATATTTGTGCCCTAGAGTCCGAAAGAAACGTGTAAGTGAAAAGTCCTGTTTGAGGGAAAGATTCCCTGGTGATTATTGGGTCAGGTTTTGATAGTTTTGCAAGATCTTTCAAAATGTACAATCTAATTCTGGTCTTCTAGTCATATGAGGGCAATGATTAAATTTATTCACAACGAATCATTTATATGTTTCAGCTTAATATAGACCCTGAATCTCTCAAGCCCAAGCTACCAAGCCGAACTGAACTTAAGCCTTACCCTGTAGCATGTTATCTTGAGTATAGAGGCCACGAGGATGCAGTTACATCAGTCTCTGTAGAAGCTTCAGGGCAGTGGATTGCATCAGGTATCAATGGCATGCTTAATTCTCTGTTACTTTCAGTTAGGAAATTGAAATTGGATGTAAATCTCATCATCTGCTGTGGTTCTTACAGGTTCATTGGATGGAACTTTGCGTATTTGGGAGGTTGAAACTGGTAGATGTGTCAAAATCTGCGATATTGGTGAAGCCGTCAAATATGTGGCTTGGAATCCTAACCCTGAGCATTCTATAGTGGCTGTCTCGGCGTAAGGATGCATTCAATATATTTTGGTTTCATTTTTGCTTTACATTTATTTCACTGGGGATCTTGTTACTTGAATGTGTAAAATGACTATCGCAATCTTTTTAGGGGACAAGACATACTTCTTTTGAACCCTGGTTGTGGGACGGAAGAAGTACAGAAAAGAACTAAAGAACTTCTCTCTGTTGAGATGCCCATGCCTGACGACTCTGGTCAGTGTGAGATTGTTAGTGCCTTGAATATCATTTATCAAATGAATGACATCTAACCTTTGCAAAACATATTGCTTATATGGGCACAACAGCATCCAGTGTAAGCTGGCTTCATGATGATAAACTTGAGGGAATCAGATTAAGGCATTCCAAGGTACATTGGCCTTTTCCTTCATCAATTTATTTGTGGTGGTTCGAGTATACGAGTGTCTTAGCTCTAAGTCAAGATTGGAAGGATGGTCTTCTATGAAGATTCTTAACTGTTTTCTTTGTTGGTCCTGTAGACCGTGGCTTCAGTAGAGTGGCATCGTAAAGGAGACTACCTTTCAACAGTGATGCCAGCGGATATCCTTTTTGCATGATGCTCTCTCTTTATATTATCATTTGCAATTAAGTTAATAATTTATTGTAATACAAAAAAAAGATGAAGATATACGAAGTTAGTTATCATCTCCTTGGTTTTCTTGACTTTGGCTTTACGTGAATCAAGAGCTATTTTTATACACAAGCTCTCTAAGAAGTTTACCCAGACACTTTCATTCAAGTTGCATGGGGTTGCAGTTACTTCAGTTTTCCATCCTACAAGGTCTTTCTTCTTCATTTCAACAAAAAAGATTATTCGTGTTTATGATCTGGTGAAGGATGGAAAACTTGTCAAAAAGCTTGAGACTGGACTTCGTGAAGTCTCCTCTATTGCAGTTCATCCTTCTGGTAGATTTTTAATTATTCATTAATTTTCACTATTTCTATGCACTATGTACAACTCAATTGGTTTGTCTCGTCTTCTTTACAGTTGTACTCGAATTGTACTGTGATATATCTGGATTTTACTGTTAATGTAGGTGATCATATAATTGTGGGAAGCAGAGAAGGAAAATTATGTTGGTTCGACATGGACCTTTCATCTAAACCTTACAAAACTCTCAAGTATGTTTCACATTTATTTTGTAGATGATGCAAACTATTATGATGATTAGTATTTTTAGGAAGGGGGATAATACTTTCCTGCAAACTGCTGGCTTTACTTCACTTCCAGTGTTACAGACTTTGATATACCCCACAGAGTGCACAGGTTTTTGGAAGATGTTATTTGTTTGATAGGTCTAATACTATATGACGAGTCATTAACTATTTGACAAACACCAAACCAACTTTATTCAGCATTTGCCTTGTTACTGGGGATGCATATATTTTTCTGACATTTTGAAACTTATCAGGTTGCATCAGAAGGACATCAACAATGTATCTTTCCATCGTTTGTACCCGCTGTTTGCTACATGCTCTGATGACTGCACTGCTTATGTTTTTCATGGAATGGTTTATTCAGATCTTAACCAGAACCCTCTTATTGTTCCATTGGAAATACTCCGAGGTCATACAAGCTCAAATGGGAGAGGTGCGACCTATAGTTTTCTTTATTTTATGTCCTGTTGGGTGGTTTAACAAAGATAATAGAATGCTGCTAGTGCATGTGCGGAAAGATTATTGAAGCTGGGCATCGGATTACCTTCGTAAACATATTTCCATGGGCTTTGAATGTTTTTAGAATGTATTATGTGTTCAAGGCTCCTTCTCAAGAATTCAGATATGATAAAATGCTAAGGGGTTAGGAGAAAAACATGCATAGTTGCAGGCCAAATGCATAGTCAACTCAGTATCATAGCGTCATTCAAAACTTTTATATAAAAGCTAAATCTTTGTTTTCCCTGACTGGTATGCAGGTGTATTGGACTGTAAGTTCCATCCAAGGCAGCCATGGTTATTCACTAGCGGCGCAGACTCGGTGATTAGACTTTATTGCAATTGATAGGAAAAGAAAGGTAACGGCCTTTAATTGGTGCCCGTATATGGATCCAACTGCTTGGATCTGAATCTTCTACGGTCTACAAATATTTTGCTTAATTGTTGTATGTACCATGTGTTGACCGAAATGGTTCGATCATAATTTTGACGGTATACAACTAATTCGTCTTTTTCTCCTTTATATTTAATTGAAATTCCGTTGCGTGTTCCTCGTTACATTGAGTTCATATTCCTTTCGTATATTTTGAGCCGAATATGTGGGATTGGATGTTATTGTTTCAGAGCTTGTGATTTCTTTTCCTCGCAGTAAATGGTAATTGTGGCTAGGTTCAGACAAATCTCAACAGGTCTTTGTAGTTGTCGACAGAGCTTAGCAGGTTCCCGCTAGGTGCGTGACAAAATGCTTCATGAAATAGGTAGTGGTGTAAATAAAAAAATTAAGAAAAAAACTCTTAGTGAAATAGACTTTGATATGTTTTTTATCTTAAATTACTTCCAATTTTTTGTTGTCAAATATTGACACAAACGTTTTTCAATATTGTTGAAAAGCACCCTAAGACCTCCAATCCTTAGGTTAAAACCTAAAATTTTTAGCCTAAAAAATTTAGGATTTGTTTGGTATTTTACTTGAATCCAACTTTTTAAACTCAAAAACAATTTTCAAATTTTAGGCCTTAAAAATTTGTTTGGTAGAACTATTTTAAAAAACTAAATTCAAGATTAACTAAAAAATATAGGCTACTATTTAAAAACATAAAAAGTGACTTTTTAGATTAAACTCACTCATTTCTTTTCTCTTCCTCCTCCCCTCTTACTCCAAATCTATCTCTCTTTTCTTCTTTCTCTCTTCTCTTTTTTTTATAACATTTTTCGTCTTTCTTCCAATCTGCTCTCTTCATTCTTTTGGTTCTTTCTCTCACTCCTATTCCTCTCTATCTCATCCGAACCTCTCTTCTTTCTCTTTTCTTCAATCATCTCTTAATTTATTTCCTCTTCTCTTCTCTTTCTCCCTTTCTTGCTACCTCTCTTTTTAGATCTCTTTGTCTAGTTTAAATAGTAAGATTTAAAAAAAAATTAAATTACAAACCAATCAAGTTTTTGAGTCTTAAAGAAAATTGTTTTCAAGAAATGTTTTTAAAAAATGTTATGAGAAATGATAAAAAATTTCAAATAGGATACCAAACAGGCACTTAGGTTTTAGCCCATAAACAACTTTTCTAATCCAACCCTTATGGCCTAAATTTTTTTGTCACATACCTACCCGAGGTCCACCACATCCCGGACCCGCTCCACCACCGTAGCACGATATTGTCCGCTTTGGGCCCCAATTACGCCCTCACGGTTTTGTTTCTGGGAACTCACACGAGAACTTCCCAATGAGTCACCCATCATGGGATTGCTCTCGCGCTCTACTCGTTTAACTTCGGAGTTCCGATGGAACCCGAAGCCAGTGAGCTCCCAAAAGGCCTCATGCTAGGTAGGGATGAGAATATACATATAAGGATCACTCCCCTGGGCAAGGTGGGATCTTACAATTGGTAATGTGATTGTCCTTCCATAACAATCTATCTTGGCACAATTATAGTGCAACCAATCAGTGCCCAAAATCACATCAAAATCCATAATATCCAACGACATAAGATTAGTCGACATAATAACTTCATCTACTATCATTGGACATCCTGGATATACCTGATCCACAAAACATCTATCCCTTCTAGGCATGGAAAATTCTAAATTATATTCTAGAGGTGTAGGATGGGGTTGCGTCACTTGAGCAAATGTATGAGAAATAACAGAATGTGTAGCACCACAATCAATCAATACTCTAGCAAAATGACCAAGAATATTTAACGTACCCATTATTAAATCTGGATTATTCTGGGCATCTTGTAGTGACATGTTGTGGATACACCCCTGATTCTGCTGTCGTCCACTGCGACCTATGTTGGCATGAATACCACGTCCCTGCCTCTGCTGACCCGACTGCCTCGAAGATCCTGCACTACTAGCAGCAATCTCTCCCTACTGGGGCTGTCCGCCTTGGTACCACTGAGATCCTCCGGCTGAATGTGGCTGATAAGACATAGATCCTCGCTGATACTGAGGGTACCCACTATGATATTGAGGATCCTGAGAGTACTGTTGTTGTCCTGAGGTGTAAGGAGCGGCGTCGCCCTGATAGTGGTAGGCACCTCCTCGTCCAGTCTGAGTATAACCACCAGATCCTGAAGCTTGTTGGGTCGGTGCAGGTGGTGAGAATGAAGGTTGTTGGGGTCTCTGCTGACTCTGAGGGCATTGAGCAGCCCTATGACCCATCTGACCACAAGTGAAGCATCCACTACTGACTCTCCTACGCTTCCCAAAATGCCTAATATTACACCTGCGACATAAGGGAGCACCGGATCCACCTGAAATTACATTTGCATGAGAGCCTAGTGGGGTGAGATATGACATTATTTCAGCCATGAAAGCAAAGAGATTGTTGTCGAAAGGTTGTCAGGGATATTTGGCTCATGTGGTATTGAATGATGATGCTCCTAGTAGTGCAGAGGATGTTCGTGTGGTTAGATATTTTCCGAATGTATTCCCTGAGGATTTGCCTGAATTGCCGCCAGATAGAGATGTGGAGTTTGTTATTGATTTGCTTCCAGGTACGAATCCCATATCCTTAACTCCTTATAGAATGGCTCCTGCTGAATTAAATGAATTGAAAGTTCAGTTGCAAGAGTTAGTGAATAAAGGTTTTATTCAGCCTAGTACTTCACCTTGGGGAGCTCCAGTTTTATTTGTGAGGAAGAAAGATGGAACTTTAAGGCTGTGCATTGATTACAGGCAACTGAATTAGGTAACCATTAAGAACTGTTATCCATTGCCTCGTATAGATGATTTATTTGATCAACTCAGAGGTGCATGTGTATTTTCTAAGATCGATTTGAGGTCAGGTTACTACCAGTTGAAGATTAAAAATGAAGATGTCTCTAAAACTGCATTCAGGACTCAATATGGTCATTATGAGTTTCTTGTGATGCCATTCGGATTACTAATGCACCAGCAGCTTTTATGGACTTGATGAATTGAGTATTTCAGCCATATTTGGACATGTTTGTTATTGTCTTCATTGATGATATTTTGGTATACTCTAAGTCTAAGGCTGAGCATGATAGACATCTGAAGTTGGTGTTGAGCAGTTTGAGGGAACACCAACTATACGCTAAGTTTAGCAAATGTGAATTTTGGTTGAATCAAGTGGCATTTTTGGGATATGTCATTTCTGCTCAAGGCATTCAAGTGGATTCTCAGAAAGTGGCAGCTGTAGAGAATTGGGAGCAACCTCGAACCGTCATTGAGGTACAGAGTTTTCTTGGCCTAGCAGGCTATTATAGATGGTTCGTTAAGGATTTTTCAATGATTGCCTTGCCATTGATGAGGTTGACTCGAAAGGATGTTAAGTTTGAGTGGGATAATAAATGTGAGCAATGTTTCTAGTAGCTGAAGTACTATCTCACTCATGCACCTGTTCTAGCACTTCTAGATGATAGTGGTAATTGTGAGGTTTACATTGATGCTTATCTGAATGGTATCAAAGTCAATCCCTGGCCGGAAGTGTGCCAACAAAGACGTCGGGCCCTTAAGGGGGGTGGATTGTTACATCCCACATCGTCCAGGGGAGTGATCCTTAAATGTATATTCCCATCCCTACCTAGCACGAGGCCTTTTGGGAGCTCAATAGCTTCGAGTTCCGTCGAAACTCCGAAGTTAAGCAAGAAGGTGGCCAGAGCACTCTCATGATGGGTGACTCACTGGGAAGTTGCTCGTGAGTTCCCAGAAATAAAACCGTGAGGGCGTGGTCGGGACCCAAAGCGGACAATATCGTGCTACAATGGTGGAGCGGGCCTAGGAAGTGGTCCGCCCTAGGTGGGGATGTGAAATTTTTAGCCTGAGATTATTAAAGAATAATTTTTGGCTAATTTTTTCTTTTAAAGTAATTTAAAAAAAAATATGTAAACTATCATAATTTAATTTTATGAACATTTTAATCTACAAATATTTAAATTCCGATAAATATTGAAAAATCACTAAATTTGGGTGAATTTTGAGTTAAATTAAAATTTTAATTATTTTAGCCGTTGGATTTAAATTTGGACTGTTAGATCTTTTACCGTTAGATTTGATTATATTTGGTCTTAGCCATTGAATTCAATAAATCATGGAAGACATGCCCATGTGGGTGGGGTCCCGTTGATGGTACCCACACCATTTTCTGGGCTAAATCCTAAGGAAAATTTGGCTTTTGTTTGACTTTTAGCTTTTAGCTCACATATTTAGCATGTGTTGAGTTGAGTTTGAAGGGGGAATAAAATCTAAAAAATAGCATTTAACCCAAGATTGAATTTGGTCTAAACAAACCCAAAAGGGGAGTTGCATGAGTGCCTGTGGAACTCACGTCGATTAAAAGGACAAATTGGGTGATTCGACTTTAAGCAAAGGATAAAAGGTAAGTATCTTCTTTTGTTTGTTTCTTTAAGAAAACGAGAGAGACTCTATTTTCAAATATTCCAATAAAAAATATAAAGTTGGAGGCATTGGAGTCCATTTTCCAATCGGCATCTTCCTTTGCCTTTTCCTTCTTCTTTTTATTTCTTTTTCCATGTATGTTCTAATCTAAAGTAGTTCTATTTTTTCCCTAAAAAAAAAGTAGTTCTATTTTATTTTATTTTTACACCAACACAAAAGATGGATATTCGAAACTTAGGACGTGTTTACTAACTCGTAATTAGAATGAGAATAAGGAATCCGATTCCAATTACGGATTATACTTGTGTTTATTAAAATTGGGAGGAATCAAAAGTGTGGGACCCACACGATGGAATTCAATTCTTGGGATTGGAGGAGTTGGACTCCCTCTATGGATGTGGTAATTGATATCCAAGAGGGTGAGGGAATCGGGAATGCATTTGCTCTTCCTATTATACTCTTACTTACTTTTTTTTATTTCCGAGACTATCATTTAAAAATCCATTAACCCTAGTTTAATTATGCACAACTCCTTACTTTTTTTTTATTAGGAACTTTAACGAAAAGCTTCCAGTACTGTTCACTTTAACAAAAAACCACATTTTAACACTAAAAAGTCAATCCTAGTACTATTCACTTTACCCTTTATTTTGTCCTTATCGTTAAAACTCATTCACATTATGCACAGCTCCATGCTCATTCACATTATACACAACTCCGTGCATATGCCGAAGAGAAGAAACTACAACTTGAGGGAGAAAATTTAAATATTAAAGTAAATACTTAAATTTATAAAAAATAAAAAATAAACAAAAGTATTTAGTGTGTCTATGAAATAAAAAAGCAATTTAATTTTTTTCTTACTATTATATCAAATTTTATTAACTCAAGTATATAAAATACTTGATTTGGGACAAGGGTATTTTAGTAATCTTACTGGTTTATATTCTGATTATGCTGAATTAGTAAACAGTTTTATGGAATAAGTGTCATTTCTATTCCGATTCCAAAACATTTAAGTAAACAGTTTTAACAGGAATCTGATTCTGACTTCTCCTCATTCCAACCCCTCAATTCAATTCCTCTTATTTTCATTACGATTACGTAAATGTGCCATTAATACAATGTGCCAATATTTAGAAGAAAAATTAAATAATACTTATCAAAATTGAGTGTGTACACATACTTTAAGTAATTCAAAAAAATACAACATCACTTTTGTTTTTGGGAACTGTTATTAGCACTCTAAAAATCTCATTCTACACTCCTCATAAGTGTATTTTTCTTTCTAATTATAGAAAATTTGAAGTTCAAAATGAGATTTTTGGAGTGCCAATAAAAATTTCTTTTTCTTTTTCTTTTTTATATTTGTGTGGTGTCCTGTCAAGTTACTTGGAATCCTAAGTCAATCCACTATTTTTGAATTAAGAGAAAATTCTATCTAAAGAAATGCAACTGTTACTTACCAACCAATACTGTGATTTAGTAAGGTTCCTCTTCAATTATAAGTGAAACATCTCAAGTTCGACTCACATGAATGACGATGACGTATATTGAGTTTGATGCTTGCTTCGTAGATGACCTATTGTGTGGCCTAACTCAACCTTCCATCTCCTTAGAGTAAAATATTATTGTATAAAAAAGAAAAAAAAATTGAATATACTTTATTTATATATATATATTTTTAACTTCTCTTCCTAATTAAATCAGAGTAAATTAATGAAAGTGTGCCTCCTTCTCATCTCAAATATTATGTGATTAATTAGTGTTTTGTTTCCAAATATTATGTAAGCAGCATCTAAGCACAAGCTTACAGTGCGATTATCATTAATTTTGATAATTGTGCTGGTTTAGCAGGCAGATCTCGTATAATTAATTAAATTAATTAATATTGTAGCCATAACTTCATTATTTCTGATGCCTTCAGTTCATCGTGTACATGTCTTTCAGAAGTTGCAGTGCTAAAATGGTTCCCTGCACCCACTTGGTGACTCTATAATTTTTTAGAGCTTTTCTTGCACCCACATGGTGACTTAAACCATAATTCAATCTTAAGTTTCTATTAACTTTAACTTAGTTGGTTTTATTACCCATTACCTTTGGTTAGGGAATTGTTATTAATACTCCATAAATTTCATTCTACACTCTTTATAAATGTATTTTTTTCTTTCTAATAATAGAAAGTTTGGAGTGCCAAATGTAATTTTTGGAGTGCTAATAACAATTCCCCTTTTGTTATTCTTTTTAATATTTCATTCATCATTTTGCCTTTCTCTCATATTCACAATTGTTGGTTTTACTTTTACCCTTGCAAAGAAAAGTAAATTATCAGGTCTAAAATCTTGTGAGAATAACATATAAGCAAAATATTGCCTAAATTAAATATTTTGCTTCGTATTGTTTGTATTGACATACTCCTTTCTTTTGCTAAAAAATTGTAACTTAATACAACAAACTGCCACTAATATAGACTACGACAGAGAATGAAGAATTAATCGATCTAACAGTTTTAAATAGTTTTGTTCTAATGATATATATCTCCACTTGATTAGAGATGCCTCACGTTTAACTCACATAGATAACAATGATGATATACTGCAGATCGACAAATGCATTCTCATCACTTGCAAATTTACATTGCAAAAAAGTCCTAGAAAAGAGAATATGGAGAGACTCACATCATAGGACATGTATGGGTTATCATAATATGAAGTACTTGACCTATAATTGAGCTTCCATGAGGAGAAAAGCATTAGTTGTGGTACTTTTTTCTAGGATGCACTGGTGTAAATTATATACTGAAATTCTTGGTCATTGGATCATTGGTTATTAGACTCTTGGCTAAACATTTAACTCTTTATTCATTCGGTGTATGTCATACACTAGAGCAGAGTAGAATTTTCCTTTATTTTAACTCAGTGTGTAATAAATTAATATCAAAATTAAAATGCAAAACTCTAATTTAAGTACCTTTGTGGTCCAAAAGCTGCAATGGAATCAAGTGCACAACAAAGAGTTCTTTCCTAACCCATTAAACTTTACACCCCTCACAAGGCAAAATATATTTTTCACCAATGAAAACTATGCAGGTACAACTCAGAAAAAAGAAAAAAAAAAGGTTGGCTATGAAAGCTCCATATAACAAGTTCTGCAAAAGAGAAGGAGATCTAGATTCGTGATCAAGAAAGATCAATCACCATCTCTTGCCTAAGATGGTTGGAAACTTTCACATATGAATATGATTGGTAATTTTGATACTGATCTTATCTTTGAGAATCTCCGCGAGGGGGGGTGCTAATTTTTCTTGATTTCACCTTGTCTAAAGTGGATTATGTAAGAAAAACTATAGATTAATAACCACCCTATCCAATAAGGGAATGCCAAAATTTGAAATTTGTTAGACTTTTAGCCCACGTGAGACTTTAAGAATTTTAATTACCTGAAGCCGGTTCGAGCATTATTCAAGTGACAATATTTCTAAATTTTGAAAGGAAAAAGGAAGGATAAATATCTTGATTTTGTTAAAGAAAATGTCTACTTTTCAAACTTCCAATCTTGATTGTGTTAAAGAAAATGTCTACTTTTCAAACTTCCCATCCAACAGTTGGTTCCAATTTGCTAACCTTAGAGATAAAAGCACAGAAGCATCTCCAAGAGAATTGCTAAATTCACATTTTAAAGAAATATGTAGAGCAACATAGAATTTCCTTTCTCACAATTACCATTAATTTTTTTTTTTCGAAGGTAATAATTTCATTATATTCGAATTGAAAGGTTTACATTAAAACTCAAAGTATTAAACAACCATTCTAACCCAAAACAGTCTCAGACATAAAGGCCCCCTCTCGTAAGGCAAAAGAGGCTACTTCATATTACAAATACAAGGAGCAAAAATAAAATACACTGACCCCAATTGCTGCTTCACATATTGAATATAAAGAAAAAGAGCTTCAGTTACAACATTTGGTTGAACCTTGTCATTAATCATATCCACAAGACACTTAGAATCTGATTCAATCTGAACCACATCAAATTCCATATCAACACAAGCCAACAATGCCGCCCACACTGCTTCTGCCTCCGCCATTAAACTAGACTCACATGAAAAATTCCCCACTCCTCCCGCTCTTTTAAAAATCCCTGCAAAATCCCATGCCACCTATCCATACCCTCCTCATCCAAACTCCCTTACCCCCGCACCATTAATTAATTCAATATAACAGAATATGTGGGACAACTTGTTTCTTATTTAGATAGTATATAATACAATATTAAAACTTATAAAGTCTGTTGGAAAACAAGATTGTGAAGTAACAAATTTTACTCTTCAATTTGTCACGTAAGTTACAAACTTATATTTGAAAAGTTATATTTGTGAAGGCTGTGTTTGAGTTGCCCTAAAAAGACTATAAAACAACATTGTTAACTATTTTAGCAAAAAGCCAACAAATCTTGCTCCAAGAGACTCTTTAAATGAATCTTCAAACTAACAAAGTGAATAGTCACTCCATAAACTTATAAAGGAGGAGAGAGAATTTAAAATTGAACAATTAGAAAAAACTAAAACTCTCCAACTGTTCAATTCTTTCTCTCCTCTTATAGCTCTCTTGAAAAAGTAATTAAATATTAATGTTATCTTAAAATAGAGTGTTATTGGAGTTGAGTTAAGTTTTCTGGCTATTGACACTATTTATTAGCTAATTTAGCAAAAAATTAGAAAAAAAGTCTTGAAGATGCGTAGGCAGAATTGTGCATTATTGATATAAAAAAAAAAAAAAAAGCTTCCATGTATAATTGCATCAAGACATTTTAAAAATGTTTGAAATTCATAAGTCAATATTTAATCTCTCCGTCCACTTCTTTTTCTTCTTAAAATAATAATATATATACTCTAAGTGTGTGTTTGTTTGGCCTCACTAACTTTCATTAGACTAGATTGGATTAGCTATTAGTGAAATCATGTGTTTATTGCGTGCACAGACTAAAGTTAAAGTGATTAAAGGGGATTCGCTCCGACTATCTTCCTCGCTAGGAGGTCTTAGTGAGAGCCCCCCCAGAGCATGGGACTGCTAAGCCCTTTGTCTGGTCTGTCCTCGTCTCCTTTCATCCATTATCTGCTCTCTGTTTTCTTGAGCACCGACAACCACCATCACACCACCATCACACCACCACTCCCAACTTCAGCGAGACACACCGTTAGCCCAACACCACTCTCTCCCTCTCGCCTCGAACCCAGAATTTCGAACGAGGAAAATCCCACTTTCTCCGTTGTCAGTCCCGCTCTAGCAGTCCCGTCCTCGATTCACCTTCCAGGAATATCTCACTCTAGCACTCCTTGATTCAATTCCTCCTAGCTTCTGGAGGTTAATTTTTTGATTTCCTTGATTCAATTCCTCCTAGTTTCTGGAGTTTAATTTTGTTTGGTTGGTAGGAAAGCTGGGAGATTGGCTATCAAGATCCAAGGAAAGCAAGCATCCTTGGCAATTTTTGGTTGCAGAGGAAGAAGAAACAAAACGAAAAAGCTTGAATTTGTTGCAGGCATTGATGGACAAAAAAAAAAAAAAAAAAGAAAATCAGTGGTCTGGGATTTTTTTGGGGAAATCTGGAGATCATGCCGTTTATGGAACTCTCTAGATTGAGCCGGTGAAAATATTTGAATCAAAAGTAATAAAATAATTAAAAAGTAGTAAAAAAATATTTAGATTCTAAAAATAATTTAGTTCATGACTTAGTCCAACACTGTATCAAACGTTTCACTATTCTTGTCCTGCTTAGTCCATGCCAAGCCAGTCCAACTGAATCCCTTAAGCTAGTGCAGTCCGAGATAGTCCGGTGCAACAAACGCACCCTAAGAGAACTGTTATTAGCACTCCAAAAATCTTGATTTACACTCTTCACAAGTGTATTTTTCTTTCTAATTATAGAAAGTTTGGAGATCAAAATAAGATTTTCGAAATACTAATAACAATTTTCTATACTAAATTTATCTAAATTTTAATAAAACAATTTAAACTTAAAATGCTGACTACGGACGAAATACGTTACTCTAGTAATTTAACTCAAGCTCGTACTTAATTTGACTAAACCCTTAGTACGAGTTTGTGTCAAACACAAAGAGGTGATGCCATTGGGTTGCACAAATTTCCTACACATACATGCGAGAGAAAGACAAATTGAAGAGAACTTAGTGAATATTATAATAAAAAGAAATAGGAAAACCCTCATTCACAGACCAACGCCAACACCATGGCTCTTTTGTTTTACATTTAACACATAAATTTATTCCTTAGTAAAATAAAACTACACACCTCTCTCTCTAGTTTTTATCAATCGATCCAATATCCAAAGAAGCTCATACGCATCGTATCAGTAAGTCGTCATGAACACGACACAAATATAAATGAATAAACCTGAACACGAACACGACCGCGACCACGATCAGTAGTGAAACATATCTGCAGAGGCCATAATAGGCTGATTAAGATTTGACAGATTCAAGGGGTCGAAGAAACTGCTATTAGGCTCATTGAAGCAGCTTGAATCTGCAGCAGCTGCATAGAGCCCACCATTGTTTGCATTCAAGAAACTGGCAATCTCATTGAGGGACTGCAATCTGCTGCTGAGCTCATCAGCTTGGGCTCTGAGAACAGAGTTCTCTGCCTCCATGTTCATGTAATGCTGGCTTGTGATGTTGAGGCTGGAGATGATCTGATGGTTCTCCTTCTTCAGTTGGTTGATCTGGCCCGTCAGATCATCCAAGTGCTTCTGCTTCCTCAACCTAGACCGCCTAGCCGATTCGCGGTTCGAAACCATTCTCTTCCTCTTCCTCTGGTCCATCAGAGCCATCAAGTCTTCCTCAGAGCCTGAGTTTTGATGACTCATGGAGGAGGAGCCTGAAGATGTCCCACTGGACGGAGCCATTGATAAAAACCACAGAAAAAACTCGGCAGATTTTCACAGAAATTAACTGAGAGAGAGATTATTGCAGGACCCAAAAACAAAATAAACTCAAAAAGTACAGAAACAAGTAGAAATATTAGTTATAATTACTATAATTATTGTAGGGTTTGATGGGAGGTGAAATCATGAAACGTAATAAAGCCAGTAAAGGAAGACGACAGAGAAGGATTGAACTAAATGGGTCCTGCGCCTGTATGTGGAATTTATCATGCACTCGGAGAGAAGGGTTTCACTCAGAACTGGAGTCATCAATCTCAAACATCAAGACCAAAATGTTCAGCATTTAAGATAAAAGCTTCTAAAAAGAACCAACAATTTGGGTATTTCTGAAACAATCTCAGAAGCTCCCGGGAAGCATAAAGTTTGAAACTTTCAGAGAATTTGGTATTTTTGGAGATGGGTTTTGTGGATTTTGAACCCAAAATCCCAAATTTAATAGCAAATGGGAGAAAAACTCAGAGAGATGAAAACCCAGATGGATGAAATGCGTTGCAGGATTAAGAAAATCAGAAGGAGAGGAAGATCAAGGAAAAAGGGGAAAGAGAGGAGGACTTTGAGGGGTTTGGGGATAGAATTTATAGGAAAAAAAGGAACCAAGTAGTTGATGGTAAAAGGTGAATAAAAAAAGAAAAAATGGAAAAAGAAAACATTAAAAGGAGTAATAGAAAACTAAATTTGTAAATTAAATGATGTGATATTAATATAAATGAACATGCTTATCAACGCTTAAGTAATATTCTAATCATTAACTTCCATGTCATTTAGTTTATAAAGTTTTGTTTACAAATTTAATCTCTCTAGTATTACCCTAAAAAGAGTTTGGAATGTGATAGTAATATTAAGGTAAGAAGACTAAATTTATAAACTAAATTATGTGTCATCAATAAGAAATAAACATGTTAACCAACACTTAATTAATAATTCAATGATCAACTCTTATATCATTTAGTTTACAAAATTTAACATACACATTTAGTTTCTTTGGCATTAGCCTAATATTAGATATAGTATAATGCTAGGTAGACTAAATTTATAGACTAACTTTGTAAATTAAATAATGCATTATCAATAAGAAATAAACACGTTAATCAAATTTTAAGTAATAATTAAATCACCAATTTTTATGTTATTTAATTCATAAAATTTAGTTTATATAACTGTAGACATCGAAATTTCGGTAAATAAATGTTGACTGATAAATCAAAGTGTCAACGCTCATGTATTACATAAATTTTACACGTAACGTGTGTCTAAACAAAAAATCGAAATAAGTTGGAAAAGTCATCAAACAGGACACGTGTCAACACTTGGCAGAAACGACTTATTTCATCTGGGATATTATATTCAAAATTAGGCCTTGGAAAATTCTATAAATACAAGCCCATTTCATTCATTTTAGGGGACCAATTCATATTACACCTTGAAGCTCTGAAGCTCTGAAACTCCGAAGCTCTCAAGCATCCAGGTTCCCGAAGAATCAAGAAAGCCTTCTTCGTTCTTCGTTCATCGTTCTTCCAAGATCAAGCCCCGACGGCCCTTGAAGAAAGTGTTCTTCGTTCATCGTTCTTCCAAGATCAAGCCCCAACGGCCCTTTGGATCAACAATCATCCACCAATTCAAGATCAAGCCCCGACGGCCCTTGAAGAAAGTGTTCTTCGTTCTTTGTTCATCGTTCTTCCAAGATCAAGCCCCAACGGCCCTTGGATCAACCATCCACCAATTCAAGATCAAGCCCCGACGGCCCTTGAAGAAAGCACCATCGTTCATCATCTGTTCATCCAAGATCAAGCCCCAACGGCCCTTTGGATCAAAAACGTCGACAAATCCACACATCCAACCGTTCTTCAAGATCAAGCCCAAAAGCCCTTGAAGATCCGTTCATCACTGTTCTTCAAAGATCAAGCCCAAAAGCCCCTTTGAAGATCCGCTCAAATCCACCTTCAAGATAAAGTCCACGGCCCTTGAAGAACGTTCATCCTTAGATCAAGCCCAACGGCCCTTTGGATCAATCACACATCCACAAAAACACACCTTACGGAGATCGAATCAGAGGATCAAATTTAAGAGAGATTGTAACCCGAAATCATCAAATACAAATATTTTGTTTGTGCACGTCGTTTCTTGTCTCTTTCGTTTCAGGAATTTTCCGTGTTCACAAATTGGCACGCCCAGTGGGACAATCTCTACCTCTCATCTCTTTCTCCGTTCAAGGAATCCAAACACACCTCAAAGTCAATGGCATCAAGTAAGGGACAAGCCGTTCTCGCAACCACTGAGGGATGGATCCTGAGCACTTCTGCCGCAAATGGACAATCCATTAGCGCCACAACCGCTCCTCAACATGCCACTTCAAAGTTGGTGCCGCTAAAAGAGCAAGGGGAGCATCAAAGGTGTAAGTCTGTCATCAACCTGACCTCGCTGAGGGCACCGAAGCATGCTGCTGAGGCACACAAGATGACACCCCAAAACAGCCAACAACATTCTTCGTCAGCATCCTGGATGTCTAAAGGAAAGTCACGTTTATTGGTTGCACAAGTCATGACCATCGGCGTTACCTCCATCGAAGAACAACTGGCACAAATGAATGAAGCGATCGCAAGGCTAACCCGAACTGTGGAAGAAAAAGACTTGCAAATTGCAGCACTCGTTAATCGACTAGAGGCGCAGGACGGCGATAAACCCGACCCAGAGAATGATCCACTAAAGAGGAGATGACGAAGAAGAGGAGCCTCAGGTGGAGAAAAACGATGCGAAGCCGAAGCCAGACCAAGCAGCGGCACTCATGGGATCTCTTTCTATCCAGCAACTGCAGGAGATGATCACCAACACCATCAAGTCACAGTACGAAGGGAGCTCACATACCTCCGGGTTGTACTCAAAGTCGTATTCAAAGAAGATCGACGCCTTAAGGATGCCGAGGGGTTATCAACCACCAAAGTTCATGCAATTTGATGGAAAGGGAAACCCGAAACAGCACGTTGCCCACTTCGTTGAAACTTGCAACAACGCGGGGATGGAGGGAGACTACCTCGCCAAGCAGTTTGTGCGCTCGCTGAAAGGAAATGCCTTTGAGTGGTACACGGACCTAGAGCCTGAGTCCATCAACAGCTGGGAGCAATTAGAACGGGAATTCCTCAACCGCTTCTACAGCACCTGCCGCACTGTGAGCATGCTAGATCTAACGAGCACAAAGCAGTGGAAGGACGAGCCAGTCATTGACTACATCAACAGATGGCGCACTCTAAGCCTCGACTGTAAAGACAGGCTCTCGGAAACCTCTTCAATCGAGATGTGCATCCAAGGCATGCAATGGGGTTTACAATACATCCTTCAAGGCATTAAACCACGGACTTTCGAGGAATTGGCCACTCGCACCCATGACATGGAGTTGAGCATCGCCCATCATGGGAAGAATGAACCGATCGCCGACTACAAAAACGACAAAGTTCTTGGGCCAAAGGTGGAGAAGGCTACGTGGAAACCCACCAAGGAAGCAATGACGGTCAACACAGCTCCCGTCAAAATCCCTACACGAGGCAAGGCGATTCAAGCCGAAGGCTTTCGTGATCAAGAGATGCGTAGACACACTTTGAAGGAGCTTGAGGAGAAAACTTATCCATTCCCCGACTCAGATGTGGTTGCCATGTTAGAGGACTTGCTGGAAAAGAAGGTGATCGGCTTGCCTGAGTGCAGACGGCCAGAAGAGATGAATCGCACTGACAGTTCAGGGTACTGTAAATTCCACCGCTTCATCAGTCATCCGACAGAAAAATGTTTCGTGCTGAAAGATCTCATCATGAAGCTGGCTCAGAAAGGAATCATCGAGCTAGATCTTGACGATGTGGTGAACACAAACTATACCACCATCACTTCTGGCTCTTTCGACTCGAAGTTTTCACCTCAACCGCTGGGGGCATCCTCCAAGACAAGCAAAATTGAAGGATGGACTCAAGTCACTCCTAAGAAATTGCACAAGAAGCATATGTCTCATCCACAAGTCCGCCAATCGGAAAGGGGGCAAAGCAGCTCTTGTCAACCTTCAAAGCAACGTGAACGTGTTGAAGATGATGAAATTTCAACACATAGACCATCCATCCCCATCACGATGCGCGACTTCTTGCCCGAAAACTTCTTCAAACACGCGGTCAAAGCTCCTTGCTATGAAAATTGTGAGGAACGCCTCTCCCGGATTGCTTGAAGTTTTGATGTGACTGTACTTGAAGTTTTGAGGTTTCAAGTTGCTTACGTACTCTTCCAAAAAAAGAGATCAAGTCATAACGTAGTTCAAATACATAGATATTTTTTGTATTTTCTTTTGGTGCCGTTTGCAGTTTTAACTCATGCAGGCAAGGAGTGTTGGTGTCGTTTGCAGTTTCAACTCGTGCAGACAAGGAGCGTTGGTGTTGCCTTTTATGCTTGTGCAGACCAGGAGCGTTGTGCCATGCAATTTAGGCTCGTGCAGGCGAGGAGCTTTGGTTCGTGCAGTTTAGGCTCGTGCGAACAAGGAGCATTGGTGTTGCCTTTTATGCTCGTGCAGACCAGGAGCTTTGTGCCATGCAGTTGTCATCAGAGCACAATGTGGCCATAGAATCTGTCCGACAGGAAATGCATTCTTTGCACCCTGATGACTCACGTATTGTAGTTTTAAAGCATAACATATGGCGTGTGAAGGGCTTGATACAGGTTTCTAGATCCATTGGTGATGTGCATCTTAAAAAGGCTGAATTTAACAGGGCGCCTTTGTATACCAAGTTTTGGTTGCGAGAACCTTTTAAAAGGCCAATTTTAAGCTCTGAACCATCGATCTCTGTGCATGAACTTCAACCAACATTCCCATCATCGACCTATTCAGATTTGACCCGACCCGCTGCGACTCAGTTCAGGCCTCAATCGGACAAACCTGCAGAGACTGGGGCGCCTTCCACATTACCAATCACGACTTACCCGCTGCCTTACTCGATGCCATAAGCGCGCCGACCTCATCTCCTTCAACGATAGCTCAGTCAAAGATAAGCTGAACTACACATGCGATCCGAGATCGTCGGCGTCGGAGAAGCTGTCGACCCACCTGGAAAAGCCCCAGACGTTGGCTCCGTTGCTGATCTCGAATCAAAATTGGCAGGGAAGAAACAATGGGCGGAGAGTAGCAGCAGCTCCTCCAATCGATAATCCTCGGCCTCATTTTCTCCTTCCTCTTTGCCAAGCTCATCGCCATAATCATCTCCTTCAAGGAAGACAATCTCAACCTCCTGCACCCGCCACAAGTCAGCAACCCAAACGCCCTGAGCAGCTTGAAAGATCAGATTCCTTGCTTGATAAGCAAAAGTGTACTGCACCCATCATTGTCTGCCGCAAAAGGAGCTCCATTTAGTCAAAACCTTCCGCAGCTGCTTCTAGCTTTGGTCAGACTCTCAAAGGAGATGAGAAGAAGTAGCAGCAGCTCCGGCGAAGCCTAAAGTTGCAGCGAAGGAACAAGTGTTAAGGCTATGAACACTTGATGGTTTTCGTTGGCGGCGGTGACGTCCTCCTCCGTGATGGAGTTGAGGCTATGAATGGAAGATCGAATCGTCGGCGACTACCGCAGCAGCGACGGTTGGGTCCTCGTGACCGCAGCAGCGACGACTAGGTCCTCGTGAGGTTTGGCGACGTCCTCCTCTGTTCTCCTCACCACTGCGCCGCTGCCTACAACTCCAGCTCTGCCATGACCGGCAACCATCGTCACAACAGCTGCGGTAGTCGCGAGCAGGACTCTTCATCACCATCTCTGCAGCTCTCCCCTTCTGCCCATCAGTTCCAAGCAGCAACAGCGACGACAAAATCTCCGACGTCAAGGCTGCACCGCTCTTCTCTTGCATCCTCCTCCGTCTCTTGCCTCGCAACTGCCAGCAACTTCAAAGACCGCTGTCAAACGACTAGCCGGCCGAGAAGCTCTTCCTCAATCTCCAGCTCTAAGTTCCTCCTTGCTTCGCTCCCTGCAGAAGTTCCTCTACCCATCACCCAAATTTATACAAAAAAAAAAAAAAAAAAAAAAAAAGGAAAGGGTGGTGGTGCATCTGGCACCATAATTAAAGGCAATATATATATATATATAATAATAATAATAATAAAATATATATATAATAAATAAAAAATAAAAAATAATAAAAAAATAAAATTGATCTTTGGTGCGTCTGGCACCATGTGACAAAAGAAAAAAAGAGAAAAAAAAAAAAACAAAAGAAAAAAAAAGGGATGGTTGTACAGCGCCAAAAGAAAAAGAAATAATATATATAGATATATATATATATGTGTGTGTACATAATATATATATATAGCAAAAAAAAAAAATTTTGCATTGAGAGAAATAAAGTCCATTTTATTTATTTTTCTGGAAATTTTGCATAAATTTGCATTATACATACCTTAAAAAAAAAATAATAAAAATCAAATCAAATCAAATTTACAAGAGGGGATCTTCAAGGACGATCAGGTGCCGCCTCACCACTCGGCAGAGCTCCAGAAATGAGAGGCGCTGGAGGTTGACTGTTTGAAGCCTCACCACTCGGCGGAACTCCAGGAAGAAGAGGAGCCAAAGGTTGATCATTCGGAGCTTCACTACGCGGTACAGCCCTAGAAGACGAAGGCAAATGTTGTTGGAACAAACCCACAAACCTCCGATGATCAAATAAAATCTGACCATCAGATTCCTGTATCTGGTCAATTTTCCTCTTCATGTTTGTGGCATAGTTGTGTGCGAGCTTGTGCAACTGTTTATTCTCATGCTTGAGCCCTCTAATCTCCTGTTTGAGACTCATCACTTCAGCCGCCAACGATTCAACTTGACGGGTTCGAGCAAATAGGCGTTGGGCCATGTTGGACACAGAACCCGCACACTGCACACCAAGAGCCAGAGACTCCTTAACAGCCAACTCATCAGACCGCCTGGAAAGTAGTCTGTTATCTTTGGGGGTGACAAGGTTCTAGGCCACCACCGCAGCGGTCATATCATTCTTCATCACCGAATCCCCAACGGTAAGAGGACCAGTAGGGGATATGAAGGATGGGCGCCATATGTTATCTGGAGAAGGCGGGACTACATCTTCATCAAAGTTCAAATCAAAACGACGGTCGGAGGGTCCAGACATTTTCAAAGGTGTTGAAGAAAGAAGAGGTCGGACAAATCAAGACCTTAGAAGTGCAAGAAGGGAGTTTCTACAAGCGAAAATTCAAGTGTGCTTTGAAACGAACTGCGTGCCTCTATATAAAATAAAATAAAATAAAAATAAAATAAAATAAAAAAAAATCGGCACTCGACGGGATTTCAGAGATCGAAGAGGTGAGCTCAGAGTTCGAAAATGCCGATTCAAAAATCGAAGAGGCAAGCTCAGAAATCAGAGAAGCATCTTGCTTTTCCAGACGCGTTAGCACCCGTCACACGCAAACTCAGCTTTGCGGAAATCACGGGCAATTTGTTAAAGCGCCAATCCCAGATATCGAAGAGGCGCCAGTCTTTTTCAGCCTCGTCAGCACCCGTCACACGCAAACTCAGCTTTGCAGAAATCACGGGCAATTTGTCGAAGCGCCAATCCCAGATATCGAAGAGGCGCCAGTCTTTTTCAGCCTCGTCAACACCTATCACATGCACACTCAGCTTGGCGGAAATTACGGACAATTTGTCGAAGATTTCTGATAAAGAAGAAAGCACGTGAAGCCATATAGATCAATCAAGCATCGGTTGCCGACACGAGTGAAAGAATAGTACCTCTACAGGTATCAAAGAACTTCCTATAATTGTCTACCTTCGTCTTCTATAGCAAGGCAGACATATAGAACCTTTCTTCGTCTCTGAGAATTCCTTCTCACCGAAGCCTCTCGGGTCATTCAGTGTTCCTTATTCCTTGGAGTACCTCTGCAAGCCAATGACTCCAAAGCAAAAGTATCTTATATCACCAGGGTAGAAAGCAAGAGTATCTCATATCATGCGTTCTCCTTGTCATTTCCTTTGTCCTTGTTCTTACCTACAAAGACAAGGATAAAGAAAACAATATGCCGGAACCTCCACTCAAATTTGGGTAAGGAACCGACTGCTTGGAACCCTTCCTTGATTGCCTACTTAGCAATGCTCTCGAGTACTTGTCTCCCACTACTGCTGTACTTCCAAAGAAGCTGCCACATCTGCCTGAAGAACGGATAAGGCAAGTGAAAATGATACCTTGCAGCATGTGGAGACAACGTGCAGAAGAAACAAGCAGAGAAGAATGCAGCCTGCACAGTCAACTCAGCAGAAGGAGTCTGAGATGAGGAACTCGAGAAGATGCCACATCTGCCTGAGGAACAGATAAAGGAAATGAAAATGATACCTTGAAGCATGTGGAGACAAGTGCAACCAAGCACGTGCTGATTCATCCGCTACTTCGTCAAAATCAAAAGTATCTCATATCATCAGGGTGCAATCACTCTGGACGGTGGACTCGTTTTGACCCTCAAATTCTTGGGTCGACTTGCTAGGCGTTGTGGGCTGCATGTGCCGTTTCACCACCCTTGAATCAAATCCTTAAAGATCAAGTCACCAACTGGAAGAAAAGCCCATCAATCTTGAAGATCATACCGTTGACCAAACTGCTCAGGTGTGAATTAGAAAGATTGAACAAAGCAACAAGTCGTCACCTTCACCTCGTTCCTGCTTGCCATGTGTTCGAGTCATCCTCAAAATCAAGCCTTAACGGCCCTTGAGGAAGCTTCCAACCAAATTCAAGATCAAGCCTCGACGGCCCTTGAGGAAATCACAAGTCCGATTCAAGATTAAGTGTCTACCACCCTTGAATCAAAACCTAGTTCAAGAATAAGCTGTGGAAAATCAACAATTGGAGGAATCCAGAAAATCCTCTGACCCAGTTCAAGATCAAAGCTGTGGAAAGTCAACAAGCGCAACAAAATATGTGCCGATTCACCCACTACCAAAGCCAAAGATCATCTACCACATGAAGCTCCTTGTGGTCCAATTTCAACCTTCAAGATCAAGCCTCGACGGCCCTTGAAGAAATTTCAAACAAAAAATTCAAGAACAAGCCTCAACGGCCCTTGAAGAAATCTCAAGCCCAATTCAAGATCAAGCCTCAAACGGCCCTTGAAGAAATCTCCAGCCCAATTCAAGATCAAGCCTCGAATGGCCCTTGGATCGACATCTACAGTAAGGGACTTCAAAACGCACTCCTACACGTGACAAGCACATGTATACGACGTGCCTTGAAGTGGGGGCATTTGTAGACATCGAAATTTCGGTAAATAAATGTTGACTGATAAATCAAAGTGTCAACGCTCATGTATTACATAAATTTTACACGTAACGTGTGTCTAAACAAAAAATCGAAATAAGTTGGAAAAGTCATCAAACAGGACACGTGTCAACACTTGGCAGAAACGACTTATTTCATCTGGGATATTATATTCAAAATTAGGCCTTGGAAAATTCTATAAATACAAGCCCATTTCATTCATTTTAGGGGACCAATTCATATTACACCTTGAAGCTCTGAAGCTCTGAAACTCCGAAGCTCTCAAGCATCCAGGTTCCCGAAGAATCAAGAAAGCCTTCTTCGTTCTTCGTTCATCGTTCTTCCAAGATCAAGCCCCGACGGCCCTTGAAGAAAGTGTTCTTCGTTCATCGTTCTTCCAAGATCAAGCCCCAACGGCCCTTTGGATCAACAATCATCCACCAATTCAAGATCAAGCCCCGACGGCCCTTGAAGAAAGTGTTCTTCGTTCTTCGTTCATCGTTCTTCCAAGATCAAGCCCCAACGGCCCTTGGATCAACCATCCACCAATTCAAGATCAAGCCCCGACGGCCCTTGAAGAAAGCACCATCGTTCATCATCCGTTCATCCAAGATCAAGCCCCAACGGCCCTTTGGATCAAAAACGTCGACAAATCCACACATCCAACCGTTCTTCAAGATCAAGCCCAAAAGCCCTTGAAGATCCGTTCATCACTGTTCTTCAAAGATCAAGCCCAAAAGCCCCTTTGAAGATCCGCTCAAATCCACCTTCAAGATAAAGTCCACGGCCCTTGAAGAACGTTCATCCTTAGATCAAGCCCAACGGCCCTTTGGATCAATCACACATCCACAAAAAACACACCTTACGGAGATCGAATCAGAGGATCAAATTTAAGAGAGATTGTAACCCGAAATCATCAAATACAAATATTTTGTTTGTGCACGTCGTTCTTGTCTCTTTCGTTTCAGGAATTTTCCGTGTTCACAATAACATTACCCGTAAATATAAAAGAGACGGGACATGTGAGGTGGTGAGGAAAGAAAGGACTTCACCCCATATCCACAGCCGTCCAGAATCTCCAGTTCCAGTTCGGAACCAACAACTCTTGTTGTTTGTTTTTGTTATGGTAAAGTCTTTCTTTTATACTTGTGTCCTATTTAGTTTGGAGATTCTTTTCTTTTTTAAACGAATATAGCGTGATGGTGTGTTATAATATGAATGAATTATGAGTTGATTATAAATAAATTTCAAATTACGTTCCATATAAACTGAGAAGAATGATAGCTATTTTCTCTTTGAACCTTTTTATTGTTTATGAGATCTTACAATGTTATTTGATGGTCGAAATCGTTTATTTTGTTGACTATTCTATAAATATGAACTTTGCAAAAAATAAACAAAATAAGGAATCATCAAACCATTAAATTACCCTGTCATGATTTTATTGTTTAACTGAAAAAGATTTAAAAAGAGTACAAAGAGAAATATAGCTTACATTCACGCAATTATCTATTAATAGGGATTGATAAACACACTTTTTCTCTCCGGTCTAAACTTCGTATTTAAAGAAGTGAAGTAGCATTTTACCACAATGGTAGAAAAATATTGAGCTTTTGCATAAGAATGTGGATTCAAATCTCATAAGTGACTAATTTAACAAAATTTATGGCTTGGTTAAAAAAGAAAAAAAAAAAGTGAAGTTATGTTTGACTATAAAAAATGAAGAAGTTTAATTATCTGAAAAGAGCAGACGCGATACATGGACGCGATACATGGACGCGGAACACCATGTCGGTAACAGAGTCGTACAATCCTGGCAAGTACTACTTTATCTCCTCCAATATAATGTGAAAATTGCACTGTTACTGCTGTTTTCACCGGCTTCCATGCCATATGCAGTGGAAATTCAATTGCACCGGTTGTGTTTTAAGCTAAATTAAAATACTACTATTGTTGGGGTACAATATTCCAAGTCCGAATTAAGATAATCACAAATTTGAGAAATGATTTAATTCGACAAACATTTGAGGCTTATATGGGAAAGTATTATGTTCGTCATTCGAATCTTGTTCGTAATTTCACGATCTTGTTGAGCTATTATGTGAAGTCTAGTTTTATTGCTTGGTTTCTCTTGTCAAATGTTGTAAATTGTACTACACATGTTCTAATGGTTAAATTGCTATTTTTGGAATCATGCTGCTAGAAGTATCACTTCAAGAACTTAATTTCTCATCAAAGGTTTATTCATACATATGCATTTCATGCCATTATTTCCATTTCATTATGTCTTGTGATTTTGTCCAGTCAAAACTTCTCGTTGCTTTCATGCGAGCTGATGTGATATAAACTAGCACTCAAACTTAAACCCTATTTGTGACAATTGTAGTATGGACAAGTAGAGATCGTTCTAGGCCGGGGATTAGGAGGGACTGCTAATCTACTCAAATTAGACTCAATTATACTTAACTAGACTTAAAAACACTAAACTAGACTCTTATGACTCAAGACTGACTCAAACTACTCAAAACTACACAAAACAAACAAATTGACTCAAAACTAACACTAAGGATGACTTTGGACGAAATTTGAACTAAAAAGACTCAAAACATTAAAAAGACACCAATTGGACAAATTCTAACCTAAAAAACACGAAATAGAAAGGGGGGTTGGTTTTTGGACGAATTTAAGACTTAAACTAAATTGCTTGCAGAAACAAACTAATTGCTACGAATTTAGAGTGTTTTAAGAGGTGAATGGCTAGTTAGAGGGTTCTTCTCCACACATGACACATATGCATACGAATCAATTTCCAGTTATTCCTCCTATAAACCATGAATGACAACGCCCCAGATTAACTGTGAACAACACTAATTAACCCTAAGATTTTTCTAAGTTCATTGAATTGGACTCAGCGTCACAACCAAATTATTCTTATCAAGTTCCCTAAACGAACAACATGATAGAGATACATATCAAAGATCATTAAGTTTTATGAAAATCATAAGCATTGAAGAGGCATTCGTAACTATGAACAACATGATACTCCTGCCAAGAATTCATTTAACACGATCATGATCAGTGACCTCCACTACTTGCAAATATAAGTTTATAACTATTAGGTGAAACTCCCTTACACTTTAGCATCAAATTCATGCATGCAAACCAAGTGTGCACCCGTAATCAACATACAAGAATAAGTTCTGAATTAAGCAGTTAAGCAAATTGCATTCACGATTCATGGAGTAATAACTGAAAGTAATCAATTCATATGCAATATATGTTCATGGCTTCGAATTCGCCTCTAGCCAAAACGAATTTAGTTCCTCATGTTCGCACTTAAACAAAGATAATTTAAATTAAACATTGAAAACAAAAGATAGAATACACCTAAGAAAGCTCCTGCAATCTAAAGGTCTTGAATGGCAAGGCATGGCAAAGGGTATCCTCTCCTTTCTCATTGCAAAGCTGTGGCACAAGAGGGATTTTCTGTGTATGATGGATGTGCGGTGTTTGGTGTGAAATTATGGTGAGAGATGGGTGAATTATGAGTGCTGCAGCACAATATATTTATAGGGAGAAGGGAAGGCACGACATAGGCTGAGAAGGAAGGGAATTAGGACTCCAAATTAGCAAGGAAAGATGACACTTCTCATCAGATTCCAGGGAGGAAAATGAGTAGTCTTTGCATCAGGAAATACAACTTCTAGAAGGGCTAGTGCGGCACCAATTTAGGGATAAGGTATTGGCTTCTAGAAACCTGATTTGTAGGTGCTTTAATGTGAAATTGATCCCCCCCCCTTTTAGCTGGAATTAAGGTAGGATAAGATTAGGATAGGATAAGATAAGATAAGGTTAGTTTGGATAAGATAAGGTTGGATAATGTTTTGGATAATGTTCCTTCTTTTTGGCTGATTCCTTATCTTCTTTGTCTTGAATTCATTTCTTCCAGATCTTTAGCACATCCCTAATCTTTTTGAACTTCAAAAACGTCCATCCACCTTGCTCCATTCATATGCTATCCATTATTGGCCCAAAACTGCTCTAAAATGCTCTAAATTGCATTTTCTTGCCAACTTTGTCATTTGGACCTATAAACACACGAAAATAGCTTAAATCACTATAATAAACAGAAACTAGCTATGAAAATGCAAGAAAACAAGCTAACTAAGTCGCATAAATATGCTCTTATCAAATTCCCCCACACTTAGCTTTTGCTAGTCCTCGAGCAAAACAAAACAAACAAAACATAACCTAGACATTCGAACGTTTGCCTTAGGGATTTCCAATGAAACATGACAAGTTAAAAATCACCACTCCCACAGATTTTAGCTATCCTTACCCTCGAGCACACTCTTAATCGCAGTCACCAATCACTAGCTCGCATTTAATCAATTAAAACAATGTTTTGAATGTAGTAACATGCCTTAGAGAATTCCCTCAATTCTTCATTGGATGTACTCTCTAGTTTCACATAGATTTTTTGACTACACTCCTTATACTAGGTATATGTGAGAAGACTGATGTAAACATGTAAACTAGCACTCACATATGTTATAATCAAAGAAGGCACTTTCTGGAATTGTTAATGCATGTATATATATGATCTCATGAACAGAATGCCATTACTTAGAAGCGAGAACCATGGATTCCATATGCTCGTACCAATTTCAAACTCCACAGATTGAAACACATAACAACCAAGATAAAAGTCCAAGGGTTGTAATGTGGCTAAGGGTATTGGCTAACAAAGAAAGGTTAAGGATGAACAAAGGTTCTTAAAGAAATAGTAAGCAAAGTAATAAAATCAACACGTAGAATTCAACTTCTAAATGCAGCAACTAATTTTAAATGCAAGGGGAAGATTCACACGATACTTAGGGCCATATTCAAACTTTTGGACCATTTCTTCAACAACCAATACTTGTGAGTTCATTCTCACTTATTTCTCAATTCTTTTCCTTCTTTTTTTTTTCTTTTTTTTCTTTCTTTTTCATGATTTTTTGTTCTGTTTTTCATTGGAAATAACCTTCCGCCACACTTGTTTCCTGCATAATGTTTGATCAAAAGGAATTCCCTCTAAATCATGCTTCACTATACCTTAAGAACAAGGGTATGGATAGTCCTATTCTAGGCTAGGTAAGGATAATGTGGCTAACAAAGAAAATAGGCTAATTACGGCTCAAAGGGGTTAAACCTACAAAACATATGCAATGGAATAAGGCTTTTTGGCTCTGGTGGTAACTAAGCAACTTCATCTTGTTATATGTTATGCACACAATTTAAAGCTTTGAATAAAATGGGCATGAGTTCTAGTATTTGGAACTATAATGATGAAAAAGCATTCTAAGTAGCAACCAAACAAAGAAATAATGAGATCATGCCATGACTTTAGAAAACAAGAATTCACAGATAAATAACTCTCCAAACAAAGTTCAGGCTCAAGTCTCTCAGGGTTGTAGTGTTAGTTTGAGTTCCTTCCTTTAAGCATGTTACAAAAACTGATTTTTTTCTCTTTTGTGATTACATGTGAATTTGTTAGTAACAACTACAACCAAGTATTAACCAAAGAGCATATCAAACTTCCACCCATGTTTGTAACTTTCTTTAACAATCATGCAATTAAAAACCAAATTCTCATCATTGTGTTGGAAGGTACCCTAAGACACAAACACACAAAAATGACTATTTTTGGGTTTTTAAAAACTTTTTCTAATTTTTTTTTCAAATTTTTGTATTTTTCTTTCAAAACACATTAGAACACTGCAAAACACACTAAAAACACTTAAAAACAGTGAAAAACAACTCTAGAGGTGCTGGGTGGTAAAATCCCGCGAAAATCAATGAAAAATACTTTGTTTACCCCCCCCCCCAACACTTAAACCAAACATTGTCCTCAATGTTTCAAACATAGACTAACACATAGGCAAGCAAACAACACAACTAACAAACATGACAGTTATGGCAAAGTAAAAGTAATAAGGAGTAGAGTTAAAGAACGCAAATCTGGTTATGGAGCCGGAGATTCCTAGGTCTTCTTTATTTGAACGCATGGGTTGCCTCCCAAGAAGCGCTTGCTTTAACGTCTTCCAACCGGACGATACCTCCTTTTTAAGCTTCATTGGAGCCCACAGCATGGATGGGTATTTCCTCCACGACATACTCCTCGAAATTTTCGTAACAGGGCTTCAAACGGTGTCCGTCCACTTTAAATTCTTGTCCTGTCCTTAAACTTTGAATTTGGACTGCACCATAAGGAAAGACATTAGTAATAACAAAAGGACCAATCCATTTAGAACGCAACTTACGGGGAAATAATCAAAGGCGGGAATTGAAAAGCAACACTTTCTGCCCAATAGAGAACATCTTGGTACGAATCATCTTGTCATGAAAAGTCTTCGTTTTCTCCTTGTAAATATGAGCGTTTTCATAAGCCTCATTCCTAATTTCTTCAAGTTCATTCAGTTGAAGCTTTCTATGAAGTCCAGCCGTATCTATGTCCATATTGAACGTTTTGACTGCTCAATGCGCTATATGCTCCAATTCCATAGGGAGATGGCACGGTTTTCCATAAATGAGCCGAAATTGGGACATCCCAATTGGTGTTTTGTAGGCTGTCTGATATGATCACAATGCATCATCCAAGCGCAAGCTCCAATCCTTTCGAGTTGGTCCAACTGTTTTCTCCAAAATCTACTTGATTTCACGATTAGAAACATTGGCTTGGCCACTTGTTTGAGGATGATAAGGTGTTGAGACCTTATATGTGACATTATACTTTTTGAGCAGCTCCTCGATGGTTCGATTGCAAAAATGTGAACCTCCATCACTTATGAGTACTCTTGGCATTCCAAATCTGGCAAATATGTTAGTTTTGACAAAATCTGCAACCACTTTGGAATCATTAGTACAGGTGGCTTTTGCTTCTAGCCATTTCGATACATAATCAACCGCAAGTAAAATATAATTGAAACCCTGAGATAAAGGAAAATGACCTATGAAATCGATGCCCCAAACATCAAAAATCTAGATAGAGGGAATTGGGGTCTGCGGCATTTGGTCTCTTGGGCCTATATTCCCTGTTCTTTGACAACGATCATAGGTTATGCAAAAAGTTCTAGCATCTTTAAATATAGTAGGCCAATAAAATCTACATTCTAGAACTTTAAAGGCTATCCTTTAAGTGCCAAAATGACCCCCACATGCATATGTGTGACAAAATGTTAAAATTGAATTAATCTCAGAATTGTGCACACCTACGTTGAATCTGATCAGGGCAATATTTCCACAGGTATGGGTCATCCTACACATAAAACCGTGCCTCCTTTTTTAATTTATCACGTTGGTGCTTGTTTAAGGTGCTTGGAACTTGTTTAGTCACCAAATAATTCACTAAATCAGCATGCCATGATTCACTTACCTCAATGGACAGCAGTTGTTCATCTGGGAATGTTTCTAGGATCAGCAATAGCTCCTCATTGTGCACCAAACGACTCAAATGGTCAGCCACCACGTTCTCACTCCCTTTCTTATCTCGGATTTCGATGTCGAACTCTTGGAGGAGAAGCATCTAGCGGATAAGCCTTGGTTTGGCCTCTTTCTTCATGAGCAAATATTTCAAGGCTGCATGGTCAGAATAAATTATGACTTCAGTTCCAAGTAAGTAAGAACGAAACTTATCTAAAGAAAACACAATGTCAAGTAGTTCTTTTTCAGTGGTGGGTAGTTCAATTGAGCATCATTCAAGATCCGGGAGGCATAATAGATGACGTGTGGCTTCTTGTCCTTCCTTTGTCCCAAGACAGCCCCTATTGCATAATCTGAGGCATCACACATAAGCTCGAAAGGAAGGCTCCAATCTGGTGGCACTATGATGAGGGCCGAAGTTAGCATCTGTTTTAAATGTTTGAATGCCTTCTCATATTCCTCATTGAATTCAAAGGGCACATCCTTTTGAAGGAGACGGCAGAGAGGTTGGGAAATCTTTGAAATTTTTTTGATGAATCACCTATAGAATCCTGCATGTCCAAGAAAAGAACGAACATCTCTCATCGAAGTGGGAGAGGGTAAGTAGCGTACAATATCTATTTTCGATTTATCAACCTCAATTTCCCTTTCTGAAATTATGTGACCTAAAACTATGCCTTGTTTTACCATAAAGTGACATTTTTCCCAGTTTAAAACAAGGTTAGTTTCCATGCATCGTTTTAAGATTAAGGTGAGATTAGCTACACAATCATCAAACGAATCACCAAACACACTAAAGTCGTCCATGAAAACTTCAATGATCTTCTCAACAAAATTTGAAAATATACTTACCATGCATCTTTGGAACGTGGTTGGTGCATTGCATAAACTGAATGGCATTCGACGATAGGCAAACGTACCAAATGGACACGTGAAGGTGGTATTTTCTTGATCGTCCAGAGCTATGACAATTTGATTATATCCTGAGTAACCATCAAGAAAGTAATAAAACGAATGACCGGCTAACCTTTCAAGCATTTGATCAATGAATGGTAGGGGAAATGATCCTTCCTTGTGGTAGTGTTAAGCTTCCTATAATCGATGCAAACTCGCCAACCTGTTTGGATACGGGTGGGCACAAGCTCGTTCTCTTCATTCTTCACCACAGTGACTCCCGATTTCTTTGGAACAACTTGAACCGGCGAAACCCAACGACTATCCAAAATTGGGTAGATCACTCCACAATCAAGTAGCTTGATAATCTCATTCTTCACAACTTTCATCATTGGAGGGTTGAGTCGGCGTTGAGCCTCTCGAGATGGTTTAGCCCTCTTCTCTAAAAGTGTGCGATGCATGCATGTTGTAAGGCTTATACCTTTGATGTCGGCCAAGGTCCATCCAATGGTCGTTTGGTACTCCTTCAATACCCTCACCAACTTCTCCTCCTCTATTGTCGTGAGTGTGGATGATACTATGATCGGCAAAGTCTCTTAGTCTCCCAAGAAAACGTACTTCAAGTGATTTGGTAATGGTTTAAGCTCGAGGGAGGGTGCCTGAATCACTGAGGGTAACAATTTATTAGTAGAAACAGAATCTGAAATTGGGATTGGAAGTTTACCATGTTGTTGTGGCAACGATTCTAAAGCTGCCACCATCTCGGCTATTTCTTCACAAGGGGGCATGGCTAAGTATTCTTCTTTGGTGTCATGGGTGTGTACTACCCTTGCCCCTTGGTTTTTGAGTCCGATTCCTTTTGTAATGGTCGTTTCAAGGGCATCCCCATGTAAGTCTTCAAGGTGTTCCTGCACCAAAACATCGAGTATATCAATAGAAAAAAAAGAATGATCATCAATAGGATACCTTATGGCTTCAGAAATGTTGAAATTGATAATGTCGCCATCAAATTCCATTGTCAATGTCCCCTTGAACACATCAATCTTGGTGCGGGCTGTTTTCATGAACGGTCTTCCAATTACGATCAGCAATGGAGTAGAATGGACCGCATATTCCATCTCTAGCACGTAGAAATTGGCTGGAAAGATTAAATGATTAACTTGCACCAAAACATCTTCCAAACCTCCTTTCGGATATGCATTAGAACAATCAGCTAATTGAATAATAACTCCATCATTTTTCAGCTCTCCTAGGTTTATAGATGCATAAATAGAATATGGCATGACATTGATGGATGCACCTAAGTCTAACATAGCATGCTCGAATTTAGTATTGCCAATAACACAAGAGATTGTGAAACTACCTGGATCCTTGCATTTAGGGGGCAGTTTTCTTTGCAAAACTGCTGAAACATTCTCACTTACCCGTACCACTTCCTTGTTCAAGATCCTCTTCTTTGTTGTGCAAAGTTCCTTAAAAAATTTGGCATATTTTGGAACTTGTTTGATTGCATCAAGGAGCGGGATGTTGACATGTACCTTCTAAATATCTCCAGAATGTCCTTTTCACTTTCTTCCTTCTTTGATTACATAAATCTGCGAGGGAAAGGTGCATTCGGAGGAATAAGGTTAGAAGTAACTAAACTTGGTCCTAACTTACCTATGTTGGAGCGCATAAGGTGCTTAGGTGGTTGCGACAAGGGATGTTCTACCATTGTCATGGCTTTGTCTTTTTCTTCCTCTTTAAGCAGCAGTTTATCATCCTCATTTTGGCTTGATTTTGATGGTTGTGGCTTGGTTCCAACTTCTTTGCCACTTCGTAATGTGATGGCCTTGGTAGTTTCAAATCCTCTATTCAGATTGATAACAGTTGAACTAGGCAGTTTGCCTTGCTCTCTAAACTGTCTTATGAATTCCGCCATTTGCCCCATTTGATTCTTCAATTCGCCCACTTCTTTGGCTTGATTTTGTAATCCCTGCGTCAATGAAGTTAGTAATTGAAGAACTTTATCATTATCCAATGACGAACCTGAGTTTGATTGGGCAGATTATGGTTAAGGTTGAATTGGTGCGAATGGCCTTTGGAATGTCTTGAGAAGTGGCTGTCGAAATCCCCTTTGTTGTTGAACGTGTTGAGGCTCCCTCCACTTCATGTTTAGGTGATATCTCCAGCCCAGATTGTAAGTATTGGAGTATGGATCGTACTTGGGCTGATTTTGGTGTCCGATTGCGTTCGCACTTTCCCATACTCCATTCTCTATCAAATTAAGGCATTGATCCGAGGGTGTCCTTGCATAGTGCACACGCCACAAGTGCTTGTTCTTTGCATTTTTTATCCTTCTGCAAACTAAGACAAAAGAACAGTGAGATTAGCTATTTGGGATTGAAATTCAGAAATTGCACTTACCTCATTCACTTGAGTCTGCCGTGGGGGGGTTCTCTTTGTCCAATTCCTTCGTATTGTTGTGCATTCAAGGCTCGATTTGCAATTAAGATCTTTGCATCAATTGGTGTTTTATCTACCAACACACCATCTGATGAGGCATCTAGCATTTGTCGCTCAATTGGAAGTAGTCCTTCATAGAAATATTGAATTAGAAGTTCTTCCTTCATTTGGTGTTGAGGGCACGATGCAACTAAAGCCTTTAAACGTTCATAGTATGCTGGAAAAATTCTCCTTGGCTTTGTTGAATTCCACTAATTTTCTTCCTCAAAAGAATGACTTGAAGTTGGGAAGAATTTCTCTAAAAACGCTATTTTCATTCTTTCCCAAGAAATTACTGTAACAGGTGCCAATTCGAATAACCAATCCATAGCCTTTTCAAATAGAGAGCATGGAAAGGCTTTCATCTCTAAAATGTTCCCATCTACGTTAATTGGCATCATGCTTGAGCAAACAACTTCAAATTCTTTCAAATGCTTGTTTGGATCTTCCATGGACAGTCCATGGTATTTGGGAATGTGGTGCAGCAAGCTAGACTTCAATTCGAACTCATCGGTCATGCCTTGAGCTGCTGTAGGGTATTGAATGCAAAGAGGCACGACATTGTCCAATCCCGAGGTGGAGAGTTCCTTGATTGTTCGATTATCCACAGCCATGGCTTGTTCTTCCACTTCCTCTTCTTCAAACTAGGATTCAGTGCTAGAACTAGGTGGATTAGGTTCTGGCTGCTTTCTCTTTCTTCTCAAAGTGTGTTCAAAATCGTCTTCAAACTCCAAGATATGTGCATGAACAGGTTGAGAACTCTGAGTCATAAACTAGTACCTAAAAACAAAGAAAACAAAACAAAAAATCAAAACACAAAGCAAAACACACGAAAATAAACAAAGGGAGATTAGCAATGTTGGTAATCCTCGGCAACGGTGCAAAAAATTTGATGTGATATAAATTAGCACTCAAACTCAAACCCTCTTTTTGACAATTGTAGTATGGACAAGTAGGGATCGTTCTAGGCCGAGGATTAGGGGGGACTGCTAATCTACTCAAATTAGACTCAATTATACTTAACTAGACTTAAAAACACTAAACTAGACTCTTATGACTCAAGACTGACTAAAACTACTCAAAACTATACAAAACAAACAAATTGACTCAAAACTAACACTAAGGATGACTTTGGACGAAATTTGAACTAAAAAGACTCAAAACATTAAAAAGACACCAATTGGACAAATTCTAACCTAAAAAACACGAAATAGAAATAGGGGTTGGTTTTTGGACGAATTTAAGACTTAAACTAAACTGCTTGCAGAAACAAACTAATTTCTACGAATTTAGGGTGTTTTAAGAGGTGAATGGCTAGCTAGAGGGTCCTTCTCCACACATGACACATATGCATACGAATCAATTTCCAGTTATTCCTCCTATAAACCATGAATGACAATGCCCCAGATTAACTGTGAACAACACTAATTAAACCTTAGATTTTCCTAAGTTCATTGAATTGGACTTAGCGTCGCAACCAAATTATTCTTATCAAGTTCCCTACACGAACAGCATTATAGAGATACATATCAAAGATCATTAAGTTCTATGAAAATCATAAGCATTGACAAGGCATTTGTAACTATGAACAACATGATACTCCTGCCAGGAATTCACTTAACATGATCATGACCAGTGACCTCCACTATTTGTAAATATAAGTTCATAACTATTAGGTGAAAGTCCCTTATATTTAAGCATCAAATTCATGCATGCAAACCAAGTGTGCACCCTTAATCAACATACAAGAATAAGTTCTAAATTAAACAGTTAAGCAAATTGCATTCACGATTCATGGAGTAATAACTGAAAGTAATCAATTCATATGCAATATATGTTCATGGCTTTGAATTCGCCTCTAGCCAAAATGAATTTAGTTCCTCATGTTCGCACTTAAAGAAAGATAATTTAAATTAAACATTGAAAACAAAAGATATAATACACATAAGAACGCTCCAGCAATCCAAAGGTCTTGAATGGCAGGGCACGGCAAAGGGTCTCCTCTCCTTTCTCCTTGCAAAGCTATAGCACAAGAGGGATTTTCTGTGTATGATGGATGAGTGGTGTTTGGTGCGAAATTGTGGTGAGAGATGGGTGAATTATGAGTGTTGCGTATAATATATTTATAGGGAGAATGGAAGGCATGGCATAGGCTGAGAAGGAAGGGAATTAGGACTCCAAATTAGCAAGGAAAGATGACACTTCTCATCAGATTCCAGGGAGGAAAATGAGTAGTCTTTGCATCAGGAAATACAACTTCTAGAAGGGCTAGGTGTGGCACCAATTTAGGGATAGGGTCTTGGCCTCTAGAAACCTGATTTGTAGGTGGTTTAATGTGATATTGATCCCCCCCTTTCAGCTAGAATTACGGTAGGATAAGATTAGGATAGGATAAGATAAGATAAGGTTAGTTTGGATAAGATAAGGTTGGATAATGTTTTGGATAATGTTCCTTCTTTTTGGCTGATTCTTTATCTTCTTTGTCTTGAATTCATTTCTTCCAGATCTTTAGCACATTCCTAGCCTCTTTGAACTCCAAAAACGTCCATCCACCTTGCTCTATTCATATGTTATCCATTCTTGGCCTAAAAATGCTCCAAATTGCACTTTCTTGCCAACTTTGTCATTTGGACCTACAAACACACGAAAATAGCTTAAATCACTATAATAAACAAAAACTAGCTATGAAAATGCAAGAAAACAAGCTAACTAAGTTGCATAAATATGCTCCTATCACGAGCTGAGCACACTTTAAGACAACCCACATGGGCTTTCTGATAACCTTTTCCCCGAAAGTGTTTTTCAACCCTAAATCTTTTCTGATTATGTTTGCACATGACATTTGTCTCTTCTTGTCCCTTTTCTTGTCTAAGACAAAGCCTACTATAAAAGCTTCATCTTGAGTTTCATTTTCACTTAGGTAGGAGATTTATAATTTTCTAAGAAGAATTGTTTTCAACTGGGAGCTACTCCTTTGTTCTTACTTGAAAACCCTAGCCACAAAATCACATGCATGCGCTAAATATCTGTATCATTACATATTAGGGCTGCATTATTTTTATGATTTTGATCTTTGTTTTATGTCAAGCTGCTCTAGTTTCCAATATTTGAGCTGACCTTTTTTTTTAGTTCTCGTCAGTTTCATCTTTCAAGTATTTGACTAGTGAAACTGACTAGACATCAAATCCAGATTTGCATTAACTTTATCATAACATCATTCACATAGGTTGATTGGATTTCGGTTCCGCAGGTGAAAAGCTCAGGAGGAGTTGCCACTTTGTGAAGACCGAAATAGTCCACTTCATGAAAAATAAGGTTGCATAAAGGTACAAGATGCTCTATAGATTAGGATCTAGGAATTGAGCTTGTGTGGTTACTTTGTAAGAATCTTGATTTCACTAATGGATTGGAATCAGTGGAGAGTCCCTGGTTTTTTAACCCAGATGTGGGTTTTTCAGCAAAAAACATTCTGTGTAATTTATCGCTTTACTAGTTTACTTATCTTTCCTTTGCTTGTGATAAATGTTCGTCATTATCCACAAATAGATAAGTCCTTGCAACTAAGCTTGTCAATATTAAAATGTGCCCTGAATTGGATCTTAGTTAGCTAGGAATTTTTTAGTAAACTGAACTTTAATTTGACTTCTTCCACTATGAGTAAACTAACATATATGAGCTTAGTTGATGAGTGTTGCTGACTAGTCAACCAAGCACGTATATTGATTTTAAATTGCAGGTTATTCCACTTGGTACCAATTTCACATCCTTTCTTCTCTAAGCATCTCCCTTTCTTGCCTTAGTAGTTCTCTATCTCTTAGTAGCCACATCATGTCTCTCAGTAGCTGTTAAGCATTTCTTAATTGTCACAACCTTAGCCACATCACTAGCCACATCTAGCTTCAATGATCGCAACTCGTTCAGGTGTAAAATGTCGCCTTTTCTGGATCATTGGCTTGGCAATAGGGTCACCGTGCAACTTATGTCAAGCTATCGTTGGATCGATGTTGGGCATGTTAGAAAGTGACCATGCGAAAATGTCAAAGTTTTCCCTAAGGAAAGCTATGAGTTCCTCTTTCTTATTCGGGCTCAAACGTGACCCAATCCAACATGGTGGTAGGGTGTGAAACCAATATTACGCCTTGCCTTGCAGTGTTATGGCGCAATTCTTGCACATTAGATCATCGTTATTGCTATAAAGGATCATAGCGCTTCAGTAATGCATCAGATGCTTGTCCAGATTTTCGTCTCCCTTGGAAAATGTGAAATATGGTGGGCTAAACTTCTGCGGTGGCTTCGTCTGCTCAACCTCATCTGTGAATGGTGACTTCCTCATGTTGGCGATATCTCTTTAAAAGGCATCATCGATGGTTTCAATGAGCTAGAATCCGCACAACTGCTCTGTTACGAGCCTTTGTACTTTCTCCTAGATTTGCCTCTACTAGGGTAAGGAACCTTCGGCTGATCCCGGTGCTAACTATTGGCTTGTACTGCTCTTTCGCTCGTCATGCTTATTTGTGTCACGGTTGTGGTGTATGTTGTTCATTTCTGGCTAGTGAGTGGCCTGCTTACCGTCGTGCTTGGTGTGGGCTACTAGTTGGACTTAAGCCGGATCACTCTCTTGCTTCCATTTGTCTATCATGTTACTGCCTACTTCGGTGCCTCATATGAAGATCTCCTTATGGGCATAGCCTTGAGTGGACGCTTCACCTGGAAAGTCCGGAGTATGGACCCAACCTCGAATGTACATTGACTTGTGTACCGAGTTAAGAATGAATGATTCTCTACGCACTGAGGCAGGAGAAAATGTTTTCCTGAAGGCCAAGCCAGGAGTGTACACTGCCTTAAAACTCTAATTGAGCAGCCTGCTTGCCGGGATGCTGCTGGAAAGAGTCATGATCATCTGCTATTATCTTACTTCTAGACACCTCGTCTAGGGCACTTTGTGTCTTGATGTGCTCAATGAGTTGATTCACCAAGGTTGTCTGCTACAGAAAGGCTAATTAGATCAACGACCTATAAGGACAAGTGATATTCACCATTTAGGTAAAAGAGTCTGGATGATGGGCATCATAATTTGTGGTGGAAGATTAATGAGCTGCAAGTGCAAAACTTGGGCCCATAATAGACATAACTATAGAAAATAGGGTGAAAATATCCATGGTCCATCGTCGGTCTGGTCGTCGAAATTCGAATAGCATGAAGTGGTCTCGGACCGGTCTGGGCAGCGAGACGAGTTGCCAGAGCGGGTTGCGGGGAAGGTCATTTTGCTTAATTGGCTAGGCAGTGTGTTGGGCTCACGCGTGGGCCACTTACCCCTGGGCCAACATTGCTCGTGCAGGGCTTAGGTTGTATTCGCAGCAAATTGGGCCTAGGCTACTACGGCTTGGGCTGTCTGGCTGACAGCTCCAGCTGTTGTAGCTTAGGTTTCCCTGGCTCGACCTGTAGTTTGGAGGACCTGGGCTTCCTACCCATGGGCCTCTTACCTAGGGTTTTGAGGGTTGGTGCGTTGCAAGGGTTGCAGCGCAGCTACTTGGGTCGTGGTTGGTGGCCTTGCCATGGTTGCTGGGTCGTGGCAGTGGTGGTGGTGTTGCTCCCCAATGGTGGGGCTCCTCCTACCGTCACGTTGAGCCTCAAGGATCGTCATCGTAGGGCCACGTCCTCGTCTTCACTCTCTAGGCCAAATCCTTGAATGCATAGGGTTTCGTTCGTTGTGGTTTCAGAATTTCCTACCATTGTATCCTTTCTCGAGGAACTAATCAAGCAACTGTGAGTCTTTTTCGAGTATTTGAATTAAGCTCTCAATGAAGCGCCAATTTGGCCTAAGCCTCACGTGCCCACGAGGTGGGGGAGGGGTTATGCCAATATAACCTCTGATGCCTAAGTTAATTTCTTTGAAAAGAGTATGTGTTTAGGGCTTTTAGGGGTAGCAAAAGCTTATCGTAATTTGGAAAAGATGGAGGTATATATAGGAAAGAGGGTCGGCCATGGTGTTAGGATTTTGCCCTACACATGGCGGCTCCTATTGGCCAAGGTGCGTGGAAGAATATTCCAAGATGTTAAATAGGAAATAATATCCTGAGATAATGGTGAAAGTGTCCCTAATTGATTAAAATATGGATTACTTACTTAATGGAGTCAATCTTCAATTGTGAATGTATTAAAAATGGGATTTGGTATTTAATCCCTATCTTTAATGCCTTTGACTTGAGTAGTCGTATTCAACTGCTTGAACCTTCAGGCTTTTGAGCTGCGCGTGAGAGCATTTGATAAGCCTGCCCATTTAATGAGGGCAATCTTGTCTTTCTTGAGCAAAAGTTCACGTATCACCTTTAGGATTTTGGAATTGTTTTAGGCTCCACATTTTCAGTTTAAAAAAATAAAAAACTGAAAACCAATAACTACTTTCTTAAGTTTTAAAAATTTGGTCATTTTCACTTTTTAGTTTTTAATTTTTAAATTTTATTTTTAAATCTAAAAGTAGTTACTAAATAAGATTTCACAATTTATTTTCATTTGAAAAAAAAATTGAAAATTGAAAATTAAGTGGTCATCGAACGACATTTAGGCCATCTCCAACCCAAATGGCTAAATATAGTCTCATTCAAAATTATAACTCTACAAAATATTATTTTTAAATGAACAGTGTTAGACTATACTCATATACCATCTCCAACAGAAAGGGCTAAACATAGTCCCTCAATATTTTATTAGATTTAAGTTTATACTTTAAATTTATTTGTTAGTTTAATTAAAGGGTAAATGACAAAAAACTACCTCAACTATTGGACTGACGACACTTTCTCATCTTTTAAAAATGACAATGTCACACCTCATCTTACGAATTTGTGCCAATGTTAGACATCCGTCAGTTTTTCTACTATTTTTCTGTTAAATGTTGACGTGGCCAGAAACGAGACCCACTCACTAATCCAACCGGATTAAAAAAATAATAAAATATGTTTTTAATAATTAAATTAAAAAACTAAAGAAAATAAAAAATAAAAAAACTAAACAAATAAAAAATGCCTAGGATGCGAGCCTTCCTTTCTTCCACCCGCACCAACCCTTCTCTCTCTCTTCTCTTTATCTTCTCCCGCATCTCTCTCCCACTCTAACTCCTTCTCTCTCTGCAACCACTGGCACCCTGAGTCTAATATAATTTTTCCAGAGAGAGGAGAGAGAGAGAGAAGGCTGCACAATTGAAGTAGCCCTCTTCGAACCCTAATTTTTCCACCTAAAAAATTCCCATCAATTCCTTCTCCTGTACCAATTCGGATCCAATTAACCATGGTGAATCGACGGAGCTGGGCAACATCCACCCCGTCAATTCTTCTTTCTTTCTTTCTTTGCAAAATTAAAAGTCCTTAAGATCAAAATCTCTCTTTCACGCATCAACACACTTAAGATCAAAATCTCTCCTTCACGCAACAACACACTTGCAGGTCTACTTAACCCGACTGCTTTAATTGTGCAGCCTTCATGGCTGAGTTTGGGAGCTTGTGGGTCCCACTAACGGAGTGGCTGAAATTAGGCATCTGGAATAGCCTGTTGATGTGCTCAAATCTAATACACGACTTCTCGTCCTCATCCCCGTCGGGGAAGTAACGATTGTTATTCCATCTACGGCAGTAGAGGAAGAATGCGTCGATGACCACCACGAGATGGCTAAGAGCACAACGGTGATAATGAGGTTGAGGAGCTTGTGGGAGTTGGAGTTTTTGATGGGCTGGGGGATGACGAGGGAGGAACTGGAAAATGGGTAGTTTGAGGGAGTTGGGTTCGAAGGAGAGGAAGAGGGATGGAGATGGTGGCTGAGTTATTGACGACGAAGAAGATTATGCAACAGAAATGGCTGATATAGGCGAAGAAGAAGATGATGGCGTAGGTTGATCCGAATTGGGAAATTGGGTGAAGATGGAGGAAGAGAGGAAGCGGTGGGGTGGTGAAGGAAGGTTGGGTATGGAGGGATGGGTCAGGTTGGGAGGTGGTGGTGAGGGAAGGACAAGTGCGAGTGGGAAGAGGGACGAAGGAGGGAGGCCACATCCCAGAGAGAGGAGAGGGAGAAGAGAAAGAGAGAGGGTGGTGGAGGAAGGTTGGGGGCACGGGGAAGGGTTTGGTGGCTATCGAAGAGAAGAAGAAAATGGGTGGTGCGGGTGGAAGGGAAGGTTGGATTCCTTAGGCCATTTTTAATTTTTTTTTAGTTTTTTAATTTTTAATTTTTTTAATTTTTTGAATATTTAATTATTAAAAATATATTTAATTATTTTTTAATCTAGTTGGATTAGTGAGTGGGTCCCATCTCTGGCCACGTCAACATTTAACAGGAAAAAGTAACAGAAAAGCTGACGAAAATCTGACATTGGCACAAATTAGTAAGATGAGGTATGACATTGTCATTTTTAAAAGATGAGATATGAAAGTGTCGTTAGACCAATAATTGAGGTAGTTTTTGTAATTTACCCTTAATTAAACTACCTTTTGATGTTTTTAAATCTAGCTATTGAATTGGAAAGAATTATTGCAATTGATGAGCTTGCCCCCAAAAAAGGGCTAAGTCATTACATTTGACCAACCTGATAACCTTTTTGCCAAATAATAGTATGGTGGGCTCTATATAATTATAGCTAAGCTATCAGTTAGAGATGAGTTTTTGGGCAAATCAGGCCATTTTTTCGCTTTTAGACCTTTAGCTCTCTCCATTGGAGATGGCCTTAGTTATTAAATTGTTCTATTAAGCCAGACCTTGAATGGGATGGCAAAGATATGTGAAAATTGTCATCTCTGATGAAGTCCCATTGTGTTGCCTGGTTAAAACTTATTAAATGTTACCGTGGTGATAAGGTTAGGGAAATTATATAAAAGTGAGGAAATGAGCTCATCCCACAAGGAGAGAATGCAAGTATTATTCTATAAAATATTTTAACCTAGGTAGCTAGTCTGGATTTGGTTATTCCAAACTCCCCCGCCTCATATTTAGACCTAACACTGCACAACGTTTTCTTACTTACCAATTTAATGGATAAAAAGCCGAACTACTGAAGACAAACCCCTTGTTTGCCATTAATGATTGTCTGTTAACATATGTGTGAACGCAATTGATGCTAGCAAAATCAATTATATGTAATGGTCATCGTTTTCTCAACCGGCAATGCTTAGGGAGACCAAAATTTTAAACTAAATTTTGTAAACCAAATGATGTGGTTGTTGATGATTGGATTATTACTCAAGTATTTATTAACATGTTTTTTTCTTATGGGTAACACATAATTTAGTTTGCAAATTCGGTTCGGTCTCCCTAGCTAGCATTATTACCCTTTTCTCAACACTGGTCTCGCATAGTATGGTAAGAACGTCAAACTTTGTTTCCTGGTCTAGTACAATGTATCAATGTGCTTTTGATAGTCTCTCAAAGACTCAGGATTGCACCTTGGCTTTAGTGGTCAGTGCCTTCACTGGGAAAAAAAAGAAGGGGCGGGCTGTGGGCACAAAATTTGAAAGCGATTGAAAGTGCAAGGGTATTTTGCTGTCGATAATATGTAGGGCATACCAAAATAACCAATTCGGTCGGCACGTGATTGATTCAATTGCACTGTCTAGACAAATGAATTTCAATTACTTCTGTGTTCTTGGCGGGAGCAGAAATGAAGTGAACTTCCATTTTCTTCCATCTTCTTTGCATCCCAGTCAGTGCAAATAATTTTTTGGTTAGATACAAATTTCAATATGAGCGAGGGAAGAATGGAAACAAGATCTCAAATCAAATGCAGACTTGAGCTATAAGCCTCTAGCAACATGTATAAAGTTCTTAATACTAGATCTTGTAGTATAAGCTCGTCGTCCAACCATATCATACATACGTGAGTACTAGTTCTAATACCACTTAATAATTTCTCGTACACAACTGGGGTGAAGGTTGTCAATAGTCAACACCAGCAATGAAGAGAGAGAGAGAGAGAGAGAGAGAAGTGGGGATGCTAATGCTAATGTCACCAAAAGTTGTTGAAGTTCAACAGTTCTATGCTATTGCATACAAGTTCTTTGTGCATGCTTATTTCGGAATACGCTGGTTGCCCTTCTAAGTTTCTAACAATGAAGGCATTCATGAATATTAAGAGATATTTGTGTTCTTCTGGTTTGGTGTTTCAGTATCTGAAATGTCAAGCTAATAAATGGGCTCTTTGCTATACCTGCACTGCATAATAATTTCTCGAAGTACCACTTTCTTGAAGGTCAAAACGTAGGTTGCATTGCAGTTTTCATTTTATTATAGTCAAATTAGCTAATGTTCTGCAGTTATTACATTCCAGTTAATGTTTGATCTATATATTAATTTCACAGTGGTTTTGCTTGTGGAATTGCATAAGACCAGTGAAACATATTCGTTTCCATTCCGTTAAGAAAACATACCCTGAGCTACACTAGAAAGGGAAGAAGGTTTCAACTCATAGTAGGTTGAAAAGAAAAACCCTGCCAACTGCCAACGCAATTCACCACGTGCCCGTGAAAGTGAGTCCAAAAGAAAAGGAAGTATATACTACTTGTATGCATTACAAATAAGACCCATCATCTAAAAGAGAGAACAAGGATGATGCAACCACCTGCCAATCTCACTAATGTTTGGATTTTGATTGCATGATGGAAAAGAAGTGTCCTTAAAGGCATTACTGAATGGATAGTGAAAGCCAGAGGCCAGCCATGCTCTTTGAATGGCTCACATGGATTGGGGAAAAAAGGACCAAAAGGTGTCCCAGTTCTTTGGCTTTTTTTTAGTGCCAGATTTTAGTTTTTATTTGGAAGTTTAAATTAATTAAAGTTATGCTGATCATGTTAGATAGGCTGTAACTTAAGACTTTGATGCTTGTTAATGATTTATTAATCATATTGATGTTATTCTTAACAATTGACTGCCACCAATATACTATGTGTCTTCATCGACCATATAAATTAGTGAAATATTAAAGAAGGATAAACAAAGAAAGTTTAAGAACTCGTTTGGAACTACTCCTTCAAAAATTTAGAAGCAGTTTCAATAGAATCACTTCTATTAGAAGCGTATTAGAATTTTTAATAAAAATGCAAGTGCTCATTGAAAAAGCACTTGAAATGTTTCTCCAAAAAAGCACACAATAGTAGCTTGTTCCATAAAACAATTCAATCGCTTTTTTAAACCTAAAAGCACTTCTAACTTTTCTGCTAAACATAGTCAGAAGCCCTTTTGATGATCCAAAAGCGTTTTTAATTATTTTAAAAGCACTTTCAAAACAGTCCTTAAATTAAGAATATATATGTTTTTTTCTTCTTGTCTTGTGATATATGGAGATGTTGGATTTAAAGAAAGAAGAAACTAACTGATATTGTTGTCGTGTACTCTTTATCTAGCAATTGAATTTGTTATCAAGTATCATATCTTTTGCTTTCTCAAAACTACAAGTTCATATGAAATTCAATGCAGTCTTATGCCATGTTGGTCAGCAAATATGCTAATAGTTTCTGAGATGATCTCGAATATATATGTAGGAATAAAGGAGCACAAGCATGAACTTGGCGGTTGTGCTTGTGCACTTTGCAGAAACACAACTTTTGGGACTAAATTTAATAGATTTACCTTTTTTTTTTTTTTTGTACTCTTTTCATCTGGAGGAAATGCTTCAATCAGCAACTATAATCATGCAAAGTAGAGAAATTATGCACTATAATATATAGAGCAGCAAAGGTTCCTTGCTTTTCATCCTTTTCTACTGTGATTTTCCAATATGCAGTTGTTGTTGATGCGTGCACTTCCACATCCGCATCAGTTGATGAATCATGACCTTTATCAAATTTGTCAAATTATCACAGAGACAGGTCAAATATCTAGTTCTAACAACATTGAAATTGTTCCTGTTGATGCACAAAACCGGAGGTCTTGGAACAACTTAAATCCGGCGGTGAATCTGCTTGAAATGTAAATAACACAAGATGTATCGTGGTTCACCCCAAGGTTTGGGCTACGTCCACACTGATTGTATTTATTTGGGGGAGAGAGAGAGCTCTGAGAGTGAAAGCGTTGAGAGAGGGTGAGAGAGCCTAGGAATTGGCCTCCCCTAATTGTGAGGGTTAGGGGTCCTTTTATAGAATAAGGACTCCTCACTTATTACATATTTGCCCATTCCTTCATCACACAATTACATTTAAGTCCCTCGAGTATTTATACTAGGTCTAAATACGAGGCCCTAAATATGGTATAAACAGTAGTCCCCCAAGTCTTCAGTCAAGATAGTCTTTTGGCTGGAGACTTGAAATTCAGTCCATGTGTGGGCCGAAGTAACTAGATGTTGTCTTGAACTGATGCTCGATATGAGGCAGTGCTCAATCTGAAATGATGCTCAACTAGAAGTAACACACGCTACGAAGCTGCTCGGCTCGTGGCTTATGTTGCCTTGGTTGGCTCGACTTGCAACGTTTAAAGGTGAGGGAATCCCTTTTATAGAATAAGGGCTCGCTCCTCAATACATGAATGATGGGCTAGAGTTGATGCTCTCTAATGATGGTGAGGGAGTCCCTTTTATAGAATAAGGGCTCGTTCCTCAATACATAAATGATGGGCTAGAGTTGATGCTCGCGGCGAGACGGTTGCTCAGTAGGCGGCGATGCTCTCTAATGGTGGTGAATGAGTCCCTTTTATAAAATAAGGGCTCGCTCTTCAATACATGAATGATGGGCTATAGTCCCCCAAGTATTTTTAATGAGGCACAGTTGAGGCCCAATATATGGTGTATAGTGTAGTCCCCCAAGTCTTCGGTCAATAGAGTCTGTTGGCTGGAGACTTCAAATTGAATCCATGTATGAGCCGAAGTGGCGGTTGTTCGGAGGCGGTATTTGTATACCCTGCTCTGTAAATGAAGCTTTGAAGCTGGAGCTTTGTAAATGAAGCTTTTGAAGCTAGAGCTCTGTAAATGAAGCTTTTGAAGCTGGAGCTCTGTAAATGAAGCTCTTGAAGCTAGAGCTCTATAAATAAAGCTTTTGAAGCTAGAGCTTTTGCAAATGAAGCTTTTGAAGCTGGAGCTCTGTAAATGAAGCTTTTAAAGTTAAAGCTTTTGCAAATGAAGCTTTTTTGAAGCTAGAGCTCTGTAAATGAAGCTTTTAAAGCTGATTGACATAAGTGATGCTCATGAATGTTTATGTTGATTGACATGAGTGATGCTCATAGATGTTGACATGAGTGATGCTCATGAATGTTGACATGAGTGATGCTTATGAATGTTGACATGAATGAAGGTCATGAATGTTTATGTATGATTGACATGAGTGATGCTCATGAATGTTTATGTATGATTGACACGAGTAATGCTCATGTATGATTTTGAGTATTGAGCGTACTTTTAATCACCTGGTTGGTGGCATGAAAGAGAGTACAGGTTGTACATTTCATCACCTGGTTGGTGGTAATAGCAGTAGGTTGCTGAATAATTGTGGAGTACTGGGCGTACTTTTGGTCACCTGGTTGGTGATAATAAAGGGTTTGGCTCTTTTGGGCATATGGACCTTCGCCCTCCACATGACATTGCAGCCCCTTATTTTGGGCCTTTTTTTTTTTACCCTATGATGGGGTTTGCACATATTAACCTCTGATGGGGTTTATACAGATATCTCCGAAAGATAAAAATAAATAAAAATAAAAATAAATAAATTACATCATTCTGGTGGGATGTTTATTCCTTGCTTTTGCAGTGTCCCCATGTGCCTCCCTTTTGCTTTCTCTTTATTTTTCTTTCTTTTGGCAGATGATAGATAAGGGAATAATGCCATTTCCTTTTTTTATTTTTCTTTCGCTTTCATTTTTGCTTTCCTTTCTGTCTCTCCGCTCCTTGCTTTTGCTTTCTGTATTCCTTTTCTTGATCTCTCTGCCCAGATGAAATCCAATCGCATCCCAATCTCACCCACCACAATCTGACAACCACTATGCCTCTTGAACAGATCCTTGTTAACCGTCGAAACAACCCAGATCACTTGCCCTCTCTGCAATGCTTCTGGGATGAGTTGCACAGCCACGCTTAGCACGGATTTTGCAAGGAACAAAATCTTCAAGGATGTGCAGTAGCTTATCTACTGTTGCCATTTCTAAAGATGTGTGGGGAAGGCTAAACTGAGATTCTAAAGCATTGAGGAAGTTAAATATGTCCCCATCCATATTTTTAGCTCGCTTACTTGGTGGAGCTGAAAAGACAACCGAATTTGTATTATCCCAGGATTCCATCCCAAGGCTAGTGGCGGGATAAGAATGCATGGCACTATGGTGGCCGTTGTCAGTGCTAACACCTTTACCAGCATTTTCACTTACCTCAGAGATTTGAGAAAGAGAATCTTGCCCAATTAAGCTCAACTGCGACTTTAATCTTGTTACTCCGTGACCACCATTATTGCCCCCTTGTGATCTATAGCTTCCAGTTCCTCTTGTAACTGAGAATCCTCCATTATTCTCAGAGGCGGTGAGATGGCTGAAGAAGCTAGCTAGAGAGCTTCGTTGGCGAACCAGAGCCGCCGACGACGTCGAAGAACAAGAAGAAAAGTTGGAAGATCCAATCTCATTCAGACCATGCGATTGGAGCAATGGCTTGGTGGTGCTGGTGTCCCTATGGCTGCCGTTGGATGAGTTGACTTTGAAGCTGGACTCGGAGCTAGTGAGGGAGGGAGAGTCACCGCCACCGTCTCCGGAGAAGTAGTGGCCTCGTAGGTGCTGCGGTCGGAGGGATGAGAATTCGTGGTCGGCGGCGGCTCCCATGATAGAGTCCACAGCTGAGTTTAGGAGGGATCTTGGGGCGGAACCGTAGCGGGCCAGGCCCGTTGTGCTTGGTCTCGGGGCCTTGGGCTTTTGAGGCAATGAGGACAGGTGGAGGAGCTTGGGGTTTTGGTTCAGGATCGTGTGGGTGAAGAGAAAGCGAAGGTCTTCGGGTTCGGGATCAAAGGCCAAACTGGGAGGTTGCTCTGATTGCGACTGCGCCATGTGAGGAGTTGTGAGTAAATCAGGAGGGTGGTGGTGTTGTTCGCTCCTCGAAACTACTTATTCGCCGGAAATAATAGCACCTCCACACCTTTTCTGCTTCACATCGGACTTGCAGATTTTGATGTTGTTCTAAGTCTAATTTCTCAGTTGGTGGAGGCAGACTTCTATTTTTTTTTTTTTTTTTTTTGGTGATTGAAATACACAGAGTAGAATGCACCCAAAATAAAAGAAAGCAGACACGGAGTAGGTTTCATTTTTGTTTCTGGGTTTTTTGTGGTTTTGCAGATTTTGCAGATTCACGGTGGAGGTGAAAAATTAAAAGAGAACCAACATAACTTTTCGTGTCGATTCCCACAGACGGCGCCAAATGTTGATGCACAAAACCGAAGGTCTTGGAACAACGTAAATCCGGCGGTGAATCTGCATGAAATGTAAATAACACAAGATGTATCGTGGTTCACCCCAAGGTTTGGGCTACGTCCACACTGATTGTATTTATTTGAGGGAGAGAGAGAGCTCTGAGAGTGAGAGCGTTGAGAGGGGGTGAGAGGGCCTAGGAATTGGCCTCCCCTAATTATGAGGGTGAGGGGTCCTTTTATAGAATAAGGACTCCTCACTTATTACATATTTGCCCATTCCTTTATCACACAATTACATTTAAGTCCCCCGAGTATTTATACAAGGTCTAAATACGAGGCCCTAAATATGGTATAAACAGTTCCTAACTTGGTAATTACCATATGCACAAGCTATCAGGTGTGGAGTTTTATCACAAAAGTCCTTGGCACTAGTTGGAGTGGATTTAGAATATTTAAACTCTTCTTCCTCCCTCATATTGCTCATGTGAGATATTTCAACACGCCCCCTCACGTGGGATCCAATTGGTGGTTCACACATGGGAGATCTACACATGACAACTACGTGGAGCCAAGGGGACTCACCTTACACATGGGCCAAGAGACCCCACCATCATTGCACGGGGCCTATGGGACCTACCCATCAAGTGGCAGTACGGGACCGCTCCTTGACTCTGATACAATGTCAAATTATCAGAGAGACAGGCCAATGACCCACTTCCAACAACACCAATATTGTGCCCAACTTGATACTTACCTCCTACACAGTTCATCAAGTGTGAGGTTTGATCACAAAAGGCGTCAGTGTTAGTTGGGGTAGGGTCAAGTTATTTATACTATTTTTTTTTTCTGAGAGATATGGTTGACGTAGGATAGTTCAACATGCCCTCTCACATGGGACACAATTAGTGGGTCACACGTGGGAGCCAAGAGGACTCATCCTACGTATAGGGCTAAGGGACCCACCATCATTGCACGGGGCCAATGGGACCCACCCATCACGTGGCAGTACAGACTAGCTTCATGGCTCTAATACCATGTCAAACTATCAAAGAGACGGGCTAAAGGCCCACTTGCAACAACACCGATATTGTCCCCAACTAATTGCCACTTGCCAGTCCAACAGGTGTGGAGTTTTATCACAAAAGCCTTGGTATTAGTTGGAGCAGAGTTGGGATGTTTACACTCTTCTTTTCTCATAAATATGTGAGTTATTTCAACAAAATCCACTTTCAATTGTTACACATCCCAAATGGCAATCACACAAATTTCACAAGCACCCAAACAACGATCATACATTGGAGGTAGACTGATGCGGATTGGAAGCGCACACATCAACAACAATACACATTGGCTAAACACAAGAGAGAAAGGGGAAAATGCAATGAACCCTTCTATTTGGGTGTTAATTCATTTTTTTTTATGTCCTTGATGCTCTACAAGTTTCGGATGGCGTCTCTACAAATTTATTTTTCAACAGAAAATCTAATCGAGCCAAGCCAAATGGCCGTACAGCAGATAACAGTCCATTTATGCTGTAATACATGTATATTAATTAGTATACATGAAAAGCCGTCGGAGCGGGACTACTTGGTAATGAGGCCAAAAATAAGTGAAATTGGCTGAGCATGACAAGCTGTTAAAGAAATGTAGGCACAAGGAAGCTCTGGTCTCTGTCTTGCGCAGCAAGAATCCGAGAATGCCATGTCGTTATCATCACCACCACTTATTCGGACTCAACTGCCGAAATGCGTATTGAATTTGGATTTGGAGGAGCTGGGATTGCTGCTGATGTTCTTGCATAAGCGCTTTGAGCGTGCCGAGCTACTCAGGGTTCTTGATGGGATTGACAAAAGAGGTTGTTGAGATTAGGGTTTCTGATACTTTGAGGGCCATATTCGAAACCTTAAACGGGCCATTGAGGAGGAAATTCAGATACAACAGTCGTTCCAAGAGATGCAGGGTATAGTTTCTCCTCTGTTAAGGATTACTCGAAGAAGATGAAACTTCTTCAGGCTTTTTTTTTTCCCGATTTTATGGAGCTGTTTGGTTCTCCTGATGTGTTATAATCTGTTGTACGTTGTTTTTCTTATGATGTTTATATATCCAATGATAAGCAAAGCTTTCTTCAGGCTTTTTAAATGGAAGATGTAAAAGAACTGATCACTCAAGATGAATCTTTCTATTAATATTGGACGCTTACCAGTAATCCTTGCAAGAGCAATCTCCGTTCTTGAAATGGTGGAATCGTATTCGATCCCTCATTATTATCTCTCGTCGGTACACCTTTGAAATTAGTTTCATAACAGCATGGCAGTTCTCACAAGACCGTAAGTTCTTCACGATCCGAATTTCAGACCCCGGACGTGTTCTAATCAGACCAAAGGCAAGAGCAAGCTTCTCACTGTGGTGACTCAATTGAAAAGCTTTCTCCTCATCGTCGATTTCAAGCAAAACCTCTGAAAGTTTGGGACTGTACCCTTCTTTTCTCAAATAATCTTCTATTTCTTCCAACTTTCTGTAAATTGTTTCGGCTTCAGGGTGTCCTGAATCTCCGACAGCAAATTCGTGGATTTCCCCATCAACCTCAATCCTACTAAACCCTGGTGGCTTTACTAGTCCTTTTTGCTTCATCAAATCTCTAACCTTTGCTTTGTCGTGCCATTTGCCTGCTGATGCATACACATTGCCAATAAGTACAAAACTTCCGCTATCATTTGAATTCGTCTTTAGCTGTTGAAGATATTTTATCAAGCGTTCCGCTCGATCGGCATCGTTATGCACTTTGCATGCCCATATCATGTTTCTGCACAAAACTGCATCAGGTTCCATGGGCATTTTCCTGATGAACTCTTCAGCGTCTTTCAAATGACCCGCTCTAGCAAGGAGGTCTACCATGCATCCATAGTGTTGAATTGTAGGCCTAAGTCCATAATCCTTCTGCATACTTGTCATGTACGCATAACCATCCTCAACCCAACGTGCATTCCTACATGCCGATAAAACTGCAGTCATAGTCCTCCCATCAGGTTTCACACCAAAATCTTGCATTTTACAGAACAATTCAATAGCATCTTGACAATGGCCATGGCTTGCAAGGCCGGATATCATAGCCGTCCATGCAAAAACGTCTTTATCCACAACGTTATCGAAAACCCGCCTTGCACTCTGTATACAACCACATTTTGCAAACATATCAATTAGGGCAGTACTAACATTAGGCTTCAAACCAATCCCTCTATCCTCAGCAACCCCATGCACTCTCCTCCCTACGCCCAACGCCCCTGTCTCCGCACACGCTCTCAAAACTGACACCACCGTTGCATCATTCACCTCAACCCCATCATCCACCATCTTCTCAAACAACCTTATCGCCTCCACGGGCCTCCCATCGTCAACAAACCCATCAATCATTGAAGTCCAGGACACCACATCTCTGTCAGACATTCTCTCGAACACCTTATAAGCAAGACCCGACTCCCCACCCAAAGAGTACATATGAATCAACGAGTGCTGGATATACCGATCCAACCCGAGACCCGACTTGACTATCACCCCATGAAGCTGTTTTCCTTCACGGGTCAGTCTCAAACGGGCACATGACTTCAGGAGGAAGGGGTAGGTGAACTTGTCGGGGCGGGGTGCATGGCGGGTCGGTTTGGCAACCATGGGTAGAAAGAGATGGAGGGCCTGAATGGGGTCGGAGCTTTGAGAGTAGGCTCGGATCATGGTGTTGTAGTGGTAAGAGTTGGGGGTAGGGAAGGAGTCTAGTATGAGACGGGCGTAGGAGAGGTCGCCGGAGGGGGAGAGAGCGGAGAAGGTGAAGAGCTTCGAGAGGTTCTGGTTGTGGTTGTGGTGGGTGCTGCCTGTTTTCAGAATTTGGGCGTGGAGTTGGATGGCTTCAGACATGGTGGTGATCTCCATTTCTTTGAGGGAGAATCTGGAATGCTGCTCCACTCGTGCATGGCAGCTCCCTTCTAGTAGATTTTGCTGTCTCTGTCTCATCCCATTCAAACTTTTAATTTTAAAACTTATCTACTACATTTTAGAAGATCTTTTGTTTTTAAAGCAAACGATATACTTTATTAGAGTAGACGATAGATTAAAAAATTTAAGAAGATAGCACGTTAGTTATTTGTGTGGTGTGGAGTTAAGAAGACAACGTATGTTCGAAGCATAACTAGATCAAGTTTGATGTGTTTTAAGATTTGGAAACTTATCTACTACATTTTAGAAGATTTAGGAAGAATGTTTAATGAAATTCATAAAAAAAGCAGATGTTTAATCTAAAAAATTAAAAAACAAGGTGCCTATCTCAAGGCCCCTCTTGATAAAATGAGGTAATACGAAGCACCAAATTTGAAGAGAGTAGAAGAATAAGGTAAGACAGAATAAAATGTAATGCATAAGCACTTTCAAATAAATAAATAAATAAATGCGGAGCATAGCTAAAGAAAAAAAAATTTACTAATTGATTTGTCCTATGAATTGTGATTTAGTCTCATTTTATCCACTGAAATTAGTTTTGTCTCACTTTACCCTTTGAAATTGTTATTTCGTTTCATTTAGTCTCAGCTCACCTCATTTTAATCCATTCCGTCAAATAGACATTATATTAAAGGTTAATATGGACATTTCATTTTTTATGCAACTATTTGGCTCCAACTTGCCTATTAAAACTTTGGCCAAAAAAAAAAAAAAACTTGCCTATTAAAACCAAGGTATAAAATATCGATGATATCGGAAATATCGGTAGTCCAAAAACACGGAAATTTCTTTGGAAATATCGGGATATTATCGATATCGATAAAAATTAAATAAAAACCACGGAAATTGTAAGAAAAACTTGGAAATTTTTATTCAAACTTTGCAGGATGTTTATTTAGTCAATTATCTATTAGTTTATCACAAAAAATTGGAAGGAAATGCATTGCATGATAGATTTAACTAATTTAAGTTGATTATATAGCGAGCTGGCAAACATTGTGAGTGTAGAAAATATGTAGTAATTAATGAAAGAAGTTTAAACACACCATAATCATTTATATATAATGAATTAGTACAATATTTTACACTTTATACATTGCATGGTAAGATACATGAGTGACTTAGTACCACGTAGAGTTCCTATGAGGTTCAAAATTTTCACTATCTTCATCATCTCTATGTGTAGATTTGTTTCTTGCAAAAAGAATTCAAAACAAAACCATACGTATAAATATTTTAGCATATTTTCACAAAAACATAAGTGATATGGTGGTAAAAGGTGTTGAATGAGTAAAATGGGACGGGTTCAAATCCCTTGGTGTTTTTTTAAATATAGAAATTTATCCTAGATAATAAATATTAGGGTAAATTACACAAAACTACCTCAACTATTAGGGTTTTATTTATTTATTTTGGGTTGCAAGTAGTGGGTGTGGCGTGTAACACCCTAACCCCCAATTATATGTATAATTTCGTAAGTCCCCTAAAGTTTTATTGAGATTTCATTTTGCTCTAGATTCCTAAACATTTCCAAACTGCCACGTGGCAGCACCATATCACTCCTCACTCTTCTCTCTTTCCGTCCCCTACCCCGTGACCCTCTTTGCTTTCTATTTCTTCTTCTTCTTTCTCTGCACTCTCTCTCTCTCGAAACCCTCTATCTCTTCCCTCTCTGTCGTCGAGACACACACACGGCAGCACCATCGTACAAACATCATTACCATCATCATCATCATCATCAAACCTCGTCTTTCTCCCTCTCCTTCTCGTCTCTGCAACTCGGCGAACGTAGGAACTCTTCTGCAAGCTTCTTAATCTTCTCCGGTTAGGTAAGCTTCGGGTTTACCTCTTTCTATTCTAGATTGAAGCTTAGATGTGAATTTTTAAGTTCTATCTCGTGTTTTTCCAAGGTTTTTGGGATGAAATCGGCTCAGGATTAGGCACACCCATCTCCGGCGAGGCTGTGGGTGTCTAGAGGTGTTCCGATCACCACAGGTCGTTTCACGGCAAACGAAAATGATTCGAGTGGGTCCCGCTGTCGAATGACTGGGATCCAATGACTGTCACATCGTCGGGAGTCGTTCACCTCCACAGAGAACGACGCAACGACGGCCGAGGGTCTTCAAGTCACCGATCTTGTTGAAGACGAGGAGAAGGAGGGAGTCTAGGAGGCGATTGAAGAGGTCGTCGTCAATGGGGGAGTAGGGTTCCAAGCGACAATGACGAATTCCTCCGATAATATCGCAATATATTGATGATAATTAAGTGGATACTCGTGAAAATATCGCCCTCTTACAAAAAGGATATTATCCGCAAAATATCGCCGATAATATCGATATTTTGGTCCATGATTAAAACAATCATAGTTCCATTTTTTATAACCCTAATTCAAACCTTGTCTTTATCTCTTGCGGATTGGTGCAAGCTGTAAATATAGTAGTACGATTCAATGAGTAGTTGGGATTAGATTTTGAAATACAATCCATCTTTTGCTTTTGCTGCTGTAGCTACACTTATACACCATTTTACAAGAGAGACGGACGTGGATTGAATTAGAGCTATCAAAAATAGAATTGAGATCATTTTAATAGGCAGGTTAGAGGTAAAGAGTTGTGTCAAAAATAAAATATCCATATCACTCCTTAATTTAAAGGAGGAAATGAATGAAAATATGAGATAAAAATGTAATAAAAAAGCCAATTTCAGAAAATAGACTGAGACGAAACCAATTTTACGAAGCAACATGAGACTAAACGGGAGTTTCAGCTTTCAGCGGTAAATTAAAAAAATAAAATAAAAATAAAAGCGCTCTCGTTCTCTGCCGCCTATGCTTTGCTCGTGTCATCGTCCAAATTTCATTGCCTGAGCTCTTGAAACCGTAAGTTGCTCGATCCAAAGTTTTCCCTTGTTGGGGTTTTTCTTTTTGTTCCATTTTGCCTGCTTTAATTAAACTGGAATATAATAACAGTGTCCTAATTTTGAGGTGTTGTATAATTGCATTGCTACTTCCTTTCAATTGGGTTTCTTTCTCCTCATCAGATCTGGCTACACTTACCTTCAATCTTTTTTCTGGTTTCTTGGGAGTTTTAATTTGGAAGCTAATTTAGCCTTTTATTTCCATAATTTTTTAATTTTTTTAATACCATTTTTCTTTTCTTTTTCCAATTTATGGACTGATTTGTTTCTGTAATGTTGGTCTGATAGGGTTGTGATCTGAGAATTATGGTGAAGGACACTGCCTACTATGAAGTATTGGGTGTCAATGTCGACGCCTCTTATGCTGAGATAAAAAAGGCTTACTATCTCAAGGTAATTAGAAATTCTCACTCTCCCAATTTCTTCATTGTTTTCACTTTTGGAAGCAATTTTAACTGTTAACAAGAATAATTTTGTTTTCCCCAAACAGGAGTTTCAAAAGTTTGTAGTTGCTTTTGATTACTTATAGCTGCCCATTTAAGTTAGTGCATTGTTTGAATTCAGTAGCATGGTTCGGTACGGTTCACACAACTTTAATAGGTATCTGGCTTGGAACTTATACTCTATTGTTATTTTATTCTTCTTCTCTACGAAATATTGCCATTTCCTGGAACTATCGGGCTTCCAAAGCCTCAAGATTACTGTTTTTCCAAAGCCTTAAGCACATAACAAAACTGATCCTTACGCTGCATTGATCTGTTTATTAGTTATGGTCCGCATCATTATGCACCGTGCTTTGCTGTATGTTTTCTTGATTTCTTTCTCATGTTTAAAATATTTGGAAGTTCTTCTTGTTATATTTGTATGCCCAGATTTTATTTATGTTATATGGGGTTTATGTGTTGTTTCTAGGCAAGGCGTGTTCACCCTGATAAAAATCCTGGAGATCCGAAGGCTGCCGACAATTTCCAGGTAAGCTAACTACAAATCTGTGCCATTAAACTTCTTTGTCTATAGACAAGCAAATATTGTGATTGAAATTTCATATGGATAACCATCACTATACTTGTGTTCATCTTGTTGAACTTATAAAATCGATGTGTTTTTTTCTTTGTTTTTTGGAAACTCCCAAGATGCAATATTGTAAAACAAATACTCAGGACTCAGAGAAGTATGTTGTAATTTGATGGGAACTGGAATTGGGCAACTATGCTTTGTATATGTGCTACCCCACCCTGAACGTATATGTACATTTCCTCCCCAGGCCAGTTGTATATTTGGCTGGTTGGTTTGTTGAAGAGTCGTGGGAAAGTACAGGAAAATGTTTCATTCGCATCTAAATGTTGCTTTTTATTTAAGTTTTCTTGTCATATTGTGTCATAATTTCCTGGTTATTGTATTTTCATAAAGGCACTTGGCGAGGCTTATCAGGTTCTAAGTGATCCAGAGAAGCGTGAAGCATATGACAAGCATGGAAAGGCAGGCATACAACAGTAAGTTTTTACAAACTAGGGAATATAATAAGGGAACTGTTATTGGCACTCCAAAAATCTCATTGTGCATTCCTCACAAGTTTATTTTTCTTTCCAAATATAGAAAGTTTGGAGTGCCAATAACAATTCTGTATAAGGATCATTTAAATATTTTATCATTGAAAAACAATCCCTTAAGATATTATGCCATTTTGTAATTTCCTGGAAAGAGTGGTTATGCATTTCTAAACATTTCCTCCAATTAGTTTTCATGATATTAAGTTGTGCCTAAACAAAGTTTTTTCTAAATTGTAGATGATGTTTTTTCTTCAGTTGTATCTACAAGTACAGTGTTGAAATGATTTTTGTAAGAGAGTATGTTCAAGGGAAACATGGTGGAAAATACCTATGTCTGCAATTTTGTTTTATCTTTCCAGGGATTCCATGGTAGACCCTGCAGCTGTGTTTGGAATGCTTTTTGGAAGCGAATTCTTTGAAGATTATGTAGGTCAACTTGCTTTGGCTTCTTTGTCATCTGTTGAAATTGAAGAAGAGACACAGGACCCTGAAGTCCGTAGGCAGAAAGTCACGGAGAAAATGAGGGTATGTATTTTACACTGGTGTTAACAATATATTGGTTTTTCAGTATGCATAATTAAATCCTCTGCCTATTTTTTATGTTATTTTTTTTATTATGTAGGCCTTGCAGAAGGAAAGGGAAGTAAAGCTCATAACTATTCTGAAAGATCGCCTTCAACCATTTGTTGATGGTTGTACAGATGATTTTGTAAAATGGGCAAATTCAGAAGCACGACGCCTCTCATCAGCTGGTATACCCCTTTCTTTGTCTTCCCCAAAAGGACTATATTTTATTACCTAAAGATTTAAAAATCTGTAGTTATGACTTTGTACCTGGTCATTTTCTTGTAACAAAAAATTGACTCATTAGTAGCTACTGAAGATAAAGCTGCACTTAACTTTCGATAAGAAAATGCCTAAGGAAATTGAAGCTTAATTCTCACTTCTAACAAAACTCACCAAATGGCATGCTTTGTTCCAAACATAAATAAATAAATAAACTGGAAAAATATTGCATTCTCACCAATTATATTTTTGATTTACACTTCAAAACTTTTCAATGCTAACTAAATAAAACCTTATTTTTGCGTTGTGCTTGCTGCAAGCCGTAATTGTTTTTTTTTTTATTAGCCTTCGGTGAGGCTATGCTGCATACGATTGGTTATATTTACACGAGGAAAGCTGCAAGAGAAATTGGAAAGGACAAACGATACATGAAGGTACCATTTTTAGCAGAATGGGTGCGAGATAAAGGACATCAGATAAAGTCACAGGTAGCAGCAGCTTCAGGTACACTTTCTGCTATTAAGGGGTTCTGTTTGGTGACCGCCGGTATATCCTTCAATGTAAAAATTTGTTATGGTCCGGGAAACTCATGATTATCTTGATCTGTGCAGGTGCTGTAGCTTTAATTCAACTACAGGAAGATCTAAAGAAGTTGAACCAAGTTGAAAACAAGGAAGAGACCTTGATGAAAGCCATTGAAGATAAGAAGGATCTAGTGCTTAATTCCCTATGGCAGATTAACGTTGTTGATATTGAGTCAACCTTGTCACATGTCTGCCAAGCAGTGAGTTCCAGTATTTCCTTTCTTAAGCCTAATAATAGTAATTCTTCCGGCAAGCTATTACTTTGCTGTATTGGGTAAATATAATTGAAATTAGCCTCAATTAAAAATTGAAATCATCAAGAACTGTTATTTTTCTTTCAGGTACTTAAAGACCCCACTGTGTCCAGGGATGTTCTGAGGCTTCGGGCTCAAGCATTGAAAAAGTTAGGAACAATCTTCCAAGTAAGCGTTTATTTTCCTTGAATTGTAGAAGTATATCATTCCAGGACCCGGACTTTTCTTTTTGCCTGAATTTTGCACTGAGTAATTGTTATTGACGAATGAAGGTTCTACAATCTCAAATTTTCATTATTTTTTAGGGTGCAAAAGCTGCTTACAGTAGAGAGAACAGTCTCCGCCATGAAAATGACACCAAAATAGATTCTGCTTCATCATCGTAATTGCTTCTTATATACAAAAAGCAATTCCATCGTCACTGTGATGTAAGTGGGCATATTTAAGGTGATGGGGTTTTATAGCATCGTAGCCATCAGTTGAACTGTGAAGAGCATGTTTCCGCTTAATTTGGTTAGTTTAGTCTGGCACCCTTGACTGGATTCAACCTTTGCTTGTTTCTGTTGTATTTAGTTGTACTTATTTTGTTTGTACATGAATAAGCTACATAAATAACAAATAGTGTTTTCAAGGCTGGAAACCTTTTTGTTGAGCAACATAGCCTTAAAATCGGGTCAATGGTGTTGCAGGATTAGCCACATTTTTGCATCTTAGAAACATTTGTATTCAATGAATGAACTCCGCAAAGGTGGTGGTAACGAATGAATGCCTAGTCAGACAACTGTTTGAACTATTTTTAAATTGAGGATTCTTAGCAGCCGCTGGAGCGGGCGACTCCCGCCGTTGGTGTGCCAGCGACTGCACAAAGCATCTATTACATCTTGGCAGTCGTCCTCTCTCTCTCTCTAATTTTTCAGGCAAAGTTGAAGGAATGTTTGGTCCCAGTGACATTTGTATCCCCAAAAGATTAGGTTGCTGATTACAATAGTCTTTGGGCTTACTCACTCCCTTTCCTCAAAAGTTTAGACTCTGATGTGATCATCTTGCCCTTGGGTGTCTCAGTAGCTTAAAAACCAAGAAAAATATGGGTAGCGCTTTTGGTATTCTTTTTCTTTATTTTGCACTTGCATGTGGAGTACATGAGGCTAGGAGTCGAGTGTCGAAAATTACTAGCCAAAAATAAATAAATAAAGACTGTGATGTCAAGTGCAAGTTGATGTGGCAAATAATGCCCTCATAAAGAGATCAAAGAAAGCTCTATTTGATAGGTTAAATTGAGCAAAAAGCGTCAATTATCTCTAAATTCCGTCTAGTGGCCATTTCATTAAATGCTTGGTGGGCACCCCCTAGACTTTGTACTAAGCAATCATAGGGTTTGTACTAGGCAATAGGAGGGTCCACAAGAGGACCGTCCCATGAATTTTCTCTAGCATTTGGAGGGGGTCTGACCTTGGTCTTTTAGTGGATCCACCCCTAACTACTAATAAAACTAGGGGAAATTTTATTTAAACTCATGTAATCTCTTTCTACATCCAACTTACTCTCTACACCCATATTATTTTCAATTAAACTAACAATATCTTCTTTAAACCCAAATTTACTATCTAAGCTACCCTCACAAACTCAATTTGAACTTTACACCCATATAGAAAATAAACCCAAAATTAGTTGGAGACAACTCTGTTTCTGAAACTTTTTTCATGTTTGATTCCTAAATGTGCGAACTTGTTACTCCAATATTTCTCATGAGAAAAGTGCCCATGCAAGATGGTGATGCTCTTTTCTTTTTTCTCAATAAAGTCGAAAATATAGTCACAATGATATATATTGTTATCATCTGTATAGGACAAATGATATTTGTTGATGCACAAAATCCAGAGGATCTTTGACTAATGTAAATCCGACCGTGAATCACACAAACGCACAAGAACACAAAGATGTATTGTGGTTCACCCCAATGTTTGGGCTACGTCCACACTGATGTTGATTCCATTTCACTGTATGAATGTATGGATTACAATATATCGGCAAGGAAACTCTCTGTGGATGCAGCCCTTGCCATTTTGCTCTCTGTTTGGCTGAGAAGGTATTGCCCTCTGTTGTTGTCTCTGGATGTGAGACTCTCTTCATGAGGGTTCCGGAGGATCTTGGACCAACGTAAATCCGACCGTGAATCACACAAACGCACAAGAACACAAAAATGTATCGTGGTTCACCCCAATGTTTGGGTTACGTCCACACTGATGTTGATTCCATTTCACTGTATGAATGTATGGATTACAATATATCGGCAAGGGAGCTCTCTGTGGATGCAGCCCTTGCCATTTTGCTCTCTGTTTGGCTGAGAGGGTATTGCCCTCTGTTGTTGTCTCCGGATGTGAGACTCTCTTCATGAGGGTGAGGAAGAGTCCCTTTTATAGAATAAGAGCTCCCTCCCCTTTTACATTTGTCATGGGCTTAGGGATGAGGCCCAAAGATGAGGCCCAATATATGGTACTAACAGGAGTCCCCCAAGTCTTCAGTCAAGAGAGTCTTTTGGCTGGAGACTTCAAATCCAATCCATGTACGGGCCGAAGTGGCTAGATGTCTTGAACCAGTACTCAACACAAGGCAATGCTCAACATAAAGCAATAATCGGCTAGAGGTATCACACGTTACGAGACTGCTCGGTTGGAGGCGATGCTCGTTGCGAGGCTGCTCGGCTAAAGGCTATGCTTGCGGTGAGGCGGTTGCTCGGCTGGAGGCGATGCTCGTTGCGAGGCTGCTCGGCTAGAGGCTATGCTCGCTGCAAGGCGGCTCGGCTCGTGGTATTCCTCATTGCAAGTATGTACTTTATGTCAGCGTGCACTCAGTATGAGTTGATTCTTGACATGATTCGGGTCCTCTTGTCGGGTTCGCATATTGGATTCTTTTAATCAGCAACAATGTTGATCAGTGGATCTAGTTGCTCAATAATTTCTGACAATAAATGACAGTATAAGTATGACCGTATAATGAATAAATCAAATTGACAAAGTTTGTCAAGGCAAAATATTGTACTATGTGCCTTCTATAAATAAATAATTTATTCAGTCGTGTAGTAAATCACATGTTGTATAAGTGACACAGTTTAATGACAGTCACAATACTCTAGGCCAATAAATATTGTATAATAAAGTTTTACCCTACCACTTTAAATAATGAAGTCAGGAATGTTAAAGATGCAATAATAAAATATTAATTAATAAAATAATTGTAAGGAAGATTGCAGACAAACAAACGCTGTAAAGCGTATGCTGACACACCCCGATCCTAGAATCAAGGCGTGCTGGCCGTCACCACGACCTCTGTTGCCTTGATTACCTCGCCCCTGAGAAGTACGTTCCTGGCCTGACTGACTAGGCTGCCTAGATGATCCTACACCACCAGCAGCAACTTCCCCCTGACGGGGCTGACTTCCCTGATGCCACTGAGATCCACCAGCTGGCATAGAAGAATAAGAAGAATAACCCCCAAGGTCTTGGGAATACCCCGTCTGAGAATAAGGTTCCTGGGGATACTGATAAGGTCTGGAAGCATAAGGGGCAGCATCCCCCTGGTAGTGGTAAGCATCACCACGACCCGATTGGCCATAACTACCTGGTTTTTGGGCCGAGAGCCAGCAGCTTGGTGGGAAAATCAGACTAGGTTCATGTCACCTAAGACGGCTGCTGACTGGAAAGTATTCAAAGAGAACTTTATGAAGAGATTTGTTCCTCCAGAATACATCGATCGTAAAAAGCAAGAATTTACTCGATTGAAGCAGAGAAATATGTCAGCGCATGAGTACTATAGAAAGTTTACTGATTTGTCTCGTTATGACCCTGATACAGCTGGTAATCAGGTAGAGATGCTTCGACGTTTCAAGTTGGGAACTAAGAGAAAATGGCGGACTTTTACCAGTGCATTTCCCTGTGCCGATTATTATGAGTTTTTCGAGATTTTGGTTAGGATGGAGGACTCTGACAATCTTCCTAGTGACAGTGAGGATGACGAGGACAAGAATGATGGTCAGAAGAAGGATGAAAAAGGTAAGGGTATCTCCATTCCGGGACCTCGTAAGACACAGAATTTTAAGAAGAGTGGAGCGAGTTCGAGTTTTTCTAGTGGAGGATATAGTATTACTGGCCCGAGGAAAGGTGGTGGAAGATTTTCTGGTGGACCCAGATTTCAGAGGCAGAGGGATTCCGGTGGTGCTGGTGGTTTTGGTGCTCCGTGGTGCCGCCGTTGTAATTTTCGTCATTATGGTGAGTGCATGAGAGGTGGTGGTGCTTGTTATACTTATGGACAAATGGGACATCGGGCTTCTCAGTGTCCCCAGGGTCAGCAGAGACCTCAGCAGACCACTATGCCACCTCCAGCGCCGATTCAGCAGAGTTTTGGACCAGGCAGTTATGGCCAGTCGGGTTGCTCGTGAGTTCCCAGAAACAAAACCGTGAGGGCGTAGTCGGGGCCCAAAACGGACAATATCGTGCTACGGTGGTGGAGCGGGCCCCGGGAAGTGGTCCGCCCCGGGCCGGGATATGACATATGCACACTGTAAAAGAATATGCTAATTGTAAAGCAAACGCTGTCCCTCAGTAATGATGTGAGGATGTGGTTTCTTTTAGGCATGGCAGACAATATCAAAAGAGAATAATAATATAATTAATAATAGAAAACTTATCTTCTTCCTGGTTTTCCTCCGGACAGTGGAGATGGGCTGCAAAGGTTGCCGAGTGCTTCAGAAGGGATGCAGCGACACATGCATACTGAGGTCATGCCTGTACTGGATCAACTCTCCCGAAGCCCAAGGCAACGCCACCCTGTTCCTCGCCAAGTTCTTCTGCCGCAGCCATCTTTAAATTCCATGGCACAAGCATTACAGAGAAACAACGTGACCAAAAGTTGGTGCTGGAGTTTAAACTCCCTGTATCTTAGCGGCGTGCTTCTTCTCTGAGACCAGCCATCTTTAAACTCCCTGTATCTTAGCGGCTTGCTTCTTCTCAGTGGGGCTACCGTTGCGCTGGAGGATTTTGAGGTCGACGAGGTTGAGTGACATCAACCCCCAAGGTGAGGCCGGACATGATCCCGGCGAAGAAGACGAGCAGGCACGAGATGCCGGCGTAGAGATACCACAACATCGTCCCGAAAGGAATGTCGTCCGACGTCATCACTAGGTCCTTGGCGCCATTCCACGACATCATTCTCGCCGTCATATTCAGCGGTGAGATTAAGGCACTAGTTTGGGCGGTCGGCGGAAGCGGCACCGGAAGGGAGTGAGAGAGTGTGGCACGCCATTTTTTTTTCAAGTGTCCTGACTCGTCACAGTGCGGGAAGGTGATGAGGACGTTGACGATGTGAGTGATGTAAACGTGGAGAGTGGAGTCGTAAAGGATCTACGGTCGAGGTTGTCTGTTTCCCGAGAAAATGCGGGTTTTCTTGTTGCTTTAAGTCTGACGGGGGTAGGTGGCTGGCACTGGCAGGGTTAAAGGAATGTTTGGTCCCGGTGACATTTGTATCCCCAAAAGATTAGGTTGCTGATTACAATAGTCTTTGGGCTTACTCACTTCCTTTCCTCAAAAGTTTAGACTATGATGTGATCATCTTGCCCTTGGGTGTCTCAATAGCTTACAAACCAAGAAAAATATGGGTAGCGCTTTTGGTATTCTTTTTCTTTATTTTGCACTTGCATGTGGAGTACATGAGGCTAGGAGTCGAGTGTCGAAAATTACTAGCCAAAAATAAATAAATAAAGACTGTGATGTCAAGTGCAAGTTGATGTGGCAAATAATGCCCTCATAAAGAGATCAAAGAAAGCTCTATTTGATAGGTTAAATTGAGAAAAAAACGTCAATTATCTCTAAATTCCGTGTAGTGGCCATTTCATTGAACGCTTGGTGGGCACCCCCTAGACTTTGTACTAGTCAATCAGAGGGTTTGTACTAGGCAATAGGAGGGTCCACAAGAGGACCGTCCCATGCATTTTCTCTGGCATTTGGAGGGGGTCTGACCTTGGTCTTTTAGTGGATCCATCCCTAACTACTAATAAAACTAGGAGAAATTTTATTTAAACCCATGTAACATCTTTCTACATCTAACTTACTCTCTACACCCATATTATTTTCAATTAAACTATCAATATCTTCTTTAAACCCAAATTTACTATCTAAGCTACCCTCACAAACTCAAATCAATATGTGAACTTTACACATTTACACCCATATAGAAAATAAACCCAAAATTAGTTAGAGACAACTCTGTTTCTGAAACTCTTTTCATGTTTGATTCTTAAATGTGCGAACTTGCTACTCCAATATTTCTCATGAGAAAAGTGCCCATGCAAGATGGTGATGCTCTTTTCTTTTTTCTCACTAGAGTCGAAAATATAGTCACAATGATATACATTGTTCTCATCTATATAGGACAAATGATATTCATTATCATCAATATCCCAACCTTCTTCTATTTTAGTGCCACGGAAAATCCATATTTGCTTAATGCGTCAATAATATGCTATCTGTTGTGTTCTTGTTCATTGGTTTAAATTGGAAATCATTGACAATTATATTTTTGAATATATATCAAAGCAGAACTCGAGGACTTTATCAAAGCCGTATTTGCTGTATTTCAAGTAGTTAGAAGTAAGAACAATTTTGCTAATTATCATTATGTTCCGGATTTGGACTTCACTTTTCTGGAGTGAATCCTTTCGCATTGGTTGATGGATGACACTGCTGCTTTCAAGAACTTCAAAAAGTACATTTCTTCGCTTTAGTTGTTTTTACCTTCTTTGTTTTTGTTATGTATATGCCAAGCTATTTACTAGTGTTATAGCTATTTACTATAGAGAAATTTACTCATGGGCTAATAAAGACCTTCTTTGCAAGCATTCTACTTTTAAACTCTTAAAAAATTAAAATCAAAAGAAGAAAAAAAACCTTGCACAATTGGTTTATATCTTATTAGTTGGAGGATTTGAAACTTCAAAATCATCATTCGTCAGTTAGAATGAACATATGATAAAGATTGAGTGATGATAGAGTTTGATTATTGAGTGTGGATTTATTGATAAATTTAAGTTTTATTATTAATTGCATCTCGTATTTGATGGTAATTATTCAATAGGATAAAAAAGACAATTCACCTTTAAAATTTAAGTTAGGTATATGGGTTCAAATAAAATTTCCCTTGAATAAGAGATTATTTTGTTTTGCAAATGTATCAAATAAATTAACCATGTATGTATCTATTGACCCTAAAAACTACCAAGCCTACGTGGCGCGCATGTCGAGTAATCTATGAGCTAACTACGTCCTTCGGTTGGATGCGGGGCGTGCCAACTCGACGACCGAGCTCGGCCGATGAGTAAAATGTGTTGATGTTGCGTTAGGTGCGCGGCTGACTTCTGCATCTTGCGATTGCGACCGAGGAAGGAACACGTCTCGACCTCTTGGGTTCTCGAACCTGAAGACAAGGCTACTATTCTTACGAAGTTCACAAATCGTCGCTGTCGGATTCGATCACAATGATAGTATTCGTCAGAGTAAACTCACGCCGAATCAAACCAAAGTGTAAGGGCACAAATACTCAAAGCGGATATAAGTCTTAACAGTAAACGTGGTTCGGCCGTCGGAATGCCGAACTCTAAATCCCACTTGTGAGTATCCAATCATAAAATAACTCGACGTGCAATGTGCCGAGCCCAGTAAACTGTAACACCTCACTTCGCCGAGAAGGCTGATGAGATGACCTCGACCAACAAGGATTCAGAAATCCTTCACAACCGAGACATGGATAGATAACCAGTCGCCCTCGACGCAGTGCTGTTTATGCCAACTGAAGATGCTGCGAGATCGGCTGATTCTACGACGATAGTGCTGTTTATGCCAACTAAAGATATCATCGGTTGCCTTCACAGTGTTGTTTATCCAAACTAAAGAAAGTGTGTCGGCGAAAAGAGAAAAGAAAAAATCTCAAGGTTGTTGAGAGAATTTGCGCAGGGCAGTTGTGTGTTGAATTAGAGGGGGCTTTGAATGATGCACAACCTCCTATATTTATAGCAGCAGGTCATCTTTGGATCGAATTAAAACCCTACTCGGATTAGGACTTCTTTTTCTGATAAAACATTATCTCGACCAATCCTATTTTCACTACGACTTTGAACCCAATCCTTTATCAAGCCGCATTCACTTCTGGGTTATCAATATCTTTATCTTGCCGAAACTCTTTATTGTACCAGGATTCAATTACCCTTCGCAGCAAGACTTGGACGACCCAGGCTAGGAAGCCCATGAACTAGACGATCCATGATAACCTTTTCGTAAGACCTTCCGGGCCGAGAATAAAACTCAGCCTAAACCAACATTTTAGGCCCAAACATTGCCTCCTCGCTTCTGAGGTCGGCGATCCATATTCCTTAGTTCGAGCCTCGACCTTGAAGAAGTGAAACCGACTCTCGGGAACTACCATCATGCATGCTTATGAGATGTAATCCCACGATCTCGATTTCCAAATCGTCCTACCACGTGTCAACCCCCTGGTTGCTCTAGTAGCCTTTAATCATGATCCTCGAAAACATGCAACCGCTGAAACGTCTTCCTTGCATTAAATCCATCGTAACACGCCATCGTGTGTCCTCAATTCATGAAAACCTCGATCTTCTCGCCTTAGTTTTTTGAGCATGTATAATGATTAGTATCTCTCCCGCTTGATTCTACCTTTGATTTTGAAAATCAGTCGTTTAGCCTTCCATTCGCAAATGTCTATAAATACCTGGGTTTCTTTCATTTGTACCTTGCGCTCCCCCAAACCTTTGAAGTTTTCTTGCCGTTCTATTTTCAAAAATCAAGAATTCCGAAACTTTTATCTCAGAAATTTCTAACCTTTCCTCGATGGCCTCATTTGTCTCAAAACTCTCTTCTGAGTGCAACAAGTGCAAGGATTTCATCGATCATCATGGTATCAAAACTCTGTGTTTTAAGGGTGAGTCAGGTGTTACTCACCAAGTTCTGGGCCTACTCTTTAAGGATACGGTGCCGTCATCCATCACTAACTTATTCAAAGAACACTGTTTGGCAGATTTGCTCCAACGATTTGATTGGTTGAAGTGGTGTCAGGCAAAACCCCAAGGATCCTGGCCTTAGCCTAATGCGAATTGGGTGGCATGGGTTGTTTGAATGGAAAGATTCTTCGGTAAGGAGTGGAAAACTCTTGGTATTTATGACGCCATCAAGTTCTCGACCATGGAGATTACAATGGATAAAGAGCTTCTCATGGCAGCTCTTAGCCTCTGGTGCTCGGCCACCAACATCATGGTCCTTCCATTCGGCCCTATGACTTATACCATTCTCGACATTTTGGCTATCATTGGGACTCCTCCTTCTGGTATCCCAGTCGACGCTACCCTTATTGGATGCCCTTCTAACCTTGACCTCAAGGCGTTGTTTGACGATTGTGCCGTCGAGACGTTGAGCCCGGAAGGTCAAGAGCCTTCAAAAACCGATGTTCAGAAATTGCAAAAGAATTTCCTGAACTACAACACCCTTATCCTCCATTTTGCTGGTCGAGGAGAGGCGAGTCTTCGGAAGTGGGAGCACGAGGCCTTCCTGTTTTACTGGTATAACAAATTCATTTGTTGTACCAAGTCGAACAAATGCTTGGTCGAGAACATGCCGGTGGCGGAAGCCCTGGCTAGTGGCCACTCTCTAGCGCTCAGCCCTGCCATCCTCGCCAACCTTCTTCGTTGCTTAGCAGAGACGACCCTCAACAAGATTGACCCGCACCAGAATGGGCCTCTTTGGTGTTCCAACTCTGGCTGCAGGTTTATTTCTCCACGCTTCAGCCAGAAGTTCCCGACCTCCAGTCTTCTGTAGCGCTCGGCCTTCAATTGGCTTCCCGACCAGTGCCCCCTCACAAGGCCGAAGAAGTCTTTAAACACCTCTTCGGCCTGGATGTCCTTTCTGATGACGAATTTTTGATATGTCGCCGTCAAGAATATCCTCGCTCCATCAGACTTCCCACATCGACTTGGAGTGACAGCGATGATTCCGCTTTTCGTCAAAACTGGGGGTCGTTCGTGTTAACCCGCGACCTTCCCCTTAGTTGTGATGCTCATCGAGCAAGTTGGGAAGTTTATCATCCCCACTTTGCCGCCCGGCAGCTCGGTTACCTCCAAGGTTACCCATTGCCTTTACTTTCTTCTCACTCCCTTTTGACCCGAGGGCATGTCTCTGGTTCTTCAGAAAGAGAGTGTAGAGACGCCGAGAAAGATTTTCAAGAACGATGTAAGAAATTTTCGTCGTCGACCAAATTCTCCTAAATCTCTCGGCACTGATATCTTCAGCGATTGGTGGGAAGAATATTCGCACAACTTTTTCGGCACTTCGATCGAGGATGTAGTAGACAAAATTTTTGGTGATCGGCCTAATAAACCCTCCGCCCTTCAATCTAAAGAGGCGCCCCAAGGTATACCACTGCTTCTACCTTTATTTTTTAGTCCTTTGCGTGATTCTACTAACGGGACTTCACTTTCTTAGGTGGTCGAGTACTAAAACAAGCAGACGTGGTCGTCCCGGCAGCGACCAAGAAGAAATTGGCCCCTTCCTCCAAAAAGACCAAAACCACCGCACAAAACCTCCTGAGCAAATGACTTCAACCCATAACCCAGACGGCAGATGTAACTCCCCATCATTCGAAACGCGTCAAGAAATTAGGGAAGAAAGGAGCTCGAGATATTCATGTTATCTCCAGCCATACCACCGAGACGACCGCTCTGAGTGCCTCCCCTCCTGCTCCCATTGCTCAGGCTTTGGCGGCTAACCGGCCTTCTTCGGCCAGCCCAGCAACCCAAGCTTAACCAACACCTGAGGTTCCCGAGGTCGTGATTGAGCCGGTTGCTGTACCATCAATTGTCTTGCCTGCAGCTCCAGAGTCAACAGGAGTTCCTGTTCTCGGGGAGACGATTCCTTCAATTGGGAAGGATCTCTCCAAGAACCCACAACATTCGGCGGTCATCTTAGAAGAGGTACGATTATGTCGTCAAATCCTTTCACTTATTAAGTAACTAACAATTATTAACACTTTTGTTTCAGGATGATGAGAGTGATGAGTTTCTGCTGGTGAGTCGCTCTCGACCAACCCAAGCTCCTACCATTGATCTTCCCTCCGTGGTTGAAGCAGTTGGTCAAGTTGATCCTCCAGTGGTCGATCGCGGAAAGAGGCCTCTCGTCGAGCCTGAAGCGACGTCAGAAACTCCAATTCACCCTCAGGACCAAGACCTCAGCATCCCTCATCAAGAAGTGACCTCGACTTTTGTAAGGCTCGATTACCTTTTATTGTTAATTTGTTATAACATGTCTGAATCGAGAAAATATTAAATGTCAGATGCCAGTTATTCATTTCATCGAAAATTTTATGCGCCGAAAGGTGTTATCTATATTTCCTGGCCACTTCAGTGGCCATCGAACGTAGATAACCTTCATCGACCGCGTGAATTAAGAAGCAGTCTGAAACATTGGGCTCGGCCATTGAGTTCTTTAGGTTCGAGCAATGTACCTGAAGAGATGGCCGAAGTCTCCTCGCGGCAGGTTTAAAACAAAAACCTTCTTGCTATATTCTTTTATGATTTTCCTTGTGCTTAAACTGTTTTCTTGCACAACCTTCATGGGAAGTCAAGTTGGATGCTCTTTTATGAAGCACTTCTAGGGCGGCTGGTCATTCGGCAACTACGACTGAACCTGCCGAATCAGCTGCTCTGGTTCGGTTACAAGAAGTTCTATCTCTTTCAGCGTCACAAGTCCTTGAGCGCAAAGGTCTTGATTCGTTGGGTGCATGCCTAAACGACCTCGGAGTTGATGGTCAATTGAGCACCGAGGCTATCATTTAGGCATCGTCCGCCTTGGAGCGAGTTCGGGAATCCTTTAGTATCTTCAAGAACGCTCTTCAGGCTGACGATGACTTGAAAGCTGTAATGGCCATTCACGACACTCTTCGTCCGAAGATCGACGCTTTAAAGGTGAAAAAGGATGCCCTGGCCGACCTCGACCGTCAAATGGCTGAACTGGCAAAACAAAGGTCGGCCATCGCTTCTGAGCTTGCGAGGGACTTTGAGTCTTGCGGTAAATCTTGTTTAACCGACTACGCGGCGACACAAGAAGAATTTGACAAACGACCTATATGGCCTCTCAAAGGCGTGTTAGGAGTCTATCGACTTAGCTTTGACGGACCTCGACACCGAACTAATTATCCAGAAATGGTCCAATTTGGGAATGAAGGCCATATTCCAACACATTCATGAAGCCAGTGTTCTCGACTTCAACGTTGACCTATAAGCCGATCTAGATCCGGTAGACCTTTCAATCTCTTTAGATGATCTGCAATATTTGCATAATCATTTTGAGGTTTTTGGGTCGTATCCTTGTTTGGCCTTACGGCCGAAGAGATAAAGCGAGTTAAAAGGTCGAGCAGCTGAAGATGGACAAGAAAAACCGGCAAGTCGAGGTTATCATGGGCGAGGTGAGGTGGTTGGAGCTGAAAGCCCTTCTTGGAACTCTTCTTCCTTCATCACCTTAGAATTATTTGACTGTAAACCAACTTATCAATGAAATGAAATGCGCTTTTATTCTTGCATCTCCCATGTGACTGGGTAGTATTTTTTTAAGAACTTTCCATTGATTGGCAACTTGTGAATAATACCGGTTCGATCTTTAAGATGGTATGCCCCCTTGCCGAGGATTTTATGGACGACTAACGGTCCTTCCCAATTCGGCGACCATTTGCCGAACCTGGGGTCTTTAATTCCTACGGGTAGCACAGTTTGCCAAACTAACTCTCTCTTGCCGAACTATTTTTGTTTGACTCTTTGATTATAAGCTCGCTCGACAATTTTCTTTTGTGCCACTAGAAGATTGTAAGCGTCACGCCGATCTTCTTCCAAATCTTCTAACTCTTGTAACATGGCGTGGTTGTATTCGACGTTGGACAAACTACTCTGCTCGATCACGAGTAAAGAATTTACACTTAGCTCGACCGGTAACATCGCGTCATGTCCATAAGTTAATGCATATGGGGTGGTCCCCGTTGCCGACCGAGGTGAAGTCCGGTATGCCCATAAGGCTTCATTTAATTTTAAATGCCACATGCCAGGTCTTTCTTTTATCATTTTCTCGAGAATGCCGATCAAAACCTTATTACTTGCTTCGGCTTGTCCATTCGCTTGTGGATAGTATGGTGTGGACTGCTCAAGCCAAATTTTTAAGCTTGCCGTATACTCTTTGAACCTTTCGGCTGTGAAGATTGTGCCATTATCTGGTCACAATATGTTCTTCCACAAAATCGAAAACCTCCTTGGATGTTAATTCGGCGTATGATTTTGCTTCGACCCATCTTGTGAAATAATCAGTTGCCACGAGTATCCATGTATGTTTCGCTGCTCCAGAAGATGGCGTAATTTTGCCGATCACGTCTATTGCCCATCTCGTGAATGGCCAAGGTTTGGTGACCGAATGAAGTAATTTGGCCAGGGCTCTTTAGACGGGTCCATGGATTTGACACTAGAGGCATCTTTGTGCATACTCAATACAATCTTTCAGTATGCTTGGCCAGAAATAACCGTGCCGGCGAAGTAGCCAACACATCTTGCGTCCTGATTGGTGGGCTCTGCAAATTCCTTCATGTACCTCTGTGATTGCTTGGGCGGCTCCGCAAATTCCTTCATGTACCTCTGTGATTGCTTCGCCCTTTCGATACAACTCATTCTGGTACGAGATGTAGTTTTTGGCTTGGACTCTTGTCTTTCGGTCGTGTTTGTCTATGGGATTATCAAGGTATTGCATAATTGGCCTTCTCCAGTCGTTTGGTAACGTCTCGACCTCGTAAACATCTATAGGAACCTCCCGTTCCAACAACAAAGGTAAGGACATTACTCGTGTATGGATGACTTGGTGGCGCTGGAGGACTTGTTGATTAACCAAAGCTGGATACGATTGCCGTAAAATGGGTATCATTCAGCCAAACTCGCCGCCAAGAGTTGTGCTCCTGAGGCTATTTGAGCGAGTTCGTTTGCGACGGTGTTTCGAACATGGGAAATATGATTGAACGTGATACCGTTGAATGACTCGGCCAAGTAACTGGCAACCATGTGATAGGGCGCCAGAGTGCAACTCATGCACCAAAAAATGCCATTGAGTTGGTTAATTACAAGTTCTGAATCACCGAAGACGAGGACACGAGCGGCGTGCAAATCATGAAGCACGCTGAGGCCGATAACAAGGGCTTCGTATTCGGCCTGATTGTTGGTACAATCGAAATCCAACTTGAGGGAAAAGAACCAACGGTGTTGGTGTGGAGACTGAAGTACGATCCCTACGCCGGTCGATGTCGCCGTACTAGAACCATCAAAATACATCGTCTAATAATTGTCATGTGCTCCCACCATTCCAATTTCAACGTCGTTGCCCCCGAATCCATATGGAGAGGGGTGTTGGGCTAAGAAATCAACAAGTGTTTGTCCTTTGACGGCTTTTTGTGGGACGTACTGCAGACTAAACTCAGATAGCGCCAGTGTCCATTTCCCGATTCGACCTTTGACTATTGGCCGAGTAAGCATATATTGAATGACATCCGTCTGAGTGATGACCTGAGTAACGGATGAGAGCATATAGTGCCGGAGTTTTGATGCGGCGAAGAACAAAGCCAAGCAAAGCTTCTCGACGGGTGAATAGTTGATCTATGGAGTATTGAGGTTTCGGCTGAGATAGAAAATAGCTTGTTCTCGCCCAACATCGGTATCATGCACGAGGAGGCAACCGATGGACTCGTCGGCTGCTGAAATGTAAAGCTTAAGGGGTTTATCACGTCGAGGCGGTATGAGGACGGGCGGAGTTACAAGAGCAACCTTGATTTGGGTGAAAGTCGCGCGATGTTCTTCACGCCACTCAAATTTATCTGAGTCCTTAAGTTTCAAAAGTGTAGAGAATGTCGTCATTTTGCCAACGGAGTTAGCTATGAAGCGGCGAAGAAAATTTATTTCCTCGAGCAAGGACTGGAGTTGTTTTTTGGTCGTCAGGGGTGGGGCGTCAATAATCGCACGAGCTTTGTTCTCGTCTATCTCGATGCCACGATGGTGGACAAGAAAACCTAAGAAATTACCGGCCGACACACCAAATGAGTATTTGGTCGGGTTCATCTTAAGGTTATGTCGACGCATGCGAATGAAAGCTTGCCGAAGATCATCAATATACGTTCGACGACTTTTTGATTTGACCACGACGTCATCAATATACACTTCTATGGTTGTGCCGATCAGGTCATGAAAAATAGTGTTCATCGCACGTTGATATGTGGCACCAGCGTTTTTGAGACCGAATGGCATGACTACCCACTCGTAGGTTCCAAGTGCCCATAGGCAGCGGAAAGCAGTTTTATGAATGACAACATGTCATGATTAACCGCGGCTTCGATTAGCAAATCTGAAATTGGCATGGGATATGCATCATTGGGTGTTAACAGATTCAAATTTTGAAAATCAATGCAAATGCGTAAAGCCCCATTTTTCTTTAGTACTGGTACGATATTCGCCAACCATTCGACATATCGAGCAATTCAGATAAATCCGGCATTTAAAAGTCGAACAATTTCATCTTTAATGTCGAGCTGTACTTCGGTCGAGAACCGTCGGGGAGGTTGTCGAAAAGGCTTGCATCCAGGTTTGATATGTAATTCATGCTCGACAAGGGTTCGGTCAAGGCCAGGCATCTCATGATAGCTTCATGCAAAACAGTCTTTAAACTCGTGAAGTAATTGACAGAGTTCAACTTTCATGGTATGGGGTAATAATGCGCTAATAAACAACCGCCGAGGATCGTCGGCTGTTCCAACATTTATTTCCTCTAGAGGGTCCTTAACTTGGGGTCGACTGTCTTCGAGTTCGGCCGGTGCGGCCTGAACTTTATCCATCGACAATACCGGGCTGTTATCTTCCTCGGCCAAAAATTTGATTAAGTTGATGCCCAAATGTGGATGCTTGGAAATAGCATACCAATAGGCCAGCAGGCGTTTCATCGTGGATGAAATTGCGGCCTGTCGCCTCACACTTTTGATGTCAGTCATCAATGGTAGGGAGCAAATTGGCCAAACCGAGTCTCACCGAATCCTGGTGGACAGTCTCGGCGCCTACCTCGATGGCTTTCTAGACTGAGATCTGAGTCGGCCGTCTATCTTCATTGAAACCCTGTAGGGTAATATAGCCGACATGATCATCATAATAGCGGGCCTGAATCATGTTGGTTTCAAACGGCTGAATATCGGCTGGGTAGACCACGACCGATTTACCATAAAAAAAATGAGGACTTGGTACAGAGAAGAAGGAATGCAATTTGTTTGATGAATCCAATCCCTACCGAGTAAAACATTATATTCGGCCTTGTAGTCGACGATAAAAAATGCGGTCATGTGATTGCGACCTGCAATGTTGACCTCTAGAGGGAGTACTCATTTGGTTTGAGACTTGTCACCGACAAAGCTGCTTATGGTTATTCCTGAAGGAATGAGTTCGTCGTTGGATCGTCGTAGTGCTTTCATGACGGATACAGGCATGATGTTGACCGTTGCTCCGCAATCGACGAAAATTTTGGAGATTGGGTAGCCTTCAATATGGGCCGTGACATACAACGGTTTTAAATGCTGAAGATTAGTCAAGGAAGAGCGAGGAAATAAGATGCCTAAGGCTATTTTAAGTTTATCGTGGCCATTTGCTGACTCATCTTCAGTGGTAGTGACGAAATCAACTTGTGATGCTTCATCGGTGACCACAACGCCATCCAAGGAGCTTGGTTGGTGTGTAGTCAACTGGAATTCAGCAGGTAGAACATGGACCATGCTGATTTCCATATTTTCGAGGACTGAATGACCCATTGGATCTTGATCGTCATCTTCCGGGTTGGTGAGGACTATAGCATCGTGTGTTAGAGTATTCTCGGCTTGATTACTATGTGTCTCAACATGCTCTGGCACTTGTGCCACATAATCCTTTTGACCGTCGTCATCGGTCTTACATGCATCTAATGTCTGATTTTGCTCTTGCCGCATCTTACGAGCTCGTTCCTCATAAGCGATCTGGGCATCCCTTGTATCCAGGTAGGCGTCCAAACGTGCCACCCGATCTTTCTCATAAGCCGTTAAACCGAATAGGGATACGGCCGAAAAGACTTCGAAGTGATACCAAAGATGTTGAAGGTCTTCGAGAGAAAAAAAGAGTTCGGCTGTGTCAATGTCTGTGTATGGGTTGACCTCGAAGCTGAAAACCCTAGCCTCTCGAATGTGCTGGAATCTAGCTTTCATCGCTGGATCAGTGGTTTTTTGAATGATCTACTCGGCATCGGGGCAAGTTAATGCCAGGTCAAGAGCTTCTTGGCATGCCTTGGGCAAACCATACAAATTGTTGGCCAAATATTTCTTGTGAAACTCTTTCATGTACTCCAAAGATTCACCGAGGAATAGAGGGTGCAAATTCCGCCGAACTCTGATTAGCGGTTCTTTCAAAGGTAACGGGGACAATTGGCTTGCGGCTTCTTTCTGAAATTGCTCGAAGCGAGCCTTCATTTCTCCGGGCCAAATAAGGAGTTTGATACGCTTCTCGGACTCTCCAATAGTAGTTTCGAAGTCGCAATTGGTTTCCTTCTGCCCTTATAGCTCAACCATGATTGTTGGGGTGTGCCGGTCATCTCCGCTTCCTGTCGTCTCTTTCGGTTGCCATTTAGTGGCCGAAACGGGTTGGGCCGTTTACCGTCGAGCCAAGCAATCGATACGTTGACGTCGACGTTTCTGAGATTAGGAAAGTGCGGTATACATGCCAGTGGGAGAATTGTAGCTGTACCAACGTTGGTCACGTGGTTCAGGCAGCATGAAGGTTTTTTGATTTGCTGATGAGCTTGAGCTACCGGAATTATCGAATAATAATCTTCGTTATAAAACGGTACGTCAAAATCAAGGCGCCGTCTAACCGAAGTATGGCCATCCGTCTGTTTCTTAGGGTCGAGTCTCTCGAACACATTCTGGCGCTGGCCTTCACTAGGTTTCTTGGAAGATGTTGCCGTGATCGCCGATTGTTGTCATGACGTCGGTGTCTGCGTCTGAGGCAGTTTCTCCTTGGGCTCGGCTAATACAACGCGTGCCTTACAATTGCTGCACAAGACTAACGGCCCGCCATTTTCTTCTTCGCTGGAGTCTGACATGGATTGAACTATGGCTGGTCTTGAGAGCTCGGTAGGTGGCACATTGGAAAATAGATCAATCTTGAGTCGAGGCTGGGAACCTTTCGTTAGGATGTGTTGTACTGGGGCAAATTCGATCGTCTCTTTCCCTTTACTTTTGGGCAAACGGGCGTCTACCATGCCAACTGTTGCCGAAGGGAATGGATCCGTATCAACCGTCATGCGTTTTTCAGGAAACTTTAACTTGCCTTTGTCAATCTAGCTCTAGATATCATCACGAAATATGACACAATTGTTTTTGGCATGCTTTGTCGAGTTATGATATTTGTAATATGTCTTTCCTTTAAGCTCTTCGGCCTTGGGAATGTTATGCCCTGGCCGAAGTCTGATGATCTTTGCTGATAGCAATTGATCAAAAATTGCTTCGTCCTTTGTAATATCAAAAGTGTAGACTTTCGATGTTTTCGCTGTTTCTTCCGTGGCCGAGCGAGTTTTGGCTTCCTTGGAATTAATTTGAGTCAATGCCTTGCAAATGTATGGTTTATCTATTACTATCTCGGTCGCGTCCACGCTGACGTATTGAGACTCTTTACCTTCGGTCGATGCATAACTGACCGTGGGGTTTTTGTAAATCGTCATTCGGGATGGGGATTTTGAGATCTTCTTTTCTAGGAGCAAATAATCATATTGCTCGACATGCTGGGCTAGTTCAAACATATCTCGAAAGTTTTCCCCCAAGAATTTCTTTTTGTATTCCACGTCGAGGCTATTCGGAGCAAGTCTAACAAATTCGACTTCGGGTAGAGGCACTCAACACCAATTCCTGGCTGATTTAAATCTGGTAAGATAATCCATTGGTGACTCATCAGATGCTTGAGCCATCCTTGCTAATGAAGAAACTGACATTTCCATCCCTAGCCAATAAAACTGCTCGTGAAATTTCTCGATCAACTCCTCCCAACTTTGGATAGAATTAGGTGGGAGGTTGATATACCAGGCAAATGCTGAGCCGGTCAACAAAAAGTTGAACAGCCGTAGCTTATGAAAGTCATTATTAACATCTCCGCATTGCGCGGTGAAACAAGCCACATGTTCTAACGAAGATAAGGACGATTTCCCAGCGAAAAGGCTAAAATCTGGAATTTTGAAACCTTTAGGATATTCGAACGTTTCCACATAAGCTGGATACGTTGGGAACTTTGGCCCCTTTTTCATGGTCGAATCGATCATCCGTTGGACCTCGGTCATATCAACGGGTGTTGCTTCCACTCTCTGGTCGGATCCGTCTGACCTACTACTCGATCCTCATCTTTTTTCTAAGTCAATTGGTTTGAGCCGAGCAGGGATTGGCTCGGCCTATACTATTGGTAACAGATTATTTCTTGGTGGCAATTGCTGGGAAAAATCGAAGGACCTGTCGTCGTCGACCTTACTAACCAGTATTTCGAGCAATCTGGTTTGTGTCTCACTAGTACTGCGTATCACGTAGTGCAGTTTATCGATTCCTCAACTAAATGTATGTTCAACCGCCCGAGACTGTTCGTCAAGTCGTCTTCGAAGAAACGATCTTGTTGGTGGATCAGAGCCTTCACCGCCATCCTCATCACAGTCATCCACTATCCTTTCATTGAGAATGCAGGTGTTTTTGTTATGGATTTCTAGACTGCGAAGCTGACCGCTGAGACTAACTTCCCTTTCTCGATGAGTCACGCTTGTGGACTCAGGTGTCACGGCGCTAAGGGGATTCTGCACTTGTGCTACATTTTGTCCTATGTTCTGAATTGGCAAATCGGTTGTTGATTTTCCCATAGTTGTTTTCTTTTTAATCGATCGTCTTTCAATTGGCATGAACTTCATAGTTTTAGCATTGGGTCCCATTAGGCGTGCCAAAATGTTGACCCTAAAAACTACCAAGCCTACGTGGCGCGCATGCCGAGTAATCTATGAGCTAACTACGTCCTTCGGTTGGATGCAGGGCGTGCCAACTCGACGGCCGAGCTCGCCCGATGAGTAAAATGTGTTGATGTTGCGTCGGGTGCGCGACTGACTTCTGCGTCTTGCGATTGCAACCGAGGAAGGAACACGTCTCGACCTTTTGGGTTCTCGAACCTGAAGACAAGGCTACTATTCTTACGAAGTTCACAAATCGTCGTCGTCGGATTCGGTCACAGTGATAGTATTAGTCAAAGTAAACTCACGCCGAATCGACACCAAAGTGTAAGGGCACAAATACTCAAAGCGGATATAAGTCTTAACAGTAAACGTGGTTCGACCGTCAGAATGCCGAACTCTAAATCCCACTTGTGAGTATCCAATCATAAAATAACTCGGCGTGCAATGTGCCGAGCCCAGTAAACTGTAACACCTCACTTTGCCGAGAAAGCTGATGAGATGACCTCGACTAACAAGGATTTAAAAATCCTTCTCGACTGAGACTTGTATAGATAACCAGTCGCCCTCGACGCAGTGCTGTTTATGCCAACTGAAGATGCTGCGAGATCGGCTGATTCTACGGCGACAGTGCTGTTTATGCCAACTGAAGATATCACAGGTAGCCTTCACAGTGCTGTTTATCCAAACTGAAGGTGTGTCGGTGAAAAGAGAAAAGAAAAAATCTCAAGGTTGTTGAGAGAATTTGCGCAGGGCAGTTGTGTGTTGAATTGGAGGGGGCTTTGAATGATGCACATCCTTCTCTATTTATAGCAGCAGGTCCTCTTTGGATCGAATTAAAACCCTACTCGGATTAGGACTTCTTCTTCTTATCAAACACTATCTCGACCAGTCCTATTTTCATTATGACTTTGAACCTAATCCATTATCAAGCCGCATTCACTTCCGGGTTATCAATATCTTTATCTTGCTGAAACTCCTTATTGTAACAGGATTCAATTACCCTTCGCAGCAAGACTTGGTCGACCCAGGCTAGGAAGCCCATGAACTAGATGATCCATGATAACCTTTTCGTAAGACCTTCTGGGCCAAGAATAAAACTCGGTCCAAACCAACATTTTGGGCCCAAACAGTATCAAATAAATCAACAACCTCTGTACATATCAGCCTAAAAATATAGATATTTTGAAAGGAAAAATTCCCTTTCATCTATTACTATATGATAGGAGCATATTTATTCCACTTAGTTGGCTTGTTCTTGTGCATATATGTCGTGTTTCCTTAGTTATTTTAATGTTTAAAGTCATTTTCGTGTGTTTTCAGATTTTAAGGACAAAGTAGGCAAGAAGATGCATTTTGGAGCATTTTGGAGCAAAATGGAGCTTGTAATGCATGTCACATATTTGGAACCAAGGTTTGGACGAAATTGAAGACTTAAAGAGGCTAAGAATGTGAAGAATTAGTGTACAAAGGATCAAGAACTCAGCCACAAAAGGACACACATCCTTGCCGTGCAATCCACATAGCATTCCCTTTGGATTCCCATGCATGCTTAATCATCCTTGTCCCCTAAAATATTTCTGATTTCATGCCTCAATACACTCAATTATCACACTCAATTGCTGCATACCTCTTGTTCCCTTCACCCATCAGATTTCACACAACTTTCACAACCATTCCATGCACCAATTGATGCTCCATCATCCACATTTGGGATCCAATGCCGTGTGCAATGCATGTTGCTGCACCTTTGACTAATTTCTGAAACATTTCACCTCCCCTTTTCATTTCCATGCAATGAACACAATCATTCATGCTCCCTAGCTGAAATACCACTCAATTTTACCCTCCATACTTTGCATCATTGCTCCATTTTCATCCTTGGACCATTGCACACCACAAATTCACCCTCATTGCTGTGCATTTCCCCCACTGCCTAATCTGATTCTCTAGGGTTTTTGGGGCCTATATATACATGTTTACAAACCTTGGCAAAGGGTTCAACCTCCCATATTCATCATTCATGCAGAAAATTCGTCCATACTCACCCTAGGCAGCAAAACACCCCAAAAACACCATTCTAGTGCCCAGAAAACATAACAGCCACTCCACCTTATTCCACCCTCTTTGCCGAGCTCTCTACCATCCTTCAACCATCAAACACTCCTCCATACTCACCCTAAACCTCTTCATACCATTCCCCATCCATTCTACACCATAAAACTACCCAAAACATCTTCACAACCCAATCTGCCGCAAGCAAGGAAGGGGACAGATTCACTACGATTGTTTGGCTATTCATTCTGAGTTGTTGAACGATTTTAGGTGTTTTCTATCTTATATTTCAATGTCTAATTCATGTAATCTTTGTTTTGCTTTAAGTATGATTGGCTAAATTCGTTTTGGCTAAGGGTGGATTCAAAACCATGATTATATATGTGAAATAAGTTGATTACTCTCGGTTATCGTTGCATGAGTCGTGAATACAATTTGCTTAACTGTTGGATTTAGAACTTATTCTTGTATGTTGGTTGAGAGTGCACGCTTAATTTGCATACTTGAATTTGATGCTAGGATATAAGTTTGTTTCACCTAATCGTTATGAATTTATATTCGTAAGTAGTAAAGGTCGCTAGTCACGATCGTGTTAAGTAGATTCTTGGCAAGAGTATCATGCTTTTCATAGTTACGAATGCCTTGTCGATGCTTATGATTTCCAAAGAACGTAATGATTCTAACCAGTATCTTTATCATGCTGTTCATATAAAGAACTTGTTAGGAATAATTTGTTTGCGATGCATATTCATCCAATTCAATGATTTTAGGGAAATCTGAAGGTTAATTTAAGCGGATCTAATTAACTTGGAGTGTCGAGGTTCATAACTTGTTAAATTGATAACTGGAAATCGATTTAGGTTGCATATATTTCATGTGTGGAGAAGAACCCCTTAGCCATTCCATCATCCATTGATTCTTCATAACTTTGTATTACAATATGTTTCTCTTACAATCTGCCATTTAAGTTTATTTTCGTCCAAATCAAATCCCCAATTATTTGGAAATCCTAGATTAGTTGGAAAGTGTGTTGGTTTATGTTTTTAAGTGTTTTGGTACAAGTTAAAACCCAAATTCGTCCAATTTGATGCCTTGTGTTCAAAACTGCCCAGAAAGTGTTTTTAAGGCAGTTTTGAGTCTTTTGATTGCTGTTTTGAGTTTTTGGTTTGTTTTAGTATTTTAAACGTGAGTTTTGCATTCTTTGAGTCTAATCTAGTGCTTTAAACTTTGTTTTTACATTTCTAAGTCAGTTTTCAAGTGTTTAGCAATCCCTCCTAATCCCCGGTCTAGAACGATCCCTACTTACATACTTTGCTACAATTGATAAAAAAAGGGTTTAATTTTGTGTGTTAACTTATTTCTCACATCACTATACATACAATAGGAGAAAACTCTATTAATTTTAACACATTGGTATTGTCATGAATTTGTAATATTTCAATGAAATAAATGAGATGTTGTCTAAGGACTACATAGCTAGTGCCACTACTGGAAAAAATAAATTGCGAGACGAACAAGAACCGTCTCCTAAAACCAACAGTCATCGCTTGAAAATTTACCCGACGGAAGTTCGTAGGTCAAAATTTGTCGTGTCTACACTATCATAAATATATTTTCCCAACGGCAACACGATTCCATTGGTTAACTTATATTTACCCGACGACAATTGCGACGACAATCTGGTGGGCAAACTTGCATTAACTGTTCTTTACCCGACGGAATGAAGTTTAATCGATGAAATTTTGGCAGTCTTGTCAACACTGGTTTTAAATTTCAACAGTTTAAAGCGATGAAGGCTGTTGTCAATTAGGTAACACAAAATTATTAATTAATGCTCTGCGTCCAATTTCATCGGTTTAGTTTAAGTAAACTGACGGAATGATTCGTCCGGCAAAAGTAATAAAATTAAAAAAAAAAAATTAACAAATTAATTAATCAAACATTATTAATGTTTGATTAATTAAATATTTTTTTTAAATTAACTTATTTAATATTAAAATAGTAAATACAATTATTTAATTAAAGTAATTGTCCTTCGCAAATAAAAAAATCTATAAAAAAAAAACAAGTAACTCTCCTTTGAAAAATACCAACAAAAAAAAAATATTAAAAATAGTCAAAAAATTCGCATAGCCACGTCCACTGCTCCCTCTTATTCTGAAATTCATTTGGCGGATTGTTCAGAGCTCGTTGATGACTTTCTTTATCAGCATAGTAGTTGCGTAGCTTGAACATCCACTCTTTGAACTGTGCCGTCCGCAGCCCATAAATATAGTCAAACGTTTGCGGTTCACCATAACCAATATCGAACTCGGTCTAAAATAGAAAGTAAAACAAACAAGCATTAGTTATAGAAAAAAATAAATTGCTAATTATATATATATATATATATATATATATATAAAATTAAATTTAATAAAAATATTATATGAAAAAATAAAACAATTACCGAGAGTTGTTCCTCGTGCTTCACATTGCGGGGGATATACTTCCATTTGTGGATAGTAATCGGGCACCGGGTACGAATGAGTGCACGTTTGAAGCGAGTCAACATAGCTCGAACTTGAGGACATGTTAGACGCCTACGTCGTTCGTCATAGTCAACTTTGACTCGTCCATTGACAAGAACAATGTGCCTAAACATCTATTTAAATAAATAAATTAGACTTTTCAAAACCACAATTTATAATATAAACAACAAATTAATTAAAATATAATAAAAATAAAATTACTATAACAAAACCCATCCCACTCCCCAACCCCGTCCCCCTCCCATTCCTCGTGACCCTTCCCACCCACCCCATCCCCCTCTCCACCCAACTCCTCCCCTTACCCGACACCCTCCCTTTTCCTGTGTCCCCTCACCTTCCCCGTCACCCTTCCCACCCACCCCCTCCTCCTATCCACCCAACTCCTCCCCTTCCCCGTGTCCTCTCCCATTCCTTGTCTCCCCTCCCTTTCCCATACCCATACCCATACATAAAACACCTCGATCCCAATAACACAAGTTACGAGGCTGTAATGTGCTGGCCGACACTAAATTGACCATATAACCCCATCTGAAGATGACGTCACAAGCCAACTTATTGACGAAGCCATAACAAGATATTTATGATGTGTAATAATTTGAACCAAAGATGTTCATTTAATAATAAACTCAAAGCTGCTACAAGAAAAATACTTATCATCCTCCCCACTTGGGGACACAAATTATCTCGGGTTTAACTGCGTTATTAGCACATCACATCAGAGTAGCTAAAAGTTTCACACATCAGTAAATACAACAAAGTGCAATGCTATGCATAATCAAAAGTCGATCATGCCAATATTATTACAACTAAGATAAAACTGTAGTAAAGGAGCCATCACCCGAAGTTCAGAGGATGAAAGCTTCACTACCAAGCCCACTCATCTCAACCAATGTTCTCTTTATTCTCGTTACGTCTTGAAGAGATTGATAAAACAAAACGTGAGTGGACCAGTTTTATTACAGTTATAAAATCATCATATAAACCTAATAACCCCTGTTTTGAAAACATATATAGCAAAAGCTATATAATAATACTACTGCAATAGTAAAATCTCATTCATTAATATCATCGAAAAACAATCAAGTCAAGTCCAGAAATCATACCTTTCGTCAATTAATCATGCTAGCATCAACTAACATAAATATAGCAGCAGGAAATATACTAGCATCAACTAGTTAATCTCAATACCGGTAATAATAATCAACCATCTAGTGTCTACTAAGACAAATATTACCTGCAAATAAATCTATTGCTGAAGATAACTATATGAAATATCACATGATGACCATTTAGTGAAATTAGATCACTGAGGATCCAAAGATATTATCAAATATCATCACAAGTCTCATTAGAGACTAAAATATTAATATGCATTCGCATATTAGGCATATATATATATATATATATATATATATATATATATATGAAGTACAAACGTTTTAGTTTTTCGAAAGGATCCACTCACAGATAAACAGAGCGTCCCTCACAAATAGGCTCCTTGTCTATATCCTTATGATCCTCTAACAATCATGTGATAATCATTATAAGCTAATATAAGTTTAAAACATCAACGCATGGAACATTGTCCAACTCTACCATTTAGGCTTTGAATTTGCACAAATGGAGGGCACCACGTGATTCAAAACAACGAAAAACCTGGGGTTAGGTCTCGGGTCTGTCACGCTTCGCCACGCACCGCCGTGCTCCGATCACACGCCACCACGTGCCGTCGCAGTGGTGTCATGTCGCCGCAGTGGTGTTGTGCCAGAAAACACGCGCCGCCATGGGCCACCGTTGCAGGTGAACACGTTGTCGTACTCGCCGCCACGGTTTGGCGAGTAGATGTCACATTCACCATCGTTGGTGCTACGTGCCGAAGCAGTGAGGATTTAAGATAGTTAACGGAAGATACCTTCGCTGTTGGATGATTTCGTTAGAGTTAACGGAATCCTAAGTTCTGCCATTAAACTTAACGTAGATCGTCGCGGGTAGCCGTCTGCCATCACCGGAGCCTTGCTGGAAACTGCAAAAGTTGCACAATATACATAAATATATATATATATATATAGATGTATATATATATATATCTATATATATATATATATATAGATGTATATATCTATATATATATATATATATAGATATATATATATATACATCTATATATATATATATATATAGATGTATATATATATATATATATAGATATATACATCTATATATATAGATGTATATAGATATATACATCTATATATATAGATGTATATATCTATATATATAGATATATATATCTATATATATCTATAGATATCTATAGATATATATAAATATCTATAGATATATCTATAGATATCTATAGATATCTATAGATATAGATATATACATTTATGTATATATATATCTATAGATATCTAGATATATCTATATATATCTACTATATATATCTATAGATATATATATATATATCTATAGATATCTATATATATATCTATATATATAGATATCTATAGATATCTATAGATATCTAGATATATCTATAGATATAGATATATACATTTATGTATATATATATCTATAGATATATCTAGATATATCTATAGATATCTATAGATATATATATATAACTCATATGAAACTCTTACTTGTTGAAGGTGCAGTAGCCATGCAGAGAATGCGTGATCAAGAGAACACCAATATCGGCACGTTTGCCTTGATCGAGAGAGAAAACACCAACTCTTCTGTAAACTCCTAGCTTTATGACAATGCTCTATGGGAAGCCTTAGTTGATGTGATCTAGGGTTAGCAGGGACCGGTGTTTATATACTAGCCAAAAGTCTTAGATTCCATCCATAAAGGAAAGCTAAAACTCTCCTATCTTGGCTCTCAAGTAAAATATCATAATCATATATTATGAAGGATTCAATAAAAAACCTACCTATAATGTAAGACACTCAATGTAGGATTGATATAAGGATATCAAATCGCATCTTAACTGATCTCCAACTTATACATTCCTATTACATATAGTAGACCATTTATGGTTGATTTATATTGAATAAATCCAACATTCTCCCACTTGGTCTACTTAATTGTAATGATCATGCTTCAAACATATGTCGGAGATCATTGTTTCTTTAATGGCCATATTACTGCGACCCAATCCCATCCTTAATTCAAATTTCTATCAAATGGACTTCTCAATGTAGGACTAAAAAGGTTGTAAAGATAATTCATCTCAGAACCTTCATAATCACACACATTGAGTAAACCATTCACATGAAAACCATCAAATTATGATCTAGAGATGCACTTTAACTCAAGAATTGTCTTATTTTATATCATCTCTAGTCCACTTTATCGTAACTTTCATAAGTCAGACCTTATGCTTTTAAATGGTCTATATGTTTACCAATGTAAACTTTTTACCATTCCAAAGCCACCTTATGCTTTTTTCTTTTAAGCAGTCCATATGTTTGCCAACACAAACCCTTTTGTCATTCCAAAATGACACGTTATGCTTTTCATGCATTCTTCATGTTTGCCAACGTAAACTTTCATTATTCCAAAACAGACTTATGCCTAAAAAGAATTAAATATGCATGCATCATGTGAACACAAATAATTAAAAAAATCTTTATTCAAACCCAACCTCGGAAACAAACCACACCTCAAACCTCAAGACTCAGTGAGTTTAGCTCACTAATTTACTGCAACTAAAACTAGTTTTCTACTCCCATTAACTCAACATATCTAAGTTCGAGATCAATCCCATGTTTTCTACGTGCTTCTTGAAAGACATGATTGGAAGTGGCTTGTTCAAGGGATCCGCAAGCATTGATTCAGTATGTATATAGCTAATCTTTATGAACCCTTGCTTAATCTTTTCCCTAACCAACTTATACTTGATATGCATGTGCTTAGTCCCAGAAGATCTCTTGTTGTTCTTGGAGTAGAAAATTGCAGCAGTACTGTCACAAAATATCTTCAACGGATTTGTGACAATATGGAGGACCCTCATACCCTCTATAAACTTTCCAATCCAAACCGCTTGAGAAGTTGCTTCGTAACAAGCCATATATTCAGCCATCATAGTAGAGGTAGCTACATTTTTATGTTTCATACTTTTCCACGAGATTGCTCCTCCTGCCATCATAAAAATGTAGCTAGAGGTAGATTTCAGTGAGTCTTGACATCCCGCAAAATCTGAATCATAGTAGCCAAGCAACTCGAGCTTATCACTTCTCCTGTATACCAGTTTATAGTCTTTGGTTTTCTGCAAATACCTGAGCACCTTCTTTGCTACAATCCAATAGGCATGTCCAGGGTTCGATTGATATCTCCCCAACAAGCTTAATGCAAAAGGAATGTCAGGTCTTGTGCATACTTGTGCATACATTAACTCCATACAACTGAAGCATACGACTTGTCATTCATCTCAAGTTTTTCAGCTTCAGTTTGAGGGCTCTGCAGCTTGCTCAGTTTATCTCTTTTAGTCACTGGCACATCACAACCACTGCAAGTTGACATATTGAACCTCTTGAGTATCTTGTCAATATATCCCTTCTGTGATATTCCAAGCAAACCTCTCTCTTTGTCACGAGTTATTTATATCCCCAAGACATAGGTTGCTTCGCCCATATCCTTCATCTCAAAATTGTCACTGAGTATTAATTTGGTCTCATGCAGTAAGGTCAAATCAGTGCTAGCTATGAGGATATCATCCACATATAGCACCAATATGGTGAAGTGTCTCCCACATGATTTAAAATATATACATTCATCTTCTGAATTCTCAGTGAAACCATGTGATTGCATTACTTCATCAAACCTCAAGTACCATTGTCTTGAAGCCTGTTTGAGGCCATAAATCGATTTCCTGAGTTTGCATACTAATTCCTTACCATCTCCATCAATGAATCCCTCAGGTTGTTGCATATAAATTTCTTCCTCCAAAGTACCATTTAGGAATGCAGTTTTTACATCCATTTGATGTAAATGAAGATTATAGTGAGCCACCAAAGCCATTACAAACCTGAATGAATCTTTTGTTGAGACTGGTGAGAATGTCTCAGTGTAATCAATTCCCTCTTGTTGAGTGTATCCCTTAGCAACAAGTCTAGCCTTGAATCTTTCAATTTCTCCCTTGGAGTCCTTCTTAGTCTTATACACCCACTTACATCCGATTGGCTTTGCTCCCTTTGGTAACACTGTAAGTTCCCACACTTTATTCTTTTTCATGGATTCAAGTTCATTCTCCATGGCTTTCACCCACTCTTCTTGCTGCAATCCACTTACAACCTCCATATATGTTGCAGGTTCACCAATGTTGATATTTGTTTCACTCAAATACAACATAAAATCATCTGAGATGGCTGATTTCCTCAGTCTTGTAGATTTTCAAAGTATAGGTGCAAGGACTTCAGGAATTGGTTCTGTAACTTGTACCGGTTCATGTGGAGCATCATTAGTGACATTTGGTTCTTCCATATTGTCTGTAGTATCATCAGTGGCATCATTTTGCACAACATTCTCAGTAACTGGTGGCAAGAGAAGACTGTGGCTTGTGTTTGGAGTCTGCACCCCAGTGTCTTCTACATTTTCTTGTAAATTAGATTCATCTTGTTCTTAAAAAACGAAGCTGTGATTTAAGACTCCCTCTGTCATCTCTTCTATGAACTTCACTTTATTTGTCTCAATGAAACGCATAGAATTTCCAGTACAATAAAATCTATATCCCTTGGTTCTCGGTGGATAACCAATGAAATAGCAACTTACAGTTTTGGGATCTAACTTCTTTTCCTGAGGATTATATGCTCTTGCTTCTGCTTTACATCCCCATATTCTCAAATGTAACAAGCTAGGCTTTCTGTTGTTCCAAATTTTGAAAGGTGTTGAAGTGACAGACTTGCTTGGTGCCCTATTGCAGATATAGTTTGTAGTTTTAATTGCATCACCCCATAGAAACATTGGCAAGTTGGTAGTGCTCATCATACTTCTTACCATATCCTTCAAGGTACGATTCTTTCTCTCAGAGACACCATTTTGTTGTGGTGTCCCAGGATTTGTATATTGAGCTACAATTCCTTCACTTTGCAGATAAAGTGCAAAGGGTCCTGGATTTCTTCCATGTTCAGTGTATCTTCCATAGTATTCACCACCTCTGTCAGACCTTACAGTTTTGATTTTCTTATCCAACTGTTTTTCAACTTCAGCCTTGTAAATTTGAAAAGCATTCAAAGCACTGGATTTGTCAGTAAGCAAATATAAGTAACAATATCTCGAATGGTCATCTATGAATGTTATGAAGTACCTATAGCCATCATAAGTAGGCGTGGGGAAAGGCCCACATATGTCAGTGTGTATGAGCTCTAGTAATCCATTACTTCTGATTGCATCTTTCTTGTGTGAACTCACCATTTTTCCTTTAATGCATTCAATACATGTAACCAGATTGTCAAACTCAAGTGGTGGAAGTATGCCACTTTTACTTAGGTTCTTTATTCTCTCTATTGAAATATGCCCTAATCTTTTGTGCCAAAGAGTGGATGAAGTCTCATCTTGATTCAATCTCTGCTATCCAATTAAATGTGCTACTCGACATGATTCCTTGCAAGTCAGTCGAAACATCCCATCAATATGCAAACCATTCCCAAAAATATGAAAGTTTTTGTGAATTGAAAAACCACTGTTATTAATTGAAAATACAAAATGTTTCATAACTAGCTGACTAACTGACTCTAAATTCCTTCGAATTGAAGGTACATAGCACACATTCTCAAGGTCTAATGTAAAATCAGACTCTAATTTTATTCTAACTATTCCAATAAACTCAACAGCAGCTCTTCCTCCATTCCTAACGATCATTGAGACTTCATCCCTTCTTGGCACTCTTTTGCTTGTGTAGCCCTGTAAAGAGTTTGTCACATGTATTGAAGCACCACTGTCAAGCCACCAAGAATCTCTAGCATATTCAACATTATTTGCTTCAAAACAAACTAAAACTTCACCTTTAAAAATCATAACATTACCTTTTCCTTTACCACTGTTAAGCCACTTTTTGTATTTTTGGCAATGTCTCTTCATATGTCCAGGTTTCTTGCAGAAGAAACATTTTCCCTTAACAGCTTTGGACCCTTTGTTTGCACCAATTTTGGAATGATACGATGCTACTTTGTTGTGCTCCTGTTTTGCAGTGTTGTTATGGTGATCAGTTACCATGTTCACCTTTTTCTCAAAAACTTCCTGCCTTATGTGTTACTCCTCATGCACGCAAATTGCAATTAGTTCATTGAGGCTCCACTTCTCCTTTTGTGCATTGTATGTGCTCTTTAATTGTGAGTACTCATTTGGTAGTGAGTTAAGTGCCACATGAACAAAGAAAGGATCACTCATAGGGACTTTGAGGGCATTCAATTTAGCACCAATATCTAGCAATTCTAATATATGTTCCCTCACACAACCTATACCATTATACCTTTTGGTCATAAGTTCATTCATGAGATTACCAGTTTCTGCCTTATGTAATTCTTTGAACTTCTCGCCAATAGATGCTAAGAACTCCTTGGCATTCTCGGATTCAGGAATGCCACCTCTCACTGTGTCAGACATAGATCTTTTAATCACCAAGAGAGCAATTCGATTAGCCTTCTGTCATCTTTCATATTTTTCTTTAACATCAACTGCAGCATCAGAAACAGGTTCTGGAGGAGAATTCTCTCTTGTTGCTATGTCTAAATTCATTAGCCCTAGACAGATCTCAAGGTCTTGTTTCCATTTTTTGTAGTTTGTTCCACTTAAGGTTTGAACAATGTTCACAGCATTCATCACTGAATATACATACAACATGCATGCATTGATTAAAACAATCCCAAAACTTTATAAAACCGAAATTGATTCAACACTTGTAAGCAAGATGAATCAATATGTCTTTTGACACTGACTTATGCGCTACACCAGTTTCCTTCATGCCGATTCCCAACACTTGTGAGCAAGATGAGAACCCCACAACTGATGTGTCACATAAATCATGCCATACCATTCACGTATGATCCAGAAAACAACGATCAACACTTGTGAGTAAGATGAACAGTCTCTATATCATATATTGAATGCAATTTTATGAACAGCTACCTTAAATACATGATTCAATCTTTCATGATAAACGGTTGCAGCTTGAATATATGATTAATTGAATTATGTAGACACTGATCATCTTTAACTTTATATTTACCGAAGTACTAACAATTAAGCAGAACAGTTTAAATTTGACATGAACTATGCAAGATCTCATCTGCGAATTAGGTATATCTTTTATGCATGTTAAGAATTTTATGCTGCATGCTTTTCATTCGAAAATCACATATGATATCAATCTTAACGATTTTAACCATCCAAACAATGGCTCTGATACCAATTGTTAGCCATCATGTTTGTATGATCAAAACACAGTATAAATAAATAAATAAATAAATAAATATATATATCTATATATATCTATATATATCTATATATATAGATATCTATAGATATCTATAAATATCTATAGATATAGATATATACATTTATGTATATATATATATATATCTATATATATCTAGATATATCTATAGATATCTATAGATATATATATATATATATATATATATATATATATATATATATATATATATATATATATATATATATATATATATATATAACTCATATGAAACTCTTACTTGTTGAAGGTGCAGTAGCCATGCAGAGAATGAGTGATCAAGAGAACACCAATATCGGCACGTTTGCTGTGATCAAGAGAGAAAACACCAACTCTTCTGTAAACTCCTAGCTTTATGACAATGCTCTATGGGAAGCCTTAGTTGCCATGATCTAGGGTTAGCAGGGACCGGTGTTTATATACTAGCAAAAAAGTCTTAGATTCCATCCATAAAGGAAAGCTAAAACTCTCCTTTCCTGGCTCTCAAGTAAAATATCATAATCATATATTATTAAGGATTCAATAAAAAACCTACCTATAATGTAAGACACTCAATGTAGGATTGATATAAGGATATCAAATCGCATCTTAACTGATCTCCAACTTATACATTCCTATTACATATAGTAGACCATTTGTGGTTGATTTATATTGAATAAATCCAACAGCTAAAAGTTTCACACATCAGTAAATACAACAGAGTGCAATGCTATGCATAATCAAAAGTCGATCATGCCAATATTATTACAACTAAGATAAAATTGTAGTAAAGGAGCCATCACCCGAAGTTCAGAGGATGAAAGCTTCACTACCAAGCCCACTCATCTCCACCAATGTTCTCTTTATTCTCGTTACGTCTTGAAGAGATTGATAAAACAAAACGTGAGTGGACCAGTTTTATCACAATTATAAAATCATCATTTAAACCTAATAACCCCTGTTTTGAAAACATATCTAGCAAAAGCTATATAATAATACTACTGCAATAGTAAAATCTCATTCATTAATATCATCGAAAAACAATCAAGTCAAGTTCAGAAATCATACCTTCCGTCAATTAATCTTGCTAGCATCCACTAACATAAATATAGCAGCAGGAAATATACTAGCATTAACTAGTTAATCTCAATACCGGTAATAATAATCAACCATCTAGTGTCTACTAAGACAAATATTACCTGCAAATAAATCTACTGCTGAAGATAGCTATATGAAATATCACATGATGACCATTTAGTGAAAATAGATCACTGAGGATCCAAAGATATTATCAAATATCATCACAAGTCTCATTAGAGACTAAAATATTAATATGCATTCGCATATCAGGCATATATATATATATATATGACGTACAAATGTTTTAGTTTTTCGAAGGGATCCACTAACAGATAAATAGAGCGTCCCTCGGAAATAGCCTCCTTGTCTATATCCTTATGATCCTCTAACAATCATGTGATAATCAATATAAGCTAATACAAGTTTAAAACATCAACGTATGGAACATTGTCCAACTCTACCATTTAGGCTTTGAATTTGCACAAATGGAGGGCACCACGTGATTCAAAACAACGAAAAACCTGGGGTTAGGTCTCGGGTGTGTCACGCGTCGCCACGCACAGCCGTGCTCCGATCACACGCCACCACGTGTCGCCGCAGTGGTGTCGTGTCGCCACAGTGGTGTTGTGCCGGACAACATGCGCCGCCATGGGCCACAGTTGCAGGTGAACACGTTGTCGTACTCGCTGCCGCGGTTTGGCGAGTAGACGTCACATTCACCGTCGCTGGTGCTACGTGCCAGAGCAGTGAGGGTTTAAGATAGTTAACGGAATATACCTTCGTTGTTGAATGATTTCGTTAGAGTTAACGGAATCCTTAGTTCTGCCGTTAAACTTAACGTAGATCGTCGAGGGTAGCCGTCTGCCATCACCGGAGCCTCGCTGGAAACTGCAAAAGTTGCACCGAGGGTTGTAGAGAGTGATTTCAGTCTCAAATCTCACGAATTTCTCATCAACTCGCAGAAAAATCAAATAAAGGCTCAGGGACTTACTTTGAACAGATTTGAGAGGAATGGGGGTCGAATTCACCTCGGACTCGACGGATTTCCCTCAAAAACCCTCGCCAGATTCTGGAAATAGGAAACACATTGCATGCATGTCAAACCTTAGTAAATTTGAACTAAAATTAACATGCAAGAAGGTATCTAAATACCTGAGATTGGTTCGAGTTATTCCCGAGCTCCAGAAATCACAAAGTTGCCGGAGTTTGCTCGGAGAAGACAATCGAAAACTGGGCAATTACACCGAGAGACATGCAGAGGTTTAGAGCACGAAAAAACAGGTTTAAACCTCACCAAATTCAGTCCCAATCGAAAGAGAAATGAAATAAGAACACTGCAGAACCCAAATCAACCTTGAACTCGACGACAGTCTTGCTAGAATTCAAAGTCGTGGCTAGGCATGCAAGTTCAGAGTATAATCGAGTTAAAGCACAAGTTTTCAAGCTCAAAATTCGAAGAAACAAACAGTTCCAACACATTTAGAAGCCCAAAAATTGAAGGAAGAGCAAGAATCTCACATGAGATCAAGAGCTAGAGCTCGAAGCTCACGGGTTCCATGGCAGTTCACTGCCCATCGCTCTGATGATGCGTGCGAAGGTATAAACAGGTTCCTCTCGTCTCAGAGATGCCAAATTTATGGTTTTCAAGTTCGATTGATGAGAGAGTGAAGGTGAGAGCAAGGATAAGAGGCTCTCGGCTGAGAGAGAGAGAGAGAGAGAGAGAATATGAGTGTTTGCAGAAAATGGGAAGGTGAGAGCAAGGATAAGAGGCTCTCGGCTGAGAGAGAGAGAGAGAGAGAGAGAGAGAGATAGAGAGAGAGAGAATATGAGTGTTTGCAGAAAATGGGAAGGGAGAGAGAGGCCGGAGTGGGTATAAATTCACTTAATTTTTTTAAGTGAAATTACAAATTTCCCCCTCACTAATTGTAAATTTTACAATTAGGTTCCCTAAGGTGAAATTCGATATCAACGTTAAACTAACGTACGAAAAATAAGATTATGAAACTTAAGAAAGTACAAGGATATAAATCTCAAGTTGAGGCTTGATAAATTAATTAAGGCACCCACTTGGAGGAAAATAGTCATTTCACATATTTCGGGAATAAAATACAATATTTTAAAGTATGAGTTGTAACAATACAAGTACGACAACAACAACAACAACAACAAAATCATATAATAACAACACCAACAACAACAACAACAACAACAAAATTATATAACAACAACAACAAAAACAAGAACAATGTAAAAATAAATTTGATATACCTTTCAAAGAGATGGAGAGAGACAGAGAGAAATGGGTGAGAGTGAACTTGAATGAATGACATAAATGGAGGAGTCTCGGTTTAATATAGGGGATGACCGGCTTTACCCAACTTGGCGAATATAGGGGATGTTCCACTGGTCTCGAACCTTCATCAAATTGGAGTATATTCAACTTGGCGAATATTTCATCTCCAGATAATTCTCGTGGTCTAGTTCGATAGTCTGTTTTCCCATCAAAAGCTTATGGCTTCTCACGCCACTTGTGATTCCAAGGAAGCCGCCTACGGTGATCCAAGTAGCATACCTTTCCAGTGTGCCAAAAGAACGATGTGTCCTTGCCGTATGTTGGGCATGCCATATACCCTTCGGTAATCAAGCCAAACAACATACCATAAGCAAAGAAATAATTAATTGTCCACATTATTGCAACTCTCAAAGTGCACATTTCCCTCGTCGACTTGTCATACGTTCGTACACCATTTTTCCATAAATTTATCAACTCATCTGACCGCAAACATACATCAATGGAACCGCTCGGACAAGTTTCATCATTAAGGATTACAATTATGATTTATCTCAGAAAAAGATGAATAATCACCAGAGAATAAGCACTATCATTTGTTTAATATTTTGTTTCTCCACGCAAAAAGCATGATATCACTATTAGGTGCTCTATGCCTGTACAATTCTGAGATACATCTGCAAACCTGTAGCATGTAGCCAAATGTTCAATTCATGGGACAAATTATCCAAAATGCATTCATAAAATCACAAGCCCACCAGAAAAAGAACATAGGCGAAAATGTATTTCAAATAAAACAGCTGACATGCTATTTATTAATATTGTTTAATGGTATTTTTTTTTCAATTTGTAAGTGAGAGGTTTTAGGTTCGATTCTCGATAAAGACGAATTTGAACCATATTATTGCTAGCTTATTATAAGGCTAAGCCCCTCACTCCTTAATATAGATAATATCGTTTGTTAAAAAAGTAAAATAAAAAACTTAAAGCAAAAGGATGTATAATAATATAAGGATGTAAACGATGTCCTATCTTAGTAACTGCACCCGTATAAGCCTGTGGAATAATCATCCTTAACAGAAAAGGCTAAAGTATATGCTGCAGATAAACTCAGATATGTCAAACAATTACTTTTCTAAGAAAAAGAAAATTAGACTTGTCAAGCACTATTCATGTGCCCGAATCTCGGGAGTGGCGAGTTCACGACCAATTTATTCTCTCTCCTTTAGTGTGTAAATATATTGTTGTATAGTTTTTTTTTTCTTTTTTTTAACAAATGATAACGTTAGTGGGTTAAATTGTTGAATGTTAGAAGAAGAGGGAGATCAATGGGGATTGACCCACATCAGGATGCATTATTATTGCTTTCCACCACTCAAATTAAGAGAAAATGTGAGTGCATCTGACCCAACAATCACATTTTTCTTTCTACTGAATACCATTGATTACACTCTTGCTTTTGCTTCTTCTCCTTACTCTGCCCTCACATTTAAACTCTATATCTCTCGGCGTATTCTTTTGCGTTCTTGTCCACAGTCCACTCACACCTTCCATTTCTAGCTTTTGCCTTTCAAAGCCTTTTCTTCTCCTTCAAAATTTCTCAATCATTTTTCCGCATGTAATTAATCTTGACAAGTAGGTTATGTCAACATCCCTTTATTCTTTACTGCACGGTGACTAAAGCGTTTAGTGACAGATTAGGCACCCAAAACATTTTCGTAGCGGCCAAAGGTTACGAAAATAAAAAGATGACTCCTGCTTGTTTTGTTAAGTTTCAACATTATATGAATCTCATTCATTGTAGTCATATAGGGTCAATGAGTGTAGCTGTAAAAATCATTAATATTTTAAATTGAAGACCGAGTTCATTCATTGTATTCATATAGGATCAATGAATGTAGCTATAAAAAATCATCAAAATCGGAGTTAAAATAACCGTTAAATCGTGATTTTTCGTTGATAACCGTCGAAAAGTTTTGTTCCGTTACTTGATCTCTGAATGTTTGTTTTTTGCGATTTTTGGCGTATGCGATCTTGAAGCATATACAAACAAGTTTGACAGTTGGATTGTTGAAATTAGTTTCGTAGAATGTGTATCCCATCAAAACGATAGATTCACTAACACTGAGTTTATTTATACTTTCATCAAGTATAATTTAAGATTTTGTGGTATCCACTAGTGTAAATATTTTAAATTGAAGATCAAATTCATTCATTGCATTCATATAGTGTCAAGGAGTGTAGCTATAAAAAAATCATCAAAATCGGAGTTAAAATAACCGTTAAATCGTGATTTTTGTTTGATAACAGTCGAAAAGTTTTGTCCCGTTACTTGATCTTTGAATGTTTGTTTTTTGCAATTTTTGGCGTATACGATCTCGAAGTATATAAAAACATGTTTGATGGTTGGATCGTTGAAACTAGTTTCGTAGAATGCGTATCCTATCAAAACAATAGATTCACTAACACTTAAGAGTTTATTCATACTTTCATTCAATATAACAAAATATTTTGCGGTATCCACTAGAGTAAATATTTTAAATTGAAGATCGAGCTCATTCATTGTAGTCATATAGGGTCAACGAGTGTAGCTGTAAAAATCATCAAAATCGGAGTTAAAACAACCGTTAAATCATGATTTTTCGTTGATAATCGTCGAAAAATTTTGTCCCGTTACTTGATCTTTGAATGTTTGTTTTTTGTAATTTTTAGCGTATACGATCTCGAAGCATATACAAACAAGTTTGACGGTTGGATCGTTGAAATTAGTTTCGTAGATGCGTATCCCATCAAAATGATAGATTCACCAACACTTAAGAGTTTATTCATACTTTCATTAAGTATAACATAAGATTTTGTGTTATCCACTAGTGTAAATATTTTAAATTAAAGATCAAGTTCATTCATTGTATTCATATATGGTCAAGGAGTGTATGTTTAAAAAAACATCAAAATCAGAGTTAAAATAACCGTTAAATGTGATTTTTCATTGATAACCGTTAAAAAGTTTTGTCCCGTTACTTGATCTCTGAATGTTTGTTTTTTTTCAATTTTTGGTGTATGCGATCTTGATGTATATACAAACATGTTTGACGGTTGGATCGTTGAACTAGTTTCGTAGAATGCGTATCCCATCAAAACAATAGATTCACTAACACTTAAAAGTTTATTCATACTTTCATTAAGTGTAACATCACTAGTGTAAATATTTTAAATTGAAGATCAAGTTCATTCATTGTATTTGTATAGGGTCAAGGAGTGTAGTTGTAAAAAATCATCAAAATCGGAGTTAAAATATCCGTTAAATCGTGATTTTTTGTTAATAACCGTCGAAAATTTTGTCCCATTACATGATCTCTGAATGTTTGTTTTTTTGCGATTTTTGGTGTATGCGATCTTGAAGCATATACAAACAAGTTTGACGGCTGGATCGTTGAAATTAGTTTCGTAGAATGCGTATCCCATCAAAACGATAGATTCACTAACACTTAAGAGTTTATTCATACTTTCATTAAGTATAACATAAGATTTTGTGGTATCCAATAGTGTAAATATTTTAACTTGAAGATCGAATTCATTCATTGTATTCATATAGGGTTAAGAAGTGTACCTGTAAAAAATCATCAAAATTAGAGTTAAAATAACCGTTAAATCGTGATTTTTCGTTGATAACCGTCAAAAAGTTTTGTTCCGTTACTTGATCCCTGAATGTTTGTTTTTTTTCAATTTTTGACGTATACGATCTTGAAGCATATACAAAATGGTTTGACGATTGGATCGTTGAAGTTTGTTTCGTTGAATGTGTATCCCATCAAAACGATAGATTCACTAACACATAGAGTATATTTATACTTTCATTAAGTATAACATAAGATTTTGTGGTATCCACTAGTGTAAATATTTTAAATTGAATATTGAATTCATTCCTTGTATTCATATAGGGTCAAGGAGTTGAACTGTAAAAAATCATCAATTGGAGTTAAAATAACCATTAAATCGTGATTTTTCGTTGATAACCGTCGAAAAGTTTTGTCCCGTTACTTGATCTCTGAATGTTTGTTTTTTTCAATTTTTGGAGTATGCGATCTCGAAGTATATACAAACATGTTTGAAGGTTGGATCGTTGAAACTAGTTTCGTAGAATGCGTATCCTATCAAAACAATAGATTCACTAACACTTGGAGAATTTATGTTGGAAATGTGCCCTAAAACCAATCATATGATGATACTTTACGGACATTTCACATGTTAAACTAATCTAGTTTAATATCAAGGGCAAAGATTATTGTTTTAAGCCGTCTTGTATAAATGTTATATGCTTAAACGATAAGTCCAAGGAATATGTAATTAGGAGAATGTAATTTAAACAAGTTAGATTCATGAGACCATTCTCTTTCGTATACATATCCTAAACGTTCCTGATCATAGGATTGCCAATTGGGCATTGACAGTCCGTTAAGATCAGTACGTGTTGTATCTTCTCTCAGGGAGAGTGACTGGTCTCGAGTCATTGGTGTGATTGACACCAAGACAAGCATGTAGGTGCTCAATAGAGAATGAGTCCACTGAACACGATCAACGATGAGTTCTCATACTCATGTCACATGAGAACTCATGGTTGGGATAATGCAAAGTAGTCATTTGACCTGAGGCATCATAGTTGTCTTGTGATTAGGTCCTTGATCTTTGACTATGTCAAAGTCACTCTATCAAAGGGTGTCCACGACATAGTTGGGGTTAAGCCACTTAGCCATGGAGGCAAGTGAATGCGTAACAAGGGATCTCTAACCCTCAAATCGTTTGAGGGAGAATACTCTATGATATGATTAAGAATCTCTGGCCAGAGTATGAATGAGATTTAGGAAGTCGTTCCAAATCACATTCAAGGTAATCATATAAGTAAATGAATCACATTGGATAATAGACATGAATAAACTATCAATCCAAACAATGTGGTCAAGAGTATTGTATTAGAGAAAGACAGTATTGCATTGTAATCCTAAACTGAATAGGTTCTTCACCTCTTCTGATTAGCTTGGGTAACTGCTAGGTGTCACTCATGGTTTGTGGAAGCCCTAAACGTGTATAATCACTAAAGGGAGAATTGAAAGTAAGTTTCAATTCACAATCGATTTGAAAGAGTTCTAATCGCCCACTGTCTCGCTAAAAGGAACCTAATGGATCGTACACCGAGTAAGGTAGAGATTGAAGAAACAATGGAGATGAGTAAGGATAATTAAATGGTTTAATTATTTATGGCAAGGATTAATTAATATGTTAATTAATCAAACGAATAAAGTTCGTTAAAAGACCTTGGGTTAGTTTTGGGCCTCAAGGCCCAATGGGCTTCGAACGTCAAGCCCATTGACTTAAGTTGTATGACAACTTAATAACTAATAATTCACAAAGGCCCAAATAGCCCAATAAAACCCTATGGCCGGCCATATTGATAAAGGAGTGGGTTTTGGACTTATTACAAGTTTGCCACTCCAATGAAGGTAGGTATAAATATGACTTTATAGCCTTTTCTTCATTAGGGTTTTCTTTTGGAGAAAATTGGAGAGAACATGTCTCTCCCTTTCTCTCTAAGAGGCCGGCCCCCTTGGAGGAGATTAGCTAGCAATCTCTCATCCTCCAAGGTCACTCCTCTCTTCTTCAAGTCTCTCCTTGGTGTGGAAAAATTAGAGGTTCTCTATTTTGAGAACTTGGAGAATCTTTTATACCATCCTCCTCCAAGAAATCGATGGATCTAAGAAGCAAGGAACGAATGCCCTCTCCTTGGGTGATTAGCCTTTGCTTATGCAAAGAGGAATCAACAAAGGTATAATATTTCTCAACTCACTTTGTTCTTGAGTTGAGTCATGGTTCACCTAACTACTGGGCATTGAATTTCATGGGTTATGTTTTGTTTTGAGTGCATACAAGCATGATTCCGCCTTTAATTGTTAATTGCATGCTATAGATGTTGCTCAAATGAACATGTTTTTCACAAAATTTCCTTCAATTTATTCATACTTTCATTAAGTATAACATAAGATTATGCAGTATTCACTAGTGTAAATATTTTAAATTGAAGATCGAGCTCATTCATTGTATTCATATAGGGTCAAGGAGCATAGCTATAAAAAATCATCAAAATTAGAGTTAAAATAACTGTTAAATCGTGATTTTTCGTTGATAACCGTCGAAAAGTTTTGTCCCGTTACTTGATCTTTGAATGTTTGTTTTTTGTGATTTTTTGCTGTTGCGATTTCGAAGCATATACAAACAAGTTTGACGGTTGAATCATTGAAATTAGTTTTGTGTAATTCGTATCCCATCAAGTTCAGTGGTGTTTCTATATATATATATATATATATATTTTTTTTATTTATTAAGTAGATTTAAATTTATTTATTTTGTACATATAACTCTTAAGAAATTGAATGATATGTATATTTAAGCCAATCCAATGGTGTGTAAGAAAATTTTTTATTTTTGTTTTTGAAATAGAAGGAGAGAGGAAAAGAGTGATAGAGAATGTGGGAGTGGGAAGTTTTTTATTTTTTATTTTTTTTAAATTAGATATATGTTAGTATTACATGTAGGTAAGGCTTTGAAAAAAAAAAGTAAAATTTAGTTGTGTGAAATTACATTTATGCCCCATATTTCTTATTCATGTTCTGTTTTAATTAGAGGGTTAAACTGGTAATTTCATAGGGTTTTGATTGACAATGTGTGTTTTATTAATTAGTATAGATGCATAATATAGGGTTTTGGTTGACAATGTGTGTTTTATTATAGTTTTTAGGGGTATAAAATTGTTAAATTAATATATATAATTATTATAGCATTTTTTAGGGTTATAAAATTATAAAATTAATATTTTGTTTATCGTGTATCGTGTTACCCACGTATATACCTGAACCAACCCGTTATTTTAACAAGTGCTTATCGGTTTACCCGATAACGACCCGATTCGGTATCGTGTCGACCCGAACACCTATTAATTTCGTCTCAGGTTATCGGACCGTGTCAAGAATTGCCAGGCCTACCCTCATGCCTTCCCCTATTTTCCTTTCTCATTCATTGCTTGCCATGTGGATTTCATTATCACTTAAAATTAGGTAATTAATAGGAAATTTGGAAGACTAGCCAAATTTTAGACTATGAAGAAATTTTAACCAACTACTATAACTTTTTATAATTTTAACCAAAATTTGACATGAAAATACTACAATACCCTTTATTAACTAAAACTAACATTTGCCTACACACTTTGTGTGTATGAACATATTTTTTTTTAAATGAGAAGGAGGGAGGGAGGGAGGGAGGAGTGGGAGATTTTTGTTTTTGGTTTTTTATTTTATTTTATTTTATTTTTTTTTTATGAGATTTCAATAAAAACCAGTAAAATGTGGACCTATGAAATTATATTATTGCTCATCATTTTTTTTTTTGTGATAGAAGATTAAATTATCTTTTCACCCTCTTTTGGTTGACAAAGAGGGTTTCATTAATTAGTAAAGATAATTAGAAACTACTACAACATCAAATTCCTCTCCCGTCTTTCTCTTAAAACTCACCTCACTCGTGATGTGGGTCTCTTTTTAACAAACTACTGACCGGCTTCCTTGCCGTGGATCAGCTGTCGATGCAAAAGGGAAATTTGATACCTCGTTCTCCTGAGATAGGTGTATTTGAAATGATTTAGGAATCTCTTCCACCTGAAAAGGTAAAGGTTCAAAATCAATACAATGTAAGAGACTGCAAACACCAGCAACCAACCTTCATAGTTAATTACTTATTTACAATTTTTTAGTCGGCATTGTTTGTGTACTGATATTTGAATTTATGGTCGCAGTTTTTGAGTCTTCCCTGCAAAGCTTTGAACAAGCAGAGCAAGAACATAGCAGCCGGAAGTATCAAAGACCCAAAACAAAGGAAATTTTAGCAAGGATGAAAATGAAAAATCCACACCATCGAAAAGAGATTACATTCTTTAAATAGTATCCATACTTGGAACCCGCGGGACTCAAGGTCTCTTGGGCAAAGCAAAGAATGAAAAATCGAGAGAGAAAGACTGCACAATGTAGAATTAAATATACCCAAATATTAGTCTTTAATTTCAAAAATGTCAATTTTTACAAAATTTTGAAATATATCTAAAATCTCACTTAAGTTGACACAAATACCCTAAAACTTTAAAACCAAATAAACTAAAAAACCAAAACCCTATCAGATGAAGAATTTCTAACATTAAAACCTAAAAAGTGGTGGCGACATAGTGAAGGCATCGGCTACTGGTGGAAACTTGTGCAATCCTAAACGACAATGAGTGTAGATGGTTAATTTTAATTTTAATTTTTCCTCATCTACGTTTTTTGTTTCTTTTTAATTTCTTTTCATGTTTCTGTCGTCTTCTTCTTTGGTTTCGCATTTTTGGGTAGGCTGGAGAAATAGATAGTACTTAACTGTGGTTACACTGATTTTTGGTTCTTTGCTGTCAGTTTGGAGTTCCATATGTATCTGTCTTTGTAATTATGGCAATTGGTCTAGGTACAAAAAGACAAAGACAAAGACAAAATGCAGATGGAGAAAAATTAGAGTGTGATAAAATTGTCACAGCCCGTCCCGAAGATGTATATTATTTTATTCTTGATGATGTGAAATGACGGAAATACCCATGGACGTTAAATTGTGTGATGTAGTTTAAGTGTTGTGTATGGATCACTATTCTCAAATCCTAATTGTTTGGGACCAATTAGGATTAAGTAATTGTGTATTTTGGGTTGTTGACCAATCCTAGACCACACACACACATCCACATCACCTTATCTTTCTCACTCCCCTACTCTCTCTCGGTTTCACTCTCTCTCTCCTTCGAACTCGTACGGACAATCACCCAAAACCCTTGATACTTCACGGATCGTGATCAAAGTTGGCACCATTGTGTTCGTGAAGCTCAGACAAGTCGATTGGTACCCACTTCAGGTAAGGATACCTTCGAAAACCCTAGTTTTTCATAACCCTCGATTTGTGCACTGTTCATGCACACATAATTATGGATGTTTTTGAAGGAATTATTTTGTGAAAACATGTTGGTTTGAGCAACATCATATAGCATGCAATTTAACAATTAAATGCGGAATCATGCTTGTATGTACTCAAAAACAAAACATGACCATGAAATTCAAAGCCTAGTAGATTGGTGAACCAATAATCAACTCAAAAACAAAGTGAGTTGATAAATTTACCTTTGTAGATTCCTCTTTGCATAAGCAAAGGCTAATCACCCAAAGAGATAGGGGCCTTCATTCCTTGCTTCTTAGATCCATGGATTTGGATGGAAGAATAGGTTCTCCAAGTTCCCAAAATTGAGAACCTCTAATTCTCGACACCAAGGTTCGATTGTAGAAGAAATGAGTGACCTTGGAGTAGTAGGATTGCTAGATGTACCCTCCAAGGTGTTGGCCTATTTAGAGAGAAAATAGAGAGACAATTCTCACCAATTTTCCCCCAAAATAAACCCTTAATATTTCCTTAATGAATTTTAGTTATAAAGTCATTTATATAGTCACTTCTTTAAGTGACCTAAACAACCAAAACCCTAATTCATTTCATCATGGCTGGCCATTTAGGGATGTTTGGGCTTTTGGGCTTTAATGAATCTTTATTCATTAAATTGTCATACAACTTAAGTTAATGGGCTTGACGTTCGAAGCCCATTGGGCCTTAAGGTCCAAAACTATCCCGAAGTCTTTAACGAATTTTTTTCGTTTGATTAATTAACATATTAATTAATCCTTGCCATAAATAAATGATTAAACCATTTAATCATTCTTACTCATCTCCGTTTAATCTCCAATCTCCACCTTACACGGTGTGCGATCCTTTAGGTTCCTTTTAGCGAGGTAGTGGGCGATTAAAACCATTTTACATCGATTGTGAATTGAAACTATTTTCAATTCTCCCTTTAGTGATTACACACGTTTAGGGCTTCCACAAACCATGGTTGACGCCTAGCAGCATGTCATGGTTACCCAAGCTAATCAGAAGAGGTTAGAGAACCTATTCAGTTCGGGATTACAAATGCAATACGGTCTTTCTCTAATCTAATACTCTTGACCACATTGTTTGGTTTGATAGTTTATTTTCTCATGTCTACTATCCAATGTGTGTCTTGTGCTTATATGATTACCATGAATGTGATTCGGAACGCATTCCCTAATCTCATTCATACTCTGATCAAAGATTTAAATCATATCATAGAGTATTCTCCCTCAAACGGTTTGAAGGTTAGAGATCCCTTGTTGCGCATTCACTTGTCTCCATAGCTAAGTCACTTGACCCCAACGATGCCGTGGACACCCTCCTGATGGAGTGACTTTGACATAATCAAAGATCAAGGTCTTAACCACAAGACAACTATGATGCCTCAGGTCAAAGGACTACTTTGCATTATCCCAACCATGAGTTCTCATGTGACATGGAATATGAGAACCCTTCGTTGATCGCGTTCAGTGAACTCATTCTCTATTGAGCACCTACCGTACTTGTCTTGATGTCATACACACCAATGACTCGAGACTAATCACTCTCCCTGAGAGAAGACATAGTACGTACTGATCTTGACGGACTGTCAACGCCCAATTGGCAATCCTATGATCAGGAACGTTTAGGATGTGTCTACGAAAGAATGGTCTCATGAATCTAACTTCATTAGATTACATTCTCCCAATCACATATTCCTTGGACTTTATCGTTTAAGCATATAACATTTATATGAGACGGCTCAAACAATAATTTATGCCCTTTATATGTAAAACTAGATTAGTTTAACATGTGAAATGTCCGTAAAGTATCATCACATGGTTGGCTTTAGGGCACATTTCCAACAGTTTTTGGGAATTTGAAGCTTGTAGGAAGCTTAGTGAGGTCCTAAGGAAGCTCGGAGTGCTTCGTTTGAAGGTTTTGGACGTCGGGATCGTGTGGACGAAGTTTGGTCGGTTTTTCTTGGAATTCTCCGGTGAGATCCCGTGACTTTTAGAACTTTAAATTAGTATGATTGTGTTCTACAAGTTAAGAGCTTCATTTTGGTATAAAGTGCATGAAAAATGGTGCAAAAATGAGCGAGAAATAGGCAGTTACAGGTCTGCCCAGAATCCGGCGCCGGTGACACTATTCCGACGTCTGGAGGTTGAAGGTGATGCGTGTGAAGGACGTGGATGACAACAGAATTAGGGGCATATCCACAACATGTCACTGCAAGATGCCCAGAATAATCCAGATTTAATTATGGGTATGTTAAATATTCTTGGTCATTTTGCTAAAGTATTGATTGATTGTGGTGCTATACATTCTGTTATTTCTCATACATTTGCTCAAGTGACATAACCCCATCCTACACCTCTAGGATATGATTTAGAGTTTTCTATGCCTAGAGGGGATAGATGTTTTGTGGATCGGGTATATCCAGGATGTCCAGTGGTAGTGGAGGATGTAGTTATGCCGGCTAATCTTATGTCGTTGGATATTGTGGATTTTGATGTGATTTTGGGCACTGATTGGTTGTACTATAATCGTGCCAAGATAGATTGTTATGGAAAGACAATCACATTTCATTGTCCTGGATTACTTGAAGTTACATTTGTAGGGGAGCCTAGTGGGGTGAGACATGGTATTATTTCAGCCATGAAAGCAAAGAGACTGTTGTCGAAAGGTTGTCAGGGATATTTGGCTCATGTGGTGTTGAATGATGATGCTCCTAGTAGTGTGGAAGATGTTCGTCTAGTCAGAAAATTTCCGGATGTATTTCCTGAGGATTTGCCTAGATTGCCGCCAGATAGAAAGTGGAGTTTGTTATTGATCTGCTTCCAGGTACGAATCCTATATCTTTGACTCCTTACAGAATGGCTCATGCTGAATTAAGAGAATTGAAAGTGCAGTTACAAGAGTTAGTGGATAAAGGGTTCATTCATCCGAGTACTTCACCTTGGGGAGCTCCAGTGTTATTTGTGAAGAAGAAAGACGAAACTTTGATGCTGTGCATTGATTACAGGCAATTGAATCGGGTAACCATTAAGAACAGTTATCCATTACCTCGTATAGATGATTTGTTTGATCAACTCAGAAGTGCCTGTGTATTTTCTAAGATTGACTTGAGGTCGGGATACTATCAGTTGAAGATTAAAAATGAAAATGTCCCTAAAACCGCATTCATGACTCGATATGGTCATTATGAGTTTCTTGTGATGCCATTTGGGTTAACTAATGCACCAGCAGCTTTTATGGATTTGATGAATCGAGTATTCTAGCCATATTTGGACAGGTTTGTTATTGTCTTCATTGACGATATTCTGGTATACTCTAAATCTAAGGCTGAGCATGCTAGACATCTGAAGTTGGTGTTGAGCAATTTGAGGGAACACCAGCTATATGCTAAGTTTAGCAAATGTGAATTCTGGTTGAATCAAGTGGCATTTTTGGGACATGTCATTTCTGCTCAAGGCATTCAAGTGGATTCTTAGAAAGTGGTAGCTGTGGAGAATTGGGAGCAACCTCGAACAGTCACCAAGGTACGGAGTTTTCTTGGCTTAACAGGCTATTATAGACGGTTCGTTAAGGATTTTTCAATGATTGCTTTACCATTGACGAGGTTGACTCGAAAGGATGTTAAGTTCGAGTGGGATAATAATTGTGAGCAAAGTTTCTAGCAGCTGAAGTACTACCTCACTCATGCACCTGTTCTAGCACTTCCAGATGATAACGGTAATTATGAGGTTTATAGTGATGCTTCTCTGAATGGTTTGGGTTGTGTATTAATGCAACATGGTAAGGTGATTGCTTATGCTTCGAGATAGTTAAAACCTCATGAGAAGAATTACCCTACGCATGATTTAGAGTTAGCGGCTATCATCTTGGCTTTGAAGATTTGGAGACATTATCTTTATGGTGAGAAATGTAAGATCTTCACAGATCATAAGAGTCTTCAGTATTTGTTTACTCAGAGAGATCTTAATCTTCGACAGCGGAGGTGGATTGAGTTACTTAGTGACTATGACTGCATGATTGAGTATCATCCTGGTCGTGCAAATGCTGTGGCGGATGCACTTAGTAGGAAGACCCCAGTCAGACTTAATGCCATTTATGATTGTCACGTTCCTCTCCTAGCAGATTTAAGGTCCACTGGAGTGGAGCTAGGAGTGGAAGAACGAGAAGAAGCCTTGCTTGCTAATTTTCAGGTTAGGCCAGTTTTAATTGATCGTGTGCTTGAGGCTCAGATGAATGATGAGGAGACACAGGAAATAATTCAAGCAAGGCACCAAGGCAAAAAGAAAGATTTTGGGATTTGAGAAACGGATAGCATGCTTATGCAGGAAAGCAGGATGTATATGCCGAACAATGCAGAGTTAAAGAAAGAAATTTTGGATGAAGCACATATTTCGGCATATGCGATCCATCCAGGGGGCACTAAGATGTATCATACCATTAGACCATTTTATTATTGGCCAGGTATGAAAAGAGAAATTGTGGAATATGTGAGTAGGTGTGCCATTTGCCAACAAGTTAAAGCTGAAAGGAAGAAGCCGTTTGGGTTGATGCAGCCACTTCCCGTTCCACAGTGGAAATGGGAAAATATTACTATGGATTTTGTGTACAAGCTTCCTCGCACACAGAATGGTTATGACGACATTTAGGTGGTAGTTGATCGGCTTACGAAGTCAGCGCATTTTATTCTAGTGAGGGAGAAGTATTCATTAAGCCGATTAGCTAAGTTATTTATATCACAGATTGTGAAGTATCATGGTGTGCCAGTTAATATTACTTCGGATCGGGATCCCAGATTTACTTCCAAGTTCTGGATAGCATTCCAGGAAGCTCTTGGTACGAGATTGCTTTATAGCCCGACATATCACCCTCAGACAGATGGACAATCTGAGAGAACTATTCAGACATTAGAGGATATGTTGAGATCTTCAGTGCTACAGTTTGGAGATAGTTGGCATGATTGTTTGGATTTGATGGAGTTCGCCTACAACAACAGTTATCATTCGAGCATTGGTATGACACCATTTGAGGCACTTTATGGGAAATCTTGTCGTACGCCTCTATGTTGGTCGGAGGTTGGCGAAAGAGTTTTAGTGGGCCCTAAGATTGTGGATGTGACTACTCAAAATGTTCAGGTAATTAAGTCTAACCTGAAAGCGGCCCAAGATCGACAAAAGAGCTTAGCAGACAAGCATGCCACTGATCGGAAGTATGATGTAGGTGATTGGGTATTTCTGATGCTATCACCTTGGAAAGGTGTTGTACGATTTGGAAAGAAAGGAAAGTTGAGTCCTAGGTACATTGGACCATATATGATCATCGAGCGAGTCGGTGAGGTTGCTTACAGGCTTGAGTTGCCTCCAGAGTTATCCAAGGTGCACGATGTATTTCATGTTTCGATGCTTCGACATTATGTTTCAGATCCTTCACATGTGATTCCTCTTCAACCTTTGGAAATTAATCCGGATTTGACTTATGATGAGGAACCAGTGACTCTGTTGGATTGGAAGGATAAGGAACTAAGGAACAAGACAGTACGCTTGGTGAAAGTTTTATGGAGAAATCATTTAGTGGAAGAAGCTACTTGGGAGACAGAGGATCGGATGAGAGAGATGTATCCACGCTTGTTTTATGATTATTAGTGGATGTAGTGGTTGTATGTAATTTCGAGGCCGAAATTTTATAAGATGGGGAGATTGTCACAGCCCGTCCCCGAGATGTATATTATTTTATTCTTGATGATGTGAAATGACGGAAATACCCATAGACGTTAAATTGTGTGATGTGGTTTAAGTGTTGTGTATGGATCACTATTCTTAAATCCTAATTGTTTGGGACCAATTAGGATTAAGTAATTATGTATTTTGGGTTGTTGACCAATCCTAGACCACATACACACATCCACATCACCTTCTCTCTCTCACTCCCGTACTCTCTCTCGGTTTCACTCTCTCTCCTTCGAACTCGTACGGACAATCACCCAAAACCCTTGAAACTTCACAGATCGTGGTCAAAGTTGGCACCATTGTGTTCGTGAAGCTCAGACGAGTCGATTGGTACCCATTTCAGGTAAGGATACCTTCGAAAACCCTAGTTTTCATAACCCTCGAGTTGTGCACTGTTCGTGCACACGTAATTATGGATGTTTTTTTGGAATTTGAAGCTTGTAGGAAGCTTAGTGAGGTCCTAAGGAAGCTCGGAGTGCTTCGTTTGAAGGTTTTGGACGTCGGGATCGTGTGGACGAAGTTTGGCCGGTTGTTCTTGGAATTCTCCAGCGAGATCCCGTGACTTTTAGAACTTTAAATTAGTATGATTGTGTTCTACAAGTTAAGAGCTTCATTTTGGTATAAAGTGCGTGAAAAATTGCATACTCCAATCCGTAAAAACAATTAATTCTCTATTTCTCATCTTTGAATGCTATCACTCATAGCATATGTCCACATATTTGTAGCTATACTAGCTCTCCATGCATTAGAAATCTGACGTTGTTGCTCTTGCGTTTGATTACCTAGTTCATCATCATTTTCTTCATCTTCAGTTTCATCATCTTCTTGTTCAATTGGAAATTCATTAGAACGACACTCCTTGCGAAGAAAGTTGTGCAACCCTCCACAAGCTAACACTAACTCTGCTTGTGTTTTAGTTGGAAATGGAGGCGCAGACTTAAAAATTGTGAATCGAGATTTAAATACACCAAATATCCTCTCCACTACATCGAAGGTTGAACAACCCATTGGCATTTATGGGGTCACGATCATTACTAGCAAAATCTTGTAGATGATATCGAACACCTCGAAACTTATCTAAAAATTGGTGATGATTTGCAAATCCACAATCCACAAGAAAAATTTACCTAAAATTAAAATACACAAAATTATTATTTATTGTACATCCTAGTGTAAATAAATAATGTCCATTAAAACAAAGCATTGAAATGTCAGAAATAACCTTAAAATGTCCAAAATAATCTTGAAGGGGATCGGGTGGGTAGTTGAAATATCCGAAATAACTTTGAAATATCCAAAGTAACCTTGGATGGAAAACCTTACGAAGTTAGGATGAGATGACAAATTAATGATTTTCAAAACTTAACATGACAAATCATTTGAAATTTTAGTTCATATGACAAATTTAAAAAAGGTGTATTTGTATGACATTTAAAAAAAAAATCTTATTATTTTAGATAATATACATAGTGACATTTTCTATTCCAAATTTTAAGTGCTTCTCTTTGTTGGCAGGCAGCACTCTTATTCCTTTTCTTATTTTTCAAATTCCAAAATCTAGTGGGCTGCGAATGTGACCCGTTGTCATCTGCTTTCTTCCACAATGTGCAGGGAAGACTTCTAGTCAACAAGTCAATCCATAAACCAATCTCATAATTCCAAGGTGTTACCTTATCTCAAATGCCACGAGTTTTCCACTTGCCCCTACCTCAAGTATTACAATAGTTTGGCCAGAGAAAAAAAAAAAAAAACTCCATTGAAGCATGAACATGAATTTAATGGATAGTTAGTGGACTTTAACTATGTGCCATTTTTCTACATAAATATACACACACACTCGTTTGATGATTGAATTATCTAATTATTATATAACTCTTAAGGTAAACTGAAAAGAATGATTTTGTATTTTAAAAGGACTAGAAGCAGTAGCGGAGAAAAAGTGAGTGCAATTAGTGTAGTAGTACCAAATAATGTCAATTTTACCTCCACTAATAATCACTCTAGACCTCATAAGTTGTGTACTATGTTGGTCTGATTTCTTAAATATAAGACATGGCGGTAAGGAAAAAATGTTTGCCACTTATTAGTGATATTAGTAATATTTCTCTTACAAGCAGTCTTAGGTTCGAATTTTAAGTGTGATGAGTTCATAACCAATTTATTCCCTTCCTTTTAGTGTGTACATATATTGTTAGTATAATTTTTGTTTTTGTTTTTTTGAGACATAGGATAGCGTTAGTGAGTTAAATTGTTAAATGTCAGAGGAAGAAGGGGATCAGTAGGGATGAAACCCGCATCATGATACATAAACATTATTACTTTCCGCCAGTAGAATTAAGAGAAAATGGGTGATTGTATTGGACCCCAACAATGACATTTTTCTCTCCACTAATTACCATTGATTACCACTCTTGCTTTTGCTTCCTCTCCTTACTCTGCCCTCAGATTTAAAACCCATCTCTCTCTCTCTATCTGCGTATTCTTTTGCTTCCCTTTCCAGTTAACAGTCCACAGTCCACACACACCCCCTCTTTATTGTAACTGCACGGAGACTAAGTGATAAGTGACAGAGTAGACACCCAGAAACGTTCCTGTAGCGGCCGAAGGTTACGAAAACAAAAAGGTGACCACTGGTTGTTTTGTTCTTGTTTTGTCTGTTTCATATTTTGCTTTTGTAAGTATGATTGGAAAGAACTTCTGAAGATAGCTTGAGTGCTCCTTCATGATATTGTTGGAACGATTTCCATGATGCCATGCATTAAGTTTCAACTTTACATGAATCTTATAAATCTTTTTTGCAAGTAATTAAATAAAATATGTTTCTTTCTGAGAAAATAAAGTCCCCAAATCAAGTGGATATTACCATATAGGAAAACTTGATATAATTTAATTTTTAAGTTAATATTAGAAATAGTTCAATCCCTTCATTTTATGATTATTTTAAGAATTCTCTATTTAATGATAAAATTTGTTATAATTTTTTTTCTTCTCATTATCTCTTTAATTATTTGTTCTTATTTTTTTTTATAATCCACAACAGGTTAATTGAATTTATCTACTTATATCACAAATTCTTTTTTATGATTAACCCGTATCACAAATTCATGTATTCGTTACTTGAGTTTGGTCGTATGTTCTGCATATGAGTTTGTCTTAGTGTATAATTTTTTTTTGTTAGAATAAATTAAGTATATTTCTTAGAATTAGAAGATGCATGAAATTAGAAGATTTTAATCTATCTATAATATTTAAAAAAAAATAAAACTAAAAATAGAAATAGAGAAAAGGTAATATTAGACATAATCTAATAGAATTTTGATTTTTTAGACCCAGATCCAAATGTCCCTTTCTTTTTTTAAAATCAGTTAATGAGGGGACCCACAAGAAGCATTAGTGCTATCATTTGAAAAAATAGACGTGGTTAGCGAGGTGTGAACTCGACTCGCTTGTGTGGCTAGCAAACCCTTTTTCAAATCCTAATTGTGGTGAAAGCCAAATGGAAAGAAATTTTGTCCTTCGTATGTGTTTTGTTCTTGTGCAGACATGTTCAAACTATAATTTTGGAAAACTGTTTAATACGTATTACTTTCTGACTTTTTAACCTTGTAATGTATTATGAGATATCGATTATATAGCTCCACCAGTTGATTGCGATGAAGCTAAATTGTTTATATGAAATCAGAAAATATGTGCATTTCACGTTACAATCCGTCATTCAATAACTTATGAAACTAGGAATTAGATTAGTTAGGGTGGAGTAAAGAAAGTTGAGGTTTCACCATAAAACTGATTGATAATATAGAGAATAGCTCAATTACTTAGAAGTACATGCAAGATTTATTATTTTCCCGATGTCGGATTCATACTCTCAACACGTCCCTTCACATGTGACTAATTCAAATCTAACACGTATACAACACAAATTGGTTGACATGTGGCACGTGTAGTCATTAGGCTTCACATGTGCATGAGATAATTTGGTCTAATACCATGAAGAAAGTTCAGGTTCCACTGTAAAATTAATTGACAATATAAAAAGTAGCCCAATTACTTATAAGCATATGCAAATTCCTTATTTTCTCAATGTCAGATTTATGCTCTCAACATGGAGAGGTAGCATTTTTTAGATCAAAGCATTTTTTCTTCCAAGATTTTTTATTTATTTTTTTACTTTACCAAGTAGTACAAAATTAGAAGTTGTTCATGAATTGGGTAAAAGTAGAAGCCAATGGAAGTGAGACTTAAAACTGTCCAAAGCTCTCTAGTTAATAATCCAAATTTCCTATAAACTTTTCCTTCTAAATGTTATTGGTGTGTGATCACATCAATCAGATTCTTGTGTGGCCAGGAGATTTATTAAGAATTGACAAGGTTCCCCTCCCATTTGAAAAATCTCCTCCATTCCTTGTAAGATGTACGGCAGGACGGAGCTCAATTATTTTTGGTCCTTATAGTTGCCATCTCATTTTTTGTAAACATATTGAATCAAGTTTTTCTTCTATGTGATAGCATTTCTTCTCTTAATTTTATGCATTTGTGCAAATTAGACTTAGTTAACCTGTTTTGCTCTTTGTCTTAGAATAATGATGGAGCATTCATGTACCAATCGTAGACGGGTTTTGTTCATGCTCCTACATGGGTTCATTCTTTTATGCATCATCACATGCCTCGAATCTGCAGCACTTCGCAATCTTACTTTGCTTGGAAATGAATCTGATCGCTTGGCTCTACTAGATTTCAAGAAAAGAATAACCGCAGATCCTTTCGATGTCATGAGCTCGTGGAATCATTCCATCCATTTCTGCAGTTGGGTTGGGGTTTCTTGCCAGCGTTCCACCAAAAGAGTCTTGATATTGAACCTGAAATCTCAAAAGTTGGTTGGCTCTATTCCACCTTCCGTTGGAAATCTTACTTATCTTATTGGAATCAATTTGATAGGCAACAACTTTCATGGGGAAATTCCTCCAGAAATGGGTCGTCTACAAAGCCTACAATATCTCAACCTTTCTCATAATTCCTTCCGTGGGAAAATTCCAACTAATTTGTCGCAATGCACACACTTAAGATTGCTTAATCTGGAAAGCAATCAGATTAAGGGGTCCATTCCGAACCAACTCAGTTCATTGTTGAATTTAAAAGATCTATCACTTTATGGTAACAATCTCACTGGAACCATCCCACCTTGGATAGGAAACTTTTCTTTGTTGAGCAGTCTTTATCTTGGCAACAACAATTTTCAAGGAAGAATACCCAATGAGCTGGGGCATATAACAGGCTTGGAGGAGTTCGTAGTTGAGCTGAATAATCTATTTGGTATGGTCCCTTCTTCAATCTACAATATTTCCTCCATAAATGTTTTCAGTGTTGTTGGAAACCAGTTGCATGGAGAGCTACCACCAAATCTTGGCACTATGCTTCCTAATCTCGTACACCTTTACTACGGTGGGAACAAATTTAGAGGAAATATTCCTATATCATTGTCAAATGCTTCTAGACTTCAGGCGCTCGATCTTTCTCAAAATGCCTTCTCTGGAACAGTCCCTGGTGAAAGCCTAGGAAATTTGCGGAGCTTATTTGTTCTAAACTTTGAAGTCAATCGACTGGGAAATGGAAAAACCGGTGGTTTGACTTTTCTCAGTTTCTTGGCTAATTGCACTAGTTTGAAGATTTTGGGTCTGCTCAATAATAATTTTGGAGGAGGAATTCCTGGATCCATAGCCAACCTTTCGACCCAACTCAGTTATCTTAGTTTAGGGGGAAATTTTATTCATGGAAAGCTCCCTTGCGGAATTGGAAACCTTATAAACTTGACCACTCTATCAGTAGAAGATAACCATTTGGGTGGTAGTGTCCCTCATGAAATTGGGAAGCTAGGGAAGTTAGAGCAACTGTATTTGGATAATAACAAATTTTCTGGGTCAATGCCGTCTTCCCTTGGTAACTTGACTTCATTGTTAAACCTCTACATGGAGTTAAATAGGTTTGAGGGCAGTATACCTCCAAGTCTTGGAAACTGCCAAAACCTATTAGATCTTAACCTTTCAAGTAACAACCTTACGGGCACCATACCTAAAATGCTTATGGAGCTTTCAACCCTTTCAATTTCTTTAGACCTATCTAACAACTATTTGATTGGTCTGCTGCCCTTCGAGGTGGGTGATTTAGTGCATCTCACGAAGCTAAATGTATTAAGAAACAATTTGTCAGGTGCAATCCCGAACTCCCTCGGCAGTTGTACTAGTTTGGAGCACTTGTACTTGCAAGGTAATAAGTTTGAAGGAACAATTCCTCAAACTCTTAAAGATTTAAAAGGCTTGGAAAAACTTGATATTTCAAGCAACAACTTGTCCGGGCAGATTCCTGAATTCATAGGCAAGCTTGGTGCTCTCAAGTATTTCAATATTTCGTATAATGATTTCGAGGGCGAGTTGCCTAAAGAAGGTATTTTTGCAAATGTTAGTGGTGTCTCTGTCCTTGGAAATCATAGGCTCTGTGGTGGCATCCCGCAATTATATCTACCTCCATGCCCCCCAAGAAAGCACCATTCATCTCGAGGACTACATAAAGTAATCATCCCTATATCCTGTGCACTTGCATTCATAATTGCTCTATCATGCTTCTTTGGTGCTTGTTCAATGTTGAAAAAGTCAAGATATAGACTTTTCACTTCGTGTTCTTATAAGGATTGGAAATCAGGTGTCTCCTACTCACAACTCGCTGAATCAACTAACGGGTTCTCTGTGGATAATATTATTGGTTCGGGAAGTTTTGGTTATGTTTATAAAGGGGTAATTCCTAGTGATGGAACGATAGTTGCTGTTAAGGTATTAAACCTTCAACAACAAGGAGCTTCCAAGAGTTTCATAGATGAATGCAAAGCTTTAAGGAGTATAAGGCATCGTAATCTTCTCAAGATCATAACTGCATGCTCGAGCATTGATAATCAGGGTAAAGACTTCAAAAGTCTAGTTTTCGAGTTCATGGCAAATGGAAGTCTTGACTCATGGTTGTATCCAAGGGAAGATGACCAATCTCTAAGTAAGAGATTGAGCTTTATCCAAAGATTGGATATTGCCATTGGTGTAGCTTCTGCATTAGATTATCTCCATCACCATTGTGAAACAGCCATTGTTCATTGCGATTTGAAGTCGAGTAACGTACTTCTTGATGAAGATATGGTGGCCCATGTTGGGGATTTTGGTTTAGCAAGGTTTCTCTTCGAACCACCAAATGATCCTGCCTTCAGTCAAACCATGTCATCTCAGCTAAAGGGTTCTATAGGCTACATTCCTCCAGGTATGAGTTTCTATCATTCTAACTTTCTTTTTATGTTCTTAGTAAATTATTACTAAAATCCAATTAATTAATCTCTATTTATGAAATATATATATATACACACACACACATTACTGCCTTTTTTTCTTAGAAGAAAAGTAACATAAAAATCTGAAGAAGATATTGTCTTAATCATCATTTGCATACAACATCTTATTGTATGTATATCCTGGCAGAGTATGGCATGGGAGGCCAAGTTTCCACACTGGGAGATGTCTACAGCTATGGGATACTATTACTAGAAATTTTCACAGGAAAAAGACCAATCGATGACATTTTCAAAGGCGAACTAACCATTTACCAATTCGTAGCCATGGCTTTGCCTGACCATGTCATGGACGTTGTTGACCCTTCAATTGTCCTCGACCTCGAAGCAGATAGTGATGTTAACCATGACATAGTACGAGATCAAGCTCCATTCAGATGTAACAATCGTGGCCAGGTGAAAGCAAAGAAATTAAAGGAATGCTTGGCTTCAGTGATGCATATAGGACTTTCTTGCTCTGTAATGTCACCAAGGGAACGGATGCTGATGGACGTGGTTGTTAGAAAAATGAGCAAAATTAGAGATTCATACCTCTAGGCTTAAGAAGACTTGAGAAGGACAAAGCATGCTGCTCAAAGGAGAAAGGGCATGATCACTCGTCAATAATATTTTCCACTCTGTACTCACGAAAGTTTTCTTCCTTTTTTTGCTTTCTTTTTCCTGCTATCATTTTGAATTTTGTCTTGTGGACGTTTATGGTTTATTTTGCTTATATGACTTGAAGCTTTCGAATTGTTAATTAGTGTGGTTCTTTTTAGAATTGTAATGATTCGTTGTAACAACCCGTCCTAGATTTTTTACGGAACGAAATGGTAATGTTCTAATTTCATGTTGGGTTGGGATATTGGTTTAAAATATTGTTTTTGAGGGCCTTAATAGGTGTGCCCAAGGGGCCTACCTTTGGAGTTTGTCCCCGGCCCACTCCCTTCTCTCTCTCTCTCTTTCTTCTCTCCTGTGAGTCTCACTATCCCTCTCACTTTATCTCTCACTTTCACTTCTCTCCCTTCTTTCTCAGCAAGCATCGAAAAGTGCCATGTGGGAAAGCACCACCTGAGAAACCACCAATTTCACCCTCTAGACCTCACGAGCTCGAACCCGAGCCCTGTTATGTAGGAAAAATCGAGCCGTGAGACTCTAACTCCAAGCTTCGATGAGAACAAAGTTCCCCGACGCGACTTCGAATGATTTTGTAACTTTTCCGATTTGGGTAAGCCTCAAAACACTCCAAATGCTTCTCTTTTCATCCCTATAGTTCTTTTTTGACCACGTTGTTGTGTTTTGGACGTCAAAATATGAAGAAACACCTCGATAGACTATATTCCTAGTTTTTTGGCGAGGTGCCGGGACTTACAAACGTTTTCCGATCATATTCCGATCACGACTGGCCACGAGGAAGGTATATTTCGACTCCTTGCTTCACGGGCTTCATTTTGGTATTTTAGTTTAATTGTTTTGACTAAGTTTTGAACTCCGTCGAAGCACGGGAATTCTCTGGCCGATTTCCGGCTTTCTTCTTCCTTGGGTCCGGTGACCCACAAACCTTAGACCCAAAACCCTTTTTAACCATCCCATTTGGGCAGCCCAATCCCTTAGCCTTTTAAACCAAAGGACCCAATTCAATAATCGGGCTTTCAAGCCCAAAACCCTAGTCTAACTAGGCCCTTGGGCCATGCACCTAGGCCCAAACCCGTCACCAACCTAACCCATTGAACCCAAACCCCTGACCCTTTGAAACCAGGCCTTTGGGCCTAGGACCCTTCGGCCCAAACCCACAAACCCAACCCGGATGGAATATTCTTAGTGTTGACTTTTTGTTAATTTTTTCGAAATTTACCCGGGACCCTTCTTAGGGTAATTCGATGTCCTGGATCCGTTTTTGACGTCCGTTTTCCCAAATTCAATAATTTGAATAGAGTTTTATCAATTGGACCCTTTATGTGCTTAGGGCAATTATTTATGACGTTTCCGTTTTCGCTAGTTTGCGCGGCTCTTCGGCGGTGAATTATCTGTGAGTGGACCCCTTCAAAATGCATGTTTGAATATTAGAATTGCATACATGAAAAGCATGATTTAATGATTACGTTTTATGAGATATTATGCTTACTGAGAATATTTTGAATTACCATATTTTGTCGAACTCATGTTCTTTGTAGTATAGATGATGGATGACTTTATATTGCTTATGAATATACTTATGCACACTTCTTTATAGTATAGATGATGGATGGCTTTATACTATGAAGATGTTTTTGAGATATATATACCTATGTTTGGAAAGTCTATGTTCAATAGTTTTGTGCTTATCTAGTGGTCACTATACCGCCACGGGCAAGGATTATGGTTGTTGGCTACGGGTCAGGATAAATAATCTTTGGCTTCGGGCCGAGAAACATGGAGTTGGTATTGGGCCGTGTGAAATAATCTCTGCTACGGGCGTAGAGACATGGAGCTAGCATTGCGCCGGGAGATATCTTTACTGGATACCACTAGTTAGCCCACTATATATGAGATATGTTTTATGAGAAGTTTTATGGCATGCTAGGGTTTCGGAAACCTATTACATATTATGCTATTGATGTTTTCATAAAAATTTGGGGGTTAGTATGTTGATAACTGTTTCAATATTATATTTATTTCAACTTGGCCCACTCATGTTTGTTTTGCGCCCCTTTAGGACTTAGAATCGAGGCGTACGATCCCGGTGTCAAGGCACTTCCGCATTGGCATCTTCGAGTCTTCTCAGTGTAGGACCCACTCCTTTGTTCATTCAATTTTATATCATTTCTTTTCTAGTGTATAGAATTAGTTGTATGCTCTGAACACGTTCCTCATTTGCATATTAATTATATTTAAATTTAAAAGTCTTATTTATTTCTTGTTCTCATGCATTCTAATATGGCTTCGTCACCTTCGGTTGTCGGCCAGCACGTGTTTACCCTGGTGTTTGGGAGAATATCAGGGTTGGGCATGTCATTAGTGGTTTTTGTTGGAGAAATAAAAGTTTATGTTCTTTGTTGAATGGCTTGATGAGTCAATATTATACTATATATTTTTCCTATTCTTAATATTAATTTATTAGTTATTTTTGCTAAATTTGGATACTTTGTTATATATTCCAATTGTAGGACATGCGAATCTACTTTGAGCCAAAAGTAGTTAAACGAAAGAATTTTGGAGTAATTTTAATTGGAATAGATTCGTGAGTCTTTCAACATAATTGTGCCAAAATTCCATATTTTTCTACCAAGCCGTTTGACCGTCGTGAAGAAAAGAAGGCCCAGCGTGCAACTTTCTAGATTGACATTTTTGGTATTTTGAAGGTCAAGAAGACATTGTTTGAGGAAAGTTCCTTTTGAAGATTTGTTGGAGATGTCTTAAGCTTTAAAAAGTGACATTTTGGGACCAAATCAGAGTTGATTTGGTTGGTCAGAAGTCTTATTCTACTTGCAGTCCGAATTTCAGTTTAAATAGGAAACTTTTTATTTATTATTTTATTATTTTACTTAGATTTCTAGATTTATTAGAAAGCTTTGTTTAGGTAGGACTAGAAAATGTGCCCAAGCTTAGCTACGCGGATTGAATGTATTAGTCGAAACAAGAATGAATAGTTTCTACATAGAGTAACTAAAATGATGGTACAGTACCCAAGAACCAATGAAAGAAATATTCATTTGCAGATTGTATTGCGCCATCAATATCATACTCATAGTTTCAAGTAATCAGCCCATTCCATGAAGGAAAAACACAGAAAAGGAAAACACAAAAGTAGAAGACTCAATAATTTAGCATTCTGCAGGAATAGCAAGCTTGCGAAAAAATTGTTAAACCATCTCACAAATTCAATCGTCAAACGTTATACTGTAACCCAAGACAAAACATATAGTTTGTTTACAAATCAAAACGAAGCGCTGCTATAATGTGCGACTGAAAAAATGCTTCTTAATGCAGTCTTGCAAGAAATGAATGCAGTCCAAAAACAACCCACAATCTCACTAAATAGAAGCATAAATGGATATGATTCCTCCCTAATTTTGTAACAGAAATTCTAACAAAGAATATGAGGCTCCAAGGGTGTTGACTTATCTTTGGCATAAATATGTACCCGTGTAAAGTAAATGGTATGAACACTATACGCTGCTTCATAACCATCTGAAGTTGTCGACGCAACGCTTAAACTATTCGAGACTCAAAGATTTTCTACAAACAAAACACCTCACCTAAATAATAACTGGAGTTGTAGTACCTAAATTAAGCAGGCAGCCTCTTTGCAAGGCTTTCTTCGACATCATCTTATATTCCCTTTTCATCTTTCCTATATGATCCAATAAACTGCTCAAATTCGGACGTAAATCAGAAAATCTGCCACTATACCATCACAGTTGCTAGTCCCGAAGAATAATGCAAGTGTAGTTGCTCTTAATCGAGAACTTCGTCAAATAAACAATAATAAAATCTAATGTAATCTGTCAAAAACCAAAAAATAAATAAAATGAAGCGATCATTTGAAGGCACTGGCGATGCCTTCACCATCTTACACTTGCAGCCTGTAATTGATGAATCTGTTGTTGAATGAAATCAGTTTCTTGGCTAAAAAAGTTAAAATACAATAAATACAATGATATCCAATTTATGAGAAATCATGCAGAAGCAAATGTAAATGATAACGGCACCATAAATGCAAATGAGAAAGCAAACTTGCCAAAAAGAAAACCTATTATAGCGTGTAAAGATACCCACAACGTATTTCTTTTTTTATTGCATCATCCATTTCGCAACACATTATAAAAATTTGTTTCAAAAAGCTTTGCTATGCTTATAAGGTCCTGCGAAAAAGACTACGAAGAAAAATTAAGAAACAATTATTGAAAAGACAGAATAATGGCATAGTAATGGCAAAATACACTCCTCAACAATGTACATGAACATGCGAGTCGAATTTTGAAACATTTGACAACAAAAAGAAAGAAGCAAAATCAATAGAAAAGAAAGAAATTCTCACTCAAAAAGAAAGAAGAAATAATACCAGTCTTCTTCTTTTCGGCATCCAAAATTTCATCGTTGACTCCCTCAAACCTTAAACGTATTTAAAATATAAAATGGAAAAAACCTAGAAGAAATCATCACATAGAATTAAATCACCCAAGTAAAATTAGACCATGGACACAAAAAGAAATGAAGGCAGTTTTATCTGACGTAATCAGTGACTTACTGAATAACCTTCGAATCTGTGTCATGGATGCGTTCGACTTCAACTCCCATCCTCGTTGCCCCTGTGAAATGCAGACACAAAGAAAAAGAAATTGACGTTAAGTTATAAGTTTAAATGCATTACCTGTAAGGATATGCCCCTGTGATAGATGACCTATTACCTGTATGGATGAAGACTTGATAAAACCATCTTACAAACCCAGGAAGCCTCTATCATATGAATTTAAGAGAATGAACTTACTGATGTTAGACCCAAATCAAACACAACCACCATGAAACATTAACTAAAAGAAAGACCAGTAACTAAAAGGAAGACCATAATCTTATAGGATAAGAAATGAGCTTATATTTCCCGCTCTTCAATTCATCATATCAACCACCTAGCTCTGTATCTATATTCCAGTCATAGGAATGAGCTTATTGTAATGCCTGACTACACTAATAATTCATAACCAAACAATTAAAGATGAAAAGTCTTGGTACCTGTAGGCAAAGGCTCAATCCACCAACCTCTTCCTGATCAAAGTATTATAGCTGCAAAAAGACAATTTCATCCACATGACTTGATAAGTTAAAAGAGCAGAACATACATAAATAGTTACTTTCCAGTTAAACCGTGTACGAAGAGAGCTAAGAGTTAACCTTGAACTTGCCTTTGCAAGCGACTGCCCTTGGCAGACAAATTCACCTCTTGCTTCCGCTTCGGTTATTGTAAAGGAATAGAAGTGATCACATTGCTTTTCAACCTGTTAAAAGACAGGAAATAAATGAATATATAGAATACTATAATTAAAAGAATAAACCAGGCCAAAAAATTATAACTTACCTTTTTCTGCCCCAATGGAAGTGGACGGGTAGTGACCACGCCGTTTAGTGCCTCCTCCAAGACAGTAGCTGTACGGTGGTCTTTATTGGCACTCCGAGTTTAGTGTAAAACATTGTGACATCATCAGGAATTCTTTCATAAGTTCAGAGAAGAGAAGAATTCAGAAGAACAAAAAAGCAGAATAAACCAACCAAACATGGTACCAGTGTCTATACTTGGCCTTATCGGTTGCAGATTCCATTTTCCACCATAAACATTGAAGATGCTGCCTAACAGCTATCCCTATGAAATTAGAACGCTTATCCGAATATTCGTGAACAGTAACAGGGCAATATACAGCTTGAGAGTCCAAACGCAGCCAATTAAGGGTACTTTGCTTCTGGAATTAAAACTCACAGCACCCAAACTTGAAAGAACTAGGTCCAAGCCCTAAACAGATTGTAGGACAGCATTGCTCCTTGCAACAAAACAATCCTTTCGCTACAGGAAAAACTAAAAAATAAAAAATAAACGAAATTATGTCAAACGACTAAGAAACCACAAGTCTTTCTTAGAAAATAATAACATGGAATTGAAAACCTATTAGCCAATTTACCAATTTTTGGTGTAGATTGCCAACTCTCAATTTTTAATTTATCAAATTGATTAAAATTCCTCAATCCGTTGTATCTGACAGTACCCTCCCACCCCAGAACAGTAAACAAAAAATTTCTCAATCTCTTATATCTCACAAAGAGAAGCACATGCATGTCAATTTTAGCTCTTAAAACTGAAAGCAAAGATTAGGGGTTCTTAGTTTCTTACCCAAATCCATAAATTTGAATCAAATCTCCTCGAACATCCAAAACACCATCATCAGAACCGCTAGAGCTCTATATGATTTTCTCCTATTTTAATTAAGTCCACATTCTTTAATATGAAATATGAAATTAATATGGAACAGAAATCTAAACTACATCATGAAAATGCAATCACATGTTAAAGCTATGCAATGTACTATACAATCCATTATGCCCACCCTTGTTATACATGTATCATATTCATACGTCTTTTCATTAAATATTGCATTTTCTGTGCACTTGTCAAGAGAGCAAAAAAATAAACGTAACAGTATATAAAAAAGGGCAAAAGGGTAAAAAAAAAACCTTTGTATGGTATATTGCAGCGTTGTCTTTGTAAGCAAGGTCAAGCCCTGAAAGGCCAGCAACCTGCTTGTATACTTAGATATTGTTGCAGATTTTATGACTCCAGAAGAAAATATATCCTGCAGCATTAAAATCATTAAGACTTAAGTATTTTTCCCAAGTGAATACACATGAAAAGTATTAAAGCGAGAAAGAAGAAAAATTCAAAAATTGAAATACAACCATGAATCACAAAACCACCAAATATAGACCGAAATCTTAGAAAGTTTGAATGCTATAAATAAATAAATAATCCATGATCTAAATCATAGTTGCCAGACATAGAGTATGGTTTGAGTTCGCAGTTCGATTCGAGTATGGGATTCACTAGAACCTAAGGTATCATTCACCAGAGAGTAGACATAGACAGTACGGTTTTCAGTTCGATTCCTTTTAAATTCGTTAAAGAATGTAAATTAGTTTGTGTATAAAAGTATTGATAATAATACTTTTATAATTATAGTTTATAGTATTACTTATTATGAGCAATCATTTTTATTTTGTAGCATTGATGATTTGTAAGCAATTATTTGTACGCAATGATTTGTAACATGGTTGGATACATGCATGATTCGCAATAAAAACAAACATGGTTGGTACATGCCTCAAAATAAAAACAAAGAACATGGTTGGGTACATGGATCGCAATAAAAACAAACATGGTTTGTACATGCATTGAAATAAAAACAAAGAACATGACTGCATAAATGCATCGAAAATAAATATGGTACATGCATCGAATGGTTAAGGCCCTTAGGTATGTCTTACAAAATACATTTAACCTAATAAACAAATATGAGTATAAATTTATGCACAATTGTTGTTTAGAAACCATTAAATTGCAAAAAAACATCCACACCAAATCCTCAAAAAAAAAAAAAGTCTTCGGCAAGAGAAGAATAGAGGAACCAGAAATACCCCAACATGATATCAACTCATTCTCATCTAACGAGAATGAAGAATATGATTGCACATAAATTGAACAATCAGAGAAAATACCAAATCAACCTCAATCATCCAGGCGAACTTCGCAACAAGCTTCATTGCCCGAAAATGCTAAAACAAGGGTGAAACCCCTATTAGTAAGTGAAATCATTTTTGAGACATCGGGTAAGACAAAACAATGGAGGTCTAATTACTGCAAGAAGGCATACAAATCTTCTACTACTCGCATCAGTTATCATCTCATAGATACTAATTATATTACAAAAATTATTATTTATTCATTAATTATTATTATTTTGTTTTTTTTATTTTGATTTTTTTTAACTTTAGGTCTGCTAGTTGGAAAAAGTATAGATATTGCTCGTTGTGGTGTAGTTCAGAAAAATTTTGAGTTACTTCAAAATTTGAGAAACAAAGCACGATAGGAGGAAAAGATCAAAGGTGGTGGCAAAGGTGAAACAACAAACCTGATTCAATAAGCAATGCTAACTATAGCTAGAGAAGCAGTTGACATGAGGGTTATTAGAGCGTTTTCCAATAATGGCATACCATTCAATATATTGAGGAATCCATAATTCCACGAGATGGTCATTGCCGTAAACAATGGACCTAAAGGGTACAAGGCTCCTAGGTATGAAAGAGGTAGAACCATTCTACTCGATGCATGCAAAACTGGTATTGAAAATGAGTTGAAACCTGTTAGAGAGACATGGCTCACACACGGGGTATCCATATTGTCAGTTGGATGGTCAAACATGAAGCACAATCCACTCATTAATGTTGTTGCAGTAAACAGTTGAGGATGTATGTTCTTGAATGTGGATGATTTTTCAGGAGTAACAAAAAGTGGTAAAGAGATTGCTGATTATTTCCTTAAAGCAATTGAACAAGTGGGGGGAATCAATGTCATTCAAGTTGTAACCGATAATGCAAAGAATTGTATTGCTTCCGGGCGAGAAATTCGAAAGCTACACAAACATATCTTTTGGTCTCCATGTGTTGTTCATACATTGAATCTCATTTTTAAAGATCTAGCAAAAAATTTTGATTGGCTTAAGATCACTTACAAAAAAGGAAGCCAATTGTCAAGTTCTATTTCAACCATATTCATGCTTTGACCATGTTTAGGAGTCATTCTAAGTTGGAGTTATTGAAAGTTGCGAAAACTAGGTTTGCATCTCATTATATTTTGTTGAAGAGACTTAGTATGCGTATAGAGGCCTTAGCAACTACAATTGTTCTCAAAGCATGGAAAGATTGGTTAAAAATCAAGATGTAAACACACGCACCAAGCGGTCAAAGTTGTTGAGCTCGTGCAAAGTAATAGTTTTTGGGATGAGGTAGATTCTGTCATAAAGATTACAAAGCCCATATATTTGTTGGTAAAATTCTGTGATGGTGATGGATAAAGAATGGGTGAAATTTACGAAAAAATGGATAGCATGCTTGGTGAACTAAAAGATATAATGACAAGAGATAGAGTGCATGAAGAATATTTTTCTAATGTTGAGGAAATTGTGGCTAGTAGATGGGAAAAGATGAACATTGCATTACATTGTCTAGCATTTGCTTTGACTCTGCGTTTCTATGATGGAGAATAAGACAAATGGCACTAGGAGGTACAACTAGAAAGGCCCCTAATGAAGATGCGGAAGTAACGAGGGGAGTACTTGAGGCTTTGGATATTATATGTGATGATCCAAGTGAAAAACTCGAGCTATTCAAACAATATGCTACCTTTGTTGACCGAAGAGGTATTTATGCTACTCTAAATGCACATGCAGATGCGGTAGCCATTACTAGTTTAAATGAAAAAGGAGGGGGTCAAAGAGTAGTCACAAACTACATGTTACAATATGTGGACTTCCAGAATCAAGGACGCCTCTCAAGTCATAATGCTTCTGGAGTTCCGTTTAGACTACTGGTCATAAGGACAATACTGTTATATTTGAAAAGCTTGATAGAGTTATGGCCAACTCTCAGTGGTTGTATAATGCCCTAAGTATAGGGTTCATAACTTTCCTATTTTTGACTCTGACCATAGCCCAGTTAAACTAACGTTTTTGGACAAGACTGCTAACTTCCAAACGAATTTCAAATTTGAAGCTATTTGGCTTAATCATCCTGATTTTCCCAATTTGGTTAAAGAAAGTTGGTTGACCAATTTTCAGGGTCATCCCTGTGATATGTTCAGAGCTTGTGATAATTCTTTTAAATTCAAAGCAAAAGCATGGAGCAAAAATATCTTTGGTAATGTGACAAAGAAGATAAAAGAGTTCCAAAGTGAACTGTAAAAAAATATCATTGGCAATTGCTCAGGAGAACTGCATGAAAAATCCTAATAGGAATGATTTGTTGGGAAAGGAAAGGAAATTAAATGATTCCCTCGTTACTTTGTACAGGGATGAGGAAATTCTCTGGGCTCAAACAGCCAAGGTTAACTGGCTACAGCTTGGGGATAGAAATACCAGGTACTTCAATACCGAAGCCACTATAAGGAAAAGAAGAAATGAAATCATAAAAATTAAAGATGATCATGGTAACTGGTGGGAAATGGAGCATTTATTTATTCAAAAGTCCAAACAAAGCTTCACCAGCACCATTCAAAGTCATAGAGATAAGGTGGATGACTTCATAAGTGTTGTAAATCCTTGTATCTCAGAATAACAAAACAATTTCCTCACAAGGCTGAAATTTTTTAGGCTGTGAAAGCTATTGGGAGCTTAAAAGCTCCTGGTCCTGATGGTCTCCACGCTATATTATATCATGAATGCTGGAGTCATGTTAAAGATTATGTTGTTAATATGATCAAAGACTTTTTTGAACATGGATCAGCCTGAATTGTTAATTAATTGTTGAATTATAAGTCTCTAGCTGATTGAGTATTAGAAATAAGATGAGATTAAATGTGTATTCACTTGTGCTAAGAATGCCAAGAGTGAAGTTCTTATGTGTAAAAGGCCATGAGTGCCATGTGGTTATTTGGTCTTTCTTTTCTTATGTCATTACATGTTAGATGAGCGGTTGTGATCTAAGTACTGTGAGAGAAAGGATCCAATTGTTTCTAACTGTAATTTTCCCCTACACACAGTTTTTGTGTAAGTGTGTGAGTGCATATCAGAAGAAGAAATATATAGAATGCCAATCGCTCCTCTGTGACTTGCAGAGAGAGAGAAGCTGCCATTTTCCAATCTTTTTCACTCTGTATTTTTTCACTCCTTCTTCTTCGAATTCATTCAACTAGACAAAAATATCAACGTTTCTTAACATGGCCTCAGAGCCTGATTTCGATTAGATCTGGGCGTGTTCTGTGAACTCAAACATCACCGTTTCTGGATTCGGTGAAGTTTGCCGGAGTCTGTCTGTGATCTAAGAACTACGTGTTTCTGGATTCACACAAGCTCACGATGGCTGGATCTAGGAGTGCTGAAGTGAGGACCCCGATCTTCTCCGGTGAGAACTACGAGTTCTGGAGAATCAAAATGGTTACCATTTTCAAGTCATATAGACTATGGAATCTGGTGGAAAAAGGGATTTCGGTTTCCGATTCGAAGAAGAAGAAAGCTAAGACTGATGAAGATACAGATGTTGATGCTGACGATGATGAGAAAATGGCTGCAATCTTCATGAAAGATGCAAAAGCTCTCGGAATCATTCAAAGCCCAGTCTCCGATCAGATCTTCCCTCGAATCGCAAACGCAGACTCAGCAAAAATGGCATGGGATCTGTTATATGGCGAATATCACGGTGGGGATCAGGTAAGATCTGTGAAACTCCAAAATCTTAGACGAGAATTTGAATACACTAGAATGCGTGATGATGAATCCTTGACTGGGTATCTTACTCGTTTAAATGATCTGATTAATCAAATAAAGACGTTTGGTGAAACTCTGTCAAATGAGAGATTAGTTCAGAAGGTGTTAATCAGTCTCACTAAGATATATGATCCTATATGCTTAGTGATAGAAAACACCAAATGTTTAGAATCTGTTGAACTGCAAGAGGTACTAGCTATATTGAAGAGTCAAGAGCAGAGGTTTGATTTGCATTCCTCTGATGCAACTGAGAGAGCATTTTCTTCTCTTACTGTTAATTCAAAAGGGCAGAATCGAAGTTATGCTCAGTCTAGTATTTTTAAATCACAGAGAAATTGGAATCAAAAGGGTAAGAAGTGGGATTCAAAACCAAGGTTTCAGCAAAAATCATTCACAAATGTTGCACAGAATAGTACTTCCTCACAGATTATGGGTCAAGAGAGTGTAAAACCTCAATGTAAAGTGTGTTCAAAGTTTCATTATGGTGAATGTAGATATAAGGGGAAATCCAAGTGTCATAACTGTGATAGATTTGGACATTGGGCCAGAGAGTGTACTGTTGGAAAGTCTGTTCAAAAGGCAAACTGTGCACAAGTCAAATGGAAGTGACAGGAAACATATTTTATGCAAATTGTGCAGTTGCTGAGACTAAGGTTAATGGAGATTGGTACATAGATAGTGGCTGCAGTAATCATATGACAGGGAATGTTGATCTTCTTGTTGATATGAATACCAATGTTGCAGGGAAAGTTCAAATGCCAACATGAGTGTTAGTTAATGTGGCAGGAATGGGATCACTGGAAATTGAAACTAACAGAGGAAGAAAATACATCAGAGAAGTCATGTACTTACCTGGTTTGAAAGAGAATCTATTAAGTGTAGGACAAATGGATGAGCACGGATATTATCTTGTGTTTGGTGGACATATGTGTACTCTTTTTTATGGTCCTTCTCTGGAATGTCAAATTATCCGTGTAAAAATGAAAGAAAACAGGTGCTATCCTCTATCTCTAAGGCCTGAGAAACAACTTGTGTTGAAGACTAGTTTTGCTCATTGTTCTCTGACTTGGCACAGAAGATTAGGTCACCTAAACTTTGGTGGAATCAAGAAATTGAAGGATAAAGACATGGTTCATGGTCTACCATATCTAGATGAGTATGACAGAGTTTGTGAAGGCTGTCAATATGGTAAGCAACACAGAGAAAGCTTTCCTAGTGGTCAAGCACAAAGAGCAGGTGCTCCACTTGAATTGGTTCATGTTGATTTGTGTGGACCGATGAGAAATGAGTCTGCAGGAGGAAACAAGTATTTTATGTTGCTTGTAGATTATGCAACCAGGATGATATGGGTGTATTTTCTTAGATTCAAATCTGAAGCTCTTACTTGTTTTAAGAAATTCAAGGCCATGACTGAGTTGCAAAGTGGTATGAGAGTAAAATGTGTAAGGAGTGATAGAGGAGGGGAGTTCTTATCAAATGAATTCAATCAATACTGTGACACAGAGGGAATCCAAAGACAATTGTCTCTCTCTTACACTCCATAGCAAAATGGAGTGGTTGAAAGAAAAAACAGAACAGTGGTTGAAATGGCCAAGTCTATGCTTCATGACAAAGGAATGCCTTACTATATGTGGGCAGAAGCTATGCACACTGCAGTCTACATATTAAACAGATGTCCTACCAAATCACTTGATAGCATAACACCTTTTAAAGCTTACAGCAAAAGGAAACCAGGTATTGCCCATTTGAAGGTTTTTGGCTCGGTTTGTTATGTTCATACTCCATCCGAGCTAAGACACAAGCTAGAACCCAAAAGTATAAAATGAGTCTTTGTTGGATATGCAAAATGTGAGAAAGGGTACAGAGTATTTGATCCAATCTCTAAAAGACTGATCATGTCAAGAGATGTTGTGTTCGATGAAAACTCAGCTTGGGATTGGCAAAGAAGCACAGAAAGACATATGTCACTGCCTATTTATGAGTTTGACTCTGTTGATACACCAAGAAGTGAGAATACAGAAAATGACACTCAAGTTTCAAGTGGTTTATCATCTGGCATATTGGAAGAAGCTGCAAGTGGTATTGATGATACACAGATCAATTCACAGTCAAGTGTAGGTGTGAGTGACACTCATGCATTTGATCATACTTCATTAAAATGGAGAAAGCTGGATGATGTACTTGCTCAATGTAATATGTGCATTATAGAACCAGAGAAATATGAAGATGCGGCTAAGGATGAGTCTTGGATGAACGCTATGAAGGATGAGCTCTCCATGATTGAAAAGAATGCAACCTGGGAGTTAGTAGACAGGCCAAGTAACAAGCCTATAATTGGAGTAAAATGGGTGCTTAAAACCAAACTCAACCTGGATGGAACTGTGCAAAAGAACAAGGCAAGGCTTGTTGCAAAGGGATATGCCCAGAAACCAGGAATAGACTACAATGAGACCTTTGCTCCTGTTGCTCGGTTAGATACAATCAGAACCCTTATAGAATTGGCTGCACAAAAGAGTTGGAAACTCTATCAACTTGATGTCAAATCTGCTTTTTTGAATGGCGTTCTAGAAGATGAGGTTTATGTAGAGCAGCCTGATGGTTTTGTAGCTAAAGGGGAGGAAGACAGAGTATATAAACTTCACAAAGCCTTGTATGGTCTAAAACAGGCACCACGGGCCTGGTATGGAGAGATTGATACATATTTCTCACAGTGTGGCTTTACAAGAAGTTTAAGTGAACCAACACTGTACATCAAGGCAGAGGAGAAAGACATTTTGATTGTGTCGATCTATGTGGATGACATAATCTATACTGGGAGTAACAAGCAAATGCTTGAAGAATTCAAGGAAGACATGAAACGAAAGTATGAGATGACTGATTTGGGTCTTCTCCATCATTTTCTTGGAATGGGAATAATTCAAACAAATTTAAGCATTTTCATCCACCAAAAGAAATATGCAAGCTCCTTATTAGACAAATTTGGTCTGAAAGAGTGCAAATCTGTGCTTACTCCACTTGTTGCAACTGAGAAGTTAACCACGGATGATGGAAGTGGTGCAGCAAGTGAAGAGTTATACAGAAGTATGGTGGGAAGTCTCCTATATCTCACTGCAACCAGGCCTGATATTATGTATGCATCCAGTCTGTTAGCCAGATTTATGCACTGCCCTACCAGTAAGCATGTTGGAACTGCTAAAAGAGTGCTAAGATACATTAAGGGCACCCTAGATTATGGTCTGGAATATGTGAAGGGTAAGAACTCAATGTTAATTGGGTTCTGTGACAGTGATTGGAGTGGATCAATTGAGGACAGTAAAAGTACTTCTGGTTATGCCTTCTCCTTTGGCAGTGGAGTATTCTCATGGGCATCCGTGAAGCAAAATTGTGTAGCTCTTTCCACCGCAAAAGCAGAGTACATCAGTGCTTCAGAGGCAACTACTCAAGCCATTTGGTTGAGATTTGTTCTTGAAGACTTTGGTGAATTTCAAACCGAAGCCACTCCAGTGCACTGTGACAACACCTCAGCAATTGCAATCACCAAGAACTCTGTGTTCCATCAAAAGACCAAACACATTAACAGAAGATACCATTTCATCAAGGATGCACTGAAGGATGGCATCATTGATCTGGTGTACTGTCCAACTAAGGAGCAACTAGCTGATATTTTCACAAAACCTCTGCCTAAAGATCGGTTCAATTATCTCAGGAGCATGCTTGAAGTGAAATCAGCTCAAGACTTAAAGGGGAGTGTTGAATTATAAGTCTCTAGTTGATTGAGTATTAGAAATAAGATGAGATTAAATGTCTATTCACTTGTGCTAAGAATGCCAAGTGTGAAGTTCTTATGTGTAAAAGGCCATGAGTGCGATGTGGTTATTTGGTCTTTCTTTTCTTATGTCATTACATGTTAGATGAGCGGTTGTGATCTAAGTACTGTGAGAGAAAGGATCCAATTGTTTCTAACTGTAATTTTCCCCTACACACAGTTTTTGTGTAAGTGTGTGAGTGCATATCAGAAGAAGAAATATATAGATACCAATCGCTCCTCTGTGACTTGCAGAGAGAGAGAAGCTGCCATTTTCCAATCTTTTTCACTCTATTTTTTTTCACTCCTTCTTCTTCGAATTCATTCAACTAGACAAAAATATCAACGTTTCTTAACATTAATAATCATACTAATATTGTTCTAATACCCAAGGTTGATACCCTGAAACGGTGGATCATTTTAGATCTAGTAGTCTGTGTAATGTTAGTTGTCATATAATAACAAAGATTATGGTAACTAGACTCAAGCCTCTACTGAAGCGATGAATCTCAAATAACCAAGGAGTTTTTGCCCCTGGAAAATCTTTTCATGATAACATCTTGATTGCTGATGAACTTTTTACTAGTTTTAAATTGAAAGAGGGCAGGGTAGGTCAAATCGCTAACTTGACTTGAAAAAGGCCTATGATCTCTTGGACTGGCAATTTGTCAAATGCACTTTAAAACAATTTGGCTTTCATGCTACTTGGATCGAGAGAGCGATGGAATGTATTAGTTCTTCTCATTTCTCGATTCTTTTAAATGGGACTCTTCTGGGGTTTTTTATTTTTTTTATTTTTTATTTTTTACCCCACTAGTGGTATTAGACAAGGTGACCCCTTGTCCCCCTATATTCTTATCCTTTGCATGGAGCCACTGTAAGAGTATGAGTATGAATTGAACATTAAGAGCCGAGAAGTATAAATCTTTTGAATGGAGAAGTCCTATTGACAAGCTTAGTGAAATCCTTTTTCCTGCAGGATTGCGAGTACAAGTCCTTGTAACTGTGGGACTTATTTCTGTACTTTGTCCATTGAGGGTCACTTTTATCACTTTATGGATTACTTGTTCAAGTTCTATAAGAATTCTAATAGGGGAATAATTAGAACAACCCTATATATATATATATGATCTTAATCACTGCTCTTGGCATGGTCTACTCATTATATTTCAAATACCTATTGTTTGGAGAGCATTTGTGTTTGCAAAAAAGGAGAAGGTTATCAGATCAACAAGCTACAATGGCTTCATCTACTACACCAGGTTTTGCAGGTTAGTGTCTCTGCATATGTATCGAATTTTCATAAACATGTTTGATTGATGAATGTTTAGGTTGTTCTTGTTTTGTGGTGATTTAATTGGCATACTTGTGGTGAATAACGTTGGTATATATTTGTATATCTTTCATATGGTATCAGAGCCATTAATATTTAGACCATTGAATTCAAAATTTGGTTCAAGAACAAAACATGACTGAATCATCTCTGGGATCTAGTCTAACCCAGAAAGAATGTTAAAACGACATCGTTTTGTTAAAAAAAAAAAAAAAAAAAAAAAAAAACTAAAAGAGCCGTTATAACTTCCTTTTAAAAATTTCGACCGTTATGTTTTCTGGGCTCTCGGTTTAACTTCTTCTTGGCTTTACTTGATGTTATGGCGATTAAGAAATCCTTGATTCTCTTCACTTTTGATCATCACGATCAATGTTTTCTTCTAATCTCGAATCTTCACTGAAGGTATGTCTGTTTAGATCTATTGTTAAAATTTAAAATCAACCTATGATTGATCGAAAAGACTAGTGTTTGACAGCAAGTGTTAGAGTTTGTGATTTTATATGGGTTTCTGATTTTATGAAGTTTCAAAGAACAAAATAAAAAAGGAATCAATGAGATTATGATCTCTGCTCAGAAAATGAAGGAATGAAGGTGCGAAGAAGATGAAAATATTTCTCCCTTGGATTCTATTCAGCTATGACTGAATTGATACATCTAGAAGCATAGAATGGAGGGTGAGATATAGCCGTTGAAGGCGCACTCACTTATCCACCTCACACACTCACGTGTACAGCACATGCTCACCTATAAGTGAGTTGCTATGCCATGTGACACACATCTAGCCTATTAGATTTTATTTAATTTGAGCCTTACATTACAAACTAAGAACAAACACCTTGAATTACAAAGGAAAATAAGAAACTTAAATCAGAAAGCAGTTGCAAAGCTTAAACATCAACACTCTCCTCTAAGCTGGCAGCTGATTTGACTCCTAACATCTCTCTGAAATAGTTGAACTTTTCCTTTGGTAGAGCCTTAGTCAAGATATCTGCCATTTGTTCTTCAAATTTGCAGTAAACAAGCTCAATCTCCATCTCTTGTATTACATCCCTGATGAAATGAAATTTTCTGCTGATGTGTCTTGTTTTCTAATGAAACACAAGATTCTTGGCAATAGCTATTGCTGAAGTGTTATCACATATTAGCATAGTAGGTTCAACCTGTTCTTCTCCAAAATCTTCTAGAACAAACCTCAACCACTTGGTATGAGATGTTGCTTCAGCAACACTTATGTATTCAGCTTCTGCAGTGGACAATGCCACTGTGTTTTGTTTGATTGATGCCTAAGAGAATACACCTGAGCCAAGATTGAAAGCATATCCTAATGTGCTTCTCATGTCATCAACACTCCCAGACCAGTCACTATCACAGTATCCAATAAGCAGTGCTGACTTTCCTTTTACATATTCAATACCAAAGTCCATAGTACCTTGAATGTATCTTAGTACTCTTTTTGCTGTTCCCATATGCTTCTTAGTTGGACCATGCATGAATCTTGCCAAGAGACTAGCACCAAACATTATGTCTTGTCTAGTGGCAGTGAAGTACAAAAGGCTTCCCACCAATTTCCTATACTCAGACTCATCTGCAACTTCACTTCCTTCATTCTTGCATAACCTTTCATTTGCTACAAGTGGTGTTCCCACAGATTTACAACTCTTTAGTCCAAATTTCTCTAGCAACTTCATTGCATATTTCTTCTGATGTATAAAGATGCTCTTCTTGGTTTGTACAACTCCCATACCAAGAAAATGGTGCAGCAAGCCCAGATCAGTCATCTCATAGTGCTGCATCGTGTCATTTTTAAAATTTTCCAGCAATGTGTCACTACTACCAGTGTACATAATATCATCAACGTACACAGAAACAATGAGAATCCCTGAGTTTTCAACCTTAGTGTCTAGAATGGCTTCGCTAGGATTGGTGAAGTAGGAATCGATTTCATCATACCAAGCTCTTGGAGCTTACTTAAGACCATACAATGCCTTGTTTAACTTGTACACTTTATCCTCCTTGCCTTCTATGGTAAAACCTTGAGGTTGATCAACATAGACTTCCTCCTTGAGTACACCATTGAGGAATGCAGAATTTACATCCAACTGAAAGAGTTGCCATTCTTTATAAGCTGCAAGAGCTATCAAAGTCCTTATGGTGTCAAGCCTAGCAATTGGTGCAAAGGTCTCATTGAAGTCAATTCCTGGCTTCTGTGAATAACCTTTTGCAACCAGTCTAGCTTTGTTTTTTCTGAATGCTTCCATCAAGATTCAGTTTTGTTTTGTATACCCACTTCACTCCTATCACAGGTTTGCTAGATGGTCTGTCTACCAGCATCCATGTATTATTCTTTTCAATCATGTCTAACTCAACTTGCATAGCTTTCATCCATGATAAATCTAGAGCAGCCTCTTCATAGCTTTGAGGTTCCATAATGCAAACATTACACTGTGCAAAAACTTCATATAAGGATCTCCATTTCTTTGGAGTGAAATCATAGCTCTGTGATAGATCAATCTGTGAATTTGAACCATCAACATTGGAACTCAAGCTTTCTTGTGAAATATCAGAAGTGATCTCAGGGAGTATAATGTCATCCTGAACTTCTAATCCTTGAGTTGGTTCATATTCTGCTATATCAGTAGTAATTGATGTATCAAAATATTTTTCAGAGCTTACATTCCAATCCCACCTGTCACTCTCATCAAATACTACCTCTCTAGACAATATAATTTTATTAGTGATAGGATCAAATACCTTGTATCCTTTCTCACTGGTTCCATACCCCACAAAGACACATTTGTGACTGTTGCATTCAAGCTTGTGTCTTAAATTCATGGGACATAGCATACTAAACCAAAGATCTTTAAATATGCAATTCCAGGTTTTCTTCCACTATAGGCTTCAAAATGAGTCATTTTATCCAAAGACCTAGTGGGACACCTGTTGAGGAGATATACTACAATGTGCACAACTTCTGCCCAAAACTAGTATGGCATGCCTTTTTCATGTAGCATAGTTTTTGCCATTTCCACCATAGTTCTATTCTTTCTTTCAGACACACCATTCTGCTGTGGTGTGTATGACATGGTTAGTTGCCTTTGAATACCAGAGACATTGCAATAGTTACTGAATTCAGAAGACATGAACTCACCACCTCTATCACTTCTTAGGTACTTGATCTTGTGTCCACACTGCAATTCTGTCATTGTTTTGAACCTTTTGAAATACTCAAATGCCTCAGATTTGCATCTTAGAAAATAAACCCATGTCATTCTAGTACAATCATCAATGAACAAAATGAAATACTTGTTTCCAGCATTTGAAGCAATTTGCATTGGACCACAGACATCTGTATATACCAATTCAAGTGGAAATTTAGCTCTCCAAACAGATTCTCTTGGAAATTCATCTCTATGTTGCTTGCCAAGCATACATCCTTCACAGACATTCTTGGAATCTTCCAAGTGAGGCAGTCCATGAACCATTTCTTGCTCCCTAAGTTGCAACAAACTTCTTGTGTTTAGATGACCTAGCCTCTTGTGCCAAGTCTGAGTACAATGAGATACACTAGCTTTCAGTACTAGTAGTGTAGCAGGCATCATGGTTAAGGGAAAACACCTGTTGCCAGTCATTTGAACCTTAGCAAACAATCCATTCAAGTTCCAGCTATCATAGATACAAACTGCATTACCACCAAATAGTAGATAATAACCATGTTCCAACATTTGTCCCACATTTAGGAGATTTTCCTCTAAGCCAGGCACCAGAATCACTTCTTGTATGTGTTTTTTTTCCCATCTTAGTTTTAATGACAAGTGTACCTATTCCTGCTACACTCACAACTTCACCAGTTCCCATTTTCACTCTTGCATTCAAGTTTCTACTCACATTCATCAACAAGTTTTCATTTCCTGTCATGTGGTTGCTACAACCACTATCTATGTACCAAGTATTATTGACTTTCACTTGAGTCACAGAATTGCAAGCAAAGAATAAGGTTCCCATATCATCAACCTGATTTGCATAGTTGGCCTTCTGCACCATTTTGTTCCCATTGCAGTTTCTGGTTTCATGACCAAATTTATTGCAATTTGTGCATTTAGGTTTTCCTTCAAACCAGCACTTTCCATAGTGCAGTTTATCACAATGTTTGCAAGCTGTTTTGTTCGAATCATGAGAATTATTATGCTTAGAGACAAGGTTGGGCTTGTTATCCCACTTTTTCCCTTTGTTCTTCCAATCTTTCCTTGACTTTTGAGTACCGGAGAACCCACTGGGTTTTTGAAACTTAGACCCAACATTTAGACTAGCAAATGCCTTTTTAGTAGAGTTTTCAACATGCATATCTAGCCTTTGTTCATAACCCTTCATAGAGGCAACCACTTCTTGGATTTCAAGAGTTTCAATATCCTTTGAATGTTCAATCACAGCACAGATAGAGTCATAACTTCTAGGCAAGCTTATAAGTAATTTGAACAACCCTCTCCCTAGATAGTTCTTCACCATAACCCCTCATTTGATTCATAAGGTCAAACAATTTAGTAAGGTATGTAGATAAGGATTCATCATCTCTCATCCTAGTGTACTCAAATTCTCGGCTTAAACCTTGTAATTTCACATTTCTAACCTGTTTGTCACCTCTGAATTCTTGCTATAGAATATCCCAAGCTCCCTTGGAGGTTTCTTCGTTAGAGATCCTGGGGAAAATCTGATCAGTCACAGCTCCTTGGATCAACCCAAGAGCCTTTGCATCCTTCATTATGATCTTTGCAACATTTGTTGGAGTTTCAGTAGCTGCATCATTCTCCTTCTTTTCATCAGCTACCACAACCACAGTAGATGTTTCTGGGATAGTGAACCCAATCTCTACGAGCTCCCACAGTCCATGAGACTTGAGAATGGTATGCATTTTGATATTCCAGAATTCATAGTTCTCACCATTGAAAATGGGAGTGCGAAGCTCAAAACTCGTTGATCCAGCCATTTAGACTCAGATCTTCGATTTTCACAAATTTTCAAAGCGCAATTCACTTAAGAACACATAAATCATAGATTCACGCCCAGATTAAAGCGATGAACCTAGCTCTGAAGCCATGTTAGAGTTTGTGATTTTATAGGGGTTTCTGATTTTATGAAGTTTCAAAGAACAAAATAAAAAAGAAATCAATGAGATTATGATCTCTGCTCAGAAAATGAAGGAATGAAGGTGCGAAGAAGATGAAAAGATTTCTCCTTTGGATTCTATTCAGTTATGACTGAATTGATACATTTAGAAGCACAGAGCGGAAGGTGAGATATAGCCGTTGAGGGCGAACTCACTTATCCACCTCACACACTCACGTGTACAACACATGCTCACCTATAAGTGAGTTGCTATGCCATATGACACACATCTAGCCTATTAGCTTTGATTTAATTTGAGCCCTACATTACAAACTAAGAACAAACACCTTAAATTACAAAGGAAAACAGGAAACCTAAATCAGAAAGCAGTTGCAAAGCTTAAACATCAACAACAAGATTGAGATGCTTTAATACTTACCATTTATCATGGCTGTATTTAAAACGTTGTTGAATCAAATTGCTCTTTTCAAACTGATATTTGAGTCTATGCATTGAATAATTGCTTTCGTTGCTATAACATAATATACATGTTGTTGGTTTTACTAATTTGGTTCTGCAGAAATTGTAGGCATGTTATAGGTGACTTTAAAGTCGCTATTTTGAACATGAACCTCTATTTGTGATTCCTTGTGAATTGTGTATTCTATGGTTGCCTTGTTTTGTTAGATCAGGGCTAAGTATATGATTAAATTGATTCATATTAGGAATCAAGTGAGGGAATTGATGGAAATCAAGAATCTCTTTGGGATTCAAAATGTTGATTTCATTGTTGTCATTCTGTAGTTTCACTTAAAACCATGAATTTAGTTGTTGTGCCAATACTCACTGGTGGAAGCAATTATAAGAAGTGGAGAAGAGAAACTGAATTGCTTTTGACACTAAATGAGTATGATATAGTACTAGACATGCCACAGCCTGCGGCTCTCACTGATAAGAGCACTAAAGCTGAGAACTTGGAGTTTGAAAGATGGACTAGAGCAAACAAGGTTGCACTTTCAATATTGGAAAGTGGAATGACTGATATTGTACGAGGAGGCATAAAGAGATGTGAATTTGCAAAAAAATTACCTCGCAGCTATTGAGAACAAATTCAAGGAATCCCAGAAGGCTGAAATTGCTCAGTACATGACTCTTCTCACATCTTACAAATTTGAAGGAGGAGGATCAATTAGGGATCATATTATGAAGATGACTGATGCAATTAAGAAACTGAATTCGTTAGATATGAAGATATGTGAAAATAGCTTGTGTTCATGATTCTACAAGCCTTACCTCTAAAGTTCAATCAATTGAAGGTCTACCTAAGATAAAACTTGGTTAGTGGATGAACTCATAGCTCAGTGTGTGCAAGAAGAAAACAGATAGAAGCAAGACAAAGGCAAAGGCAAAGAAGTTGAGACTATCAATTTCGTGCATTCATCCAAAGGAAAAAAGGAGTACAATGCTAATACTGGTAAACCTTCTAAATCCAATCCTAGCTTTTCTGATAAATCTGCTATACCTGCTAAAAGTTCCAATTCCTCTAAATTGATCAATTTTAAGAAGAAAGCTAAGAATGTTGAAAAAATTAGATGGCATCACTCTAAAACCAAGGGACACTATAGAAAAGACTATGAGATATTCAAGGACTGGTTGAGGGCTAAGGGTAGAACTGATATTTATGTCTGTGAAGAATCAAACCTCATTGAAATTCCTACAAACTCTTGGTGGTTTGACATGGGTGCATCTATTCATATAACTAACTCATTACAAGGTTTTCAAAAACAAAAACAAACAAGTTGCTATAATGTTTTTGTTGGTGAGGGAACTAAGGTTTTAGTTGAAGTTGTAGGCCTTGTTAAACTAAAATTTGCAACTAATTTTGTGTTACAAGTGGTTAATGTGCTTTATGTGCCCTCAATGAGGAGAAACTTGCTTTCTACATCAAAGTTAGTAAAACAAGATGGTGTTTTCATGGGAGATGATGAATGCGTGAATTTTTTTAGAAAAGGGTCTTTAATAGGAAAAGATTTTATGCATGATGATTTATGGAAATTGCAATGTTCAGTGGAGTCAAATAGCTTGCAGATTTTAAATATAACAACCAAGAGAATGCATATTTACGATACTTACATATTGTGGCATAAACGATTAGCACATATTTCTAAAGAAAGGATTTTGCAACTGTCGAAATTAAAATTTATACCTGACATTGATTTTAAAAACACATCTGATTGCATTGACTGCATGAAGGGAAAGACAACCAATGTAAGAAAGTTAGATGCTAAAAGGAGTCATGCCTTGCTTGAAATTATACATACGGATGTCTGTGGACCTTTCTCTATTAAAACCATTTGTGGGAATTCATATTTTGTGAGCTTTTATAGATGACTTTTTTAGATATAGTTATATCTTTCTTATCAAAGACAAGCCTGCAGTCCTTGAGTGTTTCAAAGTCTTTAAAAGTGAAGTGGAAAAAAGTTAAACTTAGTGATTAAAATTGTTAGATCAGATAGAAGAGGGGAATATTTTGGTGGGTATACAAAAGGTGGGCAACAAAAGGGTCATTTTGCTCACTTTCTTCAACAACAAGGTATGGTGGCTCAATGCACAACTCATGGTACACCTCAGTAGAATGGAGTTGCAGAGAGGAGGAACATAACACTGATGGGAATTGTTAGAAGCCTAATTTCGAGGTCCAAATTAACTGGATTTCTCTGGGGTGAAGCATTGAGAACTTCAAATTATATTCTCAATAGAGTACCTTCAAAATCTGTTCCAAAGACAACTTTTGAGTTATGGATTGGAAGAACACCAACATTTCATCACTTCCATGTTTGGGGATGTAAGGTAGAGGCAAGGTTTTACAACCCTAATGAAAGGAAACTTGATCCAAGAACTAGTTCATGCTATTTTGTTGGATATCTTGAGAAATCAAAAGGGTTCAAATTTTATTGTCCTAAGCACACACCAGAATTCAAAAGACACATAATGCAATTTTTCTAGAAGATGAAGATGTGTCAGACTTGGTTTGAGATAGCTTTGAATTTGAAGAATTAGATCAACCAGATGATGGTTCATTACTTATGGACTATAATCATATCTCTGTGTTACCAAGACTACCTGCTCAAACTACTGATCCAGATGAGGAATTAATTGGATCCGAGACTACACAAATTATAGCAAAAGATCATCTTATGACTGAAACTGTTAATGCCTCGCCGACTTTAGAAAAGTCACAACATATTCCAAGTCCAGATCATGTAAATATTCAGCAGCCTTTGAGGAAATCCAATAGAAACAGGAAATTGGCCTTTTCTACAGATTATGTTTATCTTCAAGAAGCTAAGTTCGACATAAGAGATATTAATGATCCAATTACCTACCATCAAGCTATTCAAAGTTCTCAAGTAACAGTATGGCATAAGGCTATGGAATAAGAGTTGGAATCAATGTATAAGAAAGTGTGGACACTGGTCAACTCTTCATCACAAATCAAGCCTATTGGTTGCAAAATGGGCCTTTAAGACTAAAAGAGATGCAGCTGGGAAAATTAAAAGATATAAAGCACGATTGGTAGCAAAGGGATTCAACCAAAAGGAGGGTATTGACTATAATGACATATTCTCATCGGTTTCTTCTAAGGATTCATTGAGGGTTATTATGACTTTGACATCTCATTTTGATCTGAAATTACACCAGATGGATGTCAAAACGGCCTTCTTGAATGGTGACTTACAAGAAGAAATTCAAATGATTCAGCTTATTGGATTTGTTGAAAGAGGGAAAGATAAGATGGTCTGCAAGCTCAAGAAGTCAATTTATGGACTTAAGCAAACCTCAAGACAATGGTTCCTTAAATTTGATCAAGTAATTACAACTCATGGTTTTGTAAAGAACAAGATGGATGACTGCATCTATCTTAAGTTTAAGGGTTCGAATTTCATCTTCCTAGTTTTGTATGTTGATGAAATCTTGCTTGCTAGCTCGGATTTACAATTGCTTATGGAAACCAAGACCATTTTGAGTACAAACTTTGAGATGAAAGATTTAGGGGAGGCTCATTAAGTACTTGGAATTGAAATTGTGAGAGATAGACAAAGGAAACTTCTTGGTTTGTCTTAAAAGGGATATATTGTTATAAGACTGATGTTCCAGTAAACAAGGGTAATAAGTTTTCTCGAGATCAATGTCCTAAGAGTGAACATGGGGCTGAATTGATGAAGATGAAACCTTATACTTCATTAGTTGGTAGTCTCATGTGTGCTAATATCTGTACTAGGCTTGACTTAGCATTCATTATTGGCTTGTTGGGCAGATTTCAATCAAATCCAGGTGAATATCATTGGATAACCGCAAAGAAAGTTTTAAGGTATCTACAAAGAACTAAAGAATTCATGTTGGTGTATGGCAGAGAAAATTGTTTGGAAATTATTGGCTATAGAGATTCAGATCTTACTGGGGATGTGGATGAAAGGAAGTCAACTGGAGGCTATATTTTTATGATGAAAAAAGGTGCTGTTTCTTGGAAAAGTGTCAAACAAACAATTATGTCAACTTCTACAATGGAAGCTAAATTTGTGGCATGATTTGAGGGAATGAAATAGGCTATTTGGCTTAGAAATTTTATTGCTAAAATGAAGATTGTAGATTCAGTGAAGAAACCTCTGAGAATGTTGTGTGATAATTCTACAGCAGTGTTTTTTTCCAAGAATAACAAGAGAACTTCGGCTTCAAGATTGATGGATGTGAAGTTTCTTAAAGTGAGAGAAATGGTTAAGAAAGGGGAGATTGAAATTCAGTTCTTATCGACTAGTTTGATAATTGCAGATCCTTTAACTAAGGCATTTCCCAATAATGTGTTCAAGGGAAATGTAGCTCGAATGGGTGTGTTAAAATCTTTTGACAAGTGGGAGTGATCTGTTCTAGTATCAAGACTGTGTTGTTGCTTCACTATGACATGCTTGTATTGAAGCAGCTATCCCAAAAGCTAAGTTAGTTTCTGTTTTGTTTTGAGTTTTATTATCTCAGGTAGTTTTTAGTCATTATTTTGGTTTTCAATAAGGGTTCAATTTTTTCCAAATTTTGGTGATCAATTGTACTAGAGAACATATTTATATGATAGTTTGGTTTGCAAGTCATTTTGTGATTTTGTTGCAAGATACCTTTATTGAACTATTGAATGTACTGTTCTAATATAGAATGTTTCGTAGTTAATAGGTTTTGATTATTAACTGCTGTCTTGACAATTGTTGTGCTGAGATTATATTAGAAAAGTGTGAGTAATGATTTTGACATTACTGTAAACATATGTTCACATGAATACAGAGAGCAATTTGGGCACGTTGTGATTCTTAAGTTAATTTTGTGATGGTCAAAGGAGACTTTTGAGTTCCATGCTTTAAGATGCTTAGGTAAAATTGAATGTGGAGATATGTTTTCTGTTACTCTAGACTTGGTGATCACCTCCATGTTTTATAGAGCTGTGGTTCATATGTCATACTCAAGTGGGAGAATGTAAGAGTATGAGTATGAATTGAACATTAAGAGCCGAGAAGTATAAATCTTTTGAATGGAGAAGTCCTATTAACAAGCTTAGTGAAATCCTTTTTCTTGTAGGATTGCGAGTACAAGTCCTATATGGATTACTTGTTCAAGTTCTATAAGAATTCTAATAGGGGAATAATTAGAACAACCCTATATATATATATATATGATCTTAATCACTGCTCTTGGCACAGTCTGCTCATTGTGTTTCAAATACCTATTGTTTGGAGAGCATTGGTGTTTGCAAAAGAGGAGAAGGTTATCAGATCAACAAGCTACAATGGCTTCATCTTCTAATCCAGGTTCTGCATGTTAGTGTCTCTGCATATGTATTGAATTTTCATAAACATGTTTGATTGATGAATGTTTAGTTTGTTCTTGTTTTGTGGTGATTTAATTGGCATACTTGTGGTGAATAACATTGGTATATATTTATATATCTTTCAGCCACTAATCAGACACTTTAACTTTCCTGCTAAAAGGACTTAACCATATTGGTGTTCTCTCTTCTCCTTTTGGTCATAGTGTCTAACTTGATGTTTTCAGATGACTGTTTAATTTTTGGTAGAGCATCTACAAGAGTGCAAGAGGTATCAAGAAAACCCTTAATGTTTTTGTTGAAGTCTCAGTTCAGAAAATCAATTTACGTAAATCAGCCTTAATATTTTTTCTCAAAATACTTCTAATGTAATAAAAATGACATTGTGAACATATTGCATATTTAACATAAGACAACTATTGGTAAAAATCTAGGCATTCATAATATTATATTTTGGAAAGACCCTGCTAATGCTAAAGAACTCATCATGAGAATCCAGAATAAGCTTGTTGGTTGGAAAACTAATACTTTATCTAGAGCTGGCATACTTACCCTAATTAAATCAAGCCTTGCTAGCATGCCCAATCATACTATGGCTTGCTTTAAATGCCTCCCGAAAGTTACTGAAGCCATCAATAGAGAGTGTAGGAAATTTCTTTGGAATAAAAATCTAATTTCTCCCCTATGGCTTGGAAAGTATGTTTGCCCAAGTCTTTATGGGGACTGGGGATTACAAAAGATGAAGAGTTTAATCTTGCCTTCCTTCTTGGAAAATTATTTCAGATAATGACAATTGGTGGGTTAAAATTGTGAAGGCAAAATATCTAAGAAATGAAACCTTTTGTAGTGTGAAGTGTAAACAAAATTAGTCTAGGGCTTGGAAAGGAGTTATGGCTAGTAAACCTATCCTTTAAAAAGGAATGAGATGGATCGTTGGAAATGGTCAAAACATATTGTTTTGGTCCCATGACTGGGTTTTCCCTTTTCTACTGTCCACTCTCATTCAAGATCAATTAATAAATTCTTTACATTTAAATCTAAGAGTTAGTGATGTGATGGTAGATAAATTGAAGAATAAGGAGTTAATTCTTCAATTTCTACTTAATAATGTGGCAAATAAAATTTTTGGCATCCCTATCCCTTTAAGAGATATGGAGGATGAGTTTATCTGGGGACCGTCACCTAATGAAAAAATTTTGGTTAAATCTGCTACTTGGATTCAAATTGATGATACCCACAATAAACCTTTCAAAGAGTTACTAAAAAAAGTGTGGAAATTTATTATTCCAAAATAAAGTTAATTTTTTTGCTTGGTTGCTTATAAGAAATAGATTGTCTACATTCAAAAGAATAAGTAAGTATCATAATAATGGTCAAACTCTTTGCCCTTTATGCAATATTGTAGAGGAGGATCAACTACACCTTTTGTTTACTATACTCATGCTCAAGAAGTTTGGAAGCTTTGTAATAACATGTCTCCACCCTCATCCATTATCAATATGAATGATTGGTTAATGGGGATGTCAGCTTTATATAAAGATGATCTTTCTAATCTTAGTAAAATCCTAATTCTTTGTTAGAATATGTGGAATGATAGAAATAATTTTATTTTTAAATAGATTAAACCTCATCCAACTCGCTATCTGATGGCATCCGCTACAATTGGTTAAGATTTCTTGAAGGCTAATTTGAAACAGAAACCAAGGAAGACTAAGATCTCAAGCAACATCATTAGTTGGAAAGCGCCTGCAGAAGGCATTTATAAGTTTAATTTTGATGGATCAGTGTGAGGCACTTCTGCTGCTACGGTTTTATAATAAAAAATCAACAGGAGCAACCTTCTCTTGTGAGTGCTCGACATCTTGGACCAAACACTATCGTCATGATAGAAGCTTAGGCTCTCCAAGATGCCTTGGCTTTTGGCCAAACAATGTCAAATCAGGAAAATTGTGGTGGAAAGGGACTCGAAGGTGGTCATTAATGCAGTTTCTAGAAAGTGTGCAGTACCATGGAGAATTAGGTCCATTGTTGAGGACATTAAATGGCTTGCCTCTTCGTTTGAGCTAGTGGAATGGAATCAGGTCTACAAGGAAGCAAACTTCACAGCGGATGCCATCACTTTTCTTGGGCATAATTGTACTAATTTATATATTTGTTTTGGGTGTGTTCCTACTCAATCAAAAAACGCTCTCTTGTATGATTCTCGAGGCCTTGGTGTCTCCGAGGTTTCTCTTTAATTTAATCTTCTTTCTTCCTCAAAAAAAAAAAAAAAAAAAAATTTAACAAACTGTTTTTTTTTTCTTTTTCTTTTTGTTGTCCCAATTTGCCTCTTTATTTTTATTTTTATTTATTTCCACACCTTGAGGACAATGTGCAATTTAAGTTTGGGGGTGGGAAATAGATTTTTAGGATTTTTAATTTTTATGTAAGCTAAAATTTTCATTCTTTTTAAGTTAATATCCATATATTATTTTAAACGTTCGAACAAATGAACAAGGTGGAGATTAATCCCACAGTAGAGTTTTTCTATTTATCGCTGCTTTGACACTAATTCATGAGTTATAGTTTGAAAATTTGCACATTCACACCAACATAGTTTGTGGGAGTGACATTGAAGCACTTATTTTTTGTCTAAGTTTTTTTTTTTTTTATTTTTTTTTTATTTTTTTTTAATTTGTTCTAAATAAAGTGAAGTCTAGTTTTTGTTGTGAATAAAGTAATAATTGTTCCACTAGAGATTGGGTCAGTCATGTCTCATCAGCAGTGATTCTCACGTCAAATGATAGTCTTAGGCATGGGACAAAGTGGTTAGTTGGTTTTGTGGCCTTTTCAGCTCGAGTAAGTAAGTCCTTAGGATATTCTACACCTAGTGCCCTAAACCCTTATGGTTTGGGAGTCATTGACCTAAAGCTCGTTACATGGGTTGAATCGAAAGTTTAAGTGAATTGACATTGCACAACCACTACTATTACTAAAAAAAAATAAGAACAAAAAAAGAAAAAAAATATAATAGTTAAATATATAAATGTGTGAAATATTAAATAAAGATGACGAGTGGTAGGGGTTAGACTCTGTGGTGGGCTTCGTTGAAACTTTTGGAAAGATCTTATTTTTGAACTTTTCTATGGATTGCAACTTAAAATGAAAATTTGTTGTAGCTAAGTTTGTTAGTTTTTATTTTTGTTTCTAAGTTTTGTTTTGCTTGAGGACAAGCAAAACGCTAAGTTTGGGGGTATTTGATGAGTCGATATTATACAATATATTTTACGTTATTAGTTATAATTTATTGGTTTTTTTGATTGAATTTGATACTTTGTTCTATATTTCAATTATAGGACATGTGAATCTACTTTGGGCATAAAATGATCAAACGAAGGAATTTTGGAGAATTCTAAGTAGATTCGTGAGTCTTTCAAGATAATTGTGTCAAAATTTCAGATTTTTCTACTATGTCGTTTGACTGTGGCGAAGAAAAGAAGGCCCAGTGCGCAACTTTCCCAGATTGACGTTTTTGAACGTTTTGTGTATTTTGGGGATGAAGATGGCATATTTGAGGAAAGTTTATTCTGAAGATTTGTTGGGGACGTCTTAAGCTTTCAAAGAGACCTTTTTGGACCAAATCAAAGTTGATTTGGTTGATCAAAATTTTATTTTTCTAAGAAGTCTGAATTTGTCTTTAAATAGGAAACCTTTTTATTTGCTAATTTATTATTTTATTATGTTTCCTAGTTTTATTCTAAGACCTTTTCTAGGTATGATTTTATCTTGTAGTAGTATTATTAATAAAGCCCCATTTGGTCAATAGGTTAAAGACTCGCTTCTTAGTACTTTCCTACCACAAACCAATAATGCATTATGAATTGCAATTAGTTAGTTTTTTTTTTTTAATTTTTTTTTTAACAAAGTGATATTTTAAACTATTCCAATTCAAAGAAAGAGAGATTAAAACTTGGAAGAGCGCGAGCTTGAGTCAACAATGTGAACACACTATTCTAACCAACTGACATAACTCACATTAAAGTTGCAACTAGTTGTTAAAGTGGGTGACACACGTGTATATATATGTGAAATGCTAAGGAGGCTCTCTCGAAAGTAGGACTCCTAATGAACTCTCTGCTACCTCATGTTTTTGGCTTAATATTTTATAATGTTAACACGATAATTGACGTTATACTTTTTTATGGGGAAATTTAAGAACTTAATTAACCTATAGTTGTAATTGATGGGAAACATCACAAATATCCTAGTGAGATATTTTAGTGATTGATTGGAAACATCACAAATATTCCACACTCAGTTTCAATTATAATTTCTCAAATTAGTGCATAACATCCCACATTCCCACTAATCATATGGTATTCTAACATTGTCTAAGATCAAAATTAGACGATAATTGACTGGATATTAGGGAAGGAGTAGGTTGGCCAATTATTGAAGGCAAATGTAGGGATGGTTTGATTAAGTTAGAGGCTGCCCTAACACCACTTTGGAAAACAAATGAAAAGAAAGATGGATTATTTTAAATATTACAGTGCATATATGCTTCTCTTAATTCTCCACCAGTCCAGTGTCCTTTAAGTGGTATTTGGTATGTTGCCTTTGTCTTTATAGATAATTGAAAGCACTGGTCGTCCATAAAAGCAATTTTTATACCTAATGTTTCTCTTTAAGTCAAGCACGGCCTACATGGCTTCCAAATTTTCCATTTCAGTCCTTTTGAGTTTACTCATAACTGAACTGAACATGTACAGCAATCTGAAAAACGTAAATGGTCATTCATGATGGGGTGTCCCAAATTTTATGTCGGATTTTTTCAATCTGGTTTCGCTATAGTTTTTCCGGTTTTAAGCTCCTTTTTATTGCCCTATTGGGGTTGGTGTCTTTGCTGTTTTTTAAACATTTTTGTTGTATATTCAAGGTTTATAATTACTTTGATTGTTAGTTATAAACAAAGTTTTGCCAAGATGTTTAGGGGTTTCATGATAATTTCCACTGTGGATCATACATTAAGTACTATTCTGTTAATAAACTATATAAGTACACTATCTTCTTAGACTTTGTGCCCCCAACAACAGGACAGTGGTCTATGTCACCTTTTCGTTACAATTCAAAGCTAAAAAGCATAAAGCTTTTATTAATTTATAATTTCCTGTCAATTTTCTGTTTATCTCTAGGAATTCCACTCTAAGACCATCTCCAACCCTTTGGCTAAAAACTAAATTTTTTAGCTCGGAAAATTTGGCTTTTAGCCCAGAAATATCTTTTCTACTCCAACCCTTCTGCCCTAAAATTTTAGCCCGGAATTATTAAAGAATGAACTTAGACTAATTTTTTTCTTAAATCAATTTTTTTTTAAAATAAATATGTAGATTATTGTAAATTAATTTTATAAACATTTTAATCTAAAAAAATTTAAATTCCGATAAACATTTGGCATTTAGCCCGGAGGGAAAGCTGGGGGGTATTTGGTCCAGAAATAACATTTAGCATTTAGCCTAAAATTTTAACATGAGTTGGAGAGTGTTTGGGGGTAATTTGGCTTTTAGCCCAGGTTTGGAGATGATCTTTTAGCCCAGGCATTTAGCCTAAGTAGACGATTTGATGTTCCTTTGCATTAAATTGTAGGTATATAGGAACCATATATCATTTCGTCCATTAAAATTCTCTCATCTTGAAGGATAAAAAAGCGTCTCAGACAGAAACAAGAACAACAAAGTTGCTTAACAACATGGCTTTCATGTTCCTCAAGAAGTTCATCATCCTCTTTATTCTGATTTCAGCATCATTTTTATCAACCGCTTTTGCAGCAGGTTTGTCTTTTGTTAAGTGTTCCGCTGCAGCCTTTGGTTTTAATTAGTTATATGAATCCTTGCATTGTCAGAGATGTCTGTTTATATACACACACATATATATATATAAAGATATGCATATGTATATAAAGATACGCATATGTACAAGAAAATAGGGCTGCAGTGACGAAACAATTAACAATAAGAATTGCAATTTTTAGTAACCAAAAGCATCCTCGCACAACCCTAATTTCTTGTAGTTATGCCTTCATGCATAATTAGGAGCTAGTGCACCAGCAGCCCCTTATTTACGATGTTTATGAAAATATAGCTAATTTGCATTGATTTGATCTTTTGATTAATACTTATTACGTCTGAGTAGCCATAATAGATAGACTCCTCTAGCCAGAAATATTGTGCAACAGGATATTAATTTATGCAAACGAAAAGGAGATTTCACCTTTACTAATATGCATGACATGAGAACTGCATTTGCAGGTCGAAAATCGATGTCTGTCAACAAGTTTGCCAAAGAAATGGATGCAACTACAGAGGTTTGTAATTAGAAAGGCTTCGGAAATTCTTGTGTTTATGATCTCCTTCTTCTTCCTCCTCCTCCTAATAAATTAGTATTACTTGTACAGAAATGTTTGCCTCTGACTCGTTATCTGATTTTCACGCCGTAGGAAATGTTAGGGAAGCCATTGAACCACAAAGAAGTAGCCAGAATCCATGAAAGGCTGCTTAGAGCTAACACCAAAGACTATGGGCGATATGATCCAGCACCAGCTCTTGTTAAGCCTCCTTTCAAGCTCATTCCGAACTGAGATGATAGTGATGGTTTTTGCCATCCGCGTTCCCGGTCGGATTAGTGAATTAATTGTATTAATTAAATAAATGAAGTGTGTATCCAGTACTATAAAGTCTTAAAAGAAATCCTAGTGTACTTATGTGAGATATATATAGATAATTTATACTAAGTTTTGAACTGTAATATTGTATTTTAATTAAGTCTTAAGAAGAATGATGTTTTTATGTGTATGGGGTATTTGTTTCACTATGTATGTATAGCATGAACTGAATTATGTCCATTCTATATCTATGTCCTCTTGCAGTTCTTTTTTTTTGGTTGGAGTTACTCAGATCATGGTCAAACATTACGATTATACTTTTTCTTTGGTTGAAAGTACAATATGATATAAAATAGATATTTAGCTTTGAAAATTACATAATATAACTCCTGCAAATTGTAAGTAATTAATTAGCATAGAGTGACATCTAGCTTCTACTTTGTTTAACAAAGTTCTGAGTTTGAACATTATGGACGACTTTGTTGTATTTACAAAAATAAATGAAGAAAACCCCTAGAGGTTTAAAAAGTAGTAGAATAATAAAGTCTAACACACCGTACTTTTAGAATAATCAGTTGTAAAGTAAAGTTAAATATTTGGTAAATTAAATTTTTAACATGGTTGTGAGTGAGGAAAACAATGTCATAATGTTTGGACAATTTCAACAACCTCCATGACTTTTTTTTTTATGTTGGCGGCTTGAGTTGTAGGGTGGAGTTGGTGGTTGTGCGTTGGGTTTAGAGGTGATGGCCTGATGGGGGTGGAAGTGACTGTTAGCTAGTGGAGGCCATGCTTCCATGACCCTATATTGATTTTGGAGACAAATAAGCCCCAGTTAATTTAACAAAAATTTAACCGGGGCTTGACGGATGTGATATTTTTCATAGGTTGGGTACTTGTTTGGAATGTTAAAAAGATTGAGACCAATTTAGAATGATACTAAAAGGTTAGGGGGGGTTTTAGGTAATTAATCCTAATTTTATATAAAATTGTAATACATGTGTATGATGACTAAAATGTAATTGATGTTCAAACTTTTATATGCAAAATAGATTGAGACCAATCATGGTATGGTGGTGTGGGGGTGTGGAGTGTTGGTGAAGGCAACTATGGCAGTGGCAGTAGCGGAGGCAGCGACGGTGGTTGTGAGGGTGTTGGTGATGAAATTGGCGGTGGGATGGTGGTGTGGTGGTAGCTGCAATGAAGGCAGAGGCAGTGGTAGTAGAAGATGGTGGTAGTCATTTCCCCCAAAGAGAGTGAAACACAAGAGGGTAAACAATGTAGTTTTTAAAACTAACGAGAGAATTACGAGAATTGAAAAAATACATTAAAGGCTCCTCTCCGTTTTATGAAATAAACTTTTAAAAGCAGCATAGAAATTGCATTTTTTAAGTTGTCAAGGAGTTTACATTATCACACACTTTTTATTGCTTCATTGCTTAACTTTAAAGTTGCATGCCTCATTATGTAATTTTCTTCTCAACCCACAAGCATGTTGATGATTTCTTGTGCTTGACAATATTTGGCAATTCCTGAAATAAATAAAAAGACAGTATTTGGCAATTTGCTTTGAATTAGTAAAAGGCCCCTAGTTTGAAGCAAAAGTTTACACATACCATAGGGATACCATAGTGGCTATGTCATGTGAAAATTTTACTATACATGTTATTCTATTATTGGTTCGGAACGCCAAAGTGACATACCGGAGGCTTAGATAAGTACTTCCCCAACCGGAAATCTGCAATGTCCTTGGTGGTATTCTTCCACACCTCAGCCACCGTATTTATGCCATATTCCTAACGCACGGATGAAGAAAGAAAGAACGCGAAAGTGAGGGAAATGCTGGGAAAAGTACTTGATAGAAAGAAACAGCTACCTTCCAAAGAAGTGAGAAATCATATGTGCAGTAACTTCTTACTGCAACATTACTGTAACTATAGGAAGAAAACTATAACCACTGAAGAAAGTTGAGGCTCCACCATAAAACCAATAGGAAATATGGGGAGTAGCTCAACCTCTTATAAGCCCGTGTATGGCCCCTCCTCCCATCAATGTGTGACTCATTCTCAACATGCCCCCTCACATATGGCAAATTTTCAAGCCTAACACGTGGACAACACATCGGGCCTCCTTTCTTTCTTCTCTTCTTTCAAGTGAATGGCCCCTTCTTGTATCGAAAGGTTTTGTGTGCTATACACCACGCCACATTGAGAAAGACCAGCCTTGACGTGGGCCGTGTGTGGCCGTTAGGCTTCACACGTGGAACAACCTGCTCTGATACCATGAAGAAAGTTGAGGTTCCACCACAAAACCAATTGGCAATATGGAGAGTAGCCCAATCTCTTATAAGTTTATGTAAGGTCCCTCCTCCCATCAATGTGGGGCTCATTCTCAACAACCATAAGCGGGATCTGGTAATTTAAATAAGAGAGTAGCATGCAATATAAAGTAGATAATGTTAGCCTTATAAGGTTATACAATTAAAACACAAATGAATGAGTGATTGACCTGAATCCAACGGAAGCCATGAATACAAAAGGAGCAACGCACGGCAACACCAAGATCTTCTATAAACTCCTAGCCGAATACAACTGCTCTATGAGAAGCATTATGTTGTGTTTCTAGGGCTTATAAGGACTGGTGTTTATATATATAGGCTAAAAATTAGGGTTTCCATCCATAAAGGAAGGAAACCTAAACTTACTTTCTTAGCCTCTAAGTTAAGTATCATAATTATAGTCAATTAAGCATTCCATCAATCCTATTACCAATATAAGACACATGATATAGGATTAATATCTTTAAGATATCGAATCACAATCAACATTATTTCTCCAATATTGCATTCCTATTACATGTAGTAGACCACTTAAAGGTTGATTTATATTGGATAAATCCAACATTCTCCCACTTGGTCTACAAAATGTAATGTTCATGTTTATACTTGAGATTGGAGACTAATGTCTCTTTAGTGGCCATGTAATAGTGATTACATCTCATCATTAATGCAGTTTCTGTCAAATGCATTTCTCAACATGGAACTAACAAGGTTGTAGGGTTGACACAGTCCATAACCTTCATAATCACACATGCTAAGATCCTCATTCACATGAACACAAATTATGATCAAGAGATGAAACTTTAAATTAAACTTTAAATTAACCAAAATGTCTTACTTTATATCATCTCAGGTCCACCTTATTGTAACTCATAAGTTACACTTTATGCTTCTTTGAAGCCTTAAATCTGCCAATGTAGATATCCTTCATCTAATGAAACCACCATAACATGCAGATGTGAATACATCTCAAAACAATCACACATCACTTTCATTAGACCAATAATAAGCATACAAATAATGTTTGAAGCCAACAGACACAACTAAAAGTACCAAATAGGCACATGTCCAAGTAAATTACCCAAAAGCTTTGTAAAACAAATTAATCCAACACTTATAAGCAGATGAATTAACATGTTTTTGACACTGATCTATGCACTTTACCAATTACTTTAATGGTGATTTCCAACACCTGCGGACAGATGGAAAACCTCACAACTGATGTATAGACCATGGCATACCATTTAGTATGCATTTTGATAACAACTTGATATCTGACATATATTTCATCAGATAAATGACTAGCACACAAAAATGTGACTTAATGAATCCAACTAAAGATTAAACTGAATACATGGATTCTATACATACCTTATAGGTCATCTGCAAATGTAAGACATTACTAACACGAAACTTAAGCTCCCACTGATCTGCAACATCATTACTTAATTTGCAAATCAATACTTAAATCATACTTTTGAAAATATGCCGTTGGGAATAACCTTACTCAATCAATTATGAATGCATATTACCCCAATGAAAGGTACAACTAAGCACGAAAGCATTCACCACTGTTACACAAAAACATGCATCCAACAACCACCTTATATGTATTAATAAATCCACATTTATGCTAAGTCCTTATGAGCCTCAAAACAAATGATCAACCAAGAAATCCAAATGATTGCAAATAACAGAAAAATGTATGCATATACCAAGTATCCATTCGTGCAACTTAAACATATTATAGACATTCGAGTAACACAAATTCATAGAAGATAACACTTTAATAGATTCATTCAAGTCCACTTAATGCTCAAAATTTTAGAACAACTCCCACTAAGTTTTCAGAGTTTATACTTGCAAATAAATTAATGAGTGTGAAGCCCAATTTTTGTTCACTAATTCTCCCACTTGGGCAAAAACTCTTTCAAAGATGTACCTAAATAAAACTACTTTATATTTTGGACATAATAAAATAGACATTACAACCAACATAAAGTTGTCAAACAGAATTTCAGCAACGAGTTACACTTACTTTAGAATTTATCATAATTAATTTACAACCTTGATTGCTACCAAAGTTATACTAACCAAAATAGACATACTAATCTTCATAAGACAAAAATATGGAGCTGTTTTGTGTCAAAATAGTAGTCTAAAGTGATGTCTCAAAAAGACCAACATAATCTGTTAGTAAAAACTGTCTATACGAGTATGGGTTACTAGTAAATTCACCATAATTAACATACATGGCAGAAAATTACTAAAATTTGCAAACACATAGTAGACATCTATATGTTGAACATATCTAAAATTCAGGTCATTTGGTGACCATTAGACGTGTCATTCACCCGATTTAAATCAAGCCACGTAATCTGCCAGAAACAATTATGTGCATCTATAATGAATTTATGCACCCATAACAAATTCAATTTCATATTTAGTAATCAAATTTCATCCTCTAAACCGACATCATAGTTCAAATTGAAAAGATTTACAAGCATAAGATTTAAACAATGCGTACATTAGCAATCCTTGATTAATTTTCATGGGTCCAATACTTCGCATCAACAAGTCTCATGAAGAGACACAAAATACATCATGATGCAACCAATTTCCATGCCTTAAAACCACAACCTATTATGGGGCTCATAGTGGAAATATTTGCAACTGATGGCATGGAACTTTATCCCCAATAAACTTCATGAAACTAGGTTAATTTACACCTATAGGCAGAAAATTAACTAGTTTCTAGTACTAGATTTTATGTCTCAAGAGTACCTTCATGAAAAACTTCAACACCTATGGGCAGATGAAGCTTTCACTACTCTTATGAAATAAAACCCATACTATGCCATCATAATTAAACTAAAAGAAACAATCCACACATGCGGGTTGAAGATTATCGCTTTTATTCTAATTAAGATGCAATGTTGATCGAAGTAACTCAAAAACCATAGTCCCAGCATCAACTAAGCCACTACGGCTTGCTTAGTTGACAAGACATTGATCAACTCTGCCCTGAAACAATACAAGTAGTCACATGGATTAATTAACTGTAAGTGACAAAATTATTATAACCTGATTCGAGCTTCGAGTCTTGCCAACAAATGACACTAATTCCTTCATGACTCCCTTTGACATTATATTAATCTCAAGAAACCTGACATCATACTTGAAAAGTTTCTTCCATAGAAAACATCTCCAATATATGCCCTACATTAGCCTTGAAACGTTTCTTTCCTTCTCCCCTTATGGCACATAAAAATTGACTGATCAAAGTATTGTTTAAATTCTTTAGGGATAGGAAAAACCACAAACAATAATACATGTTTGAAAATTCATGCTTATTAATTAAGCCACATACTTTGAATGGATTACATACCTCATGCCTTCATATGTTCAGCACTTCTTTGTAAACATATACAACCACATGACCAACCAAAATTCTCATATAAGAATATATAAAAATACAAATGAGAATTGTCACATGATTACCACAAATCTCATTCATTTAGTATTCTTGTCCTTGTCACTGGATGCTTTCTGTCACTCTCAGTCAATCCACAAGTTATGCATCAATTTCATAGTTAACTAGTCATGTACAATTAAATGACTATACTGAGATAGGAAAGCAAAACTGTAGGCAAAACTAATTTGATTAGTCATGCAAATTCCTTATGGAGTTAATCTCATTATAAACCTTACTTGAAATAATCCCCAATCATACTTAAGTACTAGTATACTGCATTACTAATCTACACATTGTGTCTTTACATAAGATCATCTCAAGCTTAAAGCAATATAGGACAACCCAATCCCTTTAATAAAACACGCCATATGTCAATTTTGCTCCATGTTTGCATACTTAAAATTGAATCCATATTAGATATTTCCGACAACAACTAATGACATGGCTCTTTAATTCAGTCTATATATATATTTCCTACACATAATCATGTAATGCAAAAGGAAAACAGAACCTGCAATAATCCGTGAGGCATTTGAAAGGTGGTTAGTGTCCCCTTGTCGCCTGTCCACCCAAGATGCACCTCACACAGGTGTTCTCGCGTGTGGCAGTATAAAAAAAACCCCTTTAAACCTGTGGCTGGAGCTTTTGATTCCATCAAGCTTGCTCTCATGTGGCACTAACAAAATTAGCCACGAACAACCAAGATAGATTTGACATTTACATACTTCTTGGCATGTCTGCATATGCCATTTGCCGACACTTATGCAATTATTTCTTGTTAAATTGGAGTATCACCTCAAGCCATTTTGTAGAGAACAAATCAGTGAATGTGTAATAGAAATTTATGGCAACCAAATTATATCATAACGGTACCTTTACTGGAGTAATAATTCAGAGAAATTGCAAACCTTAAATTTATCATTGCTCTTCCTGATCGAAATGAAGTATATTAACATATACCAGATTAAAATTTGATAATCTCAATTCTTAGTCAAACACATAAATCATGTGCCTATTTTTATAGGGTTGCCAAACATAAAATAATTTGATCCATATTCATGACATACTTAACTGATACATGGTATTCAATGTATGTACATGCTCTACAATAATTAGCACATCACTCATGCAATTATATCTTTATCTTATTACCAATTTAAGCTTTCAGGGATCAACCCAAATATATATCAACCAAAATACCATAAACCATCATGGAAATCAAAGTCAATGAAACAAACCATTTTGTTTTGGTAGATGACTTCGTTCTGCTTGCTAATCGGAGGAGCCTCTTCAGTAAGGTCAGAACAAATATAGGATGCTTACAAAAATTGAGATCATCAGTGGCACATGGTAAATCAATTCAACCAAAACATTAGCATGAAAATTGAAATAGAACAAAACTGTTATATATTCATCTCAGGGCCATGGTTTCCACTGTAAAATACATAATATAATACCACGCCTTACATATATGCTTCTTTACGTTCCTATATGTTTATAGGATTGAAACACGGTTTATGGCTATTTCTGATAAAAAATTTCAAATTCGTGCCAAAAGATTATTTAGTAAGAAATAATCTTGATACCATGAACAACACAATCGTAAGCCCCATCGACCTTTGCTCTTTAACCGATCTCCATCTTTGATTTTTAATATTTAACTAACACTTGAATTTAGGATCAAAAGGAACTGATCGTAGAATATGTCTGAACATATCATATTAGTACGCCAAGGATATGGAATCACACTTGAATTTAAGACCAAAATTCAGTTTACATATCTTGTAAAACGACTCTATATATCGTCGAACTTAATAGGTTTTAATTATATAACCAAAGGCTTTGATACCAACTGTTAGCCTTACAAGGTTGTATAATTAAAACACAAACGAATGAGTGAATGACCTGAATCCAACGGAAGCCATGCATGCAAAAGGAGCAGCGTACGGCAACACCAAGATCTTCTATAAACTCCTAGCCTAATACAACTACTCTATGGGAAGCATTATGTTGTGTTTCTAGGGCTTATAGAGACCGGTGTTTATATATATAGGCTAAAAGCTAGGGTTTCCATCCATAAAAGAAACCTAAACTTACTTTCTTAGCCTCTAAGTTAAGTATCATAATTATAGTTATTGGAAGCAGTACAATGGTTATTTGAGTCTCCTGAATATTAAGGTGGTTCACTATAAAACTGGGCAATTAGGGTTTAGTCAATATCTCAAGTATGTTTCCTCTGGGTATTGATTGTTCCTTAAGTGGTTAATAGCCGGCTACACTTTTCTTGTGATTAGTAATACTTGTATAGGAGTCTCATCTTGGTTGTCAACTCCTTAATTCAAGGAGTTGTTGTTTTATCTTCCCTAAGCCGTCAGTTGTGGCGTAAATCAATGAGGGTTAGTTTCCTTATATAATTCTGTACAATTGTAATAAGGTTATGAATGAAATACAAGATAACACTTTCAAAGTCAATATGGTATCAGAGCAAGGAAAATAACCTGCTTCTGCTTTACTACCATCCGATCTTTTTCAACCTTCAAAATGGCTGAAGATAATCCCTTTGGATCTGAAGCTGAAAGTTCATAGGTTCTTTCCTCCTTTAATTTGTCTAAGGTAGATGTCAACCCAAATCAAAGATTAAGCTCAGTCTTGTTGAATGAGTTTAATTACTTGCCTTGGTCGAGAGCAGTATCTCTTGCCCTAGGTGGAAGGTCCAAGTTAGGGTTCATAAATGGAAGCATCGAAGTACTTGATGCTTCCTCACCAACTTATGAATCCCGGCTTAGCAAGGATTAACTAGTTATGTCGTGGCTCCTAAATTCCATAGAACGTAAACTAGCTGAAATCTTCAGTTACTCTGAATCATCACTCAAGCTATGGGAGACTGTCAAGGAAATGTATGGCAATCGGAACAATGATGCACGTGTTTTCCGACTAAAGAAGGACATCTCCAATCTGCAACAAGAAGGAAAGCCCTTCATACACCTTCTCGGTAACATGAAGAGCATGTGGAATGAGTTTGAAATGTATCACCCTCACACAACTGATGCGTCTACGTTACTGAAGAGGGCTGAAGAAGACAAGATATTCCAACTCTTGTCCATTCTCGACTCAGAATATGAAGACCTACGAAGCCATATACTCATAAACATTAAACTTCCATCCTTCACCAGTGTATGTGCAACAATCCAACGTGAAGAAGTGCGGAGGAAGGTCATGAACGTTGGTACAAAGGTCAATGTATCTGAAGCAAGGGCGTATATAACCAATGAGAGGAAGTACAAAAGGAAGCATCCAAACTTAAAGTGCCAACAGTGCAACTACATTGGTCATGTTAAGGAGACATGCTAGATTTTACATCCAGAATTAAAGCCTGGTTTCATGAAGGACAACAAGGGCTCACAGAGGTTGAACCATGCTGCACACAGAGCCAACCAAGCATCTGCCTCCACTTTCAATGGATCTAATACATTCAAGAACTTCACAACAAACCCAGTTGCACTCATAAATGAGTTTGCATCGTATCTTCAAAGCAATAAAAGAGGGCTGGAATTGACCAAATAGTCGGTATTGAAGATGGAAACTCGATAGCTTTGCTAGGCCAATTTGCTGGTTTTCTGGCGAAGACTGAACACGTATCCCAACAAGACATGCAAGGTATCATGAATGCTTTCAAAACTGCTCTTAATGTAAATATGTTGCATGATTTTTGGGTCGTAGATTTGGGTGCCACATATCATATAACCAACCATGTGTCTATGTTTCATAAGTTTGAAAATTTATCAAAACCCTCTCAAGTTTCAGTTGCAAATGGTGATGGTGCCAAGGTTTTGGGAAAGGGAAAAATCAACTTAATGTCAGATAAAATTAAGTCAGTGGCCTTATATGTTCCTTCCTTTCCATTCCAACTCCTATCTGTAGGAAAAATCACCAATACCTTAAATTGTTTAGCCATCTTCTCTCCTCACAATGTCATTTTTCAGGATTGTGTCACCAAGAAGACAATTGGTGATGGGTTTTATCTAGATGGCCTCTATTACATATCAAAGAGTAGCCCTAGAGGTTTTCAAGCCAAGTCCAACTTTATCCAAGATAACCAATTGTGGTATCAACGTCTAGCTCATCCTTCTCAACCTATTTTGTCAACTTTGTTTCCAAACTTAGGGAAGGATTTAAATCCATGTGAAACCTGCCACTTGTCTAAGGCCTTTTAACTCGTCTTTATCCAGGGCTAGCAAGATTTTTGAACTTGTTCCTTCGGATGTATGGGGACCAAATGGTGAATCTTTTGATAGTTATAAGTATTTTGTAATCTTTGTTGATGATTTCTCTAGAGCCACATGGTTGTACCTTTTAAAGTCTAAGAATGAAGTTATGGAAGTGTTCAAGGATTTTCATAATCTCGTTAAAAACCATTTCTCTTCTCAAATTCAAACCTTAAGGTCTAATAATGGCACCGAATACATGTCCCAAATCATGACATAATATTTGAGCAATCATGGCATCATGCATCAAACAAGTTGTGTTGGCACACCTCCACAAAATGGCATAGCCAAAAGGAAAAATCGTGACCTACTTGAAAAGACTAGAGCACTAATGCTACAAATGAATGTACCAAAGAGATTTTGGTCCCAAGGAGTTATGGCAGCGGCCTACATCATCAATAGACTTCCTAGCCGAATCTTGGAATTTAAATCTCCCATAAAGGTCATGAAAGGAAGAAAATTTAACCTTTCACACCTTAGGGTCTTTGGGTGTATTTGTTTTGTTCATGTTCAACCTCATCACCTAGATAAACTGGACCCTGGAGCTGTGAAATGCATCTTTCTTGGTTATTCATCAACACAAAAGGGATATAAGTGCTATAATCTCCAACTGAGAAAAATGATTGTGTCTAAAGATGTTCAATTCATAAAGCTAACCCTTTTTTCAGCAAGTCACTTGAGACCATAAGTCAAGAGGAGTGTATCTTGGATTTGTTCCCTCTACCAAGAATCGAGCTCAATGATGCTGCAACAAATAAAGGTCCTAGCCATGTCAATAATGATGCACCACTCACTGAAAGTAACAATGAAAGCACACATCCTGATGGTACAATGCATGATGATGGATACAACTAAAACGATCTTTAAAGTGTGACTCATGTCTTGAACGAGTGTGAGACAACTATCGCAGCCCCACGACGCAATCCTATGCGTGATAGACAACCTCCCACAAGGTTTCAAGATTTTGTCACCTACAAACCTAAGCATCCAATCTCAAATTGTGTGTCGTGCCAAAAGGTGACTTCCTCTCATGCTGCATTCCTAAGCACCATTTCAAGTTACTGTGAGCCTCAAAGTTTTCATGAGGCTAACAACAAAGATGTGTGGAAAGAAGCAATGTGAGAATAACTTAAAGCTCTAGACCAACACAAAACCTGGAGCATCACCAAACTTCTAAAAAGAAAAAGGGCAGTGGGTTGTAAATGGATCTATAAGATCAAATTTAATTCAAACGGTTCAATTGAGAGGCATAAAGCAAGGCTGGTGGCTCGGGGATTCACTCAAACATTTGAGGTGGATTACAAAGAAGCATTTGCACCTGTTGCAAAAATGAACTCAGTTAGGGTTCTATTGTCTGTTGCGGTCAACAAGGGATGGTTCGTGTATCAAATGGACATGAAGAATGCTTTTTTGCATGGTGATCTCGAAGAGGAGATCTATATGAAATTGCTACCAGGGCATCATCAAAGCAATGAACCTGATTTAGTGTGCAAATTGCACAAATCAATTTATGGACTGAAACAATCTCCTTGAGCTTGGTATGCCAAGCTAAGTTCAGTTCTTAATAGTGTTGGTTTCAAAAGAAGTAATGTCGATTCATCATTGTTTGTTTGCATTGGAGCTGTGGGCAAATTGGTTATGTTGATTTATGTTGATGACTTAATAATTACAAGTGATAATGTTGAAGAGATGTCCAACTCAAACAATCACTGCAACAAAAATTTGCAATTAAAGACCTTGGGGTATTGAAGTATTTTCTTGGAATAGAGATGGCAACTTCTCACAAGGGTCTATTTCTTAATCAAAAAAAGTATGTCTTGGATTTGCTTAAGGAAGCTAACATGAGCAATGCTAAACCTGTAATTACTCCTCTTGATAGCAAGCTTAAACTTAGCTTAGAGGGCACCCCACTCATGGACATAAGCTATTATCAGAGACTTGTTGGGAAGTTGATCTACCTAACAATCACCAGACCCGACTTCACATATTCAGTGAGTATCGCAAGCAATTCATGCACTCTCCCACAATCGAACATTTGAACCTTGTTAAAAGGATCTTACGCTACTTAAAAGGGTCTGTGGGTCGTGGCATCATCATGAAGAAGAATCAGAACACCCAAATCATGGGGTATTGTGATGCCGATTGGGCAGGAAATGCAATCGATCACAAGTCCACCACTGGTTATTGTACCTTTGTCGGTGGAAACTTGGTCATATGGAAGAGTAAAAAACAAATTGTCATCACAAGATCAAGTGCCGAAACTGAGCACCGTGCAATGGCCTCAACTGCGTGTGAGCTGATATGGCTAAAAAATCTTCTGCGTGACTTAGGTGTGTTTACAACTCAACCTATGTCCTTATTCTGTGACAACCAGGCAGCCATGCACATAGCATCAAACCCAGTGTTTCACGAGAGGACGAAACACATTGAAGTTGACTGTCATTATGTTTGTGAACAAGTACAGTCGCAGGTGATTTAGACCCATTATACAAGAAGCTTCGATCAGTTGGCAAACATATTGACCAAACCCTTGGCTTCTCATTAGTTTCAAAGGCTTCTGTCCAAGCTTGGATCCATAAACCTTTTAGATCCAGCTTGAGGGGGAGTATTGGAAGTAGTCCAGTGGTTATTTGAGTCTCATGAATATTAAGGTGGTTCACTGTAAAATTGGGCAATTAGGGTTTAGTCAATTACTCAAGTATGTTTCCTCTGGGTATTGATTGTTCCCTAAGTGGTTAATAGCCGGCTACACTTTTCTTGTGATTAGTAATACTTGTATAGGAGTCTCATCTTGGTTGTCAACTCCTTAATTCAAGAAGCTGCTGTTTTATCTTCCCTAAGCCGTTAGTTATGGCGTAAATCAATGAGGTTATGAATGAAATACAAGATAACACTTTGAAAGTCAATTAAGGATTCCATCAATCCTATTTCCAATATAAGACACATGATATAGGATTAATATCTTTAAGAGATCGAATCACAGTCAACATTATTTCTCCAATATTACATTCCTATTACATGTAGTAGACAACTTAAAGGTTGATTTATATTGGATAAATTCAACAGATAACCAATAACTTTCCTGTGACATGAAATCTTAGCTCTATCAGCAGTTTGAAATCAAATCTACAAAATTAACCACTTGCTTTTGCAGCCATAAGAATGACAAAGTAATTGATGGATTTCTCTCACAAATTATATACATAATACCTGCATGACTTAACAAAGGTCCAGCAGCTTCAAAAGTCATTGGAATACTGAGAAGGCTCTGCTTCAAAGATTGGAACTAACCTCATAATTAATGATTCTTTTATCAATGGCAACAAAGCGGGATTTACTTTATCTATGGACAATAAATCAACTATCAATTATGTGGTTGATGCATCTGCAGAGAAATTCTGCACCATTTCGCGAATAAGTTCCATTGCCCTTAATGTCTGCAGATTCATGTTTTTGGGCTATGCACAAACCCTCGATACCAATATTGTAAATTCCAATACTCATACCCAATTTCTTGTGTTCGATCTCTCCAAAAAGTTCCATTGCCATCCCAGCTTGTTTGTTTTTAGACAGTCCAGTCAGTCAAACACCACAAGTATGCATAACTGGAATTTGGAAGTCCAAACATTTGGAAGTCCAACTAATAAACATAACAGGAGTGTTGATATATTTGGCTCATATATGTTCTTCACGTGGTGGGACTATGGTTGTTAGGATATTTAAACTCTTCTTTTCTCATAAATACGGTCGATGTGGAACATTTCAATATTCACCTCGCAGACAATAACTATCCATGAGTGAATTGTGCGTACGGTATCAGGCACAACGTCTCTCGGTATCATAATTTCAATCACGCTCCTCGCCTCCACAACCATCCCCTCCTTACAAAATGCATCAACCAAGACCTTGAATGTGAACAAATCCGAAACAATATTTTGCACACCATTTCGTTCAGCAATGTAGCTTCATTTCACTCGCCTATCTACAAACTCCATGAATCACAGAGGTACACGTAATGACGTCCGGGGCAACACCCTTACCAATCATTTTCGAGAAGATTTCAATGCATTGACATAGAGACTGTCAATGATTGTCAATGATTGTGTTAGAAGCAACGATGTAGGTCTTACAACCTCTTTCTTCTTTCTTCCTGAGCAATTGAATAGCTGCATTATTGTTACCCGTCGTACAAAAACCTTTCACTGTGTTGAAAGTAATCACATCAGGCTTACAACTTTCGTCCACCATTTTTTTTAAAAGTCCTGCTGCCTCTGAATCTCTATTGTCAACAAGAATCTCGTGGATGGTTGCGCTGAAAGTAATCACATTGGGCTTACAACCAACTTTGAAGAACTTTTCTAAGACGGATAAGCAGCAGCTCTCGCTCACCTTATCATCTTCAGCTTCTAGAGACTTCGGCTTTGTTGAGGCTCACATATCGTTAAGAAGAAGAAAGCAAAAATGGGTTGTTTTCTCACACACACCCATTTTACCTCCCAACCTGTCTTTTGGATGAAATGGTCTAGTTTTGACATTCGGACCATTTGGTTGTCCTGTTTTTTTACATATCGTTGGATGGGACATATGATGATACAAATATGTAGTTCGTCTTTATATTATCATGAGTAATGTTAAGAAGATCATCAATTTAAATCATATTTTGTAAATTATTACTAAGTGTTATTAATATTCTTATTTCTGATTAGACACATGTCACATAGTTTGCAAACGTGGTCTAAAAAATTGGTCTAACTAGCATTTTATTTTCATTGTACTGCTAATGTATGATTGATATATTGTCAATTTTTTATTTTCTTCATTTCAACAATAAAAAATTTGTGGATGCAAATTTCCGCTTTGCAATCAATTAGGAAATTAATTAGAAAATGATGTGGTACAAACTAGCACACAAATTAAACCCTATTAAGATAGTTGTAGTACGTGTAAGTAGGGATCGTTCAAGGCCGGGGATTAGTTAGGGATGCTAATCAACACAAATTAAACTTAAAAAATGAAAACTAGACTCAAACAACTCAAAACAAGCAAAACTGACTCAAATAACACAAAACTAAGTTAAATTGACTCAAAACAAGAACTAGAGGGTGATTTGGACGAAAATTAAACTAAGAAGACTCAAACAATAAAAAGAAACCAATTTGGACAAATTCTAACCTAAAGACACGAAATATAAAGGAGGAAGTGGTTTTGACGAATTTAAAACTAAAACAAACTAACTTGCAGAAAACAAAGTAATTGATACGAAATTGGGTGAATGAAAGGGTGAAAGGCTAACTAGAGGGTCCTTGTCCACACATGACACATATGTATACAAATCGATTTCCAGTTATTCTTTCTATAAACCATGAATGACAATGCCCCAAATTAATCGTGAGAAGCACAAATTAACTTTTAGATTTTCCTAAATTCATTGAATTGGACTCAGCGACGCAACCAAATTATTCTTATCAAATTCCCTATATGAACAGCATGATAGAGATACATATCAAAGATCATTAAGTTCTATAAAAATCATAAGCATTGACAAGACATTCGTAACTATGAACTGCATGATACTCTTGCCAAGAATTCACTTAACACAATCATGACTAGTGACTTTTACTACTTGTGAATATAAGTTCATAACGATTAGGTGAAATTCCCTTATATTCTAGCATTGAATTCATGCATGCAAACTAAGTATGCATCCTTAATCAACACATAAGAATAAGTTATCAATCAAACAGATAAGTAAATTGCATTCATGATTTATGAAATCATAACTAGATGTAATCAATTCATATCACATATGTTCATGGCTTTGAATTCTACTCTAACTAAAACAAAATTAGTTTCACATGTTTGGAATTAAACAAAGACAATCTAATTTAAACATTGAACTAAAACTAAGGATAGAAAGAACCCAGAAATGCTCTAGCAATCCAATGGCCTTGGATGGCAGGCATGGCACAAGCTCCTTCTTCTCCTTCCTTCCTTGCAAAGCCATGGCACTCTTGTGTTTTTCTCTGAATTTTCTCTTTTGCGTGTGGTGTGAACTTATGGTGGTGGTGACTGAGTTATACGGCCAAGGTATATATATATATATAGGGCTAGGGCACAGCAAAGCTGAGAAAGAGGGAAATCAGGACTCCAAATCAACAAGGAAAAAGGACTTTTCTTATTCAGATTCCAGGGAGGAAAATGATTGGTCCTTGCTGCAGGAAACATAACTTTTAGAAGGGCTAGGGCGGCACTCTTTTAGGATCAGGAATAAGGCTTCTAGAAAGGGTTTGTGACAGGTTTCTAGAAGGAAAGGGATAAGAGGGTGCGGCACCAATCTAAGGATAGGGTCTTGGCTTTTAGAAACCTAATTTGTAGGTGATTTAATGTGAAATTAGTCTCCCCTTGCAGCTGGAATTAAGGTAGGATAAGATTAGGATAGGATAAGATAAGATAAAGTTAGTTTGGATAATGTTGGATAAGATAAGGTTTTGGATAATGTTTCTTCCTTTTAGCTGATTCCTCATCTTCTTTGTCTTTACTTTATTTTCTTCATCTCTTCAACATATTCCTAGCCTTCTGAACTTCAAAAACGTCCATCCACCTTGCTCCATGCATGTGCTATCCATTCTTGGCCCAAAACTGCTCCAAATTGCACTTTCTTGCTAACTTTGTCATTTGAACCTGAAAACACATGAAAATAGCTTAAAACACTCTAATAAGCAGAAACTAGCTATGTAAATGCAAGAAAACGAGCTAACTAAGTCGCATAAATATGCTCCTATTAAATTCCCCCACACTTAGCTTTTGCTAGTCCTCGAACAAAATGAAACAAACAAAACATAACCTAGACCTTCCAACGTTTGCTTCAGGGATTTCCAATGAAACATGACACATTAAAAATCACTACTCCCATAGGTTTTAGCCATCCTTACCCTCGGGCTCATACTCAATCACAGTCACCACTCACTAGCTCACATTTAATCAATTAAAACAACATTTTGAATGTAGTAACATGCCTTAGAGAATTCCCTCAATTCCTCACCAAATATACTCTCTATGTTCACACAGATTTTCTGACTACACTCCCTATACTAGGTACATGTGAGAAGATTGATGTAAACATGTAGACTAGCCACTCACATACGTTTATAATCAAAGAAGGCACTTTCTGGAATTATCAATATAACATGTATATGATCTCATGAACGGAATGCCACTACTTAGAAGCGAGAACCAGGGATTCCATATGCTCGTAACAATTTCAAACTCCACATTATTGAACACACAACAATCAAGATACAGGTCAAAGGGTTGTATTGGGGCTAAGGTATTGGCTAACGATGAAAGGTTAAGGATAAACAAAGGTTCTTAAAGTGATAGTAAGCAAAGTGATGAAATCAATACTTAGAATTCACTTTTGAATGCAGCAACCAACTTTAAACCCAAGGGAGAATTCACACATCACGTAGGGCCGAATTCAAACTTTTGGACCCCTTCTTCAACAACCAATACTTGTGAGTTCATTCTCACTTATTTTGAACTTTTTCTTTCTTTCTCAACTTCTTCTCTTTTTTTTTTCTTTTTCACTTTTTTTTTCTTTTTTTTCTTCTTTTCTTTCGTTGGAAATAACCTTTCCCCACACTTGTTTTCTGCATAATGTTGATCAAAAGGAATTCCCTCTAAGTCATGCTCCACTATACTTTAAGAACAAGGGTATGGATAGTCCTAATCTAGGCTAGGTAAGGATGATGTGGCTAACAAAGAAAATAGGCTAAATAAGGCTCAAAGGGGTTAAACCTACAATACATATGCAAGGGAATAAGGCTTTTTGGCTCTGGTGGTAACTAAACAACTTCATCTTGTTATATGTTATGCACTCAATTTTAAGCTTTGAATGAAACGGGCATGAGTTCTAGTATTTGGAATTAAAATGATGAAAAAAAACATTCTAAGTAGCAACCAAGCAAAAAAATTAATGAGATCATGCAACGACTTTAGAAAACAAAAATTCACAGATTAATAACTCTCCAAATAAAGTATAGGCTCAAGTCTCTCAGGGTTATAGCGTTAGTTTGAGTTCCTTCCTTCAAGCATGTTACAAAACTGATTTTTTTTCCTTTGTGATTACATGTGAATTCGTTAATGACAACTACAACCAAGTATTAACCAAAGAGCATATCAAACTTCCACCCATGTTTGTAATTTCCTTTAACGGTCATGCAATTAAAAACCAAATCCCCATCATTGTGTTGGAAGGTACCCTAAGACACAAACAAACACACAAAAACGACTCTAAAATGAAAAATCATTTGTTTACCCCCCCCACGCTTAAACCAAACATTGTCCTCAATGTTTCAAACATAAACTAACACGCAAACAATCAAACAACACAACTAACAAACATGACAATCATGGCAAAGTAAAAGCAATAAAGAGTAGGGTTAAGGAACGCAAATCTAGATTTTGGAGCTGGAGATTCCTAGGTCTTCTTTATTTGAACGCATGGGTTGCCTCCCAAGAAGTGCTTGCTTTAACGTCTTCCAGCCGATGATACCTCCATTTAAGCTTCATTAGGGCCAAAGGCATGGAGGGGTATTTCCTCCACGACATGCTCCTCAAAATTCTTGTAGTAGGGCTTCAAATGGTGTCCATTCACTTTGAATTCATGTCCGATCTTTAAACTTTGAATTTGGACTGCACCATATGTAAAGACATTAGTAACAACAAAAAGACCAATCTATTTGGAATGCAACTTACTTGGAAACCATCGAAGGCAGGAGTTAAAAAGTAACACTTTATGCCCTATAGAGAACGTCTTGCTACGAATCATCTTGTCATGGAATGCCTTCATTTTCTCCTTGTAAATATGAGCATTCTCATAAGCCTCATTCCTAATTTCTTCAAGTTCGTTTAATTGAAGCTTTCTATGAAGTCCAGCCGCATCTATGTCCATATTGAACGTTTTGACTGCCCAATGGCACGGTTTCCCATAGATGAGCTGGAATGGAGACATCCCAATTAATGTTTTGTAGGCTGTACTATACGCCCACAGTGCATCATTCAAATGCAAGCTCTAATCTTTCCGAGTTAGCCCCACTGTCTTCTCCAAAATCTACTTGATTTCTCGGTTAGAAACTTCGGCTTGCCCACTTGTTTGAGGATGATAAGGTGTCGAAACCTTATGTGTGATGTTATACTTCTTGAGCAGCGCCTCAATAGTGCGATTGCAAAAATGGGAACCCCCATCACTTATAAGTACTCTTGGCATTCCAAATCTGGCAAATATGTTAGTTTTGACAAAATTTGCAACCACTTTGGAATCATTAGTACGGGTGGCTTTTGCTTCCACACATTTCGACACATAATCCACAACAAGTAAAATATAATTGAAACCATGTAAGGAAGGAAAAGGACCCATGAAATCAATAGCCCAAACATCAAAAATCTCAACAGAAAAGATAGGGGTTTGCGGAATTTGATCTTTTCCACCTATATTGCCCATTTTTTGACAACGATCACAAGTCATACAAAAAGTTCTAGCTTCTTTAAAGATAGTAGGCCAATAAAATCCACATTCTAGAACCTTAAGTGTTGTGCGTTGTGTACCAAAATGACCCTCACATGCAAAAGTGTGACAGAAAGTTAAAATTGAATTAAACTCAGATTCACGCACACACCTATGAAGAATATGATCAGGGTAATATTTCACAAGTACGGGTCATCCCACACATAAAACCGTGCATCATTTTTAAGTTTGTCACGTTGATGCTTGTTTAGGGTGTTTAGAACTTGTTTAGACACCAAATAATTCACTAAATCGGCATACCATGGCTCACTTACCTCTATGAACAGCAGCTGCTCGTCTGGGAATGCTTCTGGGATGGGTAATGGCTCCTCATCTCAAGTGGTCAGCCACCACGTTTTCACTTTCTTTCTTGTCTCGGATTTCCACGTCAAACTCTTAGAGAATAAGCATCTAGCGAATAAGTCTTGGCTTAGCTTCTTTCCTTGTGATTAAGTACTTCAAAGCTGCATGGTCAAAGTAAATTATAACTTTAGTACCAAGTAAATACGAACGAAACTTATCTAAAGCAAACACAACAGCAAGAAGTTCTTTTTCAATGGTGGAGTAGTTTAATTGAGCGTCATTCAAGGTCCGAGAAGCATAATATATGACATGCGGCTGTTTGTCCTTCCTTTGTCCCAAAACAGCCCCTAATGCATAATCTGAAGCATCGCACATAAGCTCAAATGAAGACTCCAATCTAGTGGAACTATGATAGGGGCCGAAGTTAGCATCTTTTTGAGGTGATTGAAGGCCTTTTCACATTCCTCGTTAAATTCAAAGGGCACATCCTTTTGAAGGAGACAACAGAGAGGTTGGGAAATCTTTGAAAAAACTTTGATGAATCTCCTATAGAATCCTGCATGTCTAAGAAAATAACAAACCTCTCTCACCGAAGTGGGAGAGGGTAAGTAGTGTACAAGATCTATTTTCAATTTATCAACCTCAATTCCCTTTCTGAAACTATGTGGCCTAAAACTATGCCTTGTTTTACCATAAAGTGACATTTTTCCCAATTTAAAACAAGGTTAGTTTCAATGTAGCGTTTCAAGATTAATGTTAGATTAGCTAAACAATCATCAAACGAATCACCAAAAACACTAAAATCGTCCATGAAAACTTCAATAATCTTCTCAACAAAATCTGAAAAGATACTTACCATGCATCTTTGAAACGTGGTTGGTGCATTACATAAACCGAATGACATTTGACGATAAGCAAAAGTACCAAATGGACAAGTAAAAGTAGTCTTTTCTTGATCATCTGGAGCTATAACAATCTGATTATATCCCAAATAACCATCAAGAAAGCAATAAAAAGAATGACCAGCTAACCTTTCAAGCATTTGATCAATGAATGGCAAGGGGAAATGATCTTTCCATGTTGTGGCGTTGAGCTTCCTATATTCAATGCAAACTCTCCAACCTGTTTGGATACGAGTGGGCACAAGTTCATTCTTTGCATTCTTCACCACAGTGACTCCAGATTTCTTTGGAACTACTTGAACCGGTGAAACCCAACGACGTTCAGCCTCTCGAGTTGGTTTAGCCCCCTCCTCTAGAAGTATGTGATGCATGCACGTTGTAGGGCTAATTCTTTTAATGTCGGCCAAGGTTCATCCAATGGCTATTTTGTACTCTTTCAACACCCGAACCAATTTCTCCTCCTCTATTTCCGTGAGTGATGAAGAAACTATGATAGGCAATGTCTCTTTATCTCCCAAGAAAACGTACTTCAAATGATTTGGTAATGGTTTAAGCTCGATGGAGGGTGCCTGAATCACTGAGGGTAACAACTTATTAGTAGAAACGAGAATTAGAATTGGGATTAGAGGCGTACCAATGTGTTGTGGTAAAGACTCAATGGCAGCCACCATCTCGCTAATTTCTGCACAATTAGGCACGGCCATTTTGGGTTTAAGTCTCATTCCTTCAGCAATAGTTGCTTCAAGGGGATCCCTCTTCAAGGAGTCAAGATATTCCTGCGCCAACGAATCAAATACATCAATGAAAATACAAGAATGATCGTCTTTAGGATACCTATTAGCTTCAAAAATGTTAAAATCAATAATCTCGCCATCAAATTCGATTGTTAACTTCCCCTTAAACACATCTATCTTGGTGCGGACTGTTTTCATGAAAGGTCTCCCAAGAAGGATCAACAATGGTGTAGAATGGGTCGAATCTTCCATGTCAAGCATATAAAAATCTGCTGGAAATATCAAGTGGTTAACTTGCATCAAAACATCTTCCAAAACTCCTTTCGGATTTGCATTAAAACGATCAGCTAATTGAATAATAACCCCATCGTTTTTAAGCTCTCCTAGGTTCATAGATGCATAGATAGAGTATGGCATGACATTAATGGAAGCACCTAAATCTAGCATAGCATGTTCAAACTTAGTATTTCCAATAACACAAGGGATTGTGAAACTACCTGGATCTTTGCATTTAGGAGGCAGTTTCCTTTGTAAAACTGCTGAAACATTCTCACTTACCTGTACCACTTCCTTATTCGAAATCCTTTTCCTTGTTATGCAAAGCTCTTACAAAAATTTAGCATACTTTGGAACTTGCTTGATTGCATCAAGGAGTGGGATATTGACTTGTACTTTCCTGAAGGTTTCTAGAATGTCTTTTTCATTCTCTTCTTTCTTAGATTGCTTGAACCTGCTAGGAAAAGGCACATTTGGTGGAATAGGGTTAGAAAGAATCGAATTTGAACCAACCTTACCTGAATTGGACGGTTTGGAAGGTTTAGAGGGTTGCGGCAAGGGTTGTTCTACCCTTGCCGTGGCTTTGTCTAGTTCTTCTTCTTCGAGCAGTAGCTTCTCTTCCTCCTTTTAGCTTGATTTGGATGTTTGTGGGATGGTTCCAAACTCCTTGCCACTTTTTAAGGTGATAGCCTTAGCCGTTTCAAAAGCTCCCTTGGGATTAATGATGGTTGAACTAGGTAGTTTGCCTTCTTCTCTAAATTGTCCCATGAATTCCGCCATCTGCCTAATTTGCTTCTTCACCTCACCCATCTCCTTGGCTTGATTTTGTAGTCCTTGCATCAATGAAGTTAGTAATTGAAGAACTTTATCATTATCCAATGACGAACCTGAGTTTGGTTGGGCAGATTGTAATGGGAGTTGTGGTGGCGAATGGGCTTTAATAGAGTCCCGAAGGTGGCTTTCTATATCCCCCTTGTTGTTGAGCTTGTTGAGGCTCCCTCCACTTCATGTTTAGGTGATATCTCCAACCCGGATTGTAAGTGTTGGAGAATGAGTCATTCCTTGGTTGATTTTGGCTTTGATAACCTATGGCATTGGCACTTTCCCATCCCCCATTCTCTATCAACTGAGGGCATTGATCATTGAGATGTCCTTGCATAGAGCACACACCACATACACTTGTTCCTTGCCCTTTGGATCCTTCAACAACTTGTGACACAAGAACAGTGAGATTAGCCAATTAAGATTGAATTTCGGCCATTGAACTTACCATATTAATGTGGTGTTGCCGTGAGGGGTCTCTTTGTCCAATTCCTTCATATTGTAGTGCATTCAAGGCTCGATTTGCTATTAAGATCTTGGCTGTAACTGGGGTTTTGTCAACCAAAGCACCATTTGTCGAGGCATCTAGCATTTGTCTCTCAATTGGAAGTAGTCATTCGTAGAAATATTGAATTAAAAGCTCTTCCTTCATTTGATGTTGTGGGAAGGATGCAACTAATGTCTTAAAATGCTCATAGTATGCTGGAAAGGATTCCCTTTGGCTTTGTTGAATTCCACTAATTTTCTTCCTCAACAGAATGACTCTTAAAGTTGGGAAGAATTTCTCTAAGAATACTCTCTTCATGCTTTCCCAAGAAGTGACAGTTCCAGTGCTAATTCATAGAGCTAATCTTTAGCCTTGTCCATAAGAGAGAATGGAAAGGCTTTCATCTTCAGAATATTGCCATCCACGTTGATTGGTGTCATGCTCAAGCACACCACTTCAAATTCCTTCAAATGCTTGTTCGGATCTTCCATGGACAACCCATGGTATTTGGGAATGTGATGCAGCAAACTAGACTTCAATTAGAACTCATCGGTCTTGCCATGAGTTATTGTAGGGTATTGAATGCAAAGAGACATGGCATTGTCCAATCCCAAGGCTGAAAGTTCCTTGATTGTTCGATTGTCAATAGCCATGTCTTGTTCTTCTCCGAATTCCTCTTCAATTTCAACTTCTGATTCAGATTCAGAACTAGAACTAGGTGATTCGGTTCTGGCTGCTTCCTCTTTCTTCTCAAAGTTCTTTCAAAATCGTCGTCAAACTCCAATATATGTGCACGAACAGGTTGAGAACTTCGAGTCATAAACTAGTACCTAAAACAAAGAAAATAAAACAAAACAAAAACAGAAACAAAGGGAAGATTAGCAATTTTGCTAATCCCCGGCAACGGTGCCAAAATTTGATGTGGTACAAACTAACACACAAATTAAACCCTATTAAGATAGTTGTAGTACTCGTAAGTAGGGATCATTCTAGGCCGGGGATTAGTTAGAGATGCTAATCAACAAAAATTAAACTTAAAAACTGAAAACTAGACTCAAACAACTCAAAACAAGTTAAACTGACTCAAATAACACAAAACTAAGTTAAATTGACTCAAAACAAGAACTAGAGGGTGATTTGGAGGAAAATTAAACTAAGAAGACTCAAAACAATAAAAAGAAACCAATTTGGACAGATTCTAACCTAAAGACATGAAATATAAAGGGGGAGTGGTTTTGATGAATTTAAAACTAAAACAAAGTAACTTGCAGAAAACAAAGTAATTGATACGAAATTGGGTGAATGAAATGGTGAAAGGCTAACTAGAGGGTCCTTCTCCACACATAACACATATGCATACAAATCAATTTCCAGTTATTCTTCCTATAAACCATGAATGACAATGCCCCAAATTAATCGTGAGAATCACAAATTAACTTTCAGATTTTCCTATATTCATTGAATTGGACTCAGCGACGCAACCAAATTATTCTTATCAAGTTCCCTATATGAACAACATGATAGAAATACATATCAAAGATCATTAAGTTCTATGAAAATCATAAGCATTGACAAGGCATTCGTAACTATGAACTACATGATACTCTTGCCAAGAATTCACTTAACACAATCATGACTAGTGACTTTTACTACTTGTGAATATAAGTTCATAACGATTAGGTGAAATTCCCTTATATTCTATCATCGAATTCATGCATGCAAACTAAGTATGCGTCCTTAATCAACACACAAGAATAAGTTATTAATCAAACAAATAAGTAAATTGCATTCACGATTTATGAAATCATAACTAGAAATCAATTTGTATGCATATGTGTCCTGTGTGGAGAAGGACCCTCTAACTAGCCTTTCACCCTTTCATTCACCCAATTTCGTATCAATTACTTTGTTTTCTGCAAGTTACTTTGTTTGGTTTTAAATTCGTCAAAACCACTCCCCCCCCTTTTATATTTCGTGTCTTTACGTTAAAATCTGTCCAAATTGGTTTCTTTTTATTGTTGTGAGTCTTCTTAGTTTAATTATTGTCCAAATCACCCTGTAGTTCTTGTTTTGAGTCAATTTAACTTAGTTTTGTGTTAATTGAGTCAGTTTAGCTTGTTTTGAGTTGTTTGAGTCTAGTTTTCAGTTTTTAAGTTTAATTTGTGTTGATTAGCATCCCTAACTAATACCCGGCCTAGAACGATCCCTACTTACGCGTACTACAACTATCTTAATACGGTTTAATTTGTGTGTTAGTTTGTACCACATCAGAAAATTAATTAATTAATTAATTAAGAAATTAAACAGTTAATTTAGGTAATTAATCCTAATTTGAATGAATATTTGAGGGTTACCTTGTGGGAAAGATCTGATGAGGATGAATGAAATAGGTTTTGAATAAATACCTATTTTGATCACTTTTGACCTTGATTGAGTCGTGTGTGTCAATTGCTTACGCGTGGGAGTTCTGATGTACCTCGAGGGTAATTTTGTCTTATTTACCCAAAAAATCCACATGTCGTCTCCATATTCTTCTTGATTATTTTTTACGCCACAAATGCCCCTACACCTGTTGGGCTGCTTGCAGGAAAGGGCAGCAGGTGTAAAGATCTTCTTGCTTTAGGAAACGTAGGATTGCTTCCTATTTTGATGTAGATTCCCTCTTTAATTGGAAATTAGATCCTTCTAGGAAAGGGAAATAAATTTCTCCCAAAGTCTATTTAAGTCTACCTTAAGTTGATTATTAAATCAACTTTAGAGAGCAATTTATTCTACCATACAAGAGAGAGAAAGTTAAAGGATATTTGTTCCCCATCCCCTAGCTATCTTCTACACTTCCACGTGCAAAGGACCATCTTTAGTTGCTTTCTTCGTCTTCTCCGTGCTGCACCGAGGTAAGAAAAAATTAATTTTCCTTGTCTTCTTCTTGGATATTACTGTCGCGGGGCAGCTATCGGAGTGATGCTACACTTATGCTAGTAGGGGCCAAGAGTTGGCTCGACATGGGCAGATGAGGTGTTGTGGCAGGGACCACTACTTGGGCTGCTCAGTTTGGCTAAAGCCAAAGGCAACTGTGCGATTGAGGTCGTAGATTAAGGCGATAGGGCGCAGTGCTAGGCGAGCCGCATGGCTCATGTCCTTTAGGCTCTTGGATATAACACGAGCCAGGTCGAATATTGAGAGAAATGAAAAGGTCGCGGGCCTCATGAACTGTTGGAATGTTGGGCATCCAAGAGATCTTCCACACTTGCTCAAGAGGTACTAACTGAGAAAAAACCAAAGACTTCTTCCACTGCTCGCGAGTGTAACATCCCACATCGCTTAGGGGAGTGGATCATGTAAACCTTATATGTATATTCTCATCTTTACCTAGCATGAGGCATTTTGGAATCTCACTGGCTTCAGGTTCCATCGGAACTCCGAAATTAAGTGAGTTCACACAAGAGCAATCCCAGGATGGGTGACCCACTAGGAAGTTCTCATGTGAGTTACCAGAAACAAAACTGTGAGGGCGTGGTCGGGGCCCAAAGTGGACAAAATCATGTTACGGCAGAGTAAAGCTAGAGAAGTGGTGGGAGCCCGGGCCAGGATGTGACAATTTGGTATCAAAGCCAATCCCTGGCCAGGGATATACCGACGAGGACTTCGGGCCCCTAAGGGGGGTGAAATGTAACATCCCACATCGCCTAAAGGAGTGGATCATGTAAGCCTTATATGTATATTCCCATCTCTACCTAGCACGAGGCCTTTTGGGAGCTCACTAGTTTCGGGTTCCATAGGAACTCCGAAGTTAAGCGAGTTCATGCAAGAACAACCCCAAGATGGGTGACCCACTGGGAAGTTCTAGTGTGAGTTCCCAGAAACAAAACCGTGAGGGCATGGTTAGGGCCCAAAGTGGACAATATCGTACTACGGTGAAGTCAAGCCTGGGATGTGGTGGGGGCCCGGGCCGGGATGTGACAGCGAGGGTTTACTAGTTTCCCCTAGGCTTGTGATTGACTTGACTTCTTCCAAGGAGACGAAAGATTGGGGTTGTTAGATCTGAGCCAGTGACGCCTACCATGCCAAAGATGGCTAGTTCGATTACCAATAAGATTGCTTAGCGTAGAGCCTCCATCGTGCCCTTAGTGCCGAAACTAGTGCTAAGGTGTCCGTTGGGAGCTAAGTCTGGTTCACCTTTGGAGAGGCTTACTAATATGAAGAGCGATAAGGTAGACTCTGCTGCTAAAGTGGCACCAAGGCCTATTCCCCCTGCTGCTGAGACTAATTTGCATGTTGGGAAGAAGAAGACTGCTCGAGTGGGCAGCTGTGAGAAATCCACTAAGCCTGCTTCTTGGAAGACTACTGAGATCTATGCACTTTTAAAACCAGATCTGCTTGAAAATATAGACGTTTTTGCCAAGTTTATCGATGTCGTTAGAAGGGTTATTTGCTTAAGTTCCTTTGTGAAGTACATAACCGAGTATACGAAGACTGCCCTACTTGCCATGATGTAGAAAATGGCTATTCTGGCAGTCTAGTCTATGCCATTTGACCAAAAGGATACCAAGGTTGCCAAGGATATGGTAAAGGCTATAGCAATGGAAACTTATTCTTCTGCCGAGAATATCAAAAGGTTGAAATCTGAGCTCATCGCTTTGAAGGGGTTTAATATAGCTGCCCCCACTTCTCTGTAGCTTGAGATCACTTGCAAAGAGATCGTTGACTTGAAGACTAGGCTTGACGTGATCCAAGTTAAGTATTAAAGTGCAGAGAAGGAGATCGGATGCTACATACCTTAAATTTAAGATCTTGAGAGTGCTGTTTCTGAGCTTCGTTCTGCTGCTTATGTAAAGGATGAAGAGTTGATTGCTGCTTATAACCAAGTGAACCATTTCAAAAAGGTCATTAATAGGCTTGAAACCCAAGTGTTGGAACTCCAAGGTGCACTAAAGATCAACGAAAGTTTGAAAGAAAGAAATGGATAAGCTGCGGCGCGTCCATGTTCGTCCGCTTGAGGAGAACGTGCAGCTAAAATATGAGAAGGCTAGGCTCGAGGCTTCGCTTATTCAGAGTCAGGCCAATTTCCACAAGCTTAGATCATCTCTTTAGTAGGCCGTCTAACTTCAAGTTTGCTAGGAAAGACTTCGAAACCTTCTTTATTTCTCCGGAATATTTGCTTGCCTTTACTTTTTTACTTTTGAGGCCCCCATTGGTGAAGTAGTCGGAGAGGTTGATGCCCAAGCTAGAACAGCCAGGGGTGAAACGCCGGATAATGCCGTTGCTTGGAACGTTGCGGTTGCTGAATGTGTGGCGGCCGAGTAGTGGTGGGATGTCCAAGCTACTGAAGGGTAGTCTCCTAGGTAGCCTTTAGGGTTTTCTTTGTTTTTCTTGTTGCTTTTGTTTTGCTTGAACTCCTTTGGCCTTTACTATTTGTTTATCAATTTTGCTAGAAAATTTAATAAACTTGCTTCCTTTGCTTTTCTTCATCTTCACTTCTTTTGTTTACGCCCAACCTTTGACTTTTAGACTAGCGGCAAGCGTGTTGCTTTTCTATAAGCAGACAGGCCCGCGTAGCCTATGCAGCCTTAGGTATTGGTGTAAAACTTTTGCAAGGTTGTTAACCATAGGGTCGGCAGCCGGACGCCTTACTTACAGAAGCAAATGAGTCTGCGTGACCACTTGGTTGTTAACCTTGGCTTTCTTCAATCCTTGAGCTGTGTGGCCTACATCACAACATACTAAAGATTTTTGGGTCATGAAATTCACTAACCTTTCGTATCAAAAGTATGTGGTTGTATGGAATTTCGTAAGTAAAGGTTCGAGAGAACTCCTCGCTCTTTATGTAACCAATTACGTGGGTTGCGTAGCAAGTATCACAACACTTTAGGAATTAGTGTAAATCTAATCGATCCATCACACCCTGACCCGTGAATAAAGACCATTCAGGAGCTGGGGTGTGAGCCATATCTTAGCTATAGAAATAAATTCTACAACCAAGATATGGTGGAAAAATTAAAATAAAATTACAACGATTACACCGTACAACATATAACAAATCTTACATAATAAAAGCTTGAGTTTACCACATATAATTTATTTAATACGTAGTGGAAATAAAATATTAGTATACAAAATTGATTCATAACAAAAGTACCAACTAAAATAATAAATGAAATCAGTAGCTCTTGCAAATACAAAAAAAAATGTATATGCAATGAGATGAATGAATGTACTCACTCCCTTCTAATCCCGTCAACCAATACCTAAGGCACTCAAGCCTGCATGTCCCATACTATGCTTATACCACTTGGCTCTGAATACCTTAGAAAATGAGTTAACTCCCGTTCATCCCTTAAACCCAATTTTTGTAATTAAACTCTCAGTTTCCACTTTATTATACAGGTACTTACCCTGACACCCAATTGTATATTCAAGCCTGACACCCAATTGTATATTCAAGCCCTTCCCTCGACGCCTGATATATACAAGATTTCATTATTTTTATAATCAACCAATTTATATACTCAAGCCCTGCACCCTATGCCTGACAATTACAAGGTTCATTATTTTATATTCAAGGCAAACTTCAGCCCGTGAATATCCTCACAACTTAAACATTTTACACAAGTGAGCACTTGATACAACACAACTCTTTTACTTTCTTTGCATGAATGTTTATGTATATGTCATGTTCATATAGATATCAATAATCTCATTTTATATGCCATGTAACAAGGATATCAATAATCACATGCTCTATAACATCTCGAACACTAATCAAACTATTAGTAGCCAAAATTGTATTATATCTGCAACACTAATCAAATTGTTAGTAGCCAAAATCATATTATATTATCATTAATATATAGTGTGGATAACACACAACAATCTAATTGATAAATATTACTTTAACATTTTACTCCATCTCTCTTTCTAGGTGGTATTGATGCATGACTCCATTTGAGTTCTATAGAGTAATTTTGTTGGGTAAGTTCTCATGCATTTTTCTAGGATTTGTCTCTCTTATTTTACAACATTCTCAAGGGAAGTAAATGGAGCTTTTCAAAGGTTTAGTGGGAGTGCTCTCATAACAATGATCTCAAAATGTAATTGCATAAACAACACAAGATTTAAGTGGTTTGCCAAATCGACTACATCCACTGGGGTTTGCTTTCATTTTATTTCACTATATATGATAAACTTACAAATACAATGAAAGATGGCTTAAAGCCTTAACAATATGTAAAAGAAAGGTAATTGGGCAATATGAAATGGAGGATGGCTTTTGTTTGAGTTGTTCTTTCTTCCTTTTTTTTTCTTCTTCCTCTCTCTTTTCTCCATGTCTTGCATTGGTTCTTGCTCCTTCCTTTATAAAGATTGCATGACATCTTCATTCCCATCTAGTTTGAGGAGAAAGCTTCCAAGTGTGCCAATAGAAAGAAACCAAGTATTGTTCTAATCATTACCATGAAATGTGTTCCAATAACAAGGCAATAAATGTTGTCCTAATCATTAAGAATGAAATGTGTTCCAATGGAAAGACAACAAGTGTTAAGTTAATGAATATCATGCAAGATGTTCCTTCCATCAAAGGCCACGTGAAATGTTTTAACCACAATAAGTTGTCATCTTCCTCTATTTAGAGTGGTGAATATCATCCTAATGATTAAGATTCCTATAGATTGATGAGTAAGCACTTCTAATACCTCAAAGTGTTGCCACCTACATGCAAATAAACTAACATACATATGCTATAGACTCCACCTCTTCACCCTAATTATTAGCTTCTATTAATTACCAACTTCCACATCAACCTATCTAGAGTAGTGATTAACCCCTCCTCTTTATTCTCCAATGGTTGGCAAAACGCCACTTAGCCTTTGTGAGAAAAATAAAGCCAAACTCATCATAATCCCCTTCTCCAATTCAAACTAACAATATCTCTAATTACATATGAACATGAAATAAATACTAGCAAGTTTTTGAAATAATTTGTAGCAAAAAGGATTTTACATTGAAACTATTTTACATATCGAAAGTGGGTTCTTGCATAAAATAAATCTAATAAAATTGTTACGTAAAAATAATTACACACACACACACACACATATATATATAACCATTTTTTTTTTTACATACGGGGTATTACGATCATTTCGTGCTTGCCAGAGGTGAAGCTTATTGACTGCGTAGAATGTTGGCAGTGGATATATCTTTGTATATGCACGCTAGCTTGTTTAACCTTTCACAAGAATGTGCAGTTGTATAAGTCTAACGCGACTTTACTGCTTGAAGGGCAAGCCGTAGGTAGTTTTCTAGAAACCGCAGGCTACCTTAGTGCACTTGATAGCAGCTTTAGAGTTCCAGGGCAGCCGTCCCTAGGGTGTACTGCGTAATGTGCCTCCTCTGTCTCTGAGGCCCGGTTCCCCGTGGATTAGGCCAAGAGACCTAAAATGCTTTAGTTAGCTAAGCCTTGAAAGGACCATTATGGCTACTTCTAGGAATCCCGGCGTAAGCTATTGTGCACCTAATTATACCAGGGAATCCTGGCTCATCCACACCTGGATATTCGGAGTGTAAGTTTATCCTCCCGCCTTGGAAAGCATACCCATGTGGGTGTCGGGGAATTGGTTTACCCTCTTGCACTTGAGAGCAATTAGTTTATCCTCTCACACTAGAAAGCAAACCCAGATGGATGTCGGGCTTCTTCTTGGTCGAGCGATATGATGAATATTTTTTGGTGAAAACCAAAGAAAGTTCGTCGAAACTCCTGATGGATTGTGGCGGCAAGGTGTGGAACCAATCTTGCGCCTTGCCTTGTAGATTGGTGGCAATTATCTTGCATATGAGAGCATTGTTATTTCGATAGAGGATCATTGCGCTTCGGTAGTGCTTTAGGTGTTTCTCAGAGTCTCCATCCCCTTTGAAGGATGTGAAATGCAGCATGCTAAACTTGCGTGAAGGCTCTTCCTGCTCGATCTCATCCGTGAAGGGTGGCCTGCTTATGTTGGTTATGTCATGTCGTAGTGCCTCGTTAGTGACCTTTGTTGGGTTGGAAATCGCGCAATCGCTCATTTAAGAGTCTCTCTATTTTTCCTGAATTTGCCTTTGTTGGGGGTAATGGAGCTCTCGGCTGCTCCCGATCGTGACCTGCTAATCTCAGCTGCTCTTCCATGTGTTCGGCTCGTTTATGCCACGGTTGTGGTGCATGTGGCACGTTCTTAGCAGGCGAACGAATTTCTTGTAAACTGCGGGTTGAACTTAAGCCGAATTGAGTGACTGCTTCTCTTCGTCCATCATACTGCCTACTCTGATGTGAGGTGAATGATGCTCCTTGCGGGCCTAGCCGCGAATGAAAACTTTGCCAGGAAGGCTGCTCATGTTGATTATCCGAGTGTGGCCCCAAATATGAATGTCTACTCGTCTGTGGGCCTAGTCAAGAATGCACGCTACTCTGCGCGCTAAGACAGGAGTATACGATATCTTGGGTTCCTAGTCGGGAGTGTACATTGTTGGAATGCTCAGTTTATGCCTGGTCGAGCAGCTGTTTGCAGGGATGCTGCTAGAGAGGTTCTTCGTCTGCCATTGTCCTACTTCGGGACACTTCGTCTGGGACATGTTACATCTTGGTGAGCTCCAAGAGCTGATTCACCAAGGTCATCTATTGTGCGATGGCGCTCGTCAACTCTACGACTTGTCGAGACAAGTGTTGTTCTCCATTTGGGTTGGAAGAGTTTGGATGAAATGTGTCTCCTTGGGTAGTGAAAGTGTGGTAGACTCCGGGTGCAAGATTTGAGTTGGGAAATTGGGACACCATGAGAGTGGGATGGATAGCATGTGGTGCACGCGGGTGCAAGGCTAAGGCTTAGTTCGGCAACGCGTTTGGCTTGAATTGGGCTTGGGTGGCTTGGGCCGGCTCGCCTTGGGCTTGGGTCTGTGTGGGCTTCAATGGCACAGCTTGGACTGAGGCCTTGGCATCGTGGGCCTTGCTGAGGGTGGCTGCTACAGTTGCTTCAGTGGTAGCTGCCAAAGTGGGGCCTTGTGGTGGTGGTGTCGCTCCATTTGTTGTCGCGTTTAGCCTCGTGGATCGCCGTGGTCCCATTTCTTGAACGTTGGAATATCCATTCGTCAAGATTTCCGAATCTCTTGTCATTATACTTCTCTTTTATATTTTATCTAAGAATTTTTATAAATAAAAATTCCAAGAGTAAGAACGTACAAAAAATCTACAAATGAACAAGAAAACGAAAAACCTTGATTGTGAAAGTCTTTTACGAGCGTGTAACTCAAGCTTTCAATGAAAGCACCAACTTGTGGATACAAATTTCAACCTTTTTCTTCTTGGACGAAAATGCACCTGCAAAATAATTAACACCTTAGAGCAAGTCCACCGGAGATGCATTTGCCCAACACCCAGTCCAAATATCAAGCTGAGGGGTCAGAGAATTCACTCCAGCCCGTTCAGTTACCTGGCACCCAACCCAAGCCAAGCAACAAACCAGCCGATTTTTGACAGACCCAAGAGCCGGCCTATTTGGCTTGCGTGTGGACTAGACTCGGGCTTAACAACGAGTAAGGGACAAAGGAGCAGGCGCTGTCAGCCTGCTGTCAGCCCACTTGTGCTGCAGCGACGTGGCATGCTCAGAGTCATTGGATTTCCAACAGCTAGTTTTTATAAACCGTTGGATTTCCAACGGTAACAAAAATTTAAATTTTACTTTTAAACTGGACCGTCCGATCACAGATCAACGGTCCACGTTTTTTCCCCAAAAAAAATAAGGGCCCAACAGTCAGATTTATGACCGTTGGCCACGTGGCATATCCTTGGCTCTTGGATTTGAATATTTTTCAAATCCAACAGTCCAGATTAATTAACTACATTAAAATTAATTAAAAATTATAAAAAATACATAAACTTTTTTTTTAAAATACAATAAAATTTAAAAAAAGTTAATTTTTTTTTATAAATATCTAACCCTCATCTTCCACCTTACACTACATTTCAATATTTTCTACACTTTAAGAGAGAAAAAATGTCTTCGTGGAAGCTCATTGAAGATGTTACGTTGTGTGAATGTTGGGTTCACACTACTCATGACCCGATTACGAGTAATGAGATGGATAAGCGAGAAATGTGGAGTAAAATTACGAAAGCATTTTGCGATGTACATGGAAAAGATGCTAGAACTAGTCAAGGTCTTTAAGGTCGTTGGAAAAAACTCAACGCATCCTTTACTTGTTGCAAAAACGCCATCTCTCATGCTTCCGGTAACCTGCGTAGTGGGACAAGTTTAGCGGATTAGGTGACAATATTTTTATTTATTTATATGCATTCCACCCACATCAATATTTTAATTTATTTAATTTCGTATGTAATTTTTATGTTATTTCTTATGTAATTTTTATATGCATTCTACCCGCATCAAAATTTAATTTATTTAATTTCTTATGTAATTTTTATGTAACTTATATGCATTCCACCCGCATCAATATTTTAATTTATTTATTTGTGTTACACCCGCATTTTTTAACACTATCTTATCCCACATTTTTATAGACACTACAAGCTTAAGCATTCTACAATTCAAAAACCAGAACAAATCATTCAACAAATGGGAATGTTGGGAAATTGTCAAAGACTACCCTAAATACAAAATTGTGGCAAACTGTCCAAAAGTTGTCATGCACGGCATGGGTCTACATAGTTCACCAAAACCAGACATGGCCGAACAAGAAGCCGACACATTTCAAGACACGGAAGGGACGCCTGAACAAGTGCTCGAGATCCAACCGACTCGTCGGTCCCTCAGGCCTCAAGGTAAAAAGGCATCAAAGAAAAAAGGTAGTTCTTCCAAAAATAACTACACTAAATATATGGAGGAACTTGCTTGCCAAGGTGAACTAAACATGGCACGGGAAAATGCTAGAGATGAGGAAAAAGTTGCTGCTATGGCAGCAATAATAGCAGCTACTGAGGCCCGTGATGCGGCGACTGAGAGACAAAGAGAAATAGTTAATCGAGAGAACGAGCTGGTTAGACAAGCACTTCATCGAGAAAATGAAATGCTTAGAGAAGAAAGGATGGCTCAAGTAGATTGTGACACTATAAGCAAGTATTTCGTAGGACTGTCTCCGAATTCAAAATATTTTTGGACATCGGAAAAAAGAGATGTCATGCGAAGGAGGAGTGCAAGAGATGCGGAAACAAGTCAAGGGGGTTCTAGCTACACAAATCATAGCAACCAAGATCCTAGCACCACATATCCTAGCTCCATAGACTTTGTATAATTTTTATGTAATTTCTTTTTTTTTAGAGTTTTATTTAATTTCTTATGTAATTTGTATGTTTTTTCTTTTTTTCTTTTGAACTTTATTTAATTTCTTATGTAATTTCTTATGTTATTTTTATTAAATTTATTATGCAATTTTAATGTAATTATTTATTTATTTTTGTACTTTATTTAAACACATGAAATAAGATTACATAAACTCACCAAATAAACTTAAAAACAAAACACACTACATAGAATTACATAAACTTAAAAAAAAAAAACACTTTATTCTTCAACCACAAGCCTCATTTTAATTATCTTCGCCTTCATGCAATCCTCACTGGTGCTCAATCAAGTCATTCTGGCGAGTTACGTGCCAGTATGGCTCTTGCACATTAGTGTACCGCTGAACGATCAATTCATTGTAAAGTCTATCGCGTTCCAACGGCTCGTGTTGCAAGGGATCTTCAGTTCGGTCATGAGCAAAGTAGATACGTGTTCTTGAGTTGTTCATCGGATCCAGCTCATATTCATCGACGACATCATAATCATACTCATCTTCAACAATCATGTTGTGGAGAATAATACATGTCATCGTGATGGATTGAAGAGCCTCGACATCAAACATTCTAGCTGCAGCCCTGACAATCGCCCAACGAGCTTGCAGGATACCAAAACAACGCTCGACATCCTTCCTACACCCTTCTTAACATTTTGTGAAGTGTTTTTCCTTTTCAGTCTATGGATGTGGCACTGTTTTGACAAACGTTGACCACCTTGGGTAAATGTCATCTGCAAGGTAGTATGATCCCTTGTATTGGGTACCATTAACCCAATATGTGCATCTCGGCGATTTTCCTTGCAGCAGTTCGTCGAACACTGGGGATTGGGCAATGACATTTAGGTCATTCTGAGCTCTTGGAACACCAAAAAAAGCATGACAAATCCATGTATCAAATGAAGCCACCGCTTCCAAAATGATGCTTTTGGTTCATTTTTTGTCACCATAAGCTTCTTACCACGCACTTGGACAATTTTTCCAAGTCCGGTGCATGTAGTCGATGCTTCCAATCATGTCAGGGAAGCCTCGCATCTCACCCTTCCTCAGAAGCCTTCATATGTCCCTTGGCGTGGGTGTCCGGAGGTACTCATTGGTGTAGAGGGTTTCAATAGCAAAGCAAAACCGCATCAAGGACTCCAGAACAGTTGTTCTTCCCATCCTCGCGATCTCATCCACTTGATCTGCAGATGCTCTATATGCAAGCATTCGCAAGGCAACCGTAATTTTTTGCTCAGGAAGAAGACCTAGAACATGAAAAGCATCATCTTTTTGCACAAAGTATGGATCATGGTTGCAAATAACATTCATGACTTTGTCGAACAAACTTCATTGCGTTCTAAAATGACGTCTAAAAACATGATCAGAGAATATGCTATTGGGAATAAAATAATCTTCCAAGAGATCTTTATCTCGTCTTTCCCTTTTTCTATCGAGGTTTGCAACACGTCTAGGTTTGGCTATCTGACCCACGGCTTCCATGACACGGCAGGAATGTGAGGCCCTCTGCGTTCTATGGTGATCATCCTCATCCTCCTCCATGAAAAAAGCCTCATCTCCATCTCCACCTTCCTCGAGATTGGCCAATTCTGCCTGTTGTGCCAACAACCTTTTCTGTTGCTCCTGCAATTGTTTATACACTCTCCTTGAAGAAGACATTGTAATAAGGACTCAAGATTTGAAAATGATGAACAAGGATTCTGAGCTTAAAAGAAGGATTAAGCTTGGTGTGAGGATGGATGTAGGGATGTAGGGTTTATATGGACAAAAAAAGAAAGGATGTAGGGTTTATTGGTTGAAAATCTTATCGAAATTTTGACTAAATTATTGTAAACCGAAAGTGACACATGGCGCGTCGAGATTGGTCGAAAATCTTATCGGAAATCTATCCGCAAAATAGTACGTTCGGATAATGACACGTGGCATGACGTGATTGATTGAAAATCTTATCGAAATCTTGGCTAAATTATTGTAAAACGGAAGTGACACGTGGCGCGTCGGGATTGGTTGAAAATCTTAGCGGAAATCTATTCACAAAATAGTACATTCGGATAATGACACGTGGCGTGACGAGATTGGTTAAAAATCCTATGCGAAATTAAAACTATTTTATTTTTTTATTCTTTTAGAAAAAATTTTAAAATATTTTAAATGGGCTGGGTGCCAGCCCATTTTGTAGGGGTGAAGATCGTTTATGCCAGCGCATTTTTTTAGGGGTGGAGATGCATTGGCCTATTACTATTCATTGGAGTCTATTACTGTTCACTGGAGTGGATAAATGGTGTTAAGGCCAAGATCCTCACGCGCCCACGATGAATGGAGGGGAGGCTTTAGCCGAAGAACCTCCGATGCCAAAGTTAGAATTTGAAAGAAAAGTGTTTAGAGAAATTTGGAGAATTTTGTGAGAGTTGGAATTAGGTTTTTGGGAGAAATTAAAGCTATTTATAGGGGTGTGGCCGGCCCGCCCCTATTTGGAGAAAAGGGGTAAGACCACTTATGGTGGTTTTTGGGTGTAATTGCAAGATATTATGTCAAAATAATATCTTGCAATCAATTAGAAAATTAATTCATTAATTAGGAATTAACCAATTAATTTAGGTAATTAATCATAATTTGAATGAATATTTGAGGGTTACCTTGTGGGGAAGATCTGATGAGGATGGATGAAATAGGTTTTAAATAAATACCTATTTTGATGACTTTTGATCTTAGTTGAGTCGTGATTGTCCGCTGCTTGCGCGTGGGGGTTCCAGTATGTCTCGAGGGTAATTTTATGGGATACTTTGGATGCGACCCCTAATTCTTAACATTTTTTTATTAAAATCTTAATAATATTCAAAGTTTGATCAAGGTCACTTGACTTTGAACACGTCATTATATTACTATTAATATTTATATTTTTATAATTTTGACATTAATTGTTTGATATTTTATGAGATTTATAATCCTATAAATTTAAAATCCCTCATTATAATACTATTAGAAATGGTTACAATAAAAAAATTCAAAAATTTTGATTGAATAAATGGATAAAAACTATGTAAAAATAATAAATAATAAATGGCAAAAGAATGTATTCATAGTGTTAAAAAAATTGGTACATTTCACATATAAGAAAGTGGTACAATAATAAAGAAGAATGGGTACATTAGAAATAAATTAGGGTACAAATAAAAGATTAAAAATTATGAATACAAATGAATTTTTAAAAATATAGGCGCTAAAAGAAATTAATACATGGGTACAAAATATAACTAAAAAGAAAATACTACAAATTAAAAAAAAAAATGTTGCAAATTAAAAGTGGGTACAAACTAAAAATATAAATATATGATACAAAGTTTAGGCATAAAACATAAATATACCATATGTAATTTTTCTATCATTGATTAAATGTCACATGACGGTATACACATGCGTACAGACACAAATAAAACTTTAAAAAATATGGGCAAAAAAAGAAACTAATATATGGGTACAAATTAAAAATAAAAAGAAAATTGGTACAAATTAAAAAATATTTGCAAATTAAAAATAGGTACAGACTAAAAATAAAAATATATGATAAAAAAATTTAGCCATAAATATAAATATACTAATTGTAACATTTTTAACATTAAAGGAATATATTTAAAAATAAAAATATTTTATTATTCAAATAATTAATGATGTTATTAATACACCTTGATCAAAAATTGAAAATAAATAGGATTTTAATCAATAGAGTAAGAAAAAGAAGGATGTGAACCTAATTTTCCCGTAATTTTATCTTATTTACCCAAAAAATCCACTTATCGTCTTCATATTCTTCTTGATTATTTTTTACTCCACAAAAATATCAAAAGTGGACCATTTTAGCTAATTTCCTTTTATTTTTTAGAGAGATATTTTCACACCAATTTTAGCTTCTCACACATTCCTCCTTATTTTCTGTCATCAGATTGGATAAATCAAATGAAAACTACAGCCATGATCGAACATAGGTGTGTGAGAGGTAAGTGAATGTTTATCATTTTCCATTCTCCTTCATCATTACAAGTGGAAGTCTTAGTTTTTTTTTTCTTTCTAAAACTAGTGGAAGTCTTAGTTCTAACTTTTATAAATGTTGAATTCGATGCTAATGTGTTATGGCTAGTTCATTGTGTTAATCCAAATTTCACCCACTTAATGTTAAAGTATCATTTTATTAAATAAAACAAAAACTGCATTCACGTTGCCTTAAAAACTATCACAGACAAAACAAAACAAAATACAAACCAAACACCGTCAACCTATCTATAAAATACAATGTCATCCCAACAAAACAATAATGGAAGTTTTAACGAAACATTCCCGATATTGTTCATTTTTAACGAAAAATCACATTTTTACATTTTCTTGGTACTATTCATTACACCTTTATTTGTCCTTTGTTATTAAAACTAAAGTTTTTTTTTGGTTTACTTTTCATTAGTTTTCCTAACAATAATAAATGGCTAGTCATTGTAGAATGAGGATTCTCTCAGGATCCTCTTTGTGAGGATTCCGGAGATCCTTAAATCACGTTTGTTCACGCGGTCAGAAATCATTGTAAATTTTTTTTATTTGTAATTAAATATAAATAGTACTTAATGAAAACTGACATGATGTACGATAAATAAATGTAATTAGAGGATTACCGAAATCCTCATAAAAAAATATCCTCATTCTCATTGTACTTGTGATGTGGCCCTGTGACTGTGAGGATGCTCATTCTCATTATACACTTGTGATGTGGGCCTCCCATAAAAAATCTTCCCAAAGAAAGCCACGTGGAACGAAACTTTGTCTTGATTTGAAGGTTTGTTACTCGTATTTCCCTTTATATTGTCTTCTTGTCTTCCCATTTTCCTCAACCTCAGTCCCTCAATATTCCCATCACAGACATGCATCTAATTCCATTCCAATCATGTTCTTCCCCACCACTTTTCCTCTACCCTAACTAAAAATCAGATCTTAAAGCCATGGGCCGCATTTGTAATCTAGATTGCTACCCCACCACTCACTGCTCTACCGGCATGCCAAAACATTTGAGCGAAGCATTCTACGACTTGCTTCCTAGTAAGGGTGTTTTACATGGGTAGTTACTTACGCCATGATCCCACCCACACACCTTGCAAAAGCACGTGATGCAATTCCCAGGGTCAAAATCGTGGGTTACCTACATTCGTAACCAAAGTGGCAAAGGTTGCTCTCGTGAATTTTCCTTGTAGCCTTCCCATTTGGTGATTAATCATCCCATCCCCCCATTGACGTGGATGTTTTAATTTCTTAATTGCATGACTCTCAAGTCTTTAACCACGCACACTTCCTCTTTTGACAAATCACCCTTTTTGTACTTTATAGTGGCCACCTCACCACAACCTAAAAACACATTTCTAATTCCTTTTCTTGAAATACATACGATAGTATTAAACTAATAATAAAATTGATCTAAGCCACATAATTAAAGTTTAGTTCAAAATTGTTATCGTAAAAGAATAAAACTTAAAATCTTTTCTTTATGAACGACTAAAAGAATATCGCTAAATTTTAATACTAAAAAAATCACTAAAATATAGTTGTATTAATCTTTACTTGTTTAAAATAAATTGAAATAAGTCAGTACATCATACAATAGACAAGTCATTTCAAAGCCAAATTCTCTCTCAAAATATTGCTTATGAAGAAAAAAAAACGAATTTCAAAAAGGCAAAAAAAATATGATTCAAGTCTTTATCCTTGAATTGCAGTGGTAAACAATATAACTTAAGTTGCGAACCCGACTTACATGGTGTAACAGAAAGAAATAGAACACAAAACCTTGAGGGTGTAAGCTGTAAAAACAGTTAAGCCACTATACAAAAGATGTTATTAATTATGTTAACCATGATCTATTTATTATGAAACGCACTTACAAATAAAGTTTTGTTTTCTATCTGATATGTGAAATTAAATTATTATTTTATTACATTAAACTAAAATGTTTTGAAACAAAAACAAAAATTGATAAAATGAATTTAATACTTAATTAATTTTTTTTAAAGTTGTTGTCAATTTAAAAAAAAAAAAAAAGAATCAAAATTGCCAATTTGAATTAAACATATTGACATCTCATTTGAAAATGTTGTAACTTTATCATTCATTTTTTACGCCCAATATTTCTGATTCTGATTCTATTCCTTCTCTTCCTTCAAAAGGGGTGATGCTAAAATTATTTCCCAATAAAAAGTAACAGAAAAAGCATTAAACTCTTTGGTTTATGCTTATTTTTTTCTTCGATTTGCGTTCAATTCTAAAATTAATTCACAGGATACTTTGCTGGAACGTAAAAAGCACGGAATGCGTACTACGCACTCTGCGTAATCCGTAAGACAACCGCCACCCCAAATCTTTCCATAAACTCTAAAGTACAACACTGTTCAGCATAGCTCAGTCACTTTTTTATTTTTATTTTTTTTAATATATATATTAAGAGGATAACTTGTGGTAATTTATGGTTATTCACCACTTCTGGGTTCAGAAAAACTATGAGAAATTCACTTTACTCGTAATCACAATTAAGTAAACTCATCAATTCGGAACACCAAATCCTGAACCTTCTATATTTTTTGTTTATTGGGGAGCCACTGTTTACCACTGTGCCTGTGTAGTACAACCCAATAAAGCACGCCTTAGTTTCCCTAAAATCCACCAAAAGAAACAATTTATTATTTTTTAATTTTTAACTTCCACAAACCGATCGGGGAATAGACATAGCGCTCCTTTCCCACGCAATGGCGTCACCAAACGCCGTTAGGCCTCTAAACGACGCCGTTGCTCTCAACAGCAACCAACGGCGTAACCAAAACCTCTGAAGTGTTTACCTCTCTTCCGCCCTTTCTCTCTCTCTCTCTTCCCCATTCTTGTGCAACGAACAAGCAGGAGCAGCAGCCGCCGCCTCTCACTCTCTCTATAATTCTCTCTCACTCTTTAGAAGTCTTCATTCCTTTCTCCAGCTTCGCCTCTCTGTGAGTACCTTGTAATGCAGAGCTTGCGTTTTGCGTGCTTTTTTTTTAATCAAAATTAATTTTTTATTGTTATTAATTGTTTTCCAATTTCATAATTTAGGGATTAAATTGTTGGATGTTTTTTGTCGAAATATTTTGAGTTTTGACTACGAGTTCTATATATTGGGCATGATATCGGATCCTCTGACTCATGGAGCTCCTCAATATTAACTAATTCTTAGGGCATTACTTTGTGATTTTTCCACAACTTTGGGATTTTAGACAGCCCTCAGGGGTAGCAGATTGAATTGACTTCTGGAGGTCTATATATTTCCCACACGCTGTCACTGTGCTTGTTTGTGTGTCGGTGAGCTCTGTTTTGGTGGTGGTTGGTGCCAACGGTGTTGAAAGAACAAAAGGAGTGGAAAAATATGAAATATGAATCTGTGTTTGTCTAATTTTTTAGGGTATACTGTCCAGAGGTTTATTTTACTGTCTATGTATTCGATTCGAGTACGGGTTTTGCCATGTTTTGGCTTCACTGTGTTATCCCAGCTGGAAAAAGGAAGAGATGTGAGATTCGTGAACCGTTTTCATTTGGGTAAACTTAGTTCTCATTTTTTGTGGTGTCTGTGTGGAGGTTGGTTTTAGTCTTAATTTCCGGTTGAGATGTTTTTCGTGGTTTGTGGTTTTGGGTTCGTTTATGTTTCGTGCTTTTATGCAACAGAATTAGGGTTTGTTGAACTCCCTTACTTCCTTTTGTGCTGCTTTGTTATGATACAACTGACGATGGTTTGTTTCTTTGACTGAAATTTCAGAAGAGCAACTGTTTATGGGGTCAAGGCTGCTGTGACTGTCAGTCGAGTCTGAAGTTTGAGGATGCGAGCTGTGATTGAGGGGTTACAATTGTAAGTTAGAGGTTTGTGTATTTTGAGGATGGGTTCTGCTTGTTGTGTTGCTGCTAGAGACAAGACTATAACAAACACTGCTAGTAGCGAAATTGTACATCGTAATATTCGGTACTCACCAACATGGAGCTTTCGGTGGGATAACCGAGTGGGGGTAGCAGCTGAAGAGACCTCTGTAAGTTGGTTTTCTGATGGTGTTAGCAGAAATGATGGATCGGAAGTTAAATTTGAGTCGGCATGTGTATCTGAGGAGGGAAGTCCATTAGAACATTTTCGAAGACATACACAGCGAAAATCCTCAATTTCTGAGGGAACTGCCGAGCATGTCAGGACTCCTACTTCAGGTATTTTTTAGTATGAAAACTCTTTCATTTTATTCATATTCCAATAGTTTTGCAGTGTAAGTTTGAAGAATTTTCTTCTCTCTTCTGAAGGTTTTGGTATACAATTGAAGGGTTGGATTGAAGAGCTTGCTCTCTTCTTTCTTGTTTACAAGATTATGTCTTGCTAGATTGTAATTTTGCGTTTTGCCCTCTTATATTTGTTCTTGCAAGCTGGCCATGTGTTTTGAATGTACCGTATTCGCTTTAGTGTCACATGCATATATGAGACTTTGACAAATATGCAGACAAGACTTTTGCATCCAATAAAAGTATCTAGATGGGTGAATAAGAAAAGACAATATACAACTTTATAATGTTTTTAGTTGCATGTAATTCAAAAGACAATGCGATGTAGTTACCTTGCCTATATGAGCTCATATTCCATCAAGGGCCACTCTCTGAACTGAGGTTGACTTGGATGGCTATGCGTTGCATAGTTGCATGTAATTCAAAAGACAATGCGATGTAGTTACCTTGCCTATATGAGCTCATATTCCATCAAAGGCCACACTCTGAACTGAGGTTGACTTGGATGGCTATGTGTTGCATAGTTGCATGTAATTCAAAAGACAATGCGATGCAGTTACCTTGCCTATATGAGCTCATATTCCATCAAAGGCCACGCTCTGAACTGAGGTTGACTTGGATGGCTATGCGTTGCAAATATGTACTGATGGGAAGGTGAATAGTAATTTGAAAGAAAGCCACTGATGATTTGGATTATTAGTTTTACGTACCCTTGTATGTAAATATGGATTGAGAAACGCATTGGTTTTTTCCGCTTATCTTGAGATAATCCTGGTTGTATTATTTATTAAAGCTATGTAGGTAGAAGATAACGGCTGAATAACTTGTAACATAGGTATGAAGAATAGAGGGGAATAGAAGTCTTAGGGATAAGGTGGATGCGAACTACATGATCAAAACATGGAAGGTTTATACTGCATATATCAATTAGATAGGTTAGATGAGGGACACAGTTGATTCCTGAGTTAAAGCTCTGCACATTGGGGATACATCACTTGTCCCATTTTTTTCCCGTGTCTCTTTACATGGTAGGCTGGAAAATTGTTCTGGGCCCTCTCATGCAACCAAGAGGGCTGTTCTGGTTACATGATTTTCTTACAATGATGAGATTTCACGATTGCACTATACATTCTTTAGGTGTTTTCACTTTTCCAGTAAATGGCCTTTGGGTCTAGTGGCACTTCCTTCCCCTGAAGTTAAAGGGTGAAGGATGAGTTTCACCTACAGGTGCTTCTGTTGCGCTGTTATGTTTTCCATGGGCCAGAGGTGTAGGTTAATTGATAAAATCATCTTTCGTAATCAGTTTCTATGCCTATAGTGTTTCCCATGCTTAATACAATATTGACATCTCTTTTGACATTTCTCATCAAAAGTGTCTACTCCGTCTTTTTTCTTGGTTTCCATGTCATGAAGATCTCCTTTTCCTTGGGTGGGTGTTTTGATTACTGTAACTGGCCTAAAATTGGGGTAGGTGAAGTGACAATCTTTATGCATATTGCCTTGTCTATAATGCATCTGGTGTTGGTGTCAAATCCTGTGGTTCATTGCATACTTTTAATTTAATATATTACTTAATGTTATATCTTTTAAAATCTTCATGTTATTTGTGGGAAAACTGACCCTACAGAATCATAGAGCCTATCTTGTGAAGCTCTATGGACTGGGCTATTTCTGTTTCTTGCAATTTAGCTTGAGAGCTTAAAAGGGCACATTTATCTTAATTTTCAATCGTGATGGTAAAATGAAGAGATCATGCTAAATTTGAGTTAAATGTTTTTCATTTTTCTAAATGGTTTAATAGGAAAATAGAATAGTATAGTAGCTTATCTTTTTAAATAGATGATCTTCTTAAGAGATTTCCCTTCAGTTTAATTGTGCTTTTCTATGTTAGTTGTTTGCCATGATGTGTTCTATCTGATATATATGTATGTTTCTATGGCAGATCGATCCATTTCAAGAAATATTTCCATGGATGCAACTCTTGAACAGGTAGATCTTATGCCAGGGTGGCACTTTCTGTTGTGATTTAAGCACCGGTATTCATATCTGCCCATGAATATGACATTTTACACCCTCATTTTTCATTATATGTGTAGACAAAAGAACCAGCAGAGTCCCCTACCGTTTCATATCCATCCCCGACAAAATTATCAGTTTTGCAGCCTTCTACTTCATCCTTGCCCGCATCCCCTTTGTCATCCCAGAGTCACCTGCCTCTTGCTAGCTCAACGCCAGTGAGGTGGCGCCCCTGTTCTCCAGGACATCAGCTATTAAGGCAAGTATCTGATGCCCGAGTCCCAAGAATCAAGTCACCAAACAGCTTCTCAATTTCTGAGGAAAAGGCAAAGCTTCCCTCATGGAGCAATGAATCTGCTAGGGGCTCTCGTGGTGGGTCTTCTGATAGTTGGTCTATGAATGCATTTTCCGAGCTCATGGCCACATCTAATAGAGAAAGGTGGTCTTTTGATAGTGAGTCCTTTGGCTTTAATTGTGAGAAGATAACTAGACCCAGTAGCAGAGTTTCAGCTTCACCCTCTGTTGATTTGCAGACATGTGGAGTTTGCTCAAAGCTTTTGGCTGAGAAATGTTCATGGAGCAGCCAAAAGATTATTGCAACCAATGAGCTTTCTGTGGTTTCAGTGCTAGTTTGTGGACATGTTTATCATGCCGAGTGTTTGGAGAATCTGACACCTGAAATTAACAAGTATGACCCAGCTTGTCCAGTGTGTACTTTTGGGGAGAAACAGATCCACAAGTTGTCTGAAAAAGCATTGAAAGCTGAAATGGATTTGAAGTCTAGAAACAAGAAATCGAGGAACCGGGTGTTAGATCTTGATGGCGATTCTGCTGTGTTTGATCACTTGAAAAGCACCGGAAATCAAGGAAGGGGTCCCAAGTTCGGATCCAGTTCCAGCATGAGAAGCACCTTGGGAAAGCCATTTTTGAGACGGCACTTCTCATTTGGCTCCAAGAGTGCTTCGCTATCAGATAATCATTCTACTAGAAAGAAAGGGTTCTTCTGGGCAAAATCCAGCAAGATGTGAGCTCACACTAGGATGTTTAGGAGGTGAGGACATCTGTTTCTCGTGTAATATTGCATGCATCGTTAAATCAGTGAAACAAACTAATCTGCATTTAGCATACCTACACAAGTCCTACACCTTTCTTGCACCAGGACCATAAATTTGAAAGCCTCCAAATACGGGGGCGATGTTTATCGTCTTTATTTTCTCAAGGGTTCTTATGGACTCGGTATTGTTATTTTATACAGATTTTGGTGTTGGTTCTTCTTTTGCAATCTCAGTTGGACTTGTGAAGAGCGCATTCATCAAGACATTGTAAACATCGCAGAACTGCATCTTGACATTCGACAGGGTTAGCTTTATGAAGTTAAAACTGTAAAGAAGAGAACGAATTTATATTACAGTTGTTTATAGAAAGAAAAAGAGAGCAGAATTGAAATGCTGAAAGGAAATGTGATCTGATTCTTACTGTTGTACAGATTTTCTTCTGTGTGAATTCATACTTGAATTTATCGAAATGAACTTATGCATGGCAATTGGATCCTGGATTTGCTTGAGAGGCAACAAAACTGTATGGTATGTTGTGCAATGATTTTTCTATCAATTATATACTAAATCGTTTATTGGCATGAGACTTCGTTTGTTTATTTATTATTATTATTATTATTAAAATTTAAAAAAGAGATCAGCTGGTGGTTTTGTTGTGGCAATCCACCATTTCAGGGGTCGAGAAAACTAACAGATGCATTTCAGCCTCTCTGTGGCCACCATCGTGCGATTCACTAGCTCTAGGAATCGAACCCAGGAGTACATGACGTGTGGAATATTGGCCTTGGTAAATTTTGTGCTTCAAAAAACTTAATTTTTTGTTCAATTTGAAATGTGTAACATATATGAATCTTTAAAAGATACAAACTCTTAATATATAGGGAAATACCCCAAAATGGGACAATTTCTTAATTTTAGGATAGAAATAGAACAAACCGATCATGCATAAGTTATGCACAAATCTAAAATTACTAAAATACCCACATAAATACTAAAAATAAGAAGCCTGTTTGTACCATACTTGACCAATCCCGAAACTACTGAGCACTGGTCAACGTTATACCGTCAAGGACCCAGAAGAGTTTCCCTCCAACCAGGAGGCCAATCACAGCGCGACATGTGTCGACATCAAAAGCCAATCATAGCGTGACATGTTTCAACATCAGAAGCCAATCACAACATGACACGTGTCAATGTTAGAATGAAACTAGAAACTCTCTTCTATAAATAGAGATCATTCTCTCACAATATTTCCTAATGGCATTTGTACTAAATTATATACTTGTACTCACTAAAGGAGAGCTTGAACCTATGTACTTGTGTAAACCCTTCACAATTAATGAGAACTCCTCTACTCCGTGGACGTAGCCAATTTGGGTGAACCACGTACATCTTGTGTTTGCTTCCCTGTCTCTATCCATTTACATACTTATCCACACTAGTGACCGGAGCAATCTAGCGAAGAAACCAAACTTAACATTTTCTGTTGTACCAAAGTCCCTATTGATTTTGTGCATCAACATTTGGTGTCGTATGTGGGAACAACACTTATTCCCACTCTCTTCAGCTTTGTCAAGCTGGTTTCCACTATTCGTACACTCTCTTTTGACCAGGCATCCCTCTTCAACATGGGGAGCGAAGGAAGCCACAACACACAGAATGACACCCTCTTGCACCTAGTGCGAAGCAACAAAAGAAGGAAGGAAAGAAGGTTGCTATTCAAGCTAAAGTCGATGAGCTAGAAGCTCAGAACAACAAGATAGCAATGAAGAATGAGGTCTTCCAGGAGCAGTATAAGAAGCTCTTTGAGACGTTCCACGAAGCTAGGCGTACTTAAACACGCGAGCTCGTTGCCCCTGTGGACATCAACCATCATCTGGGTGCCCTCTAACATGGAGGGTCACCTTCCTTCGACATGGGTATCCCTGATGAGGAGCGAGCTAATCATCAAAACATTGATCAACATGAGACTTCTCTCAACCCAGCTGCTTCGACCTGAAGCAGAAGAAGTGGAGGAAGACACCTCTTTGCAAAAGGGTTGGAAGGATCGAAAGCCGTTTATCGTGACTGCTGAGACTTCCTAAAGCAACGTCGAGAGAATCCCATCCATATATGCTCGAAGATCAATGACCCAAGGGTTTCTGAAAGACTCGGTCCCCTCCCACGACTCAGGCTAGCTGCCAATCTAGGGAAGGAACGATAGGTCCAGAGGAACATGGAGGTACAGGGGACTCTGAGATATTCCGACAGACTTGCCCTAGAAGTCAGTACGGCGAGTCCAAGGAAAAATCACACGCCCTTGCTTAAACTTTCCTACTTCCAAGAGGCGATAAAGACTTACGAAAGAAAATCCCAGTGGTACATGACTCCATTCAGGACCCCCTTGTCCTACAGCTCCTTGAGGAAGTAAACAAGTTAAAGGTCAAACGTCAGGCCGAGATACCTAATTAGAACCAACCTAGGCCTGGCCCTCTCACAAGGAGGATCCTCGACACCCCCTTTCAAGGCAAAGACAAAACAAAAGCTTGGTTTACAACTCTATACTGGAAGGGAGGACCCAATTGAACACCTTAACCTCTTTGAGTCCACCATGGCATATCGAATGCACACCGACGAAGAGCGATGTCTTCTCTTCCCCTCCACCCTCTCTACCGGAGCTCTAAACTGGTATTGCCGTCTTCCACCTGAGACAGTAGACTCATTTGAGGAACTGAGGAAACTGTTTGTCTCTCAACATATCTTCCAGACCAATCGCTTGCATTCTGCAGATGACTTATACACTATTCGCCAGAAATCGGATGAGTCACTACAAGAGTATGCCGGTCGTTTCAGCCATGAGTATTCTCGTTGCGCTGAGGCAGATGACAAAATCTCCCTCAAGGCCTTCACGGTAGGCCTACGTGATTGTTTTTTCAAGTACATGATCAATGCCAACACTTAAAAGACTTACTCTGAGGTGATGTCACAGGCTTACAACCATTCCTCTGCCGAGGCAAGGACATATCAAGGGAAACCCCCCACAGCCACCCCTTATCATCAAGTATGGAGTGGAAGCCAGATCCAACCAAATGAGAAGACCTCGACCTTCCAAATGGCAGGACAACCCCTACCCCGAGGTATGAGGCATACACACCTTTGAATGCCACACGCGTGGCCATTTACCCTAGCATAGCACACCTGATACCGAAGCCAAAGCCGAGGCACCTGGATTACAAGCACACGAAGAACACGGACACGTTTTGCTGCTACCATGAGCATAACGGCCATGACGGCGAGAAGTGTATCACCCTTCGTGATCATATTGAAGCTTTGGCACATGAAAGAAAATTTGATCAATTCCTCCTTCACCCTCCAAGGGGTAACTGTAACCAACGCCAGGTGAATGTGATATATTCCATAAGTGGTGGCACACCTATATCTAAATCTTCCAACAGGGCCATGAAAAATAGTGAACGAGCTTTAAGGTCTGGCCACCAAGTGTTTCACGTGGAAGACATCAGGCGAGGTAAGTATCAAAAGCCTAACTGGGATCTAATATGTTTCTACCCTAAGGAAGAAAGAGGTATCATCTACCCTCACAACGACCCACTGATCGTGGAAGCTCACATAACCAACTTTGAAGTACGGCAAATCCTGGTAAACACTGGGGCTTCGGTCAATATCATGTTTGCTGAAGCTTTCAGGGCACTTAATGTAGCTTAACACTTGCTCGATCGCTCGATTTCCCATCTGATAAGCTTATCCGGTGATATCGTGCAACCTTTGGGGAGTATACACTTACCTTTCACCATTGGTACAGGCCTTTACACAGCTACCATTACCACTAACTTCTTGGTGGTTGATTACCCAACGGCATACAATGTCATCTTCAAACGCACATGCATCAATGATCACAAGGCCATGGTATCCACACATATGTTGTTGATGAAATTTCCAATCCCCTATGGCAATGGTTACATAAGAGGAGATCAACTTAGTGCACAGTCATATTACAACACTTCAGTCAAGCAACAGCACCTGCTTGTGCCCAAGGAAACCCTTTTTATACATGACCAAGTCATAAAGACCAACCCAGATAAAGCCAACTTGGATCTTCACGGTGGCAACAGTCAACCCGACAATCTTCGAGATGACTCTTTCACCCAGCAAGTACAACCCGCTGAAGAGTTGGAGAAGGTCTCTATCTCAAAAGATTATCCGGATCACATGGTGAAGATTGGCACCACCTTGTCACCACCCATTCAATTGGCATTGATCTCTTTTTTGCAAGAGAACATTGAGGTCTTCGCCTGGTCATACAAGGACATGCCAGGCATCTTTCCCGATATCATCTGTCATCGCTTCAGTATTGACCTCAAGACCAAGCCAGTGAGACAGAAGCGAAGATCTTATGACGTTGAACGGTACGAGGCAATGAAGGCAGAAGTTGAAAAACTCAAAGGTCAATTATCCAACGTGGGTAGCAAATGTTGTCCTTGTTAAGAACAATCCAACTAAGGAAAGTCTCATGCTCCAAAAGGTCTTGTGGAGCATGTGTGTCGATTACCCCAACCTAAACAAAGGATGCTCGAATGATAGCTTTCCTCTTCCTCTCATAGACAGACTTATAGACTCTACAGCAGGGTGTGAACTTCTGAGCTTCATGGATGCTTACTCAGGATACAACCAAATCCTCATAAACCCTCCGGACCAAGAACACACAGCCCTCACTACTGACAGGGGATTATATTGCTATAAAGTCATGCCATTCGGCCTAAAGAATGCAGGAGCAATTAATCAGAGACTGGTCAATTCAATGTTCGTCGAACAGATTGGGAAGAGCATGGAAGTTTACGTTGATGATATGCTAGTCAAGAGCAAACATGCTGACCAATACATCACCAACCTATCTGAAACTTTCACCATTCTGAAGAGGTATCGAATGAGGTTGAACCCCAAAAAATGTGCCTTTGGCGTAGGCTCTGGCAAATTCTTAAGCTTCATGATAAGCCAACGAGGCATTGAAGCTAATCTCGAGAATATCAAAGCAATCCTCGACATGAAGGAACCAGTAACTTCAAAAGACATCCAGAGCCTTACTGGCAAAGTGGCAGCCTTAACTAGGTTCATCTCTAAGGCCACAGACAGATGTGCTCTTTTTTTCAAAGCACTTAAGGGAAGTAAGAAGTACATTACATGGACTAATGAATATGATGAGGCATTCAAGAACCTCAAAGACTACATGAGTAAAGCCCTTCCGCTCTCCAAACTTGAGGTTGGTGACATTCTCATTATCTATCTGTCAGTATCGGCTTCAGCAGTAAGTTCCATTCTCATTCAAAAGGATGGTAATGTCAAACGGCCTGTCTACTACGCTAGCAAGGCCTTACAAGATGCAGAGACATGATACTCCAACATTGAGAAATTGGCTATAGCATTGGTCATGTCTGCTCGAAAACTTCGCCTTTACTTCCAAGCACACTCCATCATCGTGCTTATCAATCATCATCTTCGACAGATACTTCAAAGTCCTGAAACTTCCGGGCGAATGATCAAATGGGCGATAGCATTAGGTGAGTTTGATCTCCTAACAACCAAAGCCACCTGAAAAGGGCCAAGCAGTGGCAGACTTCATCGCCAACCAATAGCCCCAGCATGGAGTCTATATGTTGATGGCTCGTCCAACCATTAGGGTTGTGGAGCAGGACTAGTCCTTACGACCCCTGACAAAGTGGCGATGGAGTATGCTCTTCGTTTTAAATTCAAGACGTCGAACAATAAGGCCGAATATGAAGCCCTCCTAGCAAGCTTACGTTTGGCCAAACACCTTGGGGTTAAACGAATTGATATCTTCAATGACTCCCAATTAGTGGTTAACCAGGTCACCAACAACTTTTATGCTAAGGATAGCTCCATGGCAGCATATCTGGCACAAACACAATTGTTGCTCCAACATTTCCACTATCAGATCACCCAAATTCCTCGAGCAGCAAACAATCATGCAGATGCTTTGGCTCGCCTCACCTCAGCGGTGGAAGACAAGATTGGGAGAAAAATTCAAGTTGAATTATTAGCAGCACTAAGCACCATGGCTGCAGAAATGTGCAACTTACAACATGGGGATTGTTGGGTTACCCTAATTTATAGATTCTTTGCTCATAGCACCCTTCCAAATGACAAAGTCCAAGCTAAGCAGATTCGATACAAGGCTACCCATTACTTGATCATTAATGACCAACTCTACAAACAGGGTTTTAACCTACCATACCTAAGATGCCTTACGCTCGCAGAGGCGAAAACTGTCATTCGAGAAATACATGAAGGAGTTTGTGGAGATCATGCTGGATCTCGATCCCTAGCACAGAAGGCTTTTCGCCAAGGATATTACTGGCTAACACTTCACCAAGATGCCATCAGAATATCCCGCTCATGTGATAAGTGTCAATGCTACGCAACTATTCCTCACTCACCTCCCGAACCGCTCAGTCATATGATCAGCCCTTAGCCCTTCGCCCAATGGGTACTTGATTTGATCGGCCCAATGCCTGCAGGGAAGGGTAAGGTCCGCTATGTAATCGTTGCAGTTGACTACTTCACAAAGTGGGCTGAAGTAGAACCCTTGGTAACCATTACTGAGGCAAAAATAAAAGACTTCGTATGAAAGAACATCCTTTGTAGATTCGGCATTCCCAATGCGAGAGTCACTGATAACGGGCGACAGTTCGACAACAATAAGTTCAGGATGTTCTATTCTAAGTTCAACATCAACTTATGTTTTGCCTCCCCAACTCATCCCCAGTCTAATGGACAAGTCAAAGCCATCAACAAAATAATCAAGCGAACTTTGAAAACCAGCTTGGACAAGGCTAAAGGTTGTTGGCCAGAATTTGTACCCCAAGTTCTTTGGTCATACCGCACTTCGTATCGGACATCAACAGGAGAAACCCCATTCTCACTTGCCTTTGGTACAGAGGCAGTTGTCCCAGTTGAGCTTGAGCAAGCAACGTTCCGAGTCCAGAACTACGTGCAAAGCGAAAATGACAAACAACTTACCCTCAACTTAGATCTAGTCGAGGAACACAGAAACCAGGCTCACTTGAGGAATGTCGCCTACAAGCAACGCATCTCCAACTACTATGACTCAAGGGTCAAACTTCGTTCTTTCAAAGTGGAGGACTGGGTATTGAAGAAAAGATTACTCTACGACAGAGTCCTGAGTGAAGAAACACTTAGTCCAAACTGGGATGGACCGTTTGAAGTTGTTGGCATCAGTCGCCCTGGCTCCTACAAGCTTAAAAGCTCCGATGGCAAGACCCTTGGCCATCCATGGAACACTGATCACTTGAAGTACTATTACAAGTAAACTTACATTGTACAAGTGTTAAGCTTCAGCCGTTCGGCATCATATGTAACGAAGACTATTTGGCATGAATTCAATAAAGAGGTGATTTAGACAACTCGGTTCTAATCTTCTTACATTCCTAGCAATGAAATACTCGGGTTCAAAGCTTCAACATGAATGCTTCCAACATGAAACAAAGTCTAAGTACATGTCAACAAGACTATACAAATAAACGAACAGCTTCACAGTATATTCGTTCTATCATACATTCCAACACATTCATACATAAGCCAACTGTGTTTTGAAAGGGTTCAACATACTTTGTGTCATTTGACACTTGCTACAATGTGCCTAGACACCTTGCCCTTATTCTCACCAACCAGGTGATGAAATGTGAAGAAGGAACTCATCTTCATGCCACCAACGAGGTGATGAAATGTACAACCCGTACTCTCCTTCATGCCACCAACTAGGTGATGACATACCACAACCCAGGTGATGAAATGTACAACCCGTACTCTCCTTCATGCCACCAACCAGGTGATGAAATGTACAACCCATACTCTAATATCATTTGGCAACTTGCCACTCATGCCACCAACCAGGTGATGAAAGATACAACCCGTACTCTCCTTCATGCCACCAACTAGATGATGAAATGTATAACCTGTACTCTAATATCATTTGGCAACTTGCCATTCATGCCACCAACCAGGTGAAGAAGGAACTCATCCTCGTGCCACTAACCAAGTGATGAAATGTGATGAAAGGTGATGAAGGAACTCACCTTCATACCACCAACCAAGTGATGAAAGCAACTCACCATTCATTCCACCTACAAGAATATAAGTTGTACAACTTGTACATGTGAACTCCTAGCATTCACAAATAATAAAAAACCCTCAAGCTTGACAGCTCAACTAGGGGAACACTTATGCCCAACAAGAGTTATAGTCACAAAAAAAGTCTTATTGCAAGCCAACAACAACTTCAGTGCATGGCATACGAAGATCAAGCTATTCAGCCCTCTTGCATCTGCTTAAGACATTTCCCTTCTGTAACAATGCAAACACTACAACTCGTAGAAAGCTTCACACTCTTGATCAAGACAGTGTGAAGCAAAACCAATTTATGCTGCCAATAAGAGCTTTATCAAAGGAGTTCAACCACAATTCTCAAAAGCTTCACACACTCTTGATCAAGACAATGTGAAGCAAAACCAATTTATAATGCCAACAAGAGCTTCATCAATGGAGGGCAACCACAATTCTCAAAAGCTTCACACACTCTTGATCAAGATAGTGTGAAGCAAAACCAATTTATGGTGCCAACAAGAGCTTCATCAATGGAGGGCAACCACAATTCTCAAAAGCTTCACACACTCTTGATCAAGACCGTGTGAAGCAAAACCAATTTATGGTGCCAACAAAAGCTTCATCAAATGAGTTCAACCACAATTCTCAAAAGCTTCACACACTCTTGATCAAGACAGTGTGAAGTAAAACCAATTTATAGTGCTAACAAGAACTTCATCAATGGAGGGCAACCACTCACACACTCTTGATCAAGATAGTGTGAAGCAAAACCAATTTATGGTGCCAACAAGAGCTTCATCAATGGAGGGCAACCATAATTCTCAAAAGCTTCACACACTCTTGATCAAGACAGTATGAAGCAAATCCAATTTATGGTGCCAACAAAAGCCTTATCAAAGGAGTTTAACCACAATTCTCAAAAGCTTCACACATTCTTGATCAAGACAGTGTGAAGCAAAACCAATTTATGGTGCCAACAAGAGCTTTATCAAAGGAGTTCAGCCACAATTCTCAAAAGCTTCACACACTCTTGATCAAGACAGTGTGAAGCAAAACCAATTTATGGTGCCAACAAAAGCTTCATCAAAGGAGTTCAACCACAATTCTCAAAAGCTTCCCACACTCTTGATTAAGACAGTATGAAGCAAAACCAATTTATGGTGCCAACAAGAGCTTCATCAATGGAGGGCAACCACAATTCTCAAAAGCTTCACACACTCTTGATCAAGACAGTATGAAGCAAAACCAATTTATGGTGCCAACAAAAGCTTCATCAATGGAGGGCAACTACAATTCTGAAACCTTCGAAGAAAATTCAAGACTGTTTGAAGCAAATTCAATTTATATGGTTCATCCAAACCTTCGACTACTACAAGGTGTGGCTTGCATCACAATCTCTTGCTTAACAGTGTGGAAGTAAAATTCATATATGTTTTCTCTCCCACATTTTCAAATTTCTAGTCCCCCCCCCCAAAAAAAAGAAGGGAAATTCAACAAAGCTTCATCAATGGAGGACAACTACAAATTCTCAAAAGCTTCACACTATCTTGATCAAGATAGTGTGAAGCAAAATCAATTTGTGGTACCTAAGAAAGCTTCACCACAAAAGCTTCACCAACAAAAGCTTCATCAATGGAGGACAACTACAAATTCTCAAAAACTTCACACTATCTTGATCAAGATAATGTGAAGCAAAATCAATTCATGGTACCCAACAAAGCTTTAACCTCAAAGCTTCACCTATAAAGCTTAATATATATTTGGAAATTCGAAATTTCAAAAATTCGGAAATTCGAAAATTCAGAAATTCGAAAATTCGAAAAAACAATTGCCTAGGCCTCCTCTTCTTTGGGCCTAACAACTTTCATAACAAATATATATAAAGGATGAGTTTTGGGCTACCACTTAGAAAGGAAAATGGTGAAGTTTTGTTACTTTGGAAACTTGGCTACTAGCAAGACACCTCCTTCGTCAACTCCCTCGACCAGAGACTTGGGGGACTCTTACCATATGCTACTACACCTTGATACTCGAAAGTCTCACGACCACTCAGTGACTTGGATTTTTTCAAGTCTCCAACCAAGAAGTTTTCGTCACTCGGGAAATTAAGGGAACACTACCTCAACCTACATGCTTCACTCACAAAGCTTCAACATACAAGCTTCAACAAAAGGAAAAATTCAAAGAACTTAGTGAATAAGGCCTTGGTGCAGTTAACACAATACGTTGAAATGAAGCAAAGCTTGTTTATTGATATCTCCGATAAGTTACAAATATGTACATATACATGAATCAAAATAAACAAACAAGAGGGAGCCTTTACAAAGGTTGCTCAAGAGAAGTCTCAATAGTCGGCAGAGCCCCAGAAAGAGGAGGCACCAGAGGATGATTATTCGGAGCCTCAGTACTAGGCAGAACCCCAGAAGGAAGAGGCATCGAAGGTTGATTATTTGGTGCTTCATTACGTGGAACAACCCCAGAAGACGAAGGCAATAAATGCCTTTGGAACAAACCCACAAACCTCTGATGATCAAGTAAAATCTGACCATCAGATTCCTGCAGCTGGTCGAGCTTCCTCTTCATGTTTGTAGCATAGTCATGTGCGAGCCTGTGCAACTGTTTATTCTCATGCTTGAGCCATCTGATCTCCTGTTTGAGACTTATCACTTCAGCCACCAATGATTCAACTTGTCGGGTTCGAGCAATAGACGTTGGGCCATATTAGATACAGAACCTGCACACTGAACACTGAGAGCCAGAGAATCCTTAACAGTCAACTCATCAGACCGTATGGAAAGTAATCTGTTATCTTTAGGAGTGAGAAAGTTCTTGGCCACCACTGCAGCGGTCATATCATTCTTCATCACAGAGTCCCTAACGGTAAGAAGACCAGTAGGGGATAAGAAGGATGTGCGCCATATGTTGTCTTAAGAAGGCATGGTTGCCTCTTCACCAAAGTTCAAGTCAAAAAAACGGTCGGATGGGCCAGACATTCTCAGAAATGATGAAGGATAAATAAGGTGCAATAAATCTATTAAGTAAGGGGAAAATTCCTACAAGTAATAAATCTCTGAATGTACTTCTTGCACACAATTGGTGCCCTTATAAAAGAAAGGGCAATAGGGCCGTTGGTTTAAAAATCAAAGAGGCACCACTTTCCGGATTCCGAAGAGGCACCACTTTCTACACGCAACATCAGCTCCTCGGGTACCACATATAACTTTACCAAAGATCTCTGACAAAGTTTAGACATATAAATTTTAAAGGTCCAGCTACCCTACTATTTCCCATAAGGGTAAAGGAACAACACCATTGCTTGATAACTAGAAAGTCCCAATATGTGTCAACCTCCGTGCTCCATGGCAAGGCAGACTGGTAAGAATGCCTAACCTTTACTCACATTCGAGAAAACACTCCCAACAAGATAGCTTGCTCAAAAATCGAAGAGGCACCGCTTTCCGAATCTCGAGAGCCAGACTCCCAACAGGATTACGTGCTTAAAAATTGAAGAAGCACCGCCCTCCGAATCTCGAAAGCCAGATTCCCAACAAGATTACTTTCTCAAAAATCGAAAAGACACTGCTCTCCGAATCTCAAGAGTCAGACTCCCAACAGGATTGCTTGTTCGAAAACCGAATAGGCACCGCTCTCTGAACTTCAAGAACCAGATTTCCTTGGATAAAGCTTGTCTGCATCTTCACACGCAACATCAGCTTTCCAGATACCACAAACCACTTTTTCAAAGTGCTCTGACAAAGTTAAAACACGTGAAGCTTACAGCTCCCATTACATTGCTATGACCAAGAAGGGTAAAGAAATAGCACTACTACTTGTTGTTAGGGAGACTCCTATATATGTTGACCTCCATCCTCCATAGCCAGGCAGACCTGCAAATAAAAAAAAATGCTCAACTTTTCTTCACATCTGAGAGGGCACTCTCAGCAGAGTCTCTCGAAATACTCAGCTTCTTTTCCCTCCGATAATACTTCTGCAAACAAGCCACACCAGAGCAAGAGTATCTCATATCATCAGGGTTAAAAGCAAGAGTATCCCATATCATGCTTTTTCCCTGTATTTTCCTTTGGCCTTGTTCTTACCTGCAATATAAGGAGAAAGAGAGCAATCAGTCAGCACTTGAAATCAAGCTTCCAGTCAGGAACTGACTGCCTGGAACCTCTTGCCTGATTACTTACCTGACATTGCTTTCGAGTACTCGTCTTCAACATCTTATGCTTCCAGAGAAGATACCACATCTGCCTGAGGAACAGATAGGGCAAGTGAGAAGGATACAAGGAAGCATGTGGAGATAAACGTAACAGAACACATGCCGATACATCCACTACTTTATCAATAACAAAAGTATCCCATATCATCAGGGTCGAACGTACTCTAGATTTGATGGACTTGTTTTGACCCTCAAATTTTTGAGTCGGCCTTATACTCTGGAGGAAACCAGAAAAGCCTCTAGAGCAGTTCAAGAATAAGCCTGTGGAAAGTTACTTCTTTAAAAGAAAAAGTATCTCATATAATCTCTTCTCCATTTGTTTCTCCTTATCCTTGTTGCTGTTTACGACACAAGGAGAAAGAGAACAATCAACCGGAAGCCGAAGTCGAACCTCTGATCCAGGTTGCTTGCTTGGAAGTCTGATTGCTTATCTTGTCTGTTACCTTCTTCGCCAAATCTCCTAGCTCGGTGACTTAGGGGACTCCTACTATAGGGTTTGTATCGCACTTGACCAAGCCCGAAACTACAAGTAAGCTTCAAGTGAAATTGATACATTACCTTGTGCATCTTCATTGGTTAAAAATACCACCCCTAGATGGAGGAAAAGTACTTCCAGAGAAGATGCTACATCTACATATAAGACAAATAAGGCAAGTGAAAATGATACCACACTTCGGTACTTAGAAGTTTCGTGATTACTTAATGGCTTGGATCTTGTAAGTCCCCAACTGAGGAGCTTCCCTCACTCAGGAACTTAGGGTAACACTGCTTGTACCATACTTAACCAATCTCGAAACTACTAAGCACCGGTCAATGTTATACCGTCAAGGACCCAGAAGAGTTTCCCTCCAACCAGAAGGCCAATCATAGCGCGACATGTGTCAACATCAGAAGCCAATCATAGCGCGACATGTGTCAACATCAGAAGCCAATCACAACACGACACGTGTCAATGTCAGAATGAAACTAGAAACTCTCTTATATAAATAGAGATCATTCTCTCACAATATTTCCTAATGTCTTTTGTACTAAAACATTCACTTGTACTCACTAAAGGAGAGCTTGAACCTATGTACTTGTGTAAACCCTTCACAATTAATGAGAACTCCTATACTCCGTGGACGTAGCCAATCTGGGTGAACCACGTACATCTTGTGTTTGCTTCCCTGTCTCTATCCATTTACATACTTATCCATACTAGTGACCGGAGCAATCTATTGAAGGTCACAAACTTAACATTTTCTATTGTACCAAAGTCCCCACTGATTTTGTGCATCAACAAAGCCTATTGCATCACTTTTCTCCTTTGGAAGAGATAGAAGTCGAGGGAGCTCTGTAAGCTCTGGGTTTCCGGGTTAAGTTCAGATCTTTGAGCTCCAATTTCAAAGAGAGAGAAGTCTAAAGAGAGGTGAAAAGATTGAGCTGGGTTTTAGGTTGACCTCATACCTCTGATTTCGAACAAAGGGATGCGAGAGAGAGGTGAGAAGAGTGAGTTGGGTTTTGTACCATATTTTCTATTTTGACCAGAAAGTTTCATTTTTTTCAATGACTGAAGCTTCGGCAGGCATGGTAAGGTAGGGTGTTTAGTTCCAAGTTCCTTCATCAATGATTTATGGAATAAACACTACAAGAAAACATGGATTAAGTGACCGAATTTTTTGTGGCGCGTGAAAATTCATCACATATATGTAAAACAAGTGACGCTTTTTTAAAAATCATCACTTTAAGATTTTTGCTGGACACCAAAATATTTTGCGTCACTTATACTTTTGGATTCGCCACAAAAAAGTAGGCGAGAAAGTTTACCGCCAAACGAAATTTTAATACGTGACGCAATGTTAAATTCATCACATAAGAAGAGGGAAGGCCACCTGGCCATTCCTCACATATAATATTGAATTAAAAATAAAAAATATAGATACAATTATCAAAACCCCCAAATAACAAAACCTATCCATTTATTCTCATTTCTTCCCAGTCTTCAGCACCCTTTCGTCTACTTCTTCACCCTAACTTCGACGACCAGCTACTTGGTGGTTGCCAGCGACAGCGACTACCACCTCTCCTTCGTCTCCCTTCCTCAGCCATTCTCCCACCCTTTGATTCTCATTCACTAACTCTCTTATCTCTCTAACATAATAAGATCAAATTGGGGAAAGAGAAGTTCGATTTTTTCTCAAGTTCTTTCAGTTGACAACAAGGTACTTTGTTTCTCTATATTTCTTTAATTGTTTTGGAATTTTTTTTTCTTTAATTGTTCCCCAAATTCTGATATTCTTTCACTAAAGATCCTATTGCTGGTGAACTGTTCTCTGCTTCAGGGAGAGTTATACTAGCAGTGAGCTTTCGTTCCAGTCTTGATTCTTCTTTACTCTTTGGAGTTAAAATTTTGGTCTTGGTGGTTAATATATGTTTTTATATTTTTTCTTACTCCTCTGACTAAGTGTTATCTTTTTGTTTTTTGTTTTTGTTCAAATGTTAGAAGTTTGTAACCATTAAGTTGTGTGTTGTCTTTCTTGAGAGAGGTGTGTTGTCAAGAGTCAAGACTAGGTTCGCCTTGAAAAAATTTAGGTAGGGCCTACAATGATCTTAGTGTCGTTTCTTACTAGCTACTTGTGCTAGGAATTCTTTAGATGTGTACTTTCTTGTGTTTTGGTTGGTTGAAAAGGGGTGATGATAGGAGAACTGGTAGCACATAAATACAAGAAATGATTAAAACTACTTACATCCCTCCAGTAGAGCTTCGCAAATCACTCGTAGAGTTCTCTAGAAAATTTAAGTTTGTTTGAATGTATTTTTCAAGAGGGGATATATAATGAGGTAGAAGGTTACAAGCAACCCTACCTTGGCAAATCCTACTAACCCGGTAAACCCTAAAGTTGTCACTCCTTAATTAAGGGAGTGCAGCAAATAGCTAGCACACAACTATCAACAAGTAATCTAGATGTCAATCTTCCTCAAATTAAGGGATTAGACTTAATAAAGAATCCCAAGGAAAAAAGAAACATAAAATCTGGCAACATCAGTCACCCCATATCGTCTAATATCCATATGCAGCATCAGTTACCCCATATGTATGCAACATCAGTCATACGCAGCATTAGTCACCTCATATCATCTAATAATCAGTCAATATGCATCATCAATCACCCCATATGTATGTAGCATCAGTCATATGCAACATCAGTTATGCAGCATCAGTCATATGCAGCATCAATCACCCCATATGTATGTAGCATCAATCATATGCAGCATTAGTCACCTTATATGTATGCAGCATTAGTCATATGCAGCATCAGTCACCCTATATCATCTAATAATTAGTCAGTATGCAACATTAGTCACCCCATATGTATATAGCTTCAATCTTATGCAGTATCAGTCATATGCAGCATTAGTCACCCTATAAGTATGCAGCATCAGTTATGTAGCATCAGTCATACGCAACATCAGTCACCCTATATCATCTAATAATTGGTCAGTATGCAGCATCAGTCACCCTATATGTATGCAACATCAATCATATGCAACATCAGTTATGCAGCAACAGTCACCCTATATGTATGTAGCATTAGTTTTTCATTGTGATTCGAGGAAAGGTGGGAAAATGTGAATATGATAGTTTGAGATGATGGATTAAGAGCCGTAGAGTGGACTCCATATAGCACCTTACGATTGTGCTCTCGTCTCACTATACTCTAATGCACATTTATCTTTGTACATATATGAAATTTTTATACTTTCATGATTTTCAGGATTGAAGGTGCTCAAGGTCGAGATTACTTAAGTACAAGACCAAAGCTCCAAGTTGGTATGTTGTCTTTAATGCTTGCAATTTACAATGACATTATTAATGCTACCGCTAGCGAAATAATCATTGCATTTGAATAGTAATGATGAATACAAAGTATTGTGCATGTATATGCTAAAAGCATGGTGGTTTTTTTTGTTAGATTATTGCAAATTCAGTATCTAGCATGGTGATTTTGGTATGATTTCTCTATTTTCTAGTACGTTTGTTTTGGCATCTAGTTGTTGTTGAGTTGGGATATGTGAATTTTTCAATTGAGCATCTTGACATTTTTGTTTGTTATATTATACGTCTATCTTAACAATTTTACATATATATTCATATATATATATATATATATATTTTTTTTTTCTCTTATGGCAACCTATTGAAATATGTCAGAATGTGTAGCTTAATACTAGGATTGAAGTGATCTGATTTTATGGATCGACAATGGATTCGTAGTCGGGATCGCCTTAGTTCCGAATATAGAAAAGGGATCAAGTCATTTATTGACATTGCTTGTCACCATGTGAACAAGAATAATCAAATACCATGTCCTTGTAGAGTTTGCCATAACACATTTTTTCACTTAGTTGAAGATGTTCATCTCCATTTGTTGAATTCCGGTATGGATATGAATTATGATAGATGGATATATCATGGGGAGCATATCCAACAAATGCAAGGAGAATCTTCGGTATCTACGCACAATGAGCCAACCAGTAAATCTAATGTCAACATGTTTAATATGATTGAGGATGTCTTTGAAGGAATAGATGATGATGATGATGATGATGATGATGATCAAGATACAATAGGGAACCAAGATACCATGTGGGGTGGTGATATGACCAATGCGTGGACATATGTTGATACTTATGAGATGTTGCTTGGTGAAGCTCAAAAGGAACTATACCTTGGATGTAAGCAATATACAGTTTTGACATATGTCGTTGAGTTGATTCACACCAAAGTTAACAACCACATGACAAACAAGGCAATTGATAAGATGTTAGCAATGATGAAGAAGATGTGTCCCCAACCTAACAATGTTCCTAACTCATTTCGTGAGTGCTAGAAGATATTGAAAAGTCTTGGATTGGGGTGTGAAAATATACATGCTTGCTACTATGATTGTGCACTATTTTATGAAGAACACGAAAAGAAAGATTTATGTTCAGTTTGTAATGAGCCAAGGATAGTCATTATGAGCAGAGGAAGAAAGTTCCAAGAAAAGTGTTGCGATACTTTCCACTTAAGCCAAGGCTACAGAGGTTGTTTATATCAAAACATACGAGTGAAGACATAAGGTGGTACAAGGAGAAAAGAATCAATGATGGGAACACAATAAGGCATCCAGCAGACTCGAGTGCTTGGAAAGAATTTGACCAAATGTACCCTAATTTTGCTTGAGACCTACGAAATATCCGCTTGGGCCTTGCGAGTTACGGGTTTACTTCTTATTTAGATATAAGTAAGACGTATAGTATGTGGCCAGTTGTTGTATTTCCATATAATTTGCCCCCATGAAAATGCATGAAAAAACATTTTTCTTTTATGACCTTATTAATTACGGGACCAAAAGCACCTGGAAATGAGATTGAAGTTTATTTGCATCCATTGGTTGATGAGCTTAATGAACTGTGGGAAAATGGTGTTCCAACCCATGATAAGATGACTGGGAGTACATTTAATTTGCGTGCAGCTGTTATGTGGACCATTAATGACTTATCGGCTTATGGAAATTTATCAGGTTGGAGCACTCATGGCAAGTTGGCATGTCCAGTGAACAATAAGGATGGATCTCACACTAAGTTGAGAGACAAGTATTGTCATATTGGGCACCATCGTTACTTACCTATGAATCACTCATGGCGCAAAAAATACTTAACTCTTTAATGGTCGCTGAGAGATGAGACATCGTCCCAGAGGATTCTAAGGTGATGACATACTTGATCAACTTGATTCCCTTTTACCTCGTACACTTGGCAAGCATCGTACTAATAAAGATAAGAAGAGGAAGCGGAATGCCGGAGAATTAAATTGGACAAGGAAGAGTATTTTTTTTTAAAGTTGGAATACTGGTCCAAATTGAAGATTCGGTATAATCTTGATGTTATGCATATTGAGAAGAATATATTTGACTATTTGATTAGGACATTGCTGAATACGGGAAGTCGAATGATACCCTTAAGGCATGGATGGATTTACAAGACATGAATATTAGAGAGAGTTTGCATTTGAAACTAAATGCATGTAGCACATTGGATAAGCCTTTTGGCTCAGTATGTATTTAAGCCATATGAGCATAAAGATTTCTTGCATTGGTTGAAATCAAATAAATTTCCAGATGGTTATGCAGCAAATATATCACATAAAGTGAATGTGGATGAAGGAAGTATATTTGGTTTGAAGAGCCATGATTGTCATGTGTTGATGCAATGTGTGCTTCCTGTGGGAATTTGAAAATTTTTGAAAAAACATATATATGGTCCAATTGTTGAGTTTTCTAGTTTTTTCAACAAATATGTGCAAAGACTCTGACTGTTACTGATCTTGACAAATTGGAAGAAGACATTGTCCTCATATTGTGCAAACTAGAAAAAAATTTCCAGCTTGCATTCGTCGTTCTCATGGTTCACTTAGCAATGCACTTACCATGTGAAGCAAAATTGGCAAGACTAGTTGAATATCGATGGATGTATCCTGTAGAAAGGTAAATGGCCATGATGTTTTTGTTAGTTGCATAATTTATTTTATTTCTACGTACTAACAATTGTTCATTTATGTAGATTGTTGGGTTCGTACAAGAAATCTGTTCATAACAAAGCTCGTCCTGAAGGCTCTATTGTGGAAGCACACTTGGCATACGAGTCTTCAACTTTTTGCTCAATGTATTTATGTGAAGTTGAGACTAAATTCACCTGACCAGAAAGAAACGATGATGGTAGTAATCCCAATGTGCTCATTTCAGTGTTTGCTCAAAAAGCACGTCCATTTGGTGCTCATGTAATGGTTCAACTTTCAAAGGAAGATATAGAAGTGTCTTATTGGTATATCTTAGATAATTACGATGAAATAGAAGACTTCAGAAAGTATGTGATAGTAATAGTTGAACATTTATTTAAATAATTATAATTCCACAACTTTCACTTACATTTTATTTATTTATGCAGTGAGCATATCGAGATTTTGGAAAGAGATAGTCATGCTAATGTACAACAAAGGCATAGACAATTGTTTCCAGAATGGTTTAGGCAGCGGGTCACGTCATTGTATTATCAAGAGCCTAGATTGGTTAGTGAAGAGATTTTTTCATTAGCCCAAGGTCCAGATCAATGTATTGTCCAATACATATGTTGTATTGTGAATGGCATTCGATACTTGGTCAGACATGTTGATCAAAACCGTACAACACAAAACAGTATGGTTATGACGTCGGGGTCGCATAATGGTGAAACATGTAACTTTTATGGCATCTTAGTTAATGTCATTAAAGTACAATTTACTAGAGGTTTTAAGATGATTCTTTTCAAATGTCATTGGTACAATACAGATACAAGAGGTAAAAAAGTTATACGGGATTATCATCTTACATCATTAAATGTAAATAATCGTTGGTACAATGGTGATCCGTATGTGTTAGCTAAACAAGCACATCAAGTATTTTATATTGATGACTTAAAATTGGGTCACCCATGGAAAGTTGTGCAAAAGATACAACATAGACACATTTGGGATGTTCCTGAGAAAGATGATGATGAGGAGGAAGAGGACAATGCCACTGACGAAGACGATGATGAGTATGTAGATGAAACTGAAAATTCTACAAGGTGGGTCCTTAATGACGATAAAGTTGATATATCATTATGTAGAGATGATGTTGATCTTGAATCTTTTGATATTAACAACGAGGAGGTTTGAAGAATGCTAGGGCTACAGAGGGATGAGGAGGAGGAGGAAGAAAATGACTAGGAAGAGGAGGAGGAAGAGGATGATGAGGAGGAGAATGTTGGAACCAATTATACTAATGATGATTACAATTGATGATTATGGTGAGATCTATGCATTATAAATTAATGTTTATTATACTACAATAGTAAATATATTTGCCTATCATTTTACAAATAGTCACTAAGCTTATAATGGTTTGTGTTTGTATATATTAATATTTTGGTTGTGTTATTTACTTTTATGTTTCATATTTAGATGGCAACTTCTACACAACTAGGAAAGAGGGTGAAGCGGGTGAGGGATCCCTTACCTCCTCCTCCAAATGATGCATTTGAACCGCCACCACCACCTCCTCTGCCACCTCTTCCGCCACCACCACCTCCTCTGCCACAACCTCATTCACCACCACTTGCACCTCCACTAGGAAAAAGGGTGAAACGGGTGAGGGATCCCTTACCTTCTCCTCCAAATAATGCACTTGCACCTCATCCACCACCTCCTCCACCAACACCTTTTCCATCACCACCTGCACCTTCGCCAACAAACACTAACCCAGGTAAGAAAGGTAGTTACAATTATTTACTGAAGGAATATTTTGTGAAAACATGTTCATTTAAGCAACATCAATAAGCATGCAATTAACAATTAAAGGCGGAATCATGCTAGCATGCACTTAAAAACAAAACATTAACCAAGAAATTCAAAGCCTAGTAGATTGGTGAACCATTAATCAACTCAAAACAAAGTGAGTTGAGATTTATACCTTTGTAGATTCCTCTTTGCATAAGCAAAGGCTACTCACCCAAAGAGAGGGCCTTCATTCCTTGCATCTTAAATCTATATTTTTGGATGGAAGAATAGGTTTCTCCAAGTTCCCAAAGTAGGGAACCTCTAAGTCTCTTCACCAAGGAGAGATTGGAGAAGAAATGAGTGACCTTGGAGTAGTGGGATTGCAAGATGCACCCCCCAAGGGGCCGGCCTCCTAGAGAGAAAATGGAGAGACAAGTTCTCACCAATTTTCTCTAAAAGAAACCCTTAATGAATTTTAGGCTATAAAGTCATATTTATACCTTTATTCATTTGAGTGGCAAACTTGTAAATAAGTCCAAGTTCACTACCCTTAGCATCATGGCCGGCCCTAGGGTATTTTTGGGCTAATTAGGCCTTTGTGAATCATTATTCATTAAGTTGTCATACAACTTAAGTCAATGGGCTTGACATTCGAAGCCCATTGGGCCTAAACGTCCAAAACTATCCCGAGGTCTTTTAACGAACTTATTCGTTTGATTAATTAACATATTAATTAATCTTTGCCATAAATAAATGATTAAACCATTTAATCATTCTTACTCATCTCCGTTTAATCTCCAATCTCCACCTCTTATGGTGTGCGATCCATTAGGTTCCTTTTAGCGAGGCAGTGGGCGATTAAAACCATTTCAAATTGATTGTGAATTGAAACTTACTTTCAATTCTCCCTTTAGTGTTTATACACGTTTAGGGCTTCCACAAACCATGAGTGACACCTTGCAGCATATCATGGTTACCCAAGCTAATCAGAAGAGGTAGAGAAAACCTATTCAGTTTGGGATTACAAATGCAATACGGTCTTTCTCTAATACAATACTCTTGACCACATTGTTTGGTTTGATAGTTTATTTATTCATGTCTACTATCCAATGTGATTCGTGTGCTTATATGATTTCCTTGAATGTGATTTAGAACGACTTTTCTAAATCTGATTCATACTCTGGCCAGAGATTCTAAATCATATCATAGAGTATTCTCCCTCAAACAGTTTGAAGGTTAGAGATCCCTTGTTGCGCATTCACTTGCCTCCATGGCTAAGTGGCTTAACCCCAACGATGCCGTGGACACCCCGATGGGGTGACTTTGACATAATCAAAGATCAAGGACTTAACCACAAGACAACTGTGATGCCTCAGGTCAAAGGTCTAATTTGCATTATCCCAAACATGAGTTCTCATGTGACATGAGTATGAGAACTCTTCGTTGATCACGTTCAGTGAACTCATTCTCTACTGAGCACCTACGTACTTGTCTTGATGTCACACACACCAATGACTCGAGACTAGTCACTCTTCCTGAGAGAAGACATAGCACGTACCGATCTTGACGGACTGTCAATGCCCAATTGGCAATCCTATGATCAGGAACATTTAGGATGTGTCTACGAAAGAATGGTCTCATGAATCTAACTTCATTAGATTACATTCTTCCAATCACATATTCCTTGGACTTTATCGTTTAAGCATATAACATTTATATGAGACGGCTCAAACAATAATCTTTGCCCTTTATATTAAACTAGATTAGTTTAACATGTGAAATGTCCGTAAAGTATCATCACATGATTGGTTTTAGGGCACATTTCCAACAATCTCCCACTTGCACTAGAGCCAATCAGCTTGGTCATCAGTGATGATACCTCTTTTGTAGTCATTTCATAAATGGCTGAATAGTAGGCCTAGGCAATGGATATCTATATGTTATCCATAGAAGCAACCTTGAGAATAACGACGTCACCATTATACATGATTCTCAATCATGTGGTTCAGTCTCTCATTTGAGTTCGGATCTTGATGAGACCTTGATTCCTTGGCTTGAGCTATCGCCCCATTAGTGTCATAGTGTCGATACACTAGATACACTTTCTGGTTGGAACCGAATAGAGAGTTCATAAATGAACTTTCTCATCCAAACAACATTGTTGTAAGCTTCTATATGGCAATATATTTTGCATTCATAATGGAACACACTAAAGTCATTACTTTAATGTTTCCATCCAAATATCTCTTTAGTCATGATAAAGAGATATTCGTTTATCTCTTCATTCATAATGAAGAAACATCCAATGATGGATTAGATTCATAATCTAATACATTTACGCTTCCATTACGTTACTCTGATTCTTCCTCATTCTTTGAGGAATTTATCCTTTAGTATTTCTTAAATACTTAAGGACTTACTTGACAGTTGCCATGGTTCTGATCCTGGGCTTACACTGATATCGTCTTGTACCTTTCTAGGTACAACCCATATCAATGTTTTTCATACAATATGAAATACATAAATCACCTTTCTGCTTACGCATAAAGGATTCTATTTACGCATTATTTCTTTGGGAGTCAAAGGGTACGTTCCCTTTGAGAAGAGCTACCTCCTAGTCTCACTAGAGTTGTTCTTCTGATTAAAGTTTATCATCATATGAGAAACTTCCTAGCATCTTTTGTCTATTATTACGGATTAATATAATCAAATTATATCCTAAAATCTATCAATATAGATTTCCATCCCATGTATATAGACTATGTCTCCCATATACATTCTATCTTCATATAATGTTTAAAGTCATAACTTTAACGAAGAAATATTCTTTTCATTTCCAAAATTAATATATCATACATATATTCATATATATCACATATATATTTATATATATATATATACAAATTTAGGAATATGATTAACTCCCACTAATCTTTTGTAAAACTAGTAAACAAAAGATTCATTTACATCTTTATGAGAAATCAAACGATTTGACCTTTCTCTCATAAGACGCTTATAACTCCCACTAGCTTGCTAAGATCCATGATGGATGGATCTCTACAACTTATATGTCTTGTGATTCATAGTTTTAGACATATATTATCAAGACTATCTTAATAATGGTTTCGGAAACCCATATTATGTCCAAACATTGAATCACCATTTAGTTGTAGCTAGCAATCTTCGAATTAATTGAAACTAAGACTACGTCAAAAATGGTTCCTTCAAAGTCAACCATTCTATTTGATTGTAGTCACCTTAAGCTACCAATTAGCTTATGAAGGTTTCATTATTTCGGGTCAAATGGTACTTTACCATTCCCATGAGTATATATCGTATATGCACTCAATGTAGTCATAAGGATTTTCATTCTTATTTCTTTCGAATTAAGAGGTGCAACTCTATGACATAGTCATAAAGTTCAAACCATTCAACTGAGACAGTTTATAAATCCTTCTCGACTACCTTGGAGCTTGTGGTATAGGAACTAGGTTGTTTATATTTGTTGATTACTTTCTTGTCTCTCAAAGAACCCATTCTTTGAGTTCTATCTCTCGTTTATTTGCTTTTAGGCAAATCACATTGTATGATTACAATGAACTACCCAACAAAACAACATTTGTTAGTTGGTTTATAGAAGCGATATCCAAAAGTTAATTTAAGGATATCCTACAAGATTGTTATCAAACAAATATTGCTTATTAGCACACAACCCCAAATCTTAACATGTTTTAAGATTTGTCTTTCTTTCCAACTACATCTTATGGAGTCATGAAAATATTGGAAGATCTTCTCATTGACAATCATATTGTTTTAGAAGTATATATCCTATATATGGGTAATAGATAACATCTAACGAACTAAATCTTATTCGAGTTCGTTCTTCTCCTAATGGAGAAATACATTATCTTATGATGCTATTTTCCTTGATATCTTTCAAGGAAACTCATCTAAAGTGTTACCTTTCCTTGGATCAAATCTAAGGAGGTAAATACTTTAGATGTCTTACTCATCAACTTACATTTCTTGAATTCTTTGAAACATTTTGCAAAGTATTCGGACTTGTGTTTATTCAAAATAAACTATAGTCCAACCGAGAGTGATCTTCGGTGAATGTTATCCAACATGAGTAGTATTATGTTTGTGGACAAGAGCCACTAACATCTAAGTGAATTAACCTCAACAACTTTGTGATTCTTTCTTCTTTCCAAAAGAATAAAGATTCGAACATTTCGCCTCTATATAATTTTAACAAGAAGGTATTGGATCCGGATCTAACGATCCAAAGCGTCCATCTATGACCAACTCGTAATTTATGTTTTAGAGGTATCACAACTTTAGTTGGGATTAGTCACTACCTTGCAACCTTTTGGGTTTTAAGCATCGTTGTATTCTAAACAGTTAACACTACCATATCATCTCTACTATAGAGACAATCAATTAGATTACTATAATCCAATCATTGATTAATAAAGAACAATGTTTTGTCAAACAAAACATTCATCCATCTCTACTATAGTGACGGAATTAAATTCCTTAAAATTGGAATGTAAAGACAGTCTTTGGTTTTTCCAATTTCTTTGGTAGTTCATATGAGGAAGTAAGTACCATCTGCTTTCGCAGAAATCTATATTTTATTCACTTTCCGAATGTGAAGTACTTTCTCTTCTCTCATTAATCTTCTACTTCTTATTAGCCATACTTTTAATGATTGTAAAACATAGTTACTAATACGGAATCAAACATTCAAGTAGAAGAACCAACTGTTTTGAACTATTGAAGAACAATTTACAACACCTTCAAAAGGTGTGTTCTTGACACTTGTAAGACATTTCTTGCAAATACCCCTTCCAATGTCCATCCTTTCATAAAGAAAGTTTGTTCCCTTGGAGTTATTTCGCTTTCTTCATTTGACTTCTCCTTTGACTACCATAGTCAAGGTCCCTAAACTCCCACTATCTCTCTTGAAACCTTTTTCAATTGTGTTAAACACATCAAACAATTTGGAGAGCTTGTGGTTATTGTTCACTATATAGTTTACAATAAACTTAGTGAACTATAAGGATAGGGACACAAAGGTGAAGTCCTTGCCTAGTTTCCGTCTCGTTAAGTGGTTTATCACTTCAACACTCAATGATTCAAAATCATCATAAGTCCATGTTAATGGACTATTTTTGTCAACCAACCATTATGTTCTAAACATAATTACAAACTTTCAAGAGTTGTTCAAAGCAACTCTCATTTCTTCATACAACAATTTGTAAGTGAAGAATCATGGCACATTAAGTGTCCATGCCTTTGTGCTTTCTTCTTAAGTTCTTTGTTCATTTAACAAAGAAACAAGCACTAAGTGTTTGCATTGACTAAGGGTTGTTCAAAACAACTCATTATTTCTTCATACAACGATTTGTAAGTGAAGAACTAATAACACTAAAAGTGTCCTTTTCTTTATGCTAATCTTCGTAAGTTCCTTTGTTCATATAACGAAGGAATAAGCATTGGTTGTTTGTGTTGTTCTCTTCATGATAGACTTTTCTAACATGTTCTTCCAATGATACATTATCATTAGGAAGATTGTGAGGATGAGACTACTTAGGTACATATGCAATCCTTTTAAGACATTCTTTGGGATTGTGGTACCAAGTCCGGAAACTAAAACATTCGGTTTTTATTTGTCAAGTGTTGGATAGCGTTTGCAAATATATTGGTAAACAAATACATAACGAATATAAATTGATTGATTTTAAGCCATTTGATTCGGGTCTTTAAATCAAATAGCACCACCCACTATTTTTGGCAAATTCCATATCCCTCATTGGAATTCGAGAGTTTTGGATGAAACTCCTAGTAGGTTATGGGAGGCTCACTATTACCAAGCCCACCTCAGAAGAACTCCATATTGGCTAGCATCAATAATAATGAGATAGTACGCTTACTCATTTGCAACTAATGCAAGTACCCATCTTATTTGGCCTCTAGAGAATGATGCCTCAGAAGAACTCCATATTGGCACCATTGCACTTAGTTAAGTCATTCCCACCATGCTAGTTCAAGTAGGGGTTCAAGAATGGCCTCAGAAGAACTCCATATTGGCCATACTCGTTGCCTACTTTCACTTCATCATATGTTTATAGGCTTCTCCTGAATGTAAGCACATACTTTGCAACCCCAGAACTGGACGAATACATTGTATGAGTCACAAACGATTGAAGCCTACCACGGTGGAAGGCCACGAAAGAGTGTTCAAAGCACTCTCACGCTTTTCAACTTAATATTGGTTTGGTTGAGGGTTTTAGGTCTCATCACATATAAACATACATTTTAATCTCTATTAAAACAATTTTGGTCCTATTACAACTATTGGTCCATATGATTGTTTTAGTTGTATATGATACTCCCACTATGCTTTTAAAACGGTTTTTAAAGCAAGAGTATATGATACTACTAACATAAACTTTGCATTCATTTAATGGACTATATAGTTGCCTTAGGGCCTTAGGATGACTATGAACCTTGGTTTAGATTCAACACGAGCCTTGTGTTGAATCTCGGTCTAGGAATGGTGATTGATTTTAGTTACGCGTTTAATCACATTAAGGCGTGTTGTCTTAGGGGCGTTGGACCCAACTACTTCATTTTCATGCATATCATATAAAGCAAGAAAGAAGTACTTCAAAGTAAAGGTGAGCTTATGCTCATTACAACATTTGCATAAAACAAATTACTTTAAAGTAAAGAAGAGCTTAAGCCCTTTTACAACATTTGATCAAATCAAATTACAACCAAAATTAATCTACACATTCCCATGGTTCAAACAAATTTGAAACGGCCTTTCACATAGCTCAATTATATTAGGCTTAGGTTCATAATCACCCTTTAATTAATTAACACTTTAACTAATTAAATTAAATGCAACATTTTCATTTGGTTTTTTTGTATCCATAAAATTGATTTAAATGGAGCTAAACAAAATGAAAATCCAATTCTCATTTAAAGAGACAAAACAATTTTGTTCTCTACTTAATTTGGGCCAATATGCAATAACCACAACTTTTGGGCCATAAAGCAATTAACCTCAACTTTTGGGCTACATTGCAAAACTTTTGGGGTCACTTTGTAAAGACACAAAAGTCCACTACTTCATGTAATTACAATAGAACCCAAAATTTAATCAATGCAAAAACTTCATTAAAGGATCAAAACAATTTGTCCTTTAGCGTTTTTGGACCTAAACGTAAAAACGTAAACTTTTGGGCCAAAGTGCAAATACACAAAAGTATCAAAACTTTATGTAATTGCATAAAAGCCCCAAAAGTACCCCACTTGCAAGGGTGGCCGGTTTTGGAAGAGGATAGAGTGATGTGTGTGTTGATTTGTGAGTTTTAGACATAAAGCAACAAGTGGTGCAAGTGGTGTATGTGAAAGGAAATTAATCCTTACACACCCATCACCATTTCCATCACCCTTCAAATAAATATCTTATGTATTAAAACATTTGAAAAACAAAAAACATAAACTTTATGTAATAAATCAAAACTTTGAATCAAAACACAAACCTTTTTGTTCTTGGCAAAAATGTCAAGAACAATGAAGAACATTCATGAAAAACCCAAAATTTTTCCATGAACTTTTTTCACCCAAAAACATTCCAAAACCATTCAAACTTTAGGGAAATAACATCTAACCAAACTAGGGTACATAAGGGTTCCAAAAGTCACTTGAAAACACATTTAACAAGTCAAACAAGAACCCAAAAATCCACCCTTTGGATTTGGCCGAAAATCCCCAAAGTCATGGCACCAAATTTTAGCTCCAATATTCATGCTCATATGAACTACATCTACAACATTTGAGATGACAAATTTTCTAGCAAAATTTACATTCAAAAAACAAGAATAAAGCTTGTAACATATTACAACTTTTAAATCACAAACTATGAACTACAAAACCCAAAAGGATTCACCAACTACTAGACCTAGGCTCTGATACCACTTGAAGGAATATTTTGTGAAAACATGTTCATTTAAGCAACATCAATAAGCATGCAATTAACAATTAAAGGCGGAATCATGCTAGCATGCACTTAAAAACAAAACATTAACCAAGAAATTCAAAGCCTAGTAGATTGGTGAACCATTAATCAACTCAAAACAAAGTGAGTTGAGATTTATACCTTTGTAGATTCCTCTTTGCATAAGCAAAGGCTACTCACCCAAAGAGAGGGCCTTCATTCCTTGCATCTTAAATCTATATTTTTGGATGGAAGAATAGGTTTCTCCAAGTTCCCAAAGTAGGGAACCTCTAAGTCTCTTCACCAAGGAGAGATTGGAGAAGAAATGAGTGACCTTGGAGTAGTGGGATTGCAAGATGCACCCCCCAAGGGGCCGGCCTCCTAGAGAGAAAATGGAGAGACAAGTTCTCACCAATTTTCTCTAAAAGAAACCCTTAATGAATTTTAGGCTATAAAGTCATATTTATACCTTTATTCATTTGAGTGGCAAACTTGTAAATAAGTCCAAGTTCACTACCCTTAGCATCATGGCCGGCCCTAGGGTATTTTTGGGCTAATTAGGCCTTTGTGAATCATTATTCATTAAGTTGTCATACAACTTAAGTCAATGGGCTTGACATTCGAAGCCCATTGGGCCTAAACGTCCAAAACTATCCCGAGGTCTTTTAACGAACTTATTCGTTTGATTAATTAACATATTAATTAATCTTTGCCATAAATAAATGATTAAACCATTTAATCATTCTTACTCATCTCCGTTTAATCTCCAATCTCCACCTCTTATGGTGTGCGATCCATTAGGTTCCTTTTAGCGAGGCAGTGGGCGATTAAAACCATTTCAAATTGATTGTGAATTGAAACTTACTTTCAATTCTCCCTTTAGTGTTTATACACGTTTAGGGCTTCCACAAACCATGAGTGACACCTTGCAGCATATCATGGTTACCCAAGCTAATCAGAAGAGGTAGAGAAAACCTATTCAGTTTGGGATTACAAATGCAATACGGTCTTTCTCTAATACAATACTCTTGACCACATTGTTTGGTTTGATAGTTTATTTATTCATGTCTACTATCCAATGTGATTCGTGTGCTTATATGATTTCCTTGAATGTGATTTAGAACGACTTTTCTAAATCTGATTCATACTCTGGCCAGAGATTCTAAATCATATCATAGAGTATTCTCCCTCAAACAGTTTGAAGGTTAGAGATCCCTTGTTGCGCATTCACTTGCCTCCATGGCTAAGTGGCTTAACCCCAACGATGCCGTGGACACCCCGATGGGGTGACTTTGACATAATCAAAGATCAAGGACTTAACCACAAGACAACTGTGATGCCTCAGGTCAAAGGTCTAATTTGCATTATCCCAAACATGAGTTCTCATGTGACATGAGTATGAGAACTCTTCGTTGATCACGTTCAGTGAACTCATTCTCTACTGAGCACCTACGTACTTGTCTTGATGTCACACACACCAATGACTCGAGACTAGTCACTCTTCCTGAGAGAAGACATAGCACGTACCGATCTTGACGGACTGTCAATGCCCAATTGGCAATCCTATGATCAGGAACATTTAGGATGTGTCTACGAAAGAATGGTCTCATGAATCTAACTTCATTAGATTACATTCTTCCAATCACATATTCCTTGGACTTTATCGTTTAAGCATATAACATTTATATGAGACGGCTCAAACAATAATCTTTGCCCTTTATATTAAACTAGATTAGTTTAACATGTGAAATGTCCGTAAAGTATCATCACATGATTGGTTTTAGGGCACATTTCCAACAATCTCCCACTTGCACTAGAGCCAATCAGCTTGGTCATCAGTGATGATACCTCTTTTGTAGTCATTTCATAAATGGCTGAATAGTAGGCCTAGGCAATGGATATCTATATGTTATCCATAGAAGCAACCTTGAGAATAACGACGTCACAAGATATACGTGCTTCACCCAAATTGGCTACGTCCACGGAGTAGAGGAGTTCTCATTAATTGTGAAGAGTTTACATAAGTACATAGGTTCAAGCTCTCCTTTAGTGAGTACTAGTGAATGATTTAGTACAAATGACATTAGGAAATATTGTGAGAGAATGATCTCTATTTATAGAAGAGAGTTTCTAGTTTCATTCTGACATTGACACGTGTCGTGTTGTGATTGGCTTCTGATGTTGACACGTGTTGCACTATGATTGGCTTATGATGTCGACACGTGTCGCGCTGTGATTGGCCTCCTGGTTGAAGGGAAACTCTTTTGGGTCCTTGACGGTATAACGTTGACCGGTGCTCAGTAGTTTCGGGATTGGTCAAGTATGGTACAAACAGTGCTCCCCTAAGTTCCTGAGTGAGGGAAGCTCCTCAATTGGGGACTTGCAAGATCCAAGCCATTGAGTAATTATGAAACTTCTAAGTACCGAAGTGTGGTATCATTTTCACTTGCCTTATCTGTCTCATACGTAGATGTGGCATCTTCTCTAGAAGTACTTTTCCTCCATCCAGGGGTGGTATCTTTAACCGATGAAGATGCACAAGGTAATGTATCAATTTCACTTGAAGCTTACTTGTAGTTTCGGGCTTGGTTAGGTGCGATACAAAACCCTATAGTAGGAGTCCCCCAAGTCGTCGAGCTAGGAGATTTGCTGAAAAAGGTGACAGACAAGGTAAGCAATCAGACTTCCAAGCAAGCAACCTGGATCAGAGGTTCGACTTCGGCTTCCGGTTAATTGTTCTCTTTCTCCTTATGTCGTAAATAGCAACAAGGATAATGAGAAACAAATGGAGAAGAGATGATATGAGATACTTTTGCTTTTGAAGAAGTAACTTTCCACAGGCTTATTCTTGAACTGGGTTGGAAGGTTTTCTGGTTTCCTTCAGAGTATAAGGTCGACTCAAGAATTTGAAGGTCAAAACAAGTCCATTAAATCAAGAGTGCGTTCAACCTTGATGATATGAGATACTTTTGCTGTTGACAAAGTAATAGATGAATCGGCACGTGTTCTGTTGCGCTTGTCTCCACATGCTTCCTTGTATCCTTCTCACTTGCCCTCTCTGTTCCTCAGGTAGATGTGGTATCTTTTCTGGAAGCATAAGATGTTGAAGATGAGTACTCGAGAGCAATGTCAGGTAAGTAATCAGGCAAGGGGTTCCAGGCAGTCAGTTCCTGACTGGAAGCTTGATTCCAAGTGCTGACTGATTGCTCTCTTTCTCTTTATCTTGCAGGTAAGAACAAGGGCAAAGGAAAAGACAGGGAAAAAGCATGATATTCTTGCTTTTGACCCTGATGATATGAGATACTCTTGCTCTGGTATGGCTGGTTTGCATAGGTATTATTAGGGGGGAAGAAAGCTGAGTATTTCGAGAGGCTTTGTTGGGAGTGCCCTCTCAGATATGAGGAAGGGTTGAGCATTTTTGCAGGTCTGCCTGTCCGTGAATGATGAAGGTCGACATATATAGGAGTCTCCCTAACAACAAATAGTAATGCTATTCCTTTACCCTTCTTGGTCGTAGCAATGTAGTGGGAGCTGCAAGCTTCACGTGTTTTAACTTTGTCAGAGCACTTTAAAAAAATGGTATATGGTATCTGGAAAGCTGATGTTCCATGTGAAGATTGCAAACAAGCTTTATCCAAGGAAATCTGGCTCTCGAAGTTCGGAGAGCGATGCCTCTTCGGTTTTTGAATAAGCAATCCTGTCGGGGATATGGCTCTTGAGATTCAGAGAATGGTGCCTCTTCGATTTTTAAGAAGGCAATCATGTTGGGAGTCTGCCTCTTGAGATTCGGAGAGCGGTGCCTCTTTGATTTTTTAGAAAGTAATCCTGTTGGGAGTCTGGCTCTCGAGATTTGGAAGGCGGTACCTTTTCAATTTTTGAGCTAGTAATAATGCTATTCCTTTACCTTTCTTGGTCATAGCAATGTAGTGGGAGCTGCAAGCTTCACATGTTTTAACTTTGTCAGAGTCTGGTTCTCGAGATTCGGAGAGTGGTGCCTTTTCGATTTTTCCTGTTGGGAGTCTGGTTCTCGAGATTCAGAGAGTGGTGCCTTTTCGATTTTTAAGCAAGCAATCTTGTTGGGAGTGTTTTCTTGAATGTGAGTAAAGGTTGGGCATTTTTGCCAGTCTGCCTTGCCACGGAGCACGGAGGTTGACACACGTTAGGACTTTCTAGTTATCAAGCAGTGGTGTTGTTCATTTACCCTTGTGGGTAATAGTAGGGTAGTTGGACCTTAAACATTTATGTGTTTAAACTCTGTCAGAGATCTTTAGCAAAGTTATTTGTGGTACCCAAGAAGCTGATGTTGCGTGTGGAAAGTGGTGCCTCTTTGAAATCCGAAGAGTGGTGCCTCTTCGATTTTTGAACCAACGGCCCTGTTGCCCTTTCTTTTATAAGGGTACCAATTGTGTGCAAGAAGTACATTTAGAGAGTTATTGCTTGTAGGAATTTTCCCCTTACTTCAGAGATTTATTGCACCTCATTTCTCCTTCATTATTTCTGAGAATGTCTAGCCCATCCTACCGTCGTTTTGACTTGAACTTTGGTGAAGAGGCATCCATGCCTTCTCAAGACAACATATGGCGCCCATATTTCTTATCGCTTACTGGTCCTCTTACCGTTGGGGACTCTGTGATGAAGAATGATATGACCGATGCGGTGGTGGCCAAGAACCTTCTCACTCCCAAAGATATCAGACTACTTTCCAAACGGTCTGATGAGTTGGCTGTTAAGGATTCTCTGGCTCTCAGTGTTCAGTGTGCAGGTTCTGTGTCTAATATGGCCCAACGCCTATTTGCTCGAACCCACCAAGTTGAATCATTGGCGGCTGAAGTGATAAGTCTCAAACAGGAGATCAGAGGGCTCAAGCATGAGAATAAATAGTTGCACAAGCTCGCACATGACTATGCTACAAACATGAAGAGGAAGCTCGACCAGTTGCAGGAATCTGATGGTCAGACTTTACTTGATCATCAGAGATTTGTGGGTTTGTTCCAAAGGCATTTATTGCCTTCGTCTTCTGGGGCTGTACCGTGTAATGAAGCTCCAAATGATCAACCTTCGGTGCCTCCTCCTTCTGGGGTTCTGCCTAGTACTGAGGGTCCGAATAATCACCCTATGGTGCCTCCTCTTTCTGGGGCTCTGCCAACTGTTGAGACTTCTCCTGAGCAACCTTTATGAAGGCTCCCTCTTGTTTGTTTATTTTGATTCATGTATATGTACATATTTGTAACTTATCGGAGATATCAATAAACAAGCTTTGCTTCATTTCAACATATTGTGTTAAATACACCAAGGCCTTCTTCACTAAGTTCTTTAAATTTTTCCTTTTGTTGAAGCTTGTATGTTGAAGCTTTGTGAGTGAAGCATGTAGGTTGAGGTAGTGCTCCCTTAATTTCCCGAGTGAGGAAAACTTCTCATTTGGAGACTTGAAAAATCCAAGTCACTGAGTGGTCGTGAGACTTCCGAGTATCAAGGTGCAGTAGTATATGGTAGGAGTCTCCCAAGTCTCCAGTCGAGGGAGTTGAAGAATGAGGCATTTCCTTTTTAAGTGATAGCCCAAAACTCTTTCTTCATATATATTTGTTATGAAAGTTGTTAGGCCCAAAGAAAAGGAGGCCTACGAATTTTATTTTTTTTTCGAAATTTTTTTTTTCGATTTTTTTTTTAATTTTCAAATTTTTGAATTTTCAAATTTTTGAATTTCCTAATTTTTGAATTTTCGAATTTCTGAATTTTTGAAATTTCGAATTTTCGAAAAAAAAAAATATATATATATATATATATATATATATATTTTAAAGCTTTGGTGTTGAAGCTCTGTAGGTTAAGCTTTGAGGTTGAAGCTTTGTTGGGCACCATGAATTGATTTTGCTTCACACTATCTTGATCAAGATAGTGTGAAGCTTTTGTAGGTGAAGCTTTTGTGGGTCAAGCTTTTGCAGGTCAAGCTTTTTTGGGTCAAGCTTTTCTGGGTGAAGCTTTTGTGGATGAAGCTTTTGTAGTTGAAGCTTTTGTGGGTCAAGCTTTTGTGGGTCAAGCTTTTGTGGGTCAAGCTTTTGTAGGTGAAGCTTTTGTAAGCTTTTGTGGGTCAAGCTTTTGTAGGTCAAGCTTTTTTGGGTCAAGCTTTTGTGGGTCAAGCTTTTGTGGATCAAGCTTTTGTAGGTGAAGCTTTTGTGGGTCAAGCTTTTGTCGGTGAAGCTTTTGTCGGTGAAGCTTTTGAGGGTGAAGCTTTTGTAGGTCAAGCTTTGGAGTTGAAGCTTTTGTGTTGAAGCTTTTGTGGGTGAAGCTTTTGTGTTGAAGCTTTTGTAGGTGAAGCTTTGGAGTTGAAGCTTTGTAGGTGAAGCTTTGGAGTTGAAGCTTTTGTTGGGTACCATGAATTGATTTTCTTCACACTATCTTGATCAAGATAGTGTGAAGCTTTTGAGAATTTGTAGTTGTCCTCCATTGATGAAGCTTTTGTTGGTGAAGCTTTAGAGTTGAAGCTTTTGTTGGTGAAGCTTTTATGGGTGAAGCTTTTGTGTTGAAGCTTTTGTAGGTGAAGCTTTGGAGTTGAAGCTTTCGTTGGGTACCATGAATTGATTTTGCTTCACACTATCTTGATCAAGATAGTGTGAAGCTTTTGAGAATTTGTAGTTATCCACCATTGATGAAGCTTTTTTTGGTGAAGCTTTTGTGGTGAAGCTTTTGTTGATGAAGCTTTTATGGGTGAAGCTTTTGTGTAGAAGCTTTGTAAGTGAAGCTTTGGAGTTGAAGCTTTGTAGGTCAAGTTTTTGTGTTGAAGCTTTTGTAGGTGAAACTTTGGAGTTGAAGCTTTGTAGGTGAAGCTTTGAAGTTGAAGCTTTTGTTGGGTACCATGAATTGATTTTGCTTCACATTATCTTAATCAAGATAGTGTGAAGCTTTTGAGAATTTGTAGTTGAACTCTTTTGATGAAGCTTTTGTTGGCACCATAAATTGGTTTTGCTTCACACTGTCTTGATCAAGAGTGTGTGAAGCTTCTGAGAATTATGGTTGCCCGCCATTGATGAAGCTCTTGTTGGCACCATAAATTGGTTTTGCCTCACACTGTCTTGATCAAAAGTGTGTGCAGCTTTTGAGAATTGTGGTTGAACTTCTTTGATGAAGCTTTTGTTGGCACCATAAATTGGTTTTGCTTCACACTATCTTAATCAAGAGTGTGTGAAACTTTTGAGAATTGTGGTTGAACTCCTTTGATGAAGCTCTTGTTGGCATCATAAATTGGTTTTGCTTCACATTGTCTTGATCAAGAGTGTGAAGCTTTCTACGAGTTGTAGTGTTTGCATTGTTACAGAAGGGAAATGTCTGAAGCAGATGCAAGAGGGCTGAATAGCTTGATCTTTATACGCCATGCACTGAAGTTATTATTGGCTTGCAATAAGACTTTGTTGTGACTATAACTCTTGTTGGCCATAAGTGCTCCCCTAGTTGAGTTGTCAAGCTTGAGGGTTTTTGATTATTTGTGAATGCTAGGAGTTCACTTGTACAAGTTGTACCACTCGTCTTCTGGTAGGTGGAATGAATGGTGAGTTGCTTTCATCAATTGGTTGGTGGTACGAAGGTGAGTTCTTTAATAACATTTCATCACCTGGTTAGTGGCACGAGGATGAGTTCCTTCTTCACCTGGTTGGTGGCATGAATGGCAAGTTGCCAAATGATATTAGAGTACGGGTTGTACATTTCATCACCTGGTTGGTGGCATGAAGATGAGTTCCTTCTACCTGGTTGGTGGCATGAATGGCAAGTTGCCAAATGATATTAGAGTACTGGTTGTACATTTCATCACCTGGTTGGTGGCATGAATGAGAGTACACGTTGTACATTTCATCACCTGGTTGGTGGCATGAAGATGAGTTCCTTCTTCACCTGGTTGGTGGCATGAGTGGCAAGTTGCCAAATGATATTAAAGTACGGGTTGTACATTTCATAACTTGGTTGGTGGCATAAATAAGAGTACGGGTTGTACATTTCATCACCTAGTTGGTGGCACGAAGATGAGTTCTTTCTTCACCTGGTTGGTGGCATGAATGGCAAGTTGCCAAATGATATTAAAGTACAAGTTGTACATTTCATCACCTGGTTGGTGGCATGAAGGAGAGTACGGGTTGTACATTTCATCACCTGGTTGGTGGCATGAGTGGCAAGTTGCCAAATGATATTAGAGTACGGGTTGTACATTTCATCACCTGGTTGGTGGCATGAATGAGAGTACAGGTTGTACATTTCATCACCTGGTTGGTGGCATGAAGATGAGTTCATTCTTTACATTTCATCACCTAGTTGGTAAGAATAAGGGCAAGGTGTCGAGGCACATTATAGCAAGTGTCGAAGACACAAAGTATGTTGAACCTTTTCGAAGCACAGTTGGCTTATGTATGGATGTGTTAGAATGTATGATGTTTATGTATGAATGTGTTGGAATGTATGATGTTTATGTATGAATGTGTTGGAATGTATAATTTTTATGTTGATTGATATGAATGACGCTTATAAATGTTTTACTATGCATGAAGGGATCCATGTTTTTTATATGTGAACCATGTTGGTTGTAACACTTAGTATCACATACTTTGTGTCAAAGTACGCATGTTGAAGATCTGAGTTAGAGTATAAAGGTAGGTCAGCGTAGACCAAGTGTTCCAGTGCTAGGAACGCAAAAGACTCAGAAGAAGTTGTCTGAATTCCCTCTTCTTTAAATATTTGCCTAATGGCTTGTGTGACAAAAGATCTTTAGCGGTTGAGAGTCAAAACATTTGTAATGTGTATGCCTTCTTATAATAGTATTTCCTTCAGTACCTAGTCCTCCACTTTGAATGAGTGAGGCTTGGCCCTATAGTCATAATAGTCGATGGTACGTTCACCCCTGGTTGTCTTGATACGAACTTTTATCCCTCTTGTTGTAATGGGCTTACTGAGAGTAAAAATCATTCCTCTTACCAAGAGACAGATACGTTTGGTGACTTAGCGAGTAGCTAAATGAGGCAGGAAATGATGCAATGGGTGTCTGAATTGCCAATATATCTTCACTTGGTAGAACTTAACTTCCACTTCCCATTTGTTGATAGGGGTTAACCATATGGGGGTTCCCTTGGTATGTCCTTGCTTCGGCGGAAGCGTGGTTGTAAGCCTGTGCCATCACCTCAGAGTAAGTCTTCCAAGTGTTGGCATTGATCATGTACTTGAAGAAACAATCATGTAGGCCTTAAGAGCGGTCTTATCATCCGCCTCAGTGTAGCGAGATTACTCATGGCTGAAGCAATCTGCATACTCTCGTAGTGACTCGTCCGGCTTTTGGCGAATAGTGTACAAGTCATCTGCAGAATGCAAGTGATCGGTCTGGAAGATGTGTTAAGAGAGAAACAGTTTCCTCAATTCCTCAAATGAGTCTACTGTCTTAGGTGGAAGACGGCAATACCAGTTTAGAGCTCCGCTAGAGAGGGTGGAGGGGAAGAGAAGACATCGCTCTTTATTGGTGTGTATCCAATATGCCATGGTGGAATCAAAGAGGTTAAGGTGTTCAATTAGGTCCTCCCTTCCAGTATAAAGTTGTAAACCAAGCTTGTTTTTTGTCTTCGCTTGAAGAGGGTTGTCGAGGATCCTTCTTGTAAGAGGGCTAGGCCTGGGTTGGTTCCACCCAAGTATCTGGGCCTGACGTTCGGCCTTCAACTTGTTTACTTCCTTAATGAGCTGTAGGACAAGGAGGTCCTGAGTAGAGTCATGTACCACTGGATTTTTCTTTCGTAAGTCTTCATCGCCTCTTGGAAGTAGGAAAGTTTGAGCAAGGGCGTGTGGTTTTTTCTTGGACTCACCGTACTGACTTCTAGGGTTAGTCTGTCCGAATACCTCAGAGTCCCCCGTACCTTCATGTCCCTTTAGGATCTGTTGTTCTTTCCCTAGATTGGCAGCTGGCTTGGGTCGTGGGAGGGGACCGAGTCTTTCAGAAACCCTTGGGTCATTGATCTTCGAGCATATGTGGAGGGGATTATCTCGACGTTGTTTTAGGAAGTCTCGGCAGTCATGATAAACGGCTTTCGAATTTTCTAACCCTTCTGCAATGAGGTGTCTTCCTCCATTTCTTCTACTTCGGGTCGAAGCATCTGGGTTGAGAGAAGTCTCATGTTGATCAATGTTTTGATGATTAGTTCGCTCCTCATCAGGGATACCCATGTCGAAGGGAGGTGACCCTCCGTGTTGGGGGGCACCCAGATGATGGTTGATGTCCACAGGGGCAACAAGCTCGCGTGTTTGAGTACGCCTAGTTTCGTGGAGCGTCTCAAAGAGCTTCTCATACTGCTCCTAGAGGTCCTCATTCTTCATTGCTATCTTGTTGTTCTGACCTTCTAACTCATTGACTTTAGCTTGAGGAGCAACCCTCTTTCCTTCCTTCTTTTGTTGCTTCGCACCAGGTGCAAGAGGGGTGTCATTCTGTGTGCTGTGGCTTCCTTCGCTCCCCATGTTAGAGAGGGATACCTGGTCAAAAGAGAGTGTACAAATGGTGGAAACCAGCTTACCAAAGCTGAAAAGAGTGGGAATAAGTGTCGTTCCCACAGACAGCGCCAAATGTTGATGCACAAAATCAGTGAGGACTTTGGTACAACAGAAAGTGTTAAGTTTGTGACCTTCGCTAGATTGCTCCAGTCACTAGTGTGGTTAAGTAGTAAATGGATAGGGATAGGGAAGCAAACACAAGATGTACGTGGTTCACCCAGATTGGCTACGTCCACGGAGTAGAAGAGTTCTCATTAATTGTGAAGAGTTTGCACAAGTACATTGGTTCAAGCTCTCCTTTAGTGAGTACTAGTGAATGATTTAGTACAAATGACATTAGGAAATATTGTGAGAGAATGATCTCTATTTATAGAAGAGAGTTTCTAGTTTCATTCTGACATTGACACGTGTCGTGTTGTGGTTGACTTCTGATGTTGACACGTGTCGCGCTATGTTTGGCTTATGATGTCAACACGTGTCGCGCTGTGATTGGCCTCCTAGTTGAAGGGAAACTCTTTTGGGTCCTTGACGGTATAACGTTGACCGGTGCTCAGTAGTTTCGGGATTGGTCAAGTATGGTACAAACAGGACTTATTCACCGGTTTGCTATGAGAGATGGTTTAAGGTCCCAGCTTCAGAAAAGAAGAAACTGCAAGAGAAGTTGCTTGTGAGTTTTGAATTTAATTCAATTTATTCATTGTAATTTCAAGCACTCACTTGCATATATTTATGTTTAACAATAGGTATTTTTTGTTGTGGACATATCCCATCCGAAGATTATTGAATATGTTGACACTAAGATGGCAAAGTTGTACTCTTAGTTTAGGCATCGGTTGCATCTACACTACTTGTCATGTGGAACACCTGTAAGAGGACGAGCTAAGCTTCCAAATGATATGATATGGAATGGGAGACCAAAGAGTCATTGGGATTGGTTTTGTGATAATGTTTACAATACTCACTCTTTTTGTATGTATTCTATACAATCTTTTCTAGTATCCAAGTTAGAAACCAATTCTTTCAACATGAAGACTTCTTGTCATGTTCTACAAATTCCATTTTTATAGTCAGAACCTCTAACCTTTCATCTAGATGTCAAACTTCCTCAAATTAAGGTATTAGACTTAATAGAGAATCCCATGGAAAGAGGAAACATAAAATTTGGCAGCATCAGTCACCCCATATCGTCTAATATCCATATGTAGCATCAGTCACCCTATATCGTCTAATAATTAGTCAATATGCAGCATCAATCACCCCATATATGCAGCATCAGTCACCTCATATCATCTAATAATCAGTCACCCCCATATGTATGCAACATCAGTTATATGTAGCATCAGTCACCCCATATCGTCTAATAGTTTCGATAGCCATATTTGAAATAAAAATATCCTAACATGCATTAATGAATTTCACCTTGTGGTTAAATTGATTGTTACTTCTTTACACTTAGGTAATTTTGAGTTAAAATCTGAAGTTTGTTGATGGTTACTTCTTGACACTTAGGTAATTTGTAGTTAAAATTTAATGTTTGAAAATTGTTATCATATAGTCATTTGACTAACTGTGTTAGCCTAATGCCCTTGGTAGAAGAAATAGTATCTTCCATTCAATTTCCTTAAGCTTGGTGTTTATATGTTTCTCTCTCCTTAGCTTGTGATGTTTCTAACATTGTTGACCGAGAGAATATAGAAGGTGAGGTGAGATAGCCATCTAAGGTGAATGAATATGTACAACTGAAATACATGACGTTATATATGACAAATTTGAGAGCTTGAAACTTTCCAAATTGTACACATGTATAGCTAACTAAATCTTCTTTTGTATGTCATGTACCAAACGTGTAATGTAGGAGCTTTAAAAGCAAAATGTTGATAATAGGAAGAAACAGAAGTATCACCACAAAGGAGGGGCAAGACCATTTATCCAACATGCTAGAAAGGCCCAGATGGTAATAAAATTAAATTACTTATTATACTCATTATGGAATTTACCTATTCTAATGTATGTTTCTGCATTATTGAGCAGAAAGGAAATCCATTATCTGTGATTGACAATTGGGGGGCTCTCCATAAAGACAAGAACAGTCAGTGGATAAATGATGTTGCCCAGGACAAATATGTAAGTCATTCACGGACTTGTCATTTATGTCATTTTAAAGGAGATGAAGGTTAAAAAAATCAAATTTGACATGATACAACTTAGGAAACAAAAATAAAGTGAACATGCAAGATTGAATTGAAAAAAAAAAACTTAATATAACTAGCTAGAAGCTGAAAGGTTATACCTAACATACATTCAAACATAAACTACTTTAAAGGTTATACGTTGTATGTTGCCTAATCGTATGTAAAACACATTGAAGCATAAACTACAAAATCATATGTAAAGACAGTTTATACCCAATGGTTTTCTTCTACATCAGTTCAGGATCACATCCAAGTATTTAATGTTGGAAATATGCCCTGAAAGTCAATCTTTGGAAGAAACCTTTCAGGACAATGAATGTGTGTATAGATGACTCTTATACATCAAAAGGCAAAGATACTAATTAGGACTATCTCAATAAACGATATATGTCCTAAATAATGAATCCATGGACAATGGATCGATGGAAGAAGTAATCTAATGATGTTAGACTACAAAGACCTTCTTCACATAACCATCATGTCCAAAAAGGTTCCTGGTCATATGATTGTCAGAGGGACACTGACAATGCAAAAACCAGTACATATTATGTCCCCTTCAATTGGAAGGATGGAAAGTCTCATCCCATTCGTGTAGTGACACTAAGACAGGTATGTAGGTGCTCATTAAGGGAATGAGTTCACTGAACACAATCGAACGAGAGTACTTGCATGGAGGTCTACTCACATGTCAAGCAAGTAACTCTAATGGTTGGAATAATGTAAGTAGTCCTTTGACCTGAGGCATCGTAGTTGTCTTGTGGTTAGGTCCTTGATCTTTGATTATGTCAAAGTCACTCCATTCGCGGGTGTCCACGGCATAGTTAGGGTTAAGCCACTTAGCCATGGAGGCAAGTAAATGCGCAACAAGGGATCTCTAATCCTCGTTATGAGAGGAAGAATACTCTAAGATATGATTCGGGAATCTTCGGCCGAAGTATCGAGCGTAATAAAGGAAAGCGTTCCTGTACGACTCAATTGAATCATATAACATGGAATAATCACATTAGGGGTTTGACATAATATATTCATACCCTAATAATGTGATTGAGAGTATTGTATTAGAGAAGGATCGAATTACATTGTAATTCCAACTGAATAGGTTCTCCGAACAAATTCTACATTAGCTTGGGTAGCCATGATATATGGTTAGATGTCACTCATGGCTTGTGAGTTCTTCTAGATGATTAAATGTAGTCGTGAAAGAAGAAGGTGAATTAAAAGTAAGTTTTAATTCACTAAGTGATTGGATTAAATATAATCAATTGGATTGGTGCCAATCACCTCACTGCCTTGCTAATTAGAACCTAAAATGATTGTACACCGATACACTCTTGTAGTGAGTAACTAATGGATGATGGAAATAATTAATTGGATTAATTAAGTGTTGTGATTAATTAGAAAGTCTAAAGAAATCATAAAAGCGATAAAAGATCGTTTTTGGCTTAAAGAAAAGTTTGGGTTAATATGGGCCCATTAAGCCCAAACCCATTGGGCTTTTATTTAAGCATAGGATGACTTGAAATAATAAAAGCCCAAAGCCCAAAGCCCAAACAACACTAAAGGGGGCCGGCCAAATAAAGGGAAAGGGAGAGAGAGAGGAAGTCAAGTTGTTGACTTGTTTCTTTGTATTATAAAAGGAACTTTATAGTGAAAAATTCATTAGGGTTTTGTGTGTTGTTTTTCACAAAAGGAAGAAAACATCTCTCTCTCTAAAACCACACAAGGCCAACCACCATAAGGGAGATTTAGCTAATCATCTTCTCTCCTTTTTGGTTATTCCTCCATCCATCTCACTACACTAGTGGGTGTGGATCTTTAGAGGTCTTCTACTTTGGAGACTAAAGGAGAACCAAGGAGCACTCATTCTAACAAAGTGGAGGAGGCAAGGTGGGAGGCTAGGCTCATGGAGTTCAAGGAACAAAGGGCTTTGAGGTGGTCCATCCTTGGTCTAAAGTCTAGATCAAGAGGTATAAAACTAAACCTACACTTTGTTCTTCACTAAAATGTTTTGATGCATCTTATATAAACCTATGCATCTTGAAGGGGATTTGCATGACTATAGCTTTGATATTATGTGATAACATGCTTCCGTTGCTTTCATATATAAATTTTGAATTGTATATGCATGCTAGTCACTAGAAATCCCACATAAATCTCATATTTTCCCTTCAAGTGGTATCAAGAGCCAAAGGTTTATATTTGATGTGTCCTTTTGGATTTTATGCATATGGGTTTTAATTTTATGTTTGACATATTATTTCTTCATCTTGGCTTCTCTTTCTGATTCGTTCTCGCAGTTCGTTATGAACTGCAATATGAACAAGATGGATAGCACTCTCTCTGAGTTACTAAACATGTTAGTAACAGCTGAGAAGACTATGAAGAAAGAGAACGTTGTAGGGACTGCTGCAGTAGCCTACAACAAGCCATCCTCTTCCAAGGCCAAGCCGCAAGGCAAAGGTAAAGGGAAGGAGAAGAAGTCACCCACTCCTAAGCCGCAAGGAGGAGTGAGGAAAAAGAAGGCAAAGGAGCCCAAAGGGACTTGCCACCAATGTGGAAAGGAGGGGCATTGGAAGAGGAATTGCAGGTTATACCTTGCAACTCTAAAGGACAAACCACAAGGTATGGTTTATGTTCTTATCTTCAATTCTAATTGTTAGATCTTCTAAATATTTATATTTGATATAAAGAGCTAATCACTTATATAATTGTATATAGGTGGAGGAGCCAAGTAGAAGATGAACAAGCAAGGAAAAGGTTGGAGAAGGGTTCGGCCACCATATTTTTGCTAACTACTTAGGAAGTTTGTTAGGCACTTAAAGATAGTCTTTAAACTTTCTTATTTTGTTAAGAACTTATAATGTGGCTTCATATGATGGAAGACCACTATTGGTGCCTAAATGAAGGTATATAATTAGTCTCTAAATGTATAGAGCTAATTCTTTTTGTATTAAACATTATGAATGTTTGAATTATCATATCAATGTAATGTGATGAATGCCTTCTAATATATTATTTCCTTAAAGTAGTGTTATGAATTGAATATTGTCTTGTTGTATCCTAGTTGAGATACAAGATTTATATCACTTATTGTAATGTGATAACCAAACTTTAGACTTATCAATTATGGATAGATCTCACATGTAGGACATAAAAGGATACAATGAATCTTTAGATTTGGTTCCAATTGTCTACCTATGAGTTCTATATGAATTGACAAAGGTCTAGATATTCCTTTCTTAAAGAAAAGGAAGATCACATTATAATGATATAAGTAATAAGAAAAACGTTTCTTATATGATTATCACTTAAACCACAATAATCAAGATCACTCTTGATTCAATTAGTAGTTTTGAACAACTAATTGGGCATTCTTTAAATTGTTTTAAAATGTCAATTGTGTTAGTGATTAAACCAAGAAAGAAGTGTCTAAATCTATAAAATGTTTAAAGACTTTAGTCACTTAATAACGAGACATTAACTTAATGAAGATTGAAACAAACAAGCTTGAAAGGTTTTAAAGCTACTACACAATGTCCTCTACCCGTATACTCCACGTTTATACATTTTGAATGTATGAAGTGATTTCTCATTAAAGTCATGAGAAATAGTGGGAGGTGTGAAAATGGATATAAACTTAAATATGATTGGTTTATAGTTGTCTAAAGAATAATAGTACTTGACTATTATTAAGAGTTTGTAATTTTAATTGTTAAAGGACTCAAGCTCTTCAAATGTAAATTCTATGTTGTGTAACATTCTGAAGAATAGTCTTTGAATGTTGGTTTCGTCAACCTAACATAAAATGGTTATATGTTGGGAGTTGTCCATCATTCTCTTTTATGAGAACAAGCTAATAACAAAGCCCATGGACAAATTTGATGAAACAAAAGGGAATAGTTTCAAAATGAGTCACAACATATAGTTTAACAACAAGACAATCCAAATTCGACATCTTATGTAACTATAACGCTCTATGTAGTTTTGATAAAGAATTATATCAACCACCTAGAAGGAATGGTTGAGTTTCTATATCCTTAGTAGGAGCCATGCTTCCACTAAAGACTTGGATAATTCTTATATGACTACATTAAGGTCTTAGTATGACTAAAACTTGTAGTATGGTGTATGACACCATATAATTTAAATGAATAGACTTGACAAAGCAAGTCACACATTTCAAAAGGAATTACTTGAGAAGGAATTCTTTTGTGTATGATTCGTTTAAATAACTTGTGTTAGCTAGAGTTGTTGATAGTCTCAAAATAGTTGAGACATCATCAATAAGCTAATGGATCTTAATGATTGTCAATAGATCCAAGACAAGTTAGTGGGAGCAATATGCATTCAAATCAAGAAAATATAATTGTTAAGTTTTTGAATGAATGCTAAGTTACAACAAGGCCAGTGGGAGTGATGTCATAATTTGAGCAACAAGATATGAATAAAGTCAATTTGATAGACTTGATAGAACATAGATGTTACTCGAAAATTGACAAAACATGACACGGTCAATTTTGAAGTATAGACTTGAAATTGGACTTATTGATATAGCAAGGCTATCTCAAGGATGTTAAATGGGGAAATTAAATCTCAAATGTTGAAGATTTAAGAAAGAATTTTCCTATATGATAGAAAATCACTTTCGTAACCCTTATAATGAATGTGTCACAAAATCACAAAAGGGACACATGTATGGACTTGTGAGTAGATATCCAAAAGTGAAGAACCACAGGGGTTGTCACTTTAAGATATTACTGTATCCCAATATCAGAACCAAAGCAACTGATAGAGTATTATTGCCTTTAAGAAAGGAACATCAGAGTGGGACTCTGGAAGTGTGCGTTCACTTAGGTTATAAACCAAAGTGAAAATAAGCCATTTTAACAAATGGAACTTCATAATGGATGAAGTACTAATCATATGAATGTATTGTAAGTATTGTACTACAATGGTCTCAAGGTTGGAGCAAAGTTTGTATAAAGTATACAAACGAAATATATGACGATATATTGTTTTAGAAACTGCTTCAAAGGGTGTTTAGAATGGAAGGGGTTCTTTTAGAACCAATGATTGAATCCAAACCATAAGGTCGTTAGTAGGACACTACGACGTAATGGGGCGATAGCTCAAGCCATGGAATCAAGGTCTCATCAAAGTATTCGAACACAAGAAAGAGACATCATCAAATGTTTTGGAAACATTTGATAAGTGAATCCTTTTAAATAAAAAGGATTAATACATAACCAAGTTAACCTACGAGCATAAGCTCTCTCAACTAGTATGTATAAGATACACTAGTGATAGACTTTAGTGCAAGTGGGAGATTGTTGGAAATATGCCCTGAAAGTCAATCTTTGGAAGAAACCTTTCAGGACAATGAATGTGTGTATAGATGACTCTTATACATCAAAAGGCATAGATACTAATTAGGACTATCTCAATAAACGATATATGTCCTAAATAATGAATCCATGGACAATGGATCGATGGAAGAAGTAATCTAATGATGTTAGACTACAAAGACCTTCTTCACATAACCATCATGTCCAAAACCGTTCCTGGTCATATGATTGTCAGAGGGACACTGACAATGCAAAGACCAGTACATACTATGTCCCCTTCAATTGGAAGGATGGAAAGTCTCATCCCATTCGTGTAGTGACACTAAGACAGGTATGTAGGTGCTCATTAAGGGAATGAGTTCACTGAACACAATCGAACGAGAGTACTTGCATGGAGGTCTACTCACATGTCAAGCAAGTAACTCTAATAGTTGGAATAATGTAAGTAGTCCTTTGACCTGAGGCATCGTAGTTGTCTTGTGGTTAGGTCTTTGATCTTTGATTATGTCAAAGTCACTCCATTCGTGGGTGTCCACGGCATAGTTGGGGTTAAGCCACTTAGCCATGGAGGCAAGTAAATGCGCAACAAGGGATCTCTAATCCTCGTTATGAGAGGAAGAATACTCTAAGATATGATTCGGGAATCTTCGGCCGAAGTATCGAGCGTAATAAAGGAAAGCGTTCTTGTACGACTCAATTGAATCATATAACATGGAATAATCACATTAGGGGTTTGACATAATATATCCATACCCTAATAATGTGATTGAGAGTATTGTATTAGAGAAGGATCGAATTACATTGTAATTCCAACTGAATAGGTTCTCCGAACAAATTCTACATTAGCTTGGGTAGCCATGATATATGGTTAGATGTCACTCATGGCTTGTGAGTTCTTCTAGATGATTAAATGTAGTCGTGAAAGAAGAAGGTGAATTAAAAGTAAGTTTTAATTCACTAAGTGATTGGATTAAAAATATAATCAATTGGATTGGTGCCAATCACCTCACTGCCTTGCTAATTAGAACCTAAAATGATTGTACACCGATACACTCTTGTAGTGAGTAACTAATGGATGATGGAAATAATTAATTGGATTAATTAAGTGTTGTGATTAATTAGAAAGTCTAAAGAAATCATAAAAGCGATAAAAGATCGTTTTTGGCTTAAAGAAAAGTTTGGGTTAATAGGGGCCCATTAAGCCCAAACCCATTGGGCTTTTATTTAAGCATAGGATGACTTGAAATAATAAAAGCCCAAAGCCCAAACAACACTAAAGGGGGCCGGCCAAATAAAGGGAAAGGGGGAGAGAGAGGAAGTCAAGTTGTTGACTTGTTTCTTTGTATTATAAAAGGAACTTTATAGTGAAAAATTCATTAGGGTTTTGTGTGTTGTTTTTCACAAAAGGAAGAAAACATCTCTCTCTCTAAAACCACACAAGGCCAACCACCATAAGGGAGATTTAGCTAATCATCTTCTCTCCCTTTTGGTTATTCCTCCATCCATCTCACTACACTAGTGGGTGTGGATCTTTAGAGGTCTTCTACTTTGGAGACTAAAGGAGAACCAAGGAGCACTCATTCTAACAAAGTTGAGGAGGCAAGGTGGGAGGCTAGGCTCAAGGAGTTCAAGGAACAAAGGGCTTTGAGGTGGTCCATCCTTGGTCTAAAGTCTAGATCAAGAGGTATAAAACTAAACCTACACTTTGTTCTTCACTAAAATGTTTTGATGCATCTTATATAAACCTATGCATCTTGAAGGGGATTTGCATGACTATAGCTTTGATATTATGTGATAACATGCTTCCGTTGCTTTCATATATAAATATTGAATTGTATATGCATGCTAGTCACTAGAAATCCCACATAAATCTCATATTTTCCCTTCATTTAAGTGGTATTTTCTTAAGCATATTGTGGCTGATTTGTTTGAAACAAAAGAAACTTATTTGTTTGTATTTTAATATGAAAGGATAACATGAAGAAAAATAAGGATGAAGTTAAGGAGAAGCTAATCTAAGAAGCGCCTGAGGGTACTATATTTGATTCCATACAAGTACCATTGGAAGATGAATTTGGAATCATGGCTAAGACCTTGGAAGGAAGGGAAAATTTGTTAACGGTGTAGGTCTTTTCCCTCGTACGAATACCTTTAGTTGTGTTTCTTTTATGGCTTCAAGTTCTGAGTTAACTGATATAAGAGATCAGATCAAGATTCTATCATATGGTTTCCTCAAATTGCAACAGGAAAATGAACAATTGAGAGCTCGGTTGGATTTACAAAATGATGATGAAACCTTGGCATAAACAATTATGGCTTTTTTTACTGCAAGTCAAGGGCAAAGCAGCAACAACTCGAAGGAATCTGATGGTAATAACTCATCTAGTGAAAATGTTTATCCTGAACTGGAAGAACATTAATCGGAAGAAGAATGATTTCGATAGTTATGTCTTTTGTTATTAGTTAAGTATGCACATGGTAGACCTTTTTGTTAGCACCTCAATGTGTCTTAGACTTTTCTTTTGTTAGTTAGTACCTTAAATGGTCCATGTATAGGCTTTGGTACCCTTCTTAACAAATTGCTATTATTAAGATAGGTCACCATGGGTTAGATTGATTTTGGGATGTTTATGTTATTTTGTTGGATGTATAGTTGTTGAACATATTCAAACTTATGTGGTTTAATTGTTGATTAATGAAAATGGGAAGTATTACCTTATAATTGTTATGAGTTGCAATTCTAGATTACGAAACACGAATAAGTAATGGATTCCTCAAATATTATTCCTAAATAGTTATTTGATTATAACATATGTGACATAAGCCGCTTCACCCATCAAAAGAATATGCGATGATTTTAGCATCACTTAGTGTAATTATATAATTATGGGATCATATTGAGTGACCCAAAAAGTGTCACTTATAAGTCTGATATGAGATGAAAAACATAGGTCACTGAATTTTGTATTTTGTAATGCTAATTGCGTCACATATTAGAATAATAAGTGGCGGAAGAAGCATCACGTAAAAGGAAAATATGTGGCGACTCCAATATTCGTCACTTAAACTATAGGTGACGCTAATTATGATGTTGAAATTTCGTCACATATAGTCAAATGTGACTATTTTTCATATTTATGTGACTAATGTTGGTCGTCACAAAAGCTATGGTTTCTTGTAGTGAAACAGGTTGTTTGTAAGACGAACAAAATACTTACAAGTTAAATTAGGGTTTGTCTTTCATGTTGGGGCCTATGGGTTGGGGAATAAATTTCAAGTTTTGACGTGCTACAAAACTAGGATGGAACAATTTCTAGTTCAAGTGTTCAATTGTAGAAATTTGTGAAAATTTTTCCACAATGTGCATGTGGTGTGCATATGGTGTGCACAGCTACATCTCAATATGAGAAGCGGGAATGTTCACTAGTTATGATGCACATATGTAGTGCCCTGGAATTTAGCGAGTATGACCACAACCTAGTTGGCTTCGACGAAAAAACAAAATTAAGAAAAAGCTTAGAGGACGTTAAGGATCATGCATGTCCATGAAATAACGACAACATCATGTTTTCCACATGCACGATTAAGCGGTGATTGATATACGTAACAAGACTTTTCAAACTACCACTGTAACCTTACATATGTAACAATTATTTTTTAGTTGTATCCACTATACCAATAGGTGGCTGTTAGAGTTTCTTATTAAGGCAAAAGCAACTCATTGCTCGATTTCTAGTTTTGTGTATATCATGTGCATGTGGTGTGCATATAGTGTATACGGACATGTGATGACGTCATTTTTCTGATTCCAAAGAGAGGGCTGTAAGCTCTGGGTTTTTTAGTTGGCTCAAATCTATAAGCATATCATGTGCATGTCGTGTACTACAATGAGCAAATCCTGAAAAAATTAATCCAACAAAACAACAACATTTAATGATTAGGCTTTGTGCCCACCCTCGATGCGAGTCTAGTGGTAGTGGCCTCGAGCCTCGATTTTTTGCTGTGCTGCCAGAAAATGACCGGAAAACTCGTGGTCTGCTTAAGTTTCGATCCCAACAATTGAATATGAGATTCGTGACAATGCTAGGTGTTTTGGACTCGTGAGGACAAGATGAAATTATGGTGGCTTCGATTTAGACGGTGCTGGTTGGGACAACTACACACCGTGTGCACAATGAGAAAGGAAGAGGGGGGTGTATGAGGGAGGAAGTGAGAGAAGAAAGAATGAGGGAGAGAAAGAGTAGAGAGAGAGAAATAAGAAAATGAGAGGAAATAACTCATTTATATACGAGGGCAATTAAATCATTTTAAGGTGTAGGAAAAATTCTATTTCTGTCTGATTTTTGTGCATGTCATGTGCATATTCGAAATGTCCTATTTTTGTCCCAAAATTAAGGAATTGTCCTATTTCTAGGTATTTCCCTATAATATATTGGATTTTTTTTCTGTTTGTTGGGGCCTAGAAAGGTCACACACCAATCCAACCAAGTCTCAAGGCCCAATTGTCGTGCAAAGCCTACATTCAAGCCCAAATACATGCCAAGGCAAGGGATCGAAGAGGAATATATTTACAAACATGCCATTACACGGTGATTAAGCCAGATACTAACGCCATGCTTATACCTATTCATCATGCCGTGCTTCCTCATGTTAATTATTGTCATGCTAAGCCCAAGTCACATATTCAGGGCTTGTCAAGTGGATTGTGGTATGGATGGTTACGGAATGTTATCGGGTATACGTGGAATCGAGGTCATGGAAGACTTTAGGTTGCTTGGGGGGCCAAAAATCCAAGCACATACCATTTGTATTTCACGGAAGAATCATTGAGAGAGAATTAGCCTAGTTTATCCCTTTCCCTAGCAAGCCAACTCCCTTAGTTAGAACTAAACTAGATTCTTGCATTGAATGTATGTTAAGCACAGCAAGTCAATCATTTAATGCTGACTTTCCCTTCCCAACCTGCACAGACAATCAACGCGCGAAAGCCGTGAGGCGCATTACCAGAATTAGCGCATGCAGAAAACCGCCTTGGGAAAGGCGCGTCTTAGGAAGAAGCAAACTGCAAGTCTCAATAATGCAGCTATCTTACACCAAAAAGGGAATAATATGAGGCCTAGGGAGAAAGAAGGGGAAGACCAAGCCACAAAGGAAGATTCTCTTGGAACTTAGAGAATAGCCCTTCACTTACATAAAGACGATAGGTAACACTGAACAGAGGATGGGAGTTAGAACACACAAGTAGAATATAGGGAGAGATAGGATAGAACGCGAAGGAGAGAACCACCAAAGAAATAAGCCTAAAGAGTTCCATTTAGTCCAGAAGCATACTTCAAGCCTCAAGCATCACCACTTATGCAACCTTAGCAATCCCCACAGCCTTCCATCAAACATCTCAAACCATTAGAAGCCTTGCTATCACCTTAGAAAAGCCTAGATTATCCAGCCAAGAATGCTATGCAACTATGCAAATCCCTTCGCTCTCATGTAAACTGATAATCTTCTAGCTTCCACACAACGCTTGACTTGAGTAAGTCATTATCTTGATCAATCATGTCATCTTTGAGTCGTTGATGTTACCAGGGTATTTTTTAAGACAAGCTATCTCTTTCGAGATATCCCGGAATTTGGTACGAATCCAAACTAAGGGAGACAAAAGGACGTTCTTTGAAGCCCAAGTCCACCTCAACCTAAAAGTCTCCCAACACTTTTTATCGGTGTAATATATATGAATCTTTAAAAGCTTAAAACTCTTCAAATATATTAGACTTTTTTATCGGTGAACTAAAATAGGCTTAAACTGACTGAACAAAAGCAACTAACAATGATTTGGCTTGGATCAATTTTGATTAATTTGATAAAATCCCACTCAACTAAATTGTTGAATGCTAATTTTGTTCCAATTACATTTTTGAAGTCAAGTCAAATTAAACCGAACCACGCCATCACTAATCAGTCTCGACTCACAACCAATTTATATTAATAGAGGGGGAAATAGAAATAGTGGAGGGGCATAAGATCACTCTAAACAAATGTATGCCCACTTGCATTCTAGTTATTTAGATACCCCAAATTAAAAAGATTGAAAATCATGAATTCAAGCGGATATATAACTGATCGTTTTTCTGTCCCACAAGAGATCTGATTCATGTCAATCCCAATCCAGAACTCACAATCATCTATAAGCATATGTCACCTCCCCCACTTAACACGTGGAACCTTCATCAAACGTGGCGGTGCTATTTGTGTACGTTGTCTGCATATGTCATAACACATGCAACGCACTGTGACATGCAAAACTGTTAGTGTTTTATAAAGTTAATGTTTTGTATGATTGTTTTGAAAGGTTTTTGTTATGGAGAATGGAAATGTTTTTCACAGGAATATGGAAGGGGAATTTCGGCTATATGCAGTCTTACATTGCAGCAGCACATAGCACTCATATATATATGGTGTCAGTAGGGTTTTGGTGTGTACAGTCAGCCCTTATCTCCATTGGAGCTAGCTGACAAAAACCACAACAACCTGATAGTACAAAGCTAATCTTAACCTTCATTGGAGCTTTTAATTTAAGCTTTACACTTGTAAAAAACTATCACTAAAAACTAACTAGCCGTTACAATTTAAAAAACTAGTCGTTAGCTTCATTTGTTGTTGCTGCATCCCTTCTCGATCCACCTGGAAGTGTTTAGCATCCAACACTCCCCTCTAAACTCTTCCTGGTGTTGACTCCAAGTAGGCTTTTGAGGTAAGTGAACCTTTCTTTTGGTAGTGCTTTTGTAAAGATGTCTGCTACCTGATCTTCAGTTCTGCAGTACATTAGTTCAATAACATTCTCTTGTATCGCATCTCTAATAAAATGATACTTCCTCTTGATGTGTCGTGTTTTCTGATGAAATACTGGATTCTTTGTCATTGCTATTGCTGAAGTATTATCACACATTAGCTTAGTCAGTTCAACCTGCAATTCCCCAAAATCTTTGAGAACAAATCTCAACCAGATTGCTTGAGATGTTACTTCTGCAGCACTTACATATTCAGCTTCAGCTGTTGATACGCAACATTTTGTTGCTTGACAGAGGCCCACGAGAACATACCAGAGCCAAATGTAAATGCATACCCCGATGTGCTTTTCATGTCATCTTCACTGCCTCCCTAATCACTATCACAGAAATCGACCAATATAGCTGTCTGACATTTCTCATACTTGATTCCAAAATCGATTGTCCCTTGCACATACCTAAGAACCCTTTTAGCAGTTCCCAAATGTGTTTTGGTAGAATTGTGCATGAATCTTGATAGTAGGCCTGCAGCATACATGATGTCCGGTCTTGTTGTTATGAGATATAGCAAGCTGCCAACTATTTTTCTGTAGAGACTTGCATCCACCAGTTCACTTCCATCTTCACTTCTGAGCTTTTCATTTGCAATTAAGGGAGTGCTTACTGGTTTGCATCCCTTGAGACCAAACTTGTCAAGTAGTGTCTGTGCATATTTCATCTGATGAATAAAAATGCAACTTGATCTTTGGATCACCCTCATTCCAAGAAAGTGGTGAAGTAACCCCAAGTCTATCATCTCATATTTTCTCATCATTTCATTTCTAAATTCATCCACCATTTTCTTACTGTTTCCAGTAAAGACCACATCATCCACATAGATAGACATAATGAGAATTTCTGACTTGTTTTCAACCTTGATGTAGAGTGTTGCTTTATTGAGGCTTTTCTTGAATCCACACATAGTGAAATGTGCATCAATCTCACTATACCATGCTCTTGGTGCCTGTTTCAGGCCATAAAGTGCCTTCTTTAGTCTATACACCTTGCTCTCGGACCCTTTGACTTCAAAACCTTGTGGCTGGTCCACATAAACCTCTTCCTCTAGCACACCATTTAGGAATGTAGACTTAACATCTAACTGGTATAGCTGCCAACCCTTCTGTGCTGCTAATGCGATTAGAGTTCTAATTGTATCTAGTCTAGCCACAGGTGCAAATGTCTCATTAAAGTCAATTCCAGGCTTTTGGAAGTAGCCTTTGGCCACCAATCTAGCCTTGTTCTTTTGTACTGATCCATCCAAGTTCAACTTGGTTTTATAGACCCACTTCACACTAATCACAGGTTTATCACTTGGCCTATGAACTAGGATCCAAGTTCCATTTTTCTCTATCATTGAGATTTCATCTTTCATTGCTATCTGCCATGCCTTGTCACTTTCAGTTTCTTCAAAAGTTTCTGGTTCAGTAACACAAAAATTGCAAGCAGCATAGATTTCATCCAAGCTTCTCATCTTAATTGGTGTTGATCCCGAGCTAGAGCTTAAGCTTTGTTGCTCTTCCTGTTGAGACATTGAACTTGCACTTGAGTTCTGTGAACTTTGAGGAGTTTGAAATGGTGAAATCTGAGAGCTTTGTATGCTTCTTTCTTCAGATTCATGAGTTGCACCACTTCATTCTGTGCAATTCTTTGCTCAGTAACACCAATTTGCAGTGATACTTTGTCTTCTTCCACTGCTTTTGTTTCCCAATTCCACAATGTTTCTTCATAAAAAATCACACCTCTTAAGAGATTGATTTTCTGAGTTTTCAAGTTGTACAATCTATAGCCTTTCTCATTTGTACCATATCCAACAAAGATGCACTTATTGCTGGATTCTTGTAATTTATGTCTGAGTTGTGATGGCACAAATGCATAACACACAGAGCCAAAAACTTTCAAATGCTTGACTCCAGGCTTTCTTACACTGAACACTTGAAATGGTGTTTGTTTCTCCAAAGCCTTGGTGGGGCATCTGTTCAAGATATATACAGCAGTGTTCACAGCTTCTCCCAAAATGAATAGGGCATTTTGTTTTCATGCAGCATTGACTTTGCCATCTCCACTATAGTTCTGTTCTTTCTCTCTGCAGTGCCATTTTGTTGAAGAGTGTATGCTACAGTGAGTTGCCTTTCTAGACCCAATTCCTCACAGAAAGCATTGAACTCCAGTGAGGTATACTCACCTCCCCTATCACTCCTTATCTTCTTGATTTGATACCCACTTTGCAGCTCCACCAGTGCTTTAAACTTCTTGAAAATATTAAAGACTTCTTATTTGAATCTCATAAAACATACCCAACACATTCTTGAGTAGTCATCTATGAAAGTCAAGAAATACTTGTTCCCACTGATGGATGCATTCTTCATTGGACCACACACATTAGTGTGAATTAGTTCTAGTGGTTTTGCAGCTCTCCAAGCCTTTCCAATTTCAAAATTGTCCCTGTATTGTTTCCCAAATGCACAGCCTTCACAAACTTCATTCATTTCATCCAGTTGGGGCAAACCTTGCACCATTTCATGTTTCTGCAGGTTTTTCAGACTCTGCACATTCAAGTGTCCAAATCTTTTATGCCATAATCTCCCTGAGTCAATTGTGTTTGCCTTCATTGCCACTTCTTCCAAGCACTTTAGCAATAATGGGAAGCTTCTGTTTTTCATTTGAACTTTCACAACCAGATTCGACAGAGTTCTATCATCATATATCTTAACCATAGTATCTCCAAACTGCAAGAAATAACCATGTTTCATCATCTGTCCAACACTTAAAAGGTTTTCCTCCAGACTAGGTACCAACATGACTTCCTTAATGTGTCTTCTTCCTCTCTTGGTTTCTATGATGAGAGTGCCCCTGCCAGTTGCTTCCACAGTATTGCCATTTCCCATCTTTACTTTTCCAGTGTATGTAATGTCAGTGTCTGTCAATAAAGACTCGTAGGCAGTCATATGATTACTGCACCCACTGTCTATATACCAAACTTCACTATCTTTTACAACACTGGCGCTAAAAGCACAAAAGACATTTGTTTCATCTTGTACTTGATTTGCAATGTTCACTTGCTGAGTAGTATTTGGTCTGTAATCTTTCTGCAGGTGACCAAATCTATTGCATTTGTGACATTTTGGTTTTCCCTTGAACCAACATTCACCAAAGTGTGCTTTATCACAGTATTTGCACAATGGTTTGATTTTACCACCACCACTGTTGTTTCCACTGTTGTGTCTGTTCTCCCCACTTGGTCTTCCTTCACATTTCTTATTTTTTCCTTTCCAATCTTTCCTCGGTCTGTTTTGATGTTGATTAGAATGACTAGAAGACCCTATGTTAAGTGACTGGAAAGCCTTCTCAGTTGTCCCATCAGCATGCCTTTCGAGCCTTTGGTCAAAAGCTCTCAAAGAAGCCATCACATCTTGCACACTGAGTGTATCAGTATCCTTGGTTTCTTCTATCACACTCACAATAGAGTCATAAGGCTTAGTCAAACTAATTAGAAGCTTTTGCACTATTCTTTCATTAGGCAGTTCTTCTCCATAAGTTTTCAATTGAGTCACAACATCAAACAGCCTAGAAAAATAGTCTTTAAGTGGCTCATCTTCTCTCATGCGTGTATATTCAAAATCACGTCTAAGAGACTGGAGTTTTACTTTCTGTACCTTCACATATCCTCTGTATTCTTGTTGTAGAGTATCCCAAACAGCTTTAGCAGTTTCTTCATTTGCTATCTTGGGAAATATGAAGTCTGAGACAGCCCCTTGAATGATTCCCAACGCTCTAGCATCATTCATCCTATTCTCCTTCAGTGTAACTATCTGCTTCTCTGTAAGATCCTCTTCTAGAGCATCAATCTCCATTTATGGTAGTTCATATCCATGTTGAACCATTTCCCAGAGATCATACGACTTGAAGATGGTTGTCATCCGGATCCTCCAATAGTCGTAGTTTTCTCCATCAAAGATTGGAGCTTTAAGATCGCCACTCCCAGATCCTTTCATCTTCGACTTGTATTGACACCTAGGGTTTCAGCCTCTACCTGAACAACCCCAAACACAGATTCCACAATGCCTAGATTTTTGAGATTAGGAACTAAGCTTTAATACCATGTTAGTGTTTTATAAAGTTAATGTTTTGTATGATTGTTTTGAAAGGTTTTTGTTATGGAGAATGGTAATGTTTTTCACAGGAATATGGAAGGGGAATTTCGGCTATATGCAGTCTTACATTGCAGCAGCACATAGCACTCATATATATATGGTGTCAATAGAGTTTTGGTGTGTACAGTCAGCCCTTATCTCCATTGGAGCTAGTTGACAAAAACCACAACAACCTGATAGTACAAAACTAATCTTTGCCCTTCATTGGAGCTTTTAATCTAAGCTTTACACTTGTCAAAAACTATCACTAAAAACTAACTAGCTGTTACAATTTAAAAAACTAGCCGTTAGCTTCATTTGTTGTTGCTGCATCCCTTCTCGATCCACTTGGAAGTGTTTAGCATCCAACAAAAACCCTACGCAAGCTTTCTCCACCGTCATTCATTTTCCCTTTAAAGAAAGACCAACCCTCCTCAAATTTGTTCGTGTTCGAACATCAATAGATTGAAACAATCATTCAAATGGCTCAAATTAGGGACGAGTACGGAAACCCGGTGTAGATCACAGACGAGCATGGAAACCCTGTCAAATTGATAGACAAGCTTGGAAACACTATTCACCTCACAGGCGTGGCCACCATGAGAGGAACCGGAACCAGAACAGACACCAGTGAAGGTATGCATGTTCTTGCCTCCGGACCCACTGGAGATGGAGGGTATGGAGAGCATGGTGGCGCGCTGGGTGGTGCTGGAGCTGCAGCAGGGCATGGCATGTTTGGTGGCAAACAAACAAGTGATCAATCTCATGGGTATGGTGTCGGTGAGCATAGACAACAGCAGCCCCATGGCAGTCTTGCTAGTGAACTGCGTCGTTCTGGTAGCTCAAGCTCGAGTGCAAGACATATCTTATTTTTTCTCTCTATTCACAAGTTCTTTACGCTTTCGGTTTGTTGTTTTCTAGACCCTTGTTTCTTTTGAGTGCTATGAGAAAACTAAAAACAAAATGATTATAAACAGTTTTTTTTTTCCAGAACAAACAATATTATTTACCTTTAAGGGAGTGGTGAGTGGGCTAAGCCTCACAATGAACTAGCAATAATGTAGTTTACATTCGCCTTTGACGAAAATCGAACTTAAGACTTTTATTTACAAATGAAGAGAAATACTATCAGACCGTAGTACTAATTGGCTATGTGATAAGGTTTTTTTTTTAATCTTTGATTTATTTGGTTGATGTCTTGTAATTGTCTTAATTTGTTGGTTGTAGTCTGAGGAGGATGATGGGCAAGGTGGGAGAAGGAAGAAAAAGGGGCTAAAAGAGAAAATAAAGGACAAATTTGGTGAGGAGAAGCACAAGGACGATCAGCAGCAAGCATACACACATGGCCATGGCCATGGACATGCAACCACAGCTGTCAGAACCACCACCGTCACGAGAGATTTTTCAGTGTGACCGTCACATGAGATGGTACACTAGGTGTCGCTATATAAATGGTGTGATATGTGTCTTAAAAAGTTAAGAACTTAAAAAATAAAATTTTCCACCACTTACCTAAAAACACGTGGTGTACCACCCATGTTCCTATCACAACGAAAAATTTCTCCACCGTGACAACCGAACCTGAGAAGAGAAGTATCTTGGAGAAGATCAAGGACAAGTTGCCTGGTCATCATAGCCACCACTGATTAAATTAGTTCTTCAAAGCGTTAATTAGTTTATGTATGGATGGTAATATTCTGGAATATTAATGTACTGTGTGTATAATATAGAACTATTGCAACTGTTCTAGCTGCAAAGTGCTTATTTCCAATTTCAGTAGTTTATATGAGTGTTAAAATCAACACGTTGCAAAAATTAGTAGTGAAGAAGAGTGTTTCGTTGGATGTTTATGGACATACAAGATGGGTTGGGATTAAGAACCAAGATATCCAAGGTAAGGGAGGGGTAGCCGCAATTAAAGATGATGTGAAAAAATCGGTGAACTGATGATTTAAAGATGTTTCGGTTAGAATTTGCAATTATGAAGATGCAATTATGAGACATACAAGTAGGGATGAGATTAAGAACGAAGATATTCAAGGTAAGCGAGGGGCAGTCGTAATTAAAGATTATGAGAAAAAAGTGGTGAATTGAAGATTTACATAAGATTTACAGATCTTTTGGTTAGAATATGCAATTCAGATATTTCGGTTAGAACAACGATTATTTATTTTGTTTTACAAGGTGACACGTAGATACTGTAAGAAAGGGTGATAGAGTTAAATTGATCGATTTACTGTGATGTCTAACTTTCTTTCTGATAAATGATACGATAATATACACATAATTCTATTTATTAGGAAGACCTACACGTAATAAAGGGAAGAGGGTGTAGGGACCTTATAAGGCACCAGATAGTACTAATAATACGGAATACAATGTTTGGTGTCCGATTGGATTAAATGGTCATCGGATAATTAGTCTGCCTTTGCTAATTTAATACACCCTACACCCGGCTACTTATCCTCCCCAAATCGTTTGTATAATTAGTCGGGTTCACACTAACGCTCGCTCCTGCGCATCACAAACTCCTCAATCAAGGAATTACTGCTCTCTCTCTCTCTTTCTCCCTCCTCACTGCCAATCGACATCTAGTAGATACAAACACAAAACCAGAGGTGCTGAATCGAAACCACATCACGCCATTCTTGTTCATACACTTATAGTGGCAGATCAAACCAGAATGGGAGAAATCTCATCTGGGTTTTTAGTTTGAATGGATTAGAAGCTGAGAGAGAGAGAGAGAGAGCAACATCGATTTCCCTGTAAAGCACGAAATTGCAGTTTGTTTGGTGCGCGAGTGACCATCGATTCTATAATTTGGAGGTTGCTTTTGCAAAGTTGGAGGTTTTAATTGGTTTCTGAATTTGAAAGAAATTGAAGGTGGCAACAAGATCGAAAGCTGGTTGGGTTTTTTTTTTCTGTTGGTGTAATAGCTGGGTTTTTTTGTTGTTGTTGGTGTCATGGTTGCCTGGGTTTCAAAGAACATATTTCTCCGTGGGGAAGATGGTGATGTTTAATCCCTTTTTTATTTTTTATTTTTAAAATTTTTTCTGTAATGATGTTTAATTCATTTTTTTTCTCTGTTTTTCTCATTTTTTTTTTTCATTTTAACAACAATTATTCTATGAAATACTTTAAAAAAATATTATAATCCGACGTATTATCCAATGTAGAAATTAATCTGATTCCATTGTCAAACGTCTGATTAATTTAGTCAATACTATCCGACGACCATTTATTCTATCCAACTGAAATACTCAGTACAGTCTGAGCTACCAAACGAAGCCTAAGTGCATGACACCAAATTACTAGCCACTTGCACAATAATCTACATTCTAAATCAAGCATTGTATAAATCAGAACAACCTAATTAGACCTGGGCACGTTCGGCTGGAACCTATGGACCTATGGTTGTGACGGTGATTATGGTTTTAGTGGTGATTGTGGTACAGTGGTTATGATTGTGGTGGTGTGGTGGTGGTGGTGGGCAGCAACGGCAGTTATGGTGTTGGTGGTGGTGGTGGTGACAATAATGGTGGGTGGTAATGGTCGTGGTGCTGCAAGGTTACTGTTTGTAATTATAGATGGTGGCAGTCACTTTGTTCTACTAGGATAAAATGTGTGTTGAGTATAAATTAGATCACGTGAAAAAACTAATGAGGATATTACAGGAATTGAAAATATCCAATAACGATTAGGCTTTTTTTTTAAGTTATTGTCAATAGGTCCTTTCTTTTAAAATAAACATAATATTTTAGTTTTACCAAACACTTTTTATTGCTTAACTTTAAAGTGAGTAGCTTTTGGAGAGAGCAAAAAAAAAAAAAAAAAAAAAAAAAACTAACATCAAACTTAAGTTCATTCAAATCAAAATGGCTTCAAAGTTCAAACCGAAAAAATAAGGGCTTGTTTAGTATCTAACTTGAGAACATAAATCAAAATTTGATTTTTTTTTTAAAAACACATGTTTTGATTTAAAAATTTTAAATTCAAAACTTTCTTTGGTATGCAACTTCTCAACTAATTCAAAACAGGAAAAATCAAATGTGCCAGACCAATTTCCTGACCACCGCATCCCTCCTTTCCCCGACGACCTCTTTTGCTTTTTATCGGTTCTTTCCTCCAACTTGAGCTGATAGACCGAGGCTGTCACGTCGACGATCTCAAATCTGAGATCCAACGACCTCCAAAACCAACAGCTATTTGTTGCCATCGATTTATCTCGGCCGGAGGAAGAAGGATAGAGGTGGTGGCTATGGTGGATGCAAGTGGGAAGAGGTTGAAGAGGCAATAGAGAAGAGAGAATCGACAGAGAGGGGTAAGAGAGAGAGAAGAGATGGAGAGAGGGAGAGAGAGAGAGGCGAGATTGAGTGGTAGAGAAAAATAGAGAGAGAAAGAGGGGGAGTGAGTGATAGAGAGGGACAGAAGGGAGTGGTGAATCCCCGAAAAAATAAAAATAAAAAAAATTGTTCACACAAATTGCAATGCAAAATGAAAAACCTTCAAGCCTCCAACTCCAACCATATGGTTCAATGCTTCGGCTTACTCTTACCCTTAACAATTACACCCTTGATCCGTGAAGGTATAGGTCCTATAGGAGGCTTTGAATGAGCTTTTGATTTTGATGCTTGAGGCCTTAGAGGTGCCTGCAAGAAGGTGCTTGAGGCCTTGGAGTTGGAGGAGATTGTGAAGGGGATGCTTCTTGTTGTGGTTGCGGATTCATAGAAAGAACAGATATCAAATAAACCATTATAAGGAAAACTAATGAAACTGACTTGAAAATTTTGAGTTTTAATGATAAGGACAAAATAAAGGGTAAAGTGAATAGTACCAAGATTGACTTTTTAGTGTAAATCTTATATTGTAACATACTGATACTGAGCATAACCACTTTGTTTGTTTTTCATCACTCTTGCCATGTCACGCGAAAAACACTCGAATCGCTTGCCTCTATAATCATCGTTGGTTGGTTGTTGGGTTATCTCATTGATCGTCTTTGCCATTATTTTCGGTTGGCTATTGGGTTTTCTCACCACTCTCTTTGCCTCTGTCACGAAATAATTCTCAAGTTTGTTTTAGATTTCTCTCTGATACGATATGAATTCACAGATCTGATTCGACCTTGACCTCTGTAGCTATAGAGTATGAGAGAATGAAGAAGAAGGATAATGGACAACTTCAGCAAAACTATACTCGTAAAGTCCTCATTTTGATATTTTGAGGACTTGTGAGGTCCTTTTTCATATGAGTCCTTTGAGTAATCTTATGATATATTAAGCTATCAACTTAAATAATCTTTGTTACAGCGAAACACAATAATTCTACAAAGTGATTAATTTTAAAAAAAAAAAAAAAATCTCTCATGAAACCTTCTGTCTTCTTCCTATATCGTCTCACTCCTCCACATCCCCTTCTTCTCTTCATATCTCTCTCTCTTGATCATTCACTCCCTTTTTCTCATCATGAGCTATTTGTTTTTTTCCTTTTTGCATATGAAAGAAGAGAGAGACTTGTTTTAAAATTTTCACTGCTGTTGAAAATTTTTGTATGAGAAAATGGTTCACGTGTTCAAGAAGAAAGGAATCCCGATTGTCTAAACCACACAATCTCAATTTATTGGTTGCTTTGTAACAAACTGGTTTGAACATTATTGATAAAAGATTAGATGAAATTGGATGTGTAAAGTTATTTAGGGTTTTATGCAATTGGCTTTGCTAGGTTTATATATTCAATAAGGAGACTAGGTTTTGCAGATGGAAGAGATTCGACATGACGTGAAACATTCTTCTCTTTTTTTTTTCTTTTTTTTTTTTGTTTGTTTTATTAATTAGTATTTTTGTTTCCATGTAACAAGAATGATTTAAGTTGATGGCTTAATCTATCATAAGATTAATTAGAAGGGTCATATAATAAAGAACCTCACATGTCCTCAAAGTGAGGACCTTAGAAAAGCAACTCTCACAACTCAGTCCCATCAAACTTGACAAACCTTTTGGGTTATCTTCATCATTCCCATATTAACTCTCAACAAATTCATTGTCATCTTCAACATCTTCTTCATTGTCTTCTTCAACATTGATAGGCACATCAAATAAGGTATTACCATCTTCATCAACACTTTCTTGATTGTCTTTTTCAACATGGGACGTTCCTACAACATCTTTGGCAACTTGTACATTTCCTCTTCAGTCACACATGTTTCCATTGGTTGAGAATTCAAACCATCTTCTTGCACATCTTCCTGAGCACTTTCTTGAACACTTCATACCTCAGTATTTGGATCGCTTCGTATCTCAGCAACTTATACACTTCCTTCCTGAACATCTTCCTTTAGTCCTTCATTGGCTCGCAAGCCCTTTCTTTTTTTTGGTTTAAAATTAATTTCCCTAACATAATCCTCTTCATCACTTAATTCCTCTATCACTACTGTACTTGTACCAGTGCACACCATAAACTGAAGAAATTGTTTTTCTTGGGTGAGAGCATCTTGTGGGGACAATTCTTCTATGTACATGCTTATCACTCAAACATTAGGAACAAAGTTGCACATTGTCTATACATTGGCATCACTCTGAATGGGCTTTATACGATTAGAAATGTCCATGTTGGGAATCAAATAGTAGTAGTTCTTCGTATGTCCATGTTGGGAATCAAATAGTAATAGTCATAACATGTCACTATTTCCTAAAGCTTCCACCATATCATCTACCACTGGCACTTAACATATTCCTCTTCATCACTTAATTCCTCTATCACCACTGTACTTGTACCAGTGCACACCATAGAATGAAGAAACTGTTTTTCTTGGGTGAGAGCTTCTTGTGGGGACAATTCTTCTATGTACATGTCTATCACTCAAACATTTGGAACAAAGTTGCATTGTCTGTACATCGACATCACTCTGAATGGGCTTCATACCATTAGAAATGTCCATGTTGGGAATCAAATAGTAGTGGTCCATGAAACATCTTACTATATCCTAAAGCTTCCACCATATCATCTACTGCTGACACCTAACATAATCCTTTTCATCACTTAATTCCTCTATCACCATTGTACTTGTACAAGTGCACACCATAGACTAAAGGAACTGTTTTTCTTGGGTGAGAGCTTCTTGTGGGACAATTCTTCTATGTACATGTCTATCACTCAAACATTTGGAACAAAGTTGCACATTGTCTGTGCATCATTATCTCTTTGAATGGGCTTTATGCCATTAGAAATGTCCATGTTGAAGTAGTTCATGAACATCTCACTATATCCTAAAGGTTCCACCATATCATCTACCACTAACAATGACATTTTTAAGACTTTGTTACAAGCATCTAATAAACAATACTTTCCCCCAATAGTAGAATTGCTCTTGAGAAACTGAAATTCACAGAAAACAACCTAGTTAAAACCCTAGTTAGTGCAATTTAATATATTCAACACACCATAGGACTCAAGCCACCCTGCATAAACAATTGCAATTTTCAACAAACAAAAAGCCAAAAGGACCACGTTATCCAACATTAGAATAAACAAAGCACCAAAGCACCAAAATTTTATGAACAAAAATAAACAAACTACTAAAAGGACCACATTATCCAACATATCAGTAAGCGTTTGGAATAAACAAAGTATAAATCCCACCCATCACCAACAAAGATTTTGGAATCAACAAAACCAGAACAACGGGAATCACGGGAAGCAACAAAGCATAAAACGAACTAAAAATGTACTTACAGTAGGTTGGTGTCGTTTCCTTGGGATCCTCACGTACATTCCACCCTATTTCGAAGCCTTCAAAATATTCTTCTATCATTTGAAGCCAGTGGATCCCGGGATGAAATTGCGCCTTCCAACACAAACGAACAGAGGAAAACTAATTGAACGAGATGAACTTAAGATTTTTGCTGAATTCCTAATCTAATTGATCGCGATTTGGAGCGGGTGATGTGATTTGGGAACTTAGGGTTAGGATTCTTCTTTGATTTGAGAACTAGAATGAATCACAATGAACTGCACGATTGAGGCTTTCGGTTTCAAATCGAAATGCATAGTTTTCGAAAAAAAAAAAATTTTATTTTATTTTAATATATAATTTAAAATTTATTGGTAATATACACGTTTCATCCTTTGAGATGATCCACATGTTTCAAAAAATAACTTGGAACTCTATCTCGGGAGGGAATGAGACCCAGTACAAGCCACATCAACATTTAACGGAGACATTGACAGATGAACTAATAGAGGTTTGCAACAAATTCATAAGATAAGATATTGACTTATTGACATTGCAATGTTTTAAAATGAAGTATGACATTATGGTTCGACCAATAGTTGATGTACTTTTTTTGTATTTTACCCAAAAATTCAGATATAGACAAAGGGGATTTGAATTCCATCTGGATCCACTTTGTGGGGATCATAAGGATCCTCACATCTTAGCCATTCATTGTGTCTCGTGTGGTCAGAAATTATTTGACTTTTTTAATTTAAAATTAAACACAAATAGTATCTGACGAAAACTAACTGCACGATGTACGATGTACGATGAACGGCTAGGATGTGAGGATCTTGATCCCCACAAAGTGGATTCGGAGAGGATCCTCTTCCGAGACAAAAGCTCCTTGTGGAGCCAACAAGATCCTCTCTAGATCCTTTTGGTGAGAATTTTGGGGATCCATGATTCGTGTCTGTTCATTGTACGTCGTGTGATCAGTTTTTGTTAAGTACGATTAATGTTTAATTTTAAATAAAAATATTTAAAATAATTTTTGATCGCATGATGTACGATGAACGGACATGATTGACGGATCCCGGGATCCTCACCAAAAGGATCCGACGAGGATCCGGATTTGGGGTTCTGGGTCCACATTTGAGACTGGTACAATCCAGCCGGCCTTTCACAATCCAACGGTGCACAAAACACGTCAACCTCCACTCCCTAAACCACCAAATCCAAAAGCCCCCAACTGAATTAGACTTCTCCGAGTTCTGTCACAAGTCCCTCGTTTCTTCAGCCACCACCACTCCACCGCCGTCTCTTCTGTCCCTTTTCAGCCTCATCAGTCTCCCCAAATGCTCTCCCACATTCCCAAACCCCTCTCCTTCTCCCAAACCCCTCCGATTCCCATTCCGATTCCCAATCTCAATACTCCCGCCCTCCGTTTCTCTACTCCCAAGCCCTCACTCTCGCACCTCCGCCTCCCTCTCTCCCGTCCTCCACTCCGTCTCGCAATGGCCTCCCTCTCCGACCTCCCTGACGCCGTCGATTCGCTCCCACCCAACGATTTCGAGCTTGATCGCTTCGCCCAGGTCGCCAACAAGGTTGCCGAGGCCTCCGGTGAAGTTATTCGGAAATATTTCCGGCAGAAATTTGACATTCTCGATAAAGAAGATTCCAGTAAGTTTCTATAAGTGTGTATTACCATACCTGCTCTGTTTTCGATACAATGATCTATTTACACTAACGTGTCCAACTCTTCATCCGTTAGATTCGAAACTAAAACCTCTTAGTGAAGACTGTATTACTAAGCGGCGAGAATAGATTAAATTTGAAAATTTGACGATATACGGGGAATTTGGAGAATATTAGGAATGCTAGATTCATTTGTTGTGATTTTATGTTTGATTGCTGAGAAAATGTACGAAAAGCAAATTTCAATTTGAGCATTGAGTTATGGGCTGTTTTGGTTTCTAAAATAATTGGGAAAACGTTGAAGTGATGAAGCTGAGTGAGCTAGTGCGCGGAAGACCTTTCGGAGTGAGTAATTGATTGGTGTGCAGTGTGGAGTAAGGGAAACTTTATTAGCCATTGATTTCCGGCTTGACTGTTTTCCTGCAGGCCCTGTAACAATTGCAGATCAAACAGCAGAGGAAGCGATGGTTTCAATTATATTAGAGAATCTTCCTTCTCATGCTATGTACGTAACTAGATCATTTTCCTTGCATTTCAATTGGTCGCGAGGAAACTGGAGTGCTTAAGTTGAACTAGACCATAAAATTCTAGAGTGTTTAGATTTACATTCTAAATGATACATTATTTTACCTATAAAAAGCTAAAATGAAATATTATCTCTAATTGTTTTGGTTTTTCAATTTTTTGGCTTGGTGTTTTCATTTTAGAATTGAACGTTACAAGTTTCGCCTAAGCTATGATTGTTTAATTTGATTGACGAGTTTAGGCATCTCATTTAGCTTTTTTATTCTTTACCACTCTCCTATGGCTCTGACTATTTCCCTTAAACCCAATGGAAAATAAAAGAAGATTTGTTTTATCTCAATGTTAAATTTATATGTACAACCACGAATATATAGATTTTGTGCTATCGGAGAAGATATGATGGAGTTTTCATTGCAGTTTTGGAGAAGAAAATGGGTGGAGATGCAAAGAGAAGTTTGCAGATTATGTATGGGTTTTAGATCCAATAGACGGGACAAAGAGCTTTATCACCGGTATGTTTCTCTTAAAGGAAGATTATTTTTATGAGTCTTATGACATGATTTTTTTTCTTTCAAATTCTACTCTGGTAAAATCTGCCGTTTATTTCCCCAGGAAAACCTGTGTTTGGTACTCTCATTGCTCTGCTACACCGGGGTAAACCAGTAAGAATCAACTGCTGCAACATGCGAAATAAGAACAGGCTACTTCTCTATTAGTTTTACTTAAAAGTTACCTAAAAGTTAAATATTATACGTATATACTCTCTTATTGAACTTTTACTTTTTTTCTTCCAGATTCTTGGCATAATTGATCAGCCAATTTTAAGAGAAAGATGGGTTGGGATTAGTGGGAGGAAAACTACATTGAATGGCCAAGTAGTGTCCACACGTGCTTGTGCAAATCTGGCACAGGCTTATTTGTAGGTTCTTCCTTTTTCCTTTGAGTATCCATTGCATAGCCAAAATGATTACAACAACAACAACAACAAAGCCTTTTCCCACTAAGTGGGGTCCGCTATATGAATCTTAGAACGCCATTGCGCTCGGTTTTGTGTCATGTACTCCGTTAGATCCAAGTACTCAGTCTTTTCTTAGAGTCTCTTCCAAAGTTTTCCTAGGTCTTCATCTACCCCTTCGGCCTTGGACCTCTGTCCCGTAGTCACATCTTCTAACCACAGTGTCAGTAAGCCTTCTTTGCTCATGTCCAAACCACCGTAACCGATTTTCTCTCATCTTTCCTTCAATTTTGGCTACTCCTACTTTGCCTCGGATATCCTCATTCCTAATCTTATCCTTTCTCGTGTGCCCACACATCCAACGAAGCATCCTCATCTCAGCTACACCCATTTTATGTACGTGTTGATGCTTCACCGCCCACATTTCGTGTCATATAGCATTGTCGGCCTTATTGCCGTCCTATAAAATTTTCTCATGAGCTTCAGTGGCATACGACAATCACACAACACGCCGGATGCACTCTTCCACTTCATCCATCCAGCTTGTATTCTATGGTTGGGGTCTTATCTAATTCTCCGTTCTTTTGCAAGATAAATCCTAGGTAGCGAAAGCGGTCGCTCTTTGGTACTTCCTGATCTTTGATCCTCACCCTTAACTCATTTGGGCCTCCATTTGCATTGAACTTGCACACCATATATTCTATCTTTGATCGGCTTAGGCGAAGACCTTTAGATTCCAACACTTCTATCCAAAGGTTAAGCTTCGCATTTACCCCTTCCTGAGTTTCATCTATCAACACTATATTGTCTGCGAAAAGCATACACCAAGGAATATCATTTTGAATATGTCTCGTTAACTCATCCATTACCAATGCAAAAAGGTAAGGACTTAAGGATGAGCCTTGATGTAACCCTACAGTTATGGGGAATCTTTGTTTGTCCTTCATGAGTTCTTACGGCAGTCTTTGCTCCATCATACACATCCTTTATAGCTTGTATATATGCGACTCGTACTCCTTTCTTCTCTAAAATCCTCCAAAGAATGTCTCTTGGGACCTCTATAAAGAGCATGTGTAAATTCTTTTTCTTATCTCTATATCTTTTCATCAATCTTCGTAAGAGATAGTTGCCTTCATGGTTGAGTGCCCTGTCATGAACCCGAATTGGTTGTCTAAAACCTGTGTCTCTTGCCTCAATCTATGCTCAATAACTCTCTCCCAGAGCTTCATTGTATGACTTATTAGCTTAATACCCCTATAGTTCATGCAATTTTGTACGTCGCCCTTATTCTTGTAGATAGGCACCAAAGTGTTCTTTCGTCACACTCATTTGGCATCTTCTTCGTTTTCAAAATCTTATTGAAAAGGTCCGTGAGCCATGCTATACCCGTCTCTCCCAAGACTTTCCACACTTCGATAGGTATATCATCTGGGCCCACTGCTTTTCTATGCTTCATCTTTTTCAAAGCTACAACCACTTCTTCCTTCCTGATTTGGTGGTAAAAAGAGTAGTTTCTACACTCTTCTGAGTTACTCAACTCCCCCAAAGAAGTACTCATTTCATGTCCTTTATTGAAAAGATTATGAAAATAACCTCTCAATCTGTCTTTGACCACGTTCTCTGTAGCAAGAACCTTTCCATCGTCATCCTTGATGCAACTCACTTGGTTTAGGTCCGTTGTCTTCTTTTCCCTTGCTCTAGCTAGTTTAAAGATATCTAACTCTCCTTCTTTGGTATCTAGTCGCTTATACATATCGTCATAAGCCGCTTGCTTAGCATCTCTCACAGCTTTCTTCGCCTCTGGCTTCGCTATTCTATACCTTTCACCATTTTCATCGGTCCTATCCTTGTATAAGGCTTTACAACATTCCTTCTTAGCCTTCAGCTTTGTTTGTACCTCCTCATTCCACCACCAAGATTCCTTTTGGTATGGAGCAAAGCCCATGGACTCTCCTAATACTTCTTTTGCTACTTTTCGGATACAACTAGCCATGGAATCCCACCTTTGGCTAGCTTCCCCCTCTCTATCCCACACGCATTGGATGATTACTTTCTCTTTCAAAATGACTTGTTTTTCTCCTTTTAAATTCCACCATCTAGTCATTGGGCACTTCCAGGTCTTGTTCTTTTTTCTCTTTCTTTTGATATGTACATCCATCACCAATAAGCGATGTTGATTAACCAAATTCTCTCCCGGTATAACTTTGCAATCCTTACAAGTTATATGATCCCCTTTCCTCATTAGAAGAAAATCTATTTGTGTTTTTGACGACCCACTCTTGTAGGTGATCACATGTTCTTCTCTCTTCTTAAAGGTGTTGGCTACAAAGAGATCATATGCCATTGCAAAATCCAAGATGGCTTCCCCATCCTCGTTTCTCTTCCCAAAACCATGGCCACCATGAAAACCTCCATAGTTGCCTGATACCTTCTCCGTCTGAGCAATTCCTTGCACCAAGTCTCCAAGATCTTCCCAAAATTTCTCCTTCGAACTCGTAGCCAAAATAATTGTTGCTTAAAAAGTAAACCATGTCTAAAAGGTATCTAGACCTTTATGGCATCCAATTCCTGTGAACCAGGGATGTATAATTTTCCTTTTCTCTTTCAGTTTTGTTTTGAGAATTTTTTTTATATAACTTTACGTGTTCCCATGATTAGGTACACTACAAGCCCACATCTATTCAGCGCAGAGGCAGAAGAGGCATTTATTCGTGTTAGAAATAAGGTTTGTTCATAAAAAAAAAGAGTTTTAAAATTAGGTGACGGGAGAATACTGTCACATGTTAGGTGGATTCACTTATATACAAGAAACTTAGGAATCACACTCAGTTAATAAAAATTACCTGAAAGGGAAAAAAGAGGAGCGCAAAGTTGGACAGTGCTTATTTTGGGCTTTCTTTGTCAGTATCTTTTACTTTTTGTGGTGTTACTATGCTTTGTGGGGTAATTTGAGAGGGTTTTTCATTGTCACTCAATCCCGAGCAACATTGGTAGCTCATTATTACACTGGAATTGATTTTTAAGCCAAATTTCCTAGTATTTAACTCAACATGAGGAAATTTAATGTGAAAATTTGACTCCTAGGTGTCTCATCCATTTTTACATTTTTTGCCAGCAGGTGTTTTCATCTTTAAATATTTTAAAATTTGTGTTTCATATAAAAAAGAGAAATAAAATGATTCAAGTGTTTCATATCTGGTCTGCAGGTGAAAGTGCCATTGTACGGCTGTGACTGCTATGCTTATGCTCTGCTGGCTTCTGGTTTTGTGGATCTCGTTGTTGAGTCTGGTCTCAAGGTAAACTGAACTCTTTGTTGTTAAACTGTTTATATGACTAATTTACACTCTTGGCCATGAAAAGGCGATGCCTGGTGGATTACATGAGTGGTAGCTATTCTATTGAACTCGGGTTGAATTAGTGTGATAATGTACAGCAGAAGGGACTGTTAGATTCTTCTGATGTGTATCTAACCTTTGTGATATCTGCACCTTTCTTTTCTGCACTTCAACGCCTTTTTTGTTACATTGAGCTGTCTAAATCTGCAACCGTGCATTAGTCTTGCTAGATTTTTCATCATCCGTGAAAGATGTTATTGTGTTAGATATACTTCATTGCTTTTACCTAACAAGAATCTCAACTATTTTGTCAGCCATACGATTTTCTTTCACTGATACCTGTGATAGAAGGTGCTGGCGGAGTCATAACTGATTGGAAGGGACATCGGCTTTCTTGGGATGCTTCTCCAAATTCAAAGGCAACAAGTATGCTAACTTCTAATAATGCGTCACCAGCTCTATTTATATATACCGCCTTATTTCTGCGGCTTCATTTTATTTATTTATTTATTTATGTTCTTAGAGGTCGCACTTGGTGCGATGGCAAGTTCCTTCGCCCATAAGCGGTAGGTCTCGGGTTTGAGACTTGGGAGCAGCCTCTCCATAAATGGGGGTAAGGCTAGCCAACATTCACCTCTCCCAGACCCTGCGTAAAGCGGGAGCCTTGTGCACTGGGTACGACCTTTTTATTTATGTTCTTAGAGCTGAATGGATAATGGTATTTGGTGTGTTCCCTAGGTTATAATGTAGTGGCAGCTGGAGATAAGCAGATTCACCAGCAAGCTCTAGATTCATTACAATGGCAATGAATATTTGCGTTCTACTGATATGACATCAAGGAGCTCGGTGAATTGATCAACGGGGTAAGAAGAAGTGAAACGCAAAGCGTAATCTGGAGAAGCTGCATTGTGCGCGTTTGCATATAATTTTGTTGTAATGTTCAAGTTGCGATACAATATTATTCGCAACGGGAAATTCCCCCCATAGATTCAAGATTTGCTGGTATTTGTTCACAATCAAATCTTCTGTTGTAAAATAAAAGATCCGGAGACGACCTCATCTTTTGGATTTTCAACTTGTAAGGAATTCTAAATGGTGAGGCACTTTTTTGTTAATTCCTCAGAAAATATTTTTGCTCACAATATTTTTCCTCAGATTCAAGATTTTATCCCATTGGTGGATTATGGGACCCACACAATATTAATTAAATTAAAAACAAATTGGCTCCAAGCTTTTGTTGTAAAAAACAAGTGGGAGAGCAAGCAGCCAAATTCTACGTCATTTAAGCATCAGTTAGATGCATGGATTAAAGAATCATTTAAGCATCGGTCAGTCCGACAGGAGTGATATAGATATAGGTGAAAATATCAGTAGAAAAATATAACAAGAAATTAGCTATAAAACATATAGATCGTGTTAACCTCAACAAACAGTGCAGTTGTGTGAACCTCTGCAAACTTTAAAACAAACCAATAGTGCTTCCACTTGACATATAAAATGAGGAGAGATTTTTCAGTGTTCCCGTCACACGAAGTGGCACACTACGTGTCCCTATATAAATGGTGGGTTATGTGTGTTAAAAGGTTAATAACTTAAAAATTAAAAGTTTCCACCACTTGCATAAAAACACGTAGTATATCATCCGTGTTTCCGTTACAACTAAAAAATTTCCTAAAATGATGGTTACTACAAGCTACAAAGCAGCCTCGTGCCTCGCATAAAAATCTCATATCAGACTGGTTTGAGATTACTTAAATTTTTTCAAAAGCAACTTCGTAAAAAAATTGGGGCATATTTTATGTTTGATAAATAAAATAAGGTTAATCTTAGTTTACTACCCTGAAGTTTCTTGGTTCTCAATATTTGGTATATGAAGTTTTTTTCGTCCCAGTCTGGTACCTAAAGTTCTAATTCCGGGACACTTTCAAACATTCGTTAAGTTTTCTATGAGAAACTCTGTTAATTGATTACATGGCGCTCATGTGGACAATGATTGGGCGTCACTTGTCAATGTGGCCCACTTGAATATTTAAAAAAGGGGTTAATCTCTGTTTACTACCCTAAAGTTTCGTAGTTTTCAACATTTGGTACATGAAATTTTTTTCATCCTAGAGTCATACCTCAAGTTTTAAATTTGGGACAGTTTCATACCTCCATTAAGTTTTCCATTAGAATTTCTATTAACTGATGACATGGCGCCCACGTGGACAATAACTGAACGCCACGTGTCAATATGGGTCCACTTTAATATTAAAAAAAAAATTTAAAAATTAAAATTTTAAAAAGAAAAAAATTATGGGCTTCAACCGACCCCCTCCCACCTCCCACCTCCCACCTCCTTCCTCTCAACCCTCTCCTCCTTCTCCCTCCCTTCTCTTCTTTGCACACATCCTCTCCACACACCGACCCATTCCCCTTATTCTCCCTCCCTTCTCTTCCTTCCCTCTTCCTCTTTATCCTCTGTGACTTGCAAGTGGATTAAAGGCTTAGAGATTTGGATCTTATCAATGGCATCATCCTTCTCGCATCCTGGTTTCCCTCATTTGCACACCCACCCACCTTCTTTTTCTGCCATGGTTGCTGTGCGCAAGGCTTCAATTCGCGAGGTCGTGGATCTTGCATTCGCACCCTTCCTTGCTAAGGTCCGCCGTGACTTTGCTTTGCTCCGCTATGAATTGGCTCTCAATGGGCCTCTAGGCCTTATGCCTAAGAGGAATTTTCACAAACCCATTGTAAGCAACTAAAAAGCATTGTGTTTTATACACCTCAAAACAGAACATTCATTTCAGAAAACAGGATACCCATTACGAATGAAGAAATTTACTGCATAGATTTTCCACATGACCGAAGAAATTTCGGCAAACCCATTACGAAAACCCAATAAATTTCACAAATTTCAGAGCACAAATTAAAACCTAGCAGATAATCCCTGAGAAAATCACAAAAAAAGTAAAATAAAATTACCTTGGACGAGGATGACCCAGGTAGCAGAGGAGAAGAAAGATGAGAGAGAACTAGCTGAAAGCTGAGGGAGCAGCTAGCAGATGGCTCGCGTCAATCAAAAGTAGAAAAAACGGATTCAGAATTCTTCGAAACGGAAACGGCTGTTTCTGAAAATGCATTTTCGCAGAACCGCCGTAAAGATAAGGTATTTAGCTGCCCTTCTCCACCTAGGTTCTTGATCTTGGTACTTAATCTACTGTTTTCTTTCTTCTTTTTTTTGTTCTGAATTTTGAGGTTAGGGTTAGGGATCAGAGGGAAGGGTGGGAGAGCTCCGTGTGGACTGCAGAGGAGAGAAAGGAGGGAGAAGGAGGGGAATGGGTGGGTGTGCGGGGAGGATGGGTGCAGAGAAGAGAAGGGAGGAAGAGGGAAGGAGGGAGTCGGGAGGGAGAAGGAGGGAGGGGGTCGGGTGAAGCCCAGAAATTTTTTATTTTTTAAATTTTAATTTTAATTTCTTTTTAATTTTTTAATGTTAAAGTAGACCCATATTGACACGTGGCGCTCAGTTATTATCCACGTGGGCGCCACGTCATCAGTTAATAGAAGTTCTAACGGAAAACTTAACGGAGGTATGAAACTGTCCCAAATTTAAGACTTGAGGTATGACTCTGGGATGAAAAAACTTCATGTACCCAATGTTGAAAGTCACGAAACTTTAGGGTAGTAAACAAAGATTAACCCTAAAAAAAAATTAAAAATAAAAAGATAATAATTCAACCCACCCATCAGGTGTAATGGGACGAAATTGTAATGAATGGGTGATGCGAAAATTATCTTAACGCACAAATTTAACCCTCTTTTGATAATTGTAGTACAAGTATAAGTAGGAATCGTTCTGGACCAGGGATTAGGAGGGCTTGCTAATAACCTCTAAATTGACTCAAAAACATAAAATTAAACTTAAAAACACTTAACAAGACTCACAAGACTCAAAGCAAACTTAAATTACTCAAAACAGCTTAAAACAACCAAATAAACTTAAACTAGACACTATGAATGACTTTGGACGAAAATTGACTTTTATTTGAATGAAAACACTTAAAAACACAAACTAAAATAGATTTGAAACACTTTGAAACAAAAAACTAACAGGGGGGTTTTGATTTGGATGAAGTTGAAACAAACAAACAAGTATGAAAAAATAGACAGATTGTAAAGTGAATGTGAGAAATAAGATGATGGATGGGATAGCTAGAGGCTTTTTCTCCACACATGACATGTATGCAAATAACTCGATTTCCAGTTACTACTTCATTGAATTATGAACGATAATGCTTCAAATTAACCGTGACATCACTAGTTAACTCTCAGATTTTCCTTGTTTTATTAGATTGGATGACATCATTTGACAACCCAAAACATTCTTCCAAAGTTCCCTACATGACATCATAATAGAGATACAATCAAAGATCATTACGTTTAATGAAAATCATAAGCATTGACAAAACACTTGCAACTATGACATCATGTCACTCATGCTAGGAATTGAACTTAACACGATCGTTTATAAGCGACCTTCACTACATGTCAATATAAGTTTGTAATGATTATGTGAAACTTCCTTATATTCTAGCAACGGATTTATGCATGCTAATTAAGTGTCGACCCTTAATTAACAAATACAAATAAGTTATCAATCAAATAGTTAAGCCAATTGCATTCATGATTCAAGAGTTCATAACTGGAATTTATCAATTATATTGCACACATAATCATGGCTTTGAAATCACCCCTAGCCAAGAGGGGTTTAGCCACTCATATTTACAACAAAACGAAAGGAAATGAATTTAAACATTAGAAACAAAAGAAAGAAAATACCTAAACGCTCCAATGATCCAAGTTGGACAACAAGCACATCCAAGCACTTTCTTTCCCTTCCTTTGCTACGACACAAGGTGTTGGTGAGTGTTTGAAGGTTTGTTTGTATGGATGAATGGATGTGTTTAGATGAAGGTTGTGTTGAAATGGGAGTGAATGATCTAACCAAGTATGAACTAAATTTATGTTACACACACTTCCTTTTATAGAGGAAGTGCATGGCAATGGAGGGGAACATGGAGTGGTGTAGCAATTGAGTGCAATGATGCAATGTAATGATGCATGAAATCTGAAATGGAGGGAAAAAGGAATGGTGTAGCAATTGAGTGCAATGATTCAATGTAATGATGCATGAAATCTGAAATGATGGAAGGGACAAGGGTGATTATGCATGGCATGGGTGGAAAGGTGAGTAAGTGGTGAATCAATGAGTGCAAGGAGGTGAAAGGATATTGTACACATGGTAGACAAAGGAAAGGAAGTGGAATGATGCAACAAATGAGTCAATTGAGGGAACATGGATGATGATGCAAGGCATAGAAATCCAAAGGGAGTGCAATGGTGGTGCACGACAATGATGGAAAGGTGAATGGTGGAGTGACACCCCTTTGTGGCTAAGCTCTTTGTCATTTTTACATTAATTCTTCTTTCTCTTTAACACATTCCTAGCCTCTTTAGTCTTCAATTTCGTCCATCCACCTTGCTCCATGCATGTGCTATTCATTCCAAGCCCAAAACTGCTCCAAAATGCATCTTATTGCTTTATAAGGCCTATGGACCTATAAACACACGAAAATAGCTTAAAATACATAATTAACTAAGAAATAACAACATAAATGCATGAGAACAAGCTAACTCAGTTGCATAAATATGCTCCTATCAAATTCCTCCACACTTAGCTTTTGCTAGTCCTCGAGCCAAACGAAACAAACAATACACAACCTAGATTTTGGTCATCTTTACACTTGAGCACATACTTAATTACAGTCACCACTTACTAGTTCACAATTAACCAATTAAAACAATGTTTTGAATGTAGTAACATGCCTTAGAGAATTTGCTCAATTCCTTACAAGATACTCTCTATTTTCACACACATTTTCTGACTACACACCCTACACTAGTATATGTGAGAAGATTGATGTAAACATGAAAGACTAGGACTCACATATGTTATAACAAAGAAAGTAATTTTCTGGAGTTATTAAGCATGTTTAGATATGATCTCATGAATGGAATGCTACTACTTAGATGCGAGAACCAGTGACACCATATGCTCATACCAATTTCGAACTCCACAAATTGAAACACACAACACTCAAGATTGAAATCAAGGGTTGTAACAGGGCTTGGGGGTAATGGCTAATAAAGAAAGGATATGAATAACAAACGTTCTTAAAGCGATAGGAAACAAAGCAATGAAATAGACACTTGGAATTCACTATAGAATGCATAATCAACTTTTAAATACAAAGGGAAGATTCATGCAACACTTTGGGCTCTTTTTCATACTCTTTTCAATTCTTTTTTTCTTTTCACTCTTTTTTTTTTCTTTTCTACCCGTGCCTTATTAAGGACTTTGGCACACACACACACACAAGAATCACTTCCCCCACACTTGCTTTCTGCAATACATTGATAAAAAAAAGAGTTCATTTTTAAGTCATGCTTTACTATGCTTCAAGAATAAAGGTATGGATGGTCCTAAAACTAGGCTAGATAAGGATAGTGTGGGTTAACAAAGAACATAGGCTTAACAAGGTTCAACGGGTTCAATGGGGTTAAACTTAAACACATAATGAAATAGGGGCACGGCAATTTGGCTTTGGTGGTCACTACACAACTTCATCTTGAATATGTGTTATGCAAATCAATAGCATGCTTTGAATGAAATAGGCATGAGTTCTAGCATTTGGAACTAAATGATGAAACGCCTTCTAAGTAGCAACCAAGCAAAGAATAATGAGATCATGCAATGACTTTAGAAAACAATGGTGCACAGATTATTAACTCTCCAAATAAACGTTTAGGCTCAAGTCTCACAAGGTTGTAGCGTTCATTTGAGTTCCTTCCTTTAAGCATGTTACAAAAACTAATTTTTCCTTTATGATTGCATGTGAATTCATAAATTATAACCACAACCAAGCATACACCAAAGAGTAAATCAAATTTTCATCCATGTTTATAACTCTCTTTAACAGTCATGTAATTAAAAACCAAATCCTCATCATTGTGTTGGAAGGTACCCTAAGACACAAATAAACACACAAAAACAACTCTTTTTGGGTTTTTCAAAACAATTTTTCAAATTTTTATGAGGTTTTCGGATTTTTATGTCAAAACACACAAAATCACTCCAAAACAGCTTAAAAACACTTAAAAATAGCAAGGAACAACACTAGAAGTAATGGGTGATAAACTCCTACGAATTTCATGTAAAACAACTTGGTTACCCCCCCCCACACTTAAATCAAACATTGTCCTCAATGTTTCAAACATAAACTCACATAAAAACAAGCAAACAAACAAACAATGAATAAACATGACAAGTATGGCAAAGTAAAAACCAGACAGAGTAGAGTTTAAGAACTCAAATCTGGTTTTGGAGATAGATGATCTTGTTGACTTTCCACAGCTTTGATCTCGAAGTGGTTTGGAATTCTGAGCGAGGAATATCAGAGTTTCTTGGTTTCAAATCAGACTCATTCTGCTGGGTTGATTTGATTGTGCAGTTTGAATTCTTCTTTGCTTGTTTCTTCTGCACGGTAGGCAGGCACGAGGTAGAGATGATGGTTTGTTTCTTTCTTCAATCTTTCCAAGTGCCCACCATTTGATTTCTTTCTCCTTGTCCCTAGCTGAGGATGAATTAGCACATTGTCTCCACATGCTTCGAGGTATCATTTTCACTTCCCTTATCTGTTCCCCAGGAAAATGTGGTAGACGAAGAAGAAGCATAAGATGTTGAAGATGAGTACTCCAGAGCAAGGCTAGGTAAGCAATCAGGAAGAGGTTCCAGGCAGTCGGTTCCAGATCGGAAGATTGATACCAAGTGCTGGCTGATTGCTCTCTTTCTCCTTGTCCCGTAGATGAAAACAACAATAAGGAGAAGGACAGGGAGAAAGCATGATATGAGATACTCTTGCTTTCAACCTTCATGATATGAAATACTTTTGCTTTGGATGAGTTGTTTGCAGAGGTACCCTAAGGAATAAGGAACACTGAGTGACTTGAAAGGCTTCGTTGGGAAGGCATTCTCGGAGATGAAGAAAAGTTATGTATGTCTGCCTTGCAATGGAGGGTGAAGGTTGACATTTATAGGAATTAATAACCAGTATTATTCTTTCACTCTTGTCGACAACCGTTGGATGATTTAATAGTAAACTTCACGTGCCTTTTACTTCATAAGAAATCTTCGACAGATTACCCGTAATTTCCACAAGGCTGAGTGTGCATGTGACAGGCGCTGACACGTCTGGAAAAGCAAGCGCCTTTTCGATATCTGGAATCAGCGCTTCGACAAACTGTCCGTGATTTCCGCAAAGCTGAGTGTGTATGTGACAGATGCTGACACGTTTGGAAAAGTAGATCCCTCTCCGATTTCTGAGCTTGCCTCTTCGAGTTCTGAGCTCGCCTCTTCGAGTTCTGAGTTTCGTCGAGTGCAAAGGTTGCATGTGACAAGTGCGGACAAATCTGGAAAATAAGATTGGCCCGTGGTTTCTGAGCAAGCCCAGCTTTTGAGAAAGCTAGCGCCTCTTCGATTTTTTAATTGGACTCTTCGATTTCTGAGCTCGTCTCTTCAATCTCTGAAATCCTGTCGAGTGCTGGTTTTTATAGAGGCGCGCAGTACGTTTCAAAGCACACTTGAATTTTTTCCTGTAGAAACTCCCTTCTTGCACTTCTACTATCTTGACTTGTCCGACCTCTTCTTTCTTCAACACCTTTGAAAATGTTTGGCCCCTCCGACCGTCATTTTGACTTGAACCTTGGTGAAGAGGCAACCATGCCTTCTCCAGACAACATATGGCGCTCATCCTTCATATCCCCTACTGGTCTTCTTACCGTTGGGGATTCAGTGATAAAGAATGATATGATCACTGCAGTGGTGGCCCGGAACCTTGTCATTCCCAAAGATAACAGACTGCTTTCCAAATGGTCTGATGAGTTGGCTGTTAAGGATTCTTTGGCTCTCAGTGTGCAGTGTGCAGGTTCTGTGTCTAATATGGCCCAACGCCTATTTGCTCGAACCCGTCAAGTTGAATCATTGGTGGCTGAAGTGATGAGTCTCAAACAGGAGATTAGAGGGCTCAACCATGAGAATAAACAGTTGCACAGGCTCGCACATAACTATGCTACAAACATGAAGAGAAAGATTGACCAGATGCAGGAATCTGATGGTCAGATTTTACTTGATCATCAGAGGTTTGTGGGTTTGTTCCAACAGCATTTGCCTTCGTCTTCTGGGGATGTACCGCGTAATGAAGATCCAAATGATCAACCTCTGATGCCTCCTCTTTCTGGGGCTCCACCGACCGCTGAGGCTCCACCGACTACTGAGACTTCTCCTAAGCAGCCTTTATGAAGGATTCCTCTTGTATTTTCTGCTTAATGTTCTTTTTTTTTCATGAAAATGAATGTAAAAATACCTTGCATATCTGTCAATGTTTCAAAAATAAACTCACACTAAAAACAATTAAACAAGCAACAAATAAAAATGACAATCACAGTAAAATAAAATGCAGAAAGGGGAAGACTTTTAGAAACGCAAAACCAATTGTGGAGCGATTAAAAAATCTTCCTTATTTTTGAATACATGGGTTGCCTCCCAAGAAGCACTTGCTTTAACGTCTTCCAGTCGGACAAAACTTCCTTCTAAGCTTAGATAGGGCCCATAGCATGGAATTTATCCTTGAATGGAAGGTGATACTTGATGTGATCCGGCAATGGTTTAAATTCTAGTGTAGGTGCCTGAATCATCAAAATCAGCAAGTTAGTATAAAATAAAATCGAAGTTGGAGAAGATGGCTTACTTGCTTGCTCTGACACAAACTCAATTACGAACACCACATCTTTGAAGGTTGTAGAGATATAGGATTTGGCCAGATTTGGTGTTTTGAGAGTTATGACTTGTCCTGTGTCATAAAATCCAACTTCTTTGGGATTTTTCGTCTCAAGTGTATCTTCTTTGATGAATCCTAGACATTCCCCATCCACTTCTTGCTCTTGATTCTTTAGAAAGGTTTCGAAGATGCCTTTCTCACCCTCTTCTTCCTTGGATTGCTTGATCCTACAAGGAATAAAGACATTTGATGAAATAGGGTCAAGACGAATTGAATTTAGGCTTACCTTGGTTGTAGTGGACGACATAGAGGGCATATAGGGTTGCGGCAAGGGTGATTCTTCCCTTATCGTGGCCTTGTTATTCTCCTCTTCTTCGAGCATCAGTTGTTCATCCATGTTTTGGCTTGGTTTGGATGTCTTGGGTTCACCTCTAACCTCCATAACACTTCCCAAAGTAATAGCATCATGGATTTCAAAATCTTCCTTCAAATTTTCAATAGTTAAGTTGGAGAGTTCACTTTGCTCTTGAATTTGTGCCGTGAACTCCATAATCTCTCCAAGTTGATTTTTCAATTTGCTCATATCCTTAGCTTGATTGAGCATTGTTTCATTTTGATTTTGCTGCCCCTGCACCAAAGAGGTTAATAATTGAAAAATTTGATCACTATCCGTGGACATACTTGAATTTGATTGGAATTGTTGTAGGGGAAGCTGTGGTGGCTGCGTAGGTGTTAAATAAAACTCATCAGATTGCTGCCAATATCCATCTTGTTGAGCCTCCTTGGTTTGATTTTGTGAGCCATGCACCAATGAATTTATTTCATCAAAAATTCGATTATAATCTATTGACGAACCTGAGTTTGATTGAGCATATTGTATATGAGGTTGTGATGGCTGCATAGGTCTTGAATGGAACTCCTCTTCTTGCTGCCAATATCCATCTTGTTGGAATTGTTGAGGTTCTATGTAATTTGAATAATCTCTCCAATCCGAATTGTAAGCGTTGGAAAACATGTTGTCCCATGATTGGCTATGGCCTTGATAACCCCAAGCATCTTCATTCGCAGCAAATTAAGAATATTGCTGAGTTGGATATCCTTGCCCATAGGACACACCACATGTAGGGACATTTTGCATTGTGGTCCTTTCGGCATATTGTGACAATTGAGAAGTAAGTTCCGCCAATTGAGCTTGAATGGTAGCAAAATCCATGTCTTACTTCCCTAGTACCTAAAATCAAGGAAACAAAACTAAATCAAATATCAAAAGTAAAACAAAAAAAACAAAAAAACACAAACAGAAACAAAGTCAGTAACTAAAAACAAAAGACACGAAAATAAACAAAAAGAAATAACAAGGGATTAGCAAAGTTGCTAATCCCCGTCAACGGCGCCAAAAACTTGATGCGAAAATTATCTTAACACACAAATTTTACCCTCTTTCGACAATTATAGTACAAGTATAAGTGGGATCGTTCTAGATTGGAGATTAGGAAGGCTTGCTGATAACCTCTAAATTGACTCAAAAACATAAAACTAAACTTAAAAACACTTAACATGACTCAAAGCAAACTTAAATTACTCAAAACAGCTTAAAACAACCAAATAAACTTAAACTAGACACTATGAATGACTTTGGACGAAAATTGACTTTTACTTGAATCAAAACACTTAAAAACACAAACTAAAATAGATTTGAAACACTTTGAAACAAGAAACTAAAAGGGGGGTTTTGATTTGGATGAAGTTGAAACAAACAAATAAGTATGAAAAACTAGACAGATTGTAAAATGAATGTGAGAAATAAGATGATGGATGGGATAGCTAGAGGCTTTTTCTCCACACATGACATGTATGCAAATAACTCGATTTCCAGTTACTACTTCATTGAATTATGAACGACAATGCTTCAAATTAACCGTGACATCACTAGTTAACTCTCAGATTTTCCTTGTTTTATTAGATTGGATGACATCATTTGACAACCCAAAACATTCTTCCAAAGTTCCCTACATGACATCATAATAGAGATACAATCAAAGATCATTACGTTTAATGAAAATCATAAGCATTGACAAAGCACTTGCAACTATGACATCATGTCACTCATGCTAGGAATTGAACTTAACGCGATCGTTTATAAGCGACCTTCACTACATGTCAATATAAGTTTGTAACGATTATGTGAAACTTCCTTATATTCTAGCAACGGATTTATGCATGCCAATTAAGTGTCGACCCTTAATTAACAAATACAAATAAGTTATCGATCAAATAGTTAAGCCAATTGCATTCACGATTCAAGAGTTCATAACTTGAATTTATCAAATTATATTGCACACATAATCATGGCTTTGAAATCACCCCTAGCCAAGAGGGGTTTAGCCACTCATATTTACAACAAAACGAAAGGAAATGAATTTAAACATTAGAAACAAAAGAAAGAAAACACCTAAACGCTCTAACGATCCAAGTTGGACAGCAAGCACATCCAAGAACTTTCCTTCCCTTCCTTTGCTACGGCACAAGGTGTTGGTGAGTGTATGAAGGTTTGTTTGTATGGATGAATGGATGTGTTTGGATGAAGGTTGTGTTGAAATGGGAGTGAATGATCTAACCAAGTATGAACTAAATTTATGTTACACAAACTTCCCTTTATAAAGGAAGTGCATGGCAATGGAGGGGAACATGGAGTGGTGTAGCAATTGAGTGCAATGATGCAATATAATGATGCATGAAATTTGAAATGATGGAGGGAACAAGGAATGGTGTAGCAATTGAGTGCAATGATTCAATATAATGATGCATGAAATCTGAAATGATGGAGTGCAATGATTCAATGTAATGATGCATGAAATCTGAAATGATGAAGGGGAGAAGGGTGATTATGCATGGCATGGGTGGAAAGGTGAGTAAGTGGTGAATCAATGAGTGCAAGGAGGTGAAAGGATATTGTGCACATGGTAGACAAAGGAAAGGAAGTGGAATGATGCAACAAATGAGTCAATGGAGGGAACATGGATGATGATGCACGGCATAGGAATCCAAAGGGAGTGCAATGGTGGTGCACGGCAATGATGGAAAGGTGAATGGTGGAGTGACACCCCTTTGTGGCTAAGCTCTTTGTCATTTTTACATTAATTCTTCTTTCTCTTTAACACATTCCTAGCCTCTTTAGTCTTCAATTTCGTCCATCCCCCTTGCTCCATGCATGTGCTATTCATTCCAAGCCCAAAACTGCTCCAAAATGCACCAAAATGCATCTTATTGCTTTATAAGGCCTATGGACCTACAAACACACGAAAATAGCTTAAAATACATAATTAACTAAGAAATAACAACATAAATGCATGAGAACAAGCTAACTAAGTTGCATAAATATGCTCCTATCATTGGGTTATTGTAAAAGAATTTTGGGGTCTTTTTTATAATAGGAGAAATTGTAGTGAAGTTAGTTAATGAACTTTTTTATTTTGTGCTGAGTTGGCATTCACACACTCGATGAGGCCTTTAGTGTTGGTTATATTCTTCTTTTAGTGGAGCAACGGTCATATATGGAAAATTAATATTTTTACTCAGTTTAATTGTGCTTCCCTTTCCTCTTCATATTCCCCCATTGTTGCAGGTTAAAGTCAAACCTAGAATATGGGTTACTAACATTGGTATCACACACCGATCTTGGGTCCCTTCCTTGCATACCCTGCCGTCCCGCTCCTACTCGTGCCACCACCATGGATGCTCACATCTCTGCCTTGGAGGCTTCATTTGCTAACGTCTCCCCCTCATTGCTAAAATGGTGAACTCGTCAACAAACCCGGTCGTTGCCACTGCCTTTGATGCTTAGCTCCCTGAACACCTCGATAATCACCTTTCGATGTACTTCGAGAAGTTTCATTGGGAACTAGCATTTAACAGCGAGGGTGAAAGCTCCTTCGCTCCGAATGTTGCTCATCATCCTTTTCCACATGATATGGACCAGATCCAGCTACCTCGAAGCCCAGACTGGACCGATGGTGGTCAACCCCTCGTCAACCTTGGGCACTAATAGTGGATTTCCCTCATTTCATGGATGGGGGCGATCTATTGGTGTGGATATACAAGGTAGACTAGTTTTTCTCCGTCTACAACACCCTTGAGAATCAAAGAGTCTTGACTGCTTCTTTTCACCTTGATGGTGAAGCTCTCCATTGGTTTAAGTGGATGGATTGCCTCCATTCCACTCCACGATGGGTGGAATTCACAAAAGCATTTGGCCATCCGAGTTCGATGATAGTGTTGAATCATTATTTAAGCTTCGCCAAACAGGTTCATTACATGAGTACTGTTAAAGAAATCAACGCCATCTCATTGAAAGACCTACACAAATCTAGAATAAATAATTCTAGAACATTCACTAAAGTTGGTTAGCTAGATTATCCAAGTTAAAATAGTCATTTGTAGAAAGGACTAGAAGGTTGTTTCTTAAGTTGGTGGAAGAGTCTAGAAGAATGGTGAGGTTTCCACCAATATGCAAGATTAGTGTAGATAATTCTAGCTTAGGAAGTTAGTGGAATTATCTAGATATCTCTAGCATGATGTTTCCATGCTTCTCCAAGGTTCCATCCATGCCTATAAAAGGAGAAGGCATCCACATCATTTGTATCAACCAACCAACCAAGAAATCAAGAACTAGTAAGAGCAAACCAAATAGCCAAGAAGAAAAGCAAGTAGTCCTAGTGAGGAGTGTGAGTGGTCTAGAGTTTGTCTCTAGAAAGTGAGTGAGTGTCATAGCTTCTAAGTTGTGTCCTTGAGAGTTTGTGTTGTAATATTTTGTGTGTGTAATACAAGTAATTTGTTTACTTGTGTTGTCTCTCCAACATTTATGTTAGAGTTGTGTACTCTAATCTTTCCTCAACAACTACATTACTGAATTCAGGAGGTTAGCTAATCGAACCACTGATTTGGGCCCGATCTTACTCAAGAGTTGCTTCTTGGGTGGACTTAAGCGTGAGTTGAAACATGATATTAAGCTTCTTAAACCTACAAATGTTCATGATGCTATTGCAATTGCTATTCAGTTGGATACTAAGCTCTCTGAATTGAAACTTGTGACTACTAAGCCTATTATCTCTGCTAAACCACACACTGCAGTTTCCAATTTCCACATTGTACCCTCAACCACAATTTTTCTATCAAAAAGTTAACTCCAGCTAAAATTCAACAGAAAAAAGGGAGAGGATAGAATAATGGTTGTGTTCAGATAAATGGGTTAAGGGCCATAAGTGTGGACTCAAACAACTACTTATATTAGATGTGATGAAGGTTAAACCTGAAGAGGAGTATTGTGATGAACCAGTTCCTGAGTTGCTCAATATGGAGTTTAGTGAATGTGCCTTTTATGTCACTAATGGTAGACAAACTTCTCAAACTATGAAGGTTATTGGTACTGTTAATGGGCAATTGATTAAAATCTTGTTAGACTATGGCAGCTCTCATAACTTCATTGATTCCAAGTTGTTGAGATACTTGGGTCATCAAGCTCATTCCACCAAGCTTTTGAGGTTATGATCACAGATGGTGGAAGGGTTACGAGCTCGAGTTGTTGTAAATGTGTTGCTCTTTCACTTGGGAGGCTATAACTATCATGTGGACCTCTATTCATTGCTTTTGGGTGGCTGTGATGTAGTCTTCTGTAACACTTGGAAAAAAAAAATCTATAAATATATGTAAATTATATGAGTAAAGTTATTCTAGCTTTTAAATATTAAATAAGAAAAAAAAAACAGACAAAGGATGAGATATACGTGTAGACATCCCAAACTTTTCCTCTTCTTCCCAACCATCGCACGATAGGGAACCAAGAGAATCTAATTTTGTTAATAAATTTTGGGGTGATGTGGGTAGTCTAGAGGGGTGAGTAAGCATTCTAAAACAGAGATGTAATGATGGGGTTAGAGAGTATTTTTAACTCTCACAGAAAAACTGGAGAACATTGAGAGGTTTTGGAGAGGGAAAAGTAGGAAACGAAAAGAGGGGAGCAGAGAGTGTGCCTGGTGTGTTCTTCAATTGGTACAAAAGGTTAGCTCAAATTAGTTAGTTTTCTATTTTTTTACTACTGCAACTTTGATTTCTAGAAAACTGTAGTTTGTGAGCCTCACTTTGGCTCTTGTTTTCCTCTAAATCCATTACACATTTTTAAAAGGTCTTCTTATACATTTGAAATTAGACATGACAAGGAACAAAGCCCAATTTATTTCACCGATTTTGGTTAAGATCTTTTATGGAAAAATATGTTTTGAAAATGTGAAAAGAATCTGGAAATCTGCAGAAAAATTGTTTGTGAACTCAACTTTGGAGCTATTAGACATGACAAGGAACAAAGCCCAATTTATTTCACCAATTTTGGTTAAGATCTTCTATGGAAAAATATGATTTGAAAATGTGAAAAGAATTTGGAAAACTGTAGAAAACTGTTTGTGAACTCAACTTTGGAGCTTGATTATTTTCTTCTCTTAAATCCTTTTGAGAAACTCTAATTAGATTAGGAACTAGGTTTGTTAAGCTTTAAAATCCAAGTAATTTCATCCTTTTCCATGGAGTTTTGAGGGATGAAAATGGGGTCACAGTATGGGGACTTAAACTTGGTTCATCATGAGGTTGTGACAAAGGGGTATATTTGGGTAAACTTTTGATAGGCTAAAATTGAATCTTCATTTCAGTTTTATACTAACTTTTATTATTAACTATGTGATTTAGGCCTGGGAGTGACTCCAGACACTTCGGAGGCTTAGAGAGGTATTCTAGTTAGCTGGACACGAGGTAGGGACTCTATTTCCCGATGATAGGTCTATATCATGTTTAATCTTCGTGATATTAGTAATTATACCTAATACAGTAGTAATGGAATGCTTGTATGAAATTGAATCATTTGATTGTCATGGTTGTGTTATGGGTTGATAGTTTCCTCTCCGGTGTATTTTATATATCGACTATGTTAAATGTTATTATCTTTTGGTGAATGGTTGAGCTATGTAAAGTTGCTCGATTGAATATGTTGAGGTTTACAATTGTAACTGTGCAATTGAAATGCTCAGGTTGCTACATGATACAAAGTCAAGTGTTGGGTTGTGTAAAGTTTTGGTTAAACAAAGTGTTGGAAACTTATATATGTTCAAGCATCAGGGGAAGGTCTTGAAATTATAGTTGGGCATCGGGGGAAGGGCCCATATTAATGAAACTGAAACTACTAATAAAATTCGGGGTTAAGGGAGGAATGAGAGTTAACTTATATTCTATGGTGCTTGAAACCAAGTGGTATAAGCATGGTATGGGAAGTGCGGGTTTGGATGCCATAAATATAGGGTAGCGGGATTAGAAGGAAGTGAGTTCATAGGTACTTCTTTGTCATATCATTTGTATTTTACCTTATTGTTTGATGCATGACACTTTGATTAACTGTGATAAATGAACTTGAAGGGTATATGGTTCCTACTGGGCATGAAATGCTCACACCCTATTAGCTATTATAGGTACCGGTATTGAGGAACAGGATGATGACTCGTCTCTAAATGAATAGCCATATCATGTGTGTTGGTTCCTAGTTGTGCTTAGAATAAAGTGTCTTAGTATCTTAAGAGTGTGTTGTAAGAGTTGAACTCTTTAAACTCAAGATGTATTAAATAAACAGATCTAAATGAAATTTTAGATGGCTCTGGTTTCATCATACTTTTGTTGTAATGTTACAAATTTTTTTTAACTAAGATACTGTTCATGGCCTATTTCGATTATCATCCTTATTTTTGGATTGGGGTGTGACATCTTCGGAGTTCAATGACTATCCACAGTTAGCCATTGCTTTGGGACTTTCAATTGCTCACCATGGAGTTTACCAGGAACCAACAGAAGTACAAATTGTAGCACAATCCTCCTATTGAACCATTGATTCAAGAGGTTTCCCTACAACACCTAGATAAGGAAATATACAATTCCAATTTAGGATTGTTTTTTTATTGTATAGAGGATAAGAAAATTAAGGCTTATGATCTTGCTGCCAATCAGCTCCAAGAACTTCAACACCTCTTTGGTGATTTTGAAGAGATCTTTGTGGTACCCTTTCAGTTGCCTCTTTCCCGTGTTCATGACCACAATATACCCTTGGTAATTGGAGACAAACCTCCTAATATTAGGCCTTATCATTAAGGGCCATTACAAAAAACTAAAATTAAAAAAGTTGTGCAAGATTTACTAGCTGCAAGGTTTTTCAGGCCAAGTCACAATCATTTTTCATTCCTTGTGTTACTAGTGAAGAAGATGGAAAAGATATGGCGCATGTGCATTGACTACAGGGAGCTTAATTCCCTTACAATCAAGGATACGTACCCTATCCCTTTAATTGATTATCTAATTGGATGAGCTATTTGGTGCCAATTACTTCTCAAAATTGGATTTGAGGTCTAGTTATCATCAAATATTGATGCACCCTACAGATATAGAAAAATAAAACAGCTTTTAGAACCCATGAAGGCCATTATGAATTCTTGGTTATGCCATTTGGCCTAACTAATGCTCCAACAACCTTCCAGAATTTGATGAATGATCTTTTTAAGTCCTATCTTAAGAAATTTGTATTATTTTTCTTTGATGACTTGTTGATTTATCGTAAGAATTGGAGTGAGCACCTGTAACACCTGAAAGTGGTGTTTGAGATATTGCAGCACCATTAACTCTACCTCAAGAAGTCAAAATGTTGTCTAGGCCAAAGTAGAGTTGAATACCTAGGCCACATTGTATCTAGAGAAAGTGTTGAAGTTGATCCAGCTAAGTTGTAAGCAATTAAGGACTGGTCTATACCTAAGAATGTTAAAATTATTAAGGGGCTTCCTTGGTTTGACATGCTACTATAGGAAATTCATTCCTGGCTATGAAGGAATTTGTCAGCCATTATAGAATCTTACCAAAAAAGATAGCTTCTAATGGGACAGTAAAGCTACATTAGCATTTGAAAAACTCAAGGACATTATGGATTCTCCACAGGTCTTAGCACTTCCTGATTTCTCTAAGCCTTTTGAAATCAAGTGTGATGCTTCTAGATGTGGGACTGGATCAGTTTTACCACAAGGCAATAAACCCATTGCCTTCACCAGTCAATCACTAGGTCCTAGAAATCAAGCATTGTCTACCTATGAGAGAGAACTAATTGCCATAGTCTGTGCAGTTAAGAAATGATAAAGTTATCTCCGAGGAAGGCATTTCATTATTAAGACATATCACAATAGTCTTAAGTATTTCTTGAACCAAAGGGCTAACACACTTTCCAATAATAGTGGATTTCTAAGCTTCTAGGCTTTGACTATGAAATTCAATACAAATTTGGGCATGATAATGTTGTTGCAGATGCCCTCTCAAGAGTACAATGAGCCTCCCAACTCCAAGAACTTGCCACCTATCATTCACTTGAGTGTATCTCTATTTCATACCTTTATGGTGGTTAGTTAGATGACCTAAGAATGTATAATGAACATGATGAGTGGATTGCAAAGAAGAAATGGGAAGTCATGGAAGGGGTTAATATTGGTAGCTTTAGTTCTACACTTGCAAAGTTCACCATTGAGAATGGTTTCTTGCGTTACAAGAAGAGAATTACTCTTAGCCCTGAATCTGAGTGGAGAGATCAACTCATGGTAGAATATCCCTCAACTTCTGTTGCTGGACATCAAGGAGTTGTGAAGACTTATCACAGGTTGAAGATGTTTTATTGGCAAGGAATGAAGAAGAACATCAAGCAATTCATTGCTGAATGTCAGCAACAGAAGTATGAGACCATTTCACCTCCTGGATTGCTGAAACCTCTACCAATTCCTAGTAAAGTTTGGACTGATATAAGTATGGACTTCATAGGAAGGTTACCATTATGCAAAGGGAAATTTGTGATAATGGTTGTAGTTGATAGGTTATCTAAGTATTCACACTTTGTAGCCTTAACGCATACTTATACAGCCTCTGGAGTTGCTTAGTTGTTCATTGATCACATATTTAAACCTCATGGAATGCCCCAGACCATAGTTAGTGATATAGATCTAATTTTTATTATTGCATTTTTTAGGGAGTTCTTCAAATTGCAAAACTCTAAATTGTGCATGAGTTATGGATATCACCCTCAAAGTGATGGGCAAACTGAAGTGATGAACAGGTGTTTAGATACTTATTTAAGGTGTTTTGTGGAAGGACAACCTAGGAGTTAGATTAAATGGTTAGCTTGGGCTGAAAGGTGCTTTAACACTTCTTACCACAACTCTGCAAAATTCACTCCTTTTGAATTAGTGTATGGATACCATCCTCCACACATGGCTGCTTATGAGATTAGGAGTACTAATGTGGAATCTGTGGAACAAAGCTTGGTAGAAAGGGATAAAGTCCTAGTTGTGCTTAAGGCTAATTTGGAACTAGCTCAAAACTGAATGAAGGAACAGGCAGATAAGAGAAGAAGTGAAAGGCAGTTTGTAGTTGGAGATTATGTTTATTTGAACTTAGTTCCATACCAGTTGCAGTCCCTGGCACCCAACAGTTTTCATAAATTGCAGCTAAGATACTATGGCTCTTATGAAGTGATTGAGAAGGTGGGTGAGATAGCTTATAAATTGAGGTTTCCTGTGAATAGAAAAATCCATCCAGTCTATCATGTAAGTTGTCTAAAGGAGTAGCTGGGCAACAATGGAATTCTACATTCAACATTGCCTCAAGTAATGGAAGATGGTTTGTCTCTGCTTAGTCCTAAAGAAGTGTTATCTAGTAGAATTTACAAGAAAGGTGTTTTAGCTAATGTTCAACTATTGTTGTGATTGCCTTGATCACAAGTAATGGGACGAAATTGTAATGAATGGGTTAATTGTAAAGGAATTTGGGGATTTTTTTTATTTTTTTATTTTTATAATAAGGGAAATTGTAGTGAAGTTAGTTGATGAACTTTTGTATTTTGTGCTGAGTTGGCATTCACACACTCGGTGAGGCCTTTAGTGTTGGTTATATTCTCCCTTTAGTGGAGCAACAGTCATATATGAAAAATTAATATTTTACTCAGTTCAATTATGTTTCCCTTTCCTCTCCATATTCCCCCATTTTTGCAAGTTAAGGTCAAACCCAGAATCTGGGTTACTAACAGAGGTGAGGTAAGAGATTTGGGTGTGGGTTGCAGAAAGAAGGGAGGCAGGGTGGGGGTTTTGGAGGAAAGAAGGGATGGAAGGGGGTGATGTAGGAGACGGGTGGGTAAATTTTTTTATTTTAATTTAATTTTTTAATATTCCAGTGGGCCGATATTGACACGTAGCACACAATCATTGTCCACGTGGATGCCATGTCATCATTTAACGGAAAACTTAATGGATGTATGAAAGTGGTATAGAATTATGACTTTATGTACTAGACTGGACGAAAAAAACTTAATATACCAAATGTTGAAAACCAAAATATTTCAAAATAATAAACTAAGATTAACCCAATAAAATAAAAAGTGTTTTTTTTTTTCCTTTTAAAATTATGAGTCCACGACAGCATAGAGCAGCTCCAGCCCAACGGACCGGTGACATTTCATACCCAATAGCCTTAGCTCCTTACTCCAGCCCATGTGGGCGATTGGGCTGAGGAGGAGCTCGAATGAGAGGCCCGGCTCGAATCGATGGCCCGAGAGCCTGAGGGCTAGCTGATGCTAGGGTGACGTCAACCACGATATAAAATTAATTAAAAAATATAAAAAATTAATAAAAAATGTAAAAAATTAATTAAAAATATAAAAAAATGTAAAAAATTTATAAAAAATCTGAAAAAAAAATTAAAAATTATAAAAAAATGATTTAATTTTTCTATAAATATGTTATCATTATCTTCCAACTTACATCACAATTTTATATTTTCTCAAATACTTTGAGTTGTAATTTCTTATTTAATGACACGTAATACAACGTGACCAATTAAAAATCTTATATGAAATTACAAATAAAATTATTTTTTATTATTTTATAAAATAAAAAATACTAATATTTTATTAATTATTGCCATGACTATTTAGTTTAGGGACGAAGATGCAAAATATAATTACTGCTCATAAAAGGTAGTCACTGTCCACTTAATGCTATTCAATAGGAAGTTGGAGGACCTTTATACGCTGGACTTGCTTTTACGAAAGAGCGCTTTTCGGGATAAACTGTGTCAATTAACAAAACTTTCATTGACAATTCTGCCCTCTCTCTCCTAAAGCTAATGCGTCGTTCATAACTCTCTCCAATTTCTGGCGCCGCTCTCTCGTCTCCCTCGCACCTGGTTCGAACACTCTTCACCAACAAAAGGTAAATTTGCTTCTCTCTCAACCTCTATTTCTGCTTATTTCGACAATATTTTTTTCTTGTTGGAAGATTGAAATATTAAACTGGATAATGGGAAGATAGAATTGGAAGATTTGGGGTTCTATGAACTTGGTAGGCTCCATAGCAGATTGGGTTTGAGTTTGACTGATTTGTTAGAGAAAATGGGGCACCAATTCCTCCAAGGCTTCTTTGAATTAGCAGATCTGTTGTCATGATTTGGGGTTGTATTAGCCACTACCCTGCTCACTCCCCTTTCCCACTCCTTGTGAAATGGTTGAGTTGCGTCTTCTTCTGGGGTTATGGGTTTTTGTTAATTTCAAGCAATTTGAATTTGGTGCGTTTATTTTCCGGGCCTTAACCGATTGAGCTTCCAGTTATATTGGGGATTTGTATAACAACATTTTCTACACAGCTGAACAGCGCATAAAAGAAGATTTTCAATTTGGTTGAGAGTAAAAGTTGAGTGTTGAGGAATGGCAGCAGGTTTAGCTTCAAAGTGTTCACGGGGTACGTCATTTGTTTCTTGTTCAACTGTTAGATTCTAAATCCATTGGCTGCTTTCACCTCGCATGATAACAAATGTAAAATAGTTGAGCGTGCATCTGAAAAGATGCCACACTTTTCAAGATGTGGTTCTTTCATTCTTCGTCTTTGTGTTTCATTGTGCGAGTTGTATAATTCGTGTCTTAGAATATTGCTATATTGCAGTGGCACAATTTTCTGATTTTCCTGGATTAAGTTTAAGCGTTTTTGGTTTATGTTCTGCAATTATTTGCGTACCATTTACTCACTGCAATCCATTCAATCTGCTGGAAACAAATCCAGTTGGTCGTTCATTGTTGGGGGGCCTCGGCAACAACTTGTCTGGCTTATTGAGCGCATCACATGAGATGGCAAGCAGCACTTTCTTATCTCAGGTCAGTTTGTTCGTCTGATATTTGTTTGAAGATTATAACCTATACTTGTAAAATACTAACATTTTACAGGTTTTAAATCTTGACTATTTGAGGTTGTAGAGGATTAAGAGTTTCTCGTAGAGTTGGATTGGTACCATTTATTGAGCTGTTTGGAAGATTCATAGGAAAAAATCTAGTTTTGACAGGCTTAAATGGAGAGTCTTGGTGGTATTGCTGAGGACAATTGTTGAACACAGGCATTTGTTAGTTAATTCCAAGTTCTGCTAACTGTTTCTTGTGTTTATCTTCATTTTTTGCTAAATACCTCAAATTGAGGACTCGTTTATTACTTAGTGTTGACATGAGACTGATTCGTAGTTGTCGGTTTTTGTTTGGCGCACTTTTACAGCAGCAAAGGACCTTCATACAGATGAGGACTGTTCTCAAAGTCGTGGACAACTCGGGGGCAAAGAAGGTGATGTGTATACAAGCTTTGAAGGCAAATAAGAAGGGGGCAAGATTGGGAGACACCATTGTTGCATCAGTAAAGGAGGCCCATCCGAATGGAAAAGTGAAAAAGGGAAAGGTTGTGTATGGTGTGGTTGTTCGTGCTGCCATGCAGCGAGGCCGCTGTGATGGGAGTGAGGTCAAGTTTGATGACAATGCTGTGGTACTTGTGGACAAGCAAGGGCAGCCAATCGGGACTAGAGTATTTGGACCTGTCCCGCATGAGTTGAGGAAGAAAAAGCATGTCAAGATTCTTAGTTTGGCAGAGCATATTGCCTGAAAAGTGGAACACAAAGGAATTCCAGATGCACAATAAGAACAGAAAGCTATCTTGTAACGAGGTGTTAAAATTTTGAAACATCCAAGTGACCAGTTAATTCAGCTAGATCTGGGCAACGCTCAGCTCGACTGTCACTTTATTGTAGCTTCTCATGTCTGGTGAAATGGTGCCAAAATCGAGTTTGTGTAATTGCAGTGTGTCCAATGAATGATATGAAATTGCAATTTGTTTGATGAATGATATGAAACAAAAAATGGTCCCTTTTTCACGTCTCCGTTATAGGATAAGGCAGATCAGATCACGGTTTTCGCTACTTTGATTGTAGTCAGTGTGTTTAAATTTCACAATTTTAGTCTTGTAGTTTACAAATTGTTGCACTTGATGAGTTAGAATTAGTCCCGGGAGTTTATGACACGACATGAAAATAACAGGTTTCGGGTCAACAAGATAACTAATCGGGTCATTATCAGGTTCTTAATGGGTATACATGCGGGTAACACGTGGGTAACCGTTCTGATCCGTTAAGAAAAAAATTATTTTGATAATTTTAAAGTTTAATTACTAAAAGATTTATTATAAAATACAATAGTCATATTAATATATACAATATATTCTATATTAAATATATAGTTTTGTATTATTATTCTATATAAGTTATAAAATAGAAAAAAAAGTTTTAGTTATTATTTATTTTTATTATGAGAGTTCCTTATTGTCATTACTAGGATAAATTGTACTTAACATGTTGTCCAAAATTAAAATAAATTAGTATAATATTTGTATAGGCAAGAACTAAGAATACATACATACAAATATGAAAAATGTGAAAGAATATTTAAACACTCGTGATTCATCAATATTTCTCCACGAGTAGATAATGGTTACACTTACATTATCGTTTAGATTTTTAAAATCCTCCAAACCCTCATGAATAATGTTTTTTATTTGAGGGCAAAAATAATAAAATTAATAATAATTATTGTAGAAGTCTAAAAAATGTAAACAAAAAAAAAAATATATATATACAATCACTCATAGTGACAAGTTTTACAACTTTCATGAAGGGGTCAGCTTCAAAATCCAACACAAAAATCCATAAACCTTAAATTTATATTTAACCATCAATTGTTATTTACGCTTTATTCTTCTAACTAAATTTCATTTTTAAAATTTTGTTTTTTGAAAATATGATCATCCGGCGGATGTAAGAAGATGAACGGTTCAGATCTTTAATATCATGTTTCGATATTTACAATTGACTGAAATATGATTCGATGTCATATAGTTTGTAGAAACTTTATAAACATCAAGCAATATTTTCACTAACCGTAAAACTCTGAACATAATATCAACGATCCAAACCGTTCATCTTCCTGCATCCTCTAATAGATAATGTTTTCAAAAAAGAAAATCCGAAAAAACAAAATTTGATAAGAAAAATGAAGTGTAAATGTAAACAACAATCCATGGTTAAATTTTGATCTATGATTTATATGATTATAGTGTCGAATTTCGAAGTTAAGCTTTTCACAAAAGTTGTAAAGTTTGTCATTACGAGTGTTTATATATTTTTTTATATATTTTTTACACTTGTACATTAATTAAAAAATTATTAAAGAAAAATGTGCAAGGTTCCAATGTCCTTAATTTTGCAAATCTTTTGAACATTTGATATTTTATAATGTTCTAATGTTTTTTTTTATGTTTTGGATGTGACAATATAGTATATGTGACGACACGTCCCTAATTTTCCTATGTAATTTCTCCTCGAGTATGTGTATTGACGGTTATGCCCTTATTGGCAAGTGAAGTGGACATATTCATATCGCTTTTATTTTATTTCTTGCAATCGCATTTAAATTGTACACGTTGTTACAAGTATACATAAATTTTATCAGTGTGAAAACACTAGTTTGGATAGATTTTCGATACTCTTTTCTGTACAAAATTCAAAACCCTATCCCTAGCTTTTATTTAGCCCATCCCGTGCACTCCACCAATCCCATCCATTCCCTCATTTCTGTCCACCAATCAGAAAAAAAAGAAAAATGGACTCTCTCTCTTCCTTTTCTCTCTCTCCCTCTTGAAACTCTCTTCTTCTCTGCAAACCCTCAAACGAGCTTCAAAGCTCACAGATCGAACCTAAGAACCTCATTTTCGTGTTCATCTCATCCTCACGAACATAACCATGTTCTTGATACCTGGAATGGATGAGTTTTCAACGTCGAACTCGGGCAAACTGAGTTCGATGTGTTTTCGAGCGAGTTAGGAAGTTTTGAAGCTTGGGGAAGCTTCTACGCAACTCCTAGAGGCTCCTACTACAATTTGGGAGAAATTTAGAAGTGAAACGACCGAGTTTCGAAGAGTTCACTTTTGGCTAGAACTTTTGAGGCTTTTTCTAGCGACCTCCATCCACTTTTTGGACTCCAAACAGGTATAACATGATTATACTCTTCACGAGCTTCAAATCCATATAAAGTACGTCAAAAATGGTTGAGAAATGAAAGAGAATAGTGAGTTTGAAATTTTTCCAGAAATCCGACGAAAAATCAAGTTGCAGACGGCAGTGGACGGCAGCGAAGGCAAGGACAACCGGAGGAGGAGACGGAATATTCCATCAGAGTTGACGGAATATTCCTGACGGCATCAGGTAACGTCGTTAACTTATGTTAGCATTTAACGGAATATTCCGTGGAATATTCTTGATGGACTTCAGGCACCGGCCTGCATGAGGGGGCGCGTCGGTCCGTGCCCTTGACGGCGTGTGGTGGTGCGTGAGTTGTCCAAATATTATTTTAAAAATTTGGGGATGTTCGTGACGTCGAGTAGGTCACGATGGTATATATAAACCCCAGGTTTGAGCAAACTATGGAGGTTTTATTTAGGTTTCCATATATGTTCTTTAATTAATTCTATTTTAGTTATTTCACATATTGGGGAAACATATCCCGAGGACGTTCAAGGCCAAGCTAGGCTCGAGGGTTACGATCAAGCGACGTACTTGTGAGTGGGCATTTTATTTTTATATCTATACGTATTTATAGTTTCCAAAATTGCATAAATACATCACTTTGCGTATATATTGCCAAATAATTGATAACTGCGATATAATTGTGATAAATGCTGCTATATGGTTAAGATATTACTGTCATGGCAGTCATACATATTTGTACATGCTCATCTTGTTCCACCTTGGTGTTAGTACTTGCCCTAGGGCCAAGGCCAGTCCTTCACATGTATGTTCACATCGTACCGTTCGCTTGTCTTAGATCCAAGTTAGGTGCCAGTCCTGTCGGGTAGATTGCATTACGCAATCCGACTTGTATGTGATTGTGCTTCTGCACCAACTTTCACGTGATCGTAGTACTAAAGCATATTGATTACACCCAGTCATGTTCGTGTCAGAAATTATTTGTTCGAACTCATGTGTCAGCCTAGATTGATGAGCACTTAGCTATACTTGATTATCACATGATTATTACTGTGGCATTTAACACATCATGACTTGGCATAATTGTGGTTATAATGCTATTGATTTATTGTTTACATACCTATATAGTGTGTTTTAAGGAAACTCTACTTGTTTTACAGCGAGGGGTTAATATATTTGAAAGTAAAGGATTTCGTATAAGCATTGTTTTGCTGACCTACTCAACTTTGTTTTTTGCCCCTCCAGGACCTAGATAGCTGTACTCTTTGTGGCACTTGAGGAATCTTGGCAGTTCTAACATTCTCTTCTGTTTAGACGTACGAACTTATCACCGTTATATAATAAGTGTACTTTAGTTTCTTTGACTACTCTTTTGTAGTCTCACTGTCTATTACACTCTGAATAATTATAGTGGGTTGTTCCCACGATTGCGTACTCTTTCACCGTTTAGTATAATTAGTTCTAATTAGTTTAAATTTATTCACTTTTTACATCACTTACCCTTATGGTTAAGTCACCTCACGGTGACAGCCAGTATGCTTCGACCTTTCCAGGTCGGGGTGTGTCAGCTTGGTATCGGAGCATAGGTTTAGACAGTCCTGCATTTCCTAGTATGTTTTAACCCTTATTTTCTTATGTCAGAACCATGCCACCTCGTAGAGAGCCATGTTCTCTAGCTGAGAATAACTTTACAGACTTTGGACAGTTTAGTGAGGCTATTACCAATGCTATTCAATCTTCACTCCGCCCTACCTCAAGGAATACGTTGGATATTGTACCTCGCCTGATGATTAATGATTTCTTTGGTAATGATGGATCAAAGAAGTTAGAGATATGGTTCGATCATGTTGAGAAGACCTTTCGAGTTATGCATAGGCATGGTAATCTTCCCCTAGAGAGATGGATTGAGACAACAGCCTAGTTCTTTCGTTTGGGAGCAGAATCTTGGTGGGATCAGGAGAAGAAATCATTATCCGATGAGGATGCTATGAATTGGGATGTTTTCAAGCGGAAATTTCAGACCAGATTTGTTCTTCCGGAGTATTTGGATCGTAAGAAGGATGAGTTCTCAGATCTGAGGTAGGGTAAGATGTCAGCTACTGGGTATCATCGAAAGTTCACAAACTTATCTCGTTATTGCCTCGAGATTGTTGCTAATCCCCGAGAGATGCTTCGTCTGTTTAAGAGAGGAACTTGCAAGAAATGGCGTTCTATGGCAACCACTACTCTCTGTGCTACATATCAGGATTTCTTCGAGGTCTTGCTTCGGGTTGAAAATTCAGAGAATGCTCTTGACAATGAGGATGAGGATGTCGGTAGGAATGGCCAGAGGTACAGTAACAGAGGACTATCGTCATTTGGCCAGAGAAGGGCTCATAATTTTAAAATGAGTGGAAACAGCTCTGGATCGTTGAGCGGGGGTTCTAACTCTGGTACACCTCAGAGATGAGGCAGGTCTGCTAGTGGTTCTCGTTTTCAGAATCAAGAAAACTCCAGCAGTTCAGGTGTTCAGTTTTGTCACAGGTGTAACACCCGTCATTATGGTAAGTGTAAGAGAGGAAGCAGAGGATGTTTCACTTGCGGACAAACAAGGCCTATGACCTATAATTGTCCTCAGAATCAGAAGAATCAGTCTGCTAATCTACCACCTGCAGTCCCCTTACAGCAGTTTCCAGCACCTGGTAATCGTCAGCAGATACGCTATACCAATACACACCTGAGGTTCCCTACTATCAGGGAGGCTATCAGCAGACTCAAGGAGGTTATCCACAGTTTCAGGGAGACTATACACCGTATCAGGGTGGTGGAGCACAGATGTATACTGGAGGACAATATCAGAATCTAGACGTAGCGTCTAACAGTGGAGGTTCAGGAAGACAGGAAAATCTACCCCAGCAGGGCCGAGGTAATCAGGGTTGAGGTAATCAGACTCAAGCAAATAGGGGTCGTGGAGGCAGGCAGCAAGTTCAGGGAAGAGTCAACAACATCACCCTTCAGGATGCTCAAGCAAATTCGGACTTGATCATGGGTACATTGAATGTTCAAGGCCATTTTGCTAAAGTTTTAATTGATTCTGGTACTACACATTCAGTTACTTCCCATAAGTTTGCTCAAACGACTCAACCACATCCTACTTCACTCGGCTCCGAGTTGGAATTCTCGATGCCTAAGGGTGAAATATGTTATGTTTGTTGGGAATATCAAGGATGTCCCATCCCTGTTGAAGATGTAGTCATGTCAGCTAATCTTGTCCCTTTGGATATCGTTGATTTTGACGTTATCTTAGGCATGGATTGGTTACACTACAATCATGCCAAGTTGGATTGTTATGAGAAGGTTATTACTTTTCACCGACAGGGAATGCCAACTGTCACATTTATTGGTGAACGTGGTGGTCTAAAGCACGGAGTTATCACTGCCATGAGGGCGAGATGACTGTTGAGTAAAGGTTATCAAGGCTACTTAGCTCATGTTGTGCTATCGGAATAGACTACTGCATCTGTGGAGGACGTCGGAGTAGTTAGGCACTTTCCCGATGTTTTTCTTGAGGAATTACCTGGCTTACCCCCAGATCGTGAAGTGAAGTTCACCATCGATCTACTTCCAGGTACTAATCCTATTTCCAGCAGTTGAAGTACCTTCTCACTCATGCACCTGTCTTAGCATTTCCTGATGATGGTGGGAACTTCGAGATCTACAGTGATGCATCTCTTAATGGTCTTGGATGTGTGTTAATGCAGCATGATAAGGTGATTGCATATGCATCGTGGCAGTTAAAGCCCCATGAGAGGAACTATCCTACTCATGATCTCGAGTTGGCAGCGATCATCTTTGCTTTGAAAATTTGAAGGCATTATCTTTATGGGGAAAAGTGTAAGATCTTCACTGATCATAAGAGCCTTAAGTATATCTTCACTCAGCTAGATCTCAATCTCTGGCAACGGAGATGGGTAGAGTTGCTCAGTGATTATGACTGCACCATTGAGTATCGCCCAGGTTGTGCAAATTCAGTAGCTAATGCTCTTAGTAAGAAGTCTCATGGCCAACTTAATGCTCTTTATGCTAGTCGCATTCCTCTTTTGACTGACCTAAGATCCACTGGTGTAGCATTGAAAGAGGGTCGACGAGGGGCCCAAATTGCCAATTTTCAGGTCAGACCGATTCTGTTGGATCGTGTTCTCGAAGCCTAGAGGAACGATACAGAATCTCAGGAATTGATACTGGGAGTGTTAGATGGGAAAAAGAAGGACCTCTAGATTAAGGATCCTGACGGCATGCTTATGCAAAGTGATCGGATGTATGTACCTGATGCGATGAAAGTTAAGCACTCAAATTAAATCCTCTTATTGTCAAATTGTAGTATAAATGCAAGTAGGGATCGTTCTAAACCGGGGATTATGAGGGCTTGCTAAAACCTCTAAACTAACTCAAAAACATAAAAACAAAGTTAAAGACGTTTGAATAGACTCAAAAGACTCAAAACAAGTTCACTAGACTCAAAACAACTTAAAAACACTCAAAACTGCCTAAAAACACAAAATGGGCAGATTTTGACTCTAACACAACTTTGGACGAATTTAGTGTTTTGACTTAAATCAAAACACTCTAAAACAAAAACAAAACAGATTTTAAACACTTTGGAACAAGAAAGTAAAATGGGGGTTTTGATTTGGATGAATTTGAAATAAACAAGCAAGTTATAAAACTAGGCAGATTATAAAATGAATTTGAGAAATAAAATGATGGATGGATTAGTTAGAGGTCTGTTCTTCACACATGACACACTTGTACATGAATCGATTTCCAATTGCTTTTCAATAAACTATGATGCTCAACACCCCAGATTAACCGTGATGCACAAATTAACCCTCAAATTTTCCTTTACTCATTGAATTGGATGAATGCATGCGACAATCCAAATCATTCTCTAAAAGTCCCCTATATGAATGCATAATAGAGATACAATCAGAGATCATTACGTTCAATGAAAATCATAAGTGTTGACGAGGCAATTATAACTATGAATGCATGATACAATTGCCAAGAATTCAATTAACGCGATTGTGATAAACAACCTTCACTACTCATGAATATAAACTTGTAACGATTAGGTGAAACTCATTTATATTCTAGCATCTAATTCATGCATGAAAACTAAGTATGCATCCTTAATAAACATACAAGAATCAGTTATGAATAAAATAGATAATTGAATTGCAATCACAACTTATCAAATCACAATTGGAAGAAATCAATTCAAATCTCAAGCATGTTCATGGCTTCAAACTTCCCCCTAACTAAATAGGGGTTTAGCCACTCATAATTGCAACAAAATTAGAAAATAACAAAGTAGACATTGAAAGCAAGAACGAAGTACACCTAAAATGCTCCAAAGTTCCAAGCTTGAAACGCCAAGGACCTTTGTTTTCACCACCTTGTTGTAGCACAAGTGTCTAGGATGTGTATGGATATATGGATGGAATGGATTTGCACGGCTAAGAGATGATAGTGTTGGATTGGTGAGATGTAGTATGGCTAGATGAATGGATGGAATGGATTTGCACGGCTAAGAGATGAAAGTGTATGGATTGGTGAGATGTAGTATGGCTAGATGAATGGATGGAGGTCACTACAAGGAAATTGTGTTTGTTAATGAAGCTCTTTTGATGGATCAAGATTGTCTTTAGGAAGGGGAATGGTGGATGTATTTATAGGCTAAGGAGATGACCACTTCAATTCCTTGCATGTGCAGTTTGTATGGGTGTGTGATGTCCATGTTTCCCTTTACATTTGCACACACATGACCTCCATCATTTCAGCCACAAATCAACCCATTTCTACCCATGTGTGTGTGTTTCCTTTGCCCATGTGTGTGTGTTTTTCCTTTGCATTTGCACACACATATTCTTCATTATTTCAGCCAACAATCCACCCATTTTCTGCCCATGTCAAACTGTCCATGCCATGCCTTTCTCTTTGTGTGTGTGATGTCCATGTTTCTTCCATGTGCCTTGTTCATCTTCTAGCTGTGCATTTCCACTTGCTCCAAAGCCAAATGAGTGCAATCATAACCCCATTTGCTGCTGAGTGTTGATGACAAAGCAAAACACAAAACAAGTGCCTTTACTTTCTCACTTTATTAGCCAAATCTGCTTAGCCCTTTTCTGAACCTTTCAGTGTTACAATGCCCATAACTTCTTCTAGAAAAATGATATTAACAATCAGTAAATTGCTCCAACAAATAGACATCCGTAGCTTTCCAAGCATATAAGTCTCATTCTCTCATTCATTCTGAGCTGTTCGTAACATGCTTCCAAAGTCAGCTAATCTGCACAGGCAGTTTTGACGAATTTGTTACTTAGTAACTCACTTGTGCTACTTTTCTTTTCTTTGCTTGATAAATCACACAAAACACAAAAACATAGTAAATAGCTCAAAAATATAAGGAACTAAATAAGAAAAGAAAAGTGAATTTTATGTAAAATATATATAAATATGAGCTTATCAGTCCCTAATGTTGCGGAACTAAAGAGAGACATATTGGATGAAGCGCAAATTTCTGCTTATGCGATGCATCCAGGGAGTACCAAGATGTACCATACCATTTGACACCTCTATTATTGGCTAGGTATGAAAAGAGAAATTGCAGAGTATGTTAGTCGTTGTGTAGTTTGCCAGCAGGTTAAGACAGAAAGGAAAAAGCCATTTGGATTGCTACAACCACTCCTGATACCTCAGTGGAAATGGGAAGATATTACAATGGATTTCGTGTACAAATTACCTCATACTCGAAATGGTTATGATGGTATCTGGGTGATAATTGATCGGCTTACCAAATTAGCACACTTCATAATCGTTCGTGAAAATTACTCGTTAAGTCAGTTAGCGGAACGGTTCATCTCTGAAGTGTTTAAATACCATGGGGTTCCAATTAGTATTATTTTTTACCGGGATCCCTGATTTACTTCAAAGTTTTGGGTAGCGTTTTGGGAAACTTTGGGATCGAGATTATTCTACAGCACCGCCTATCATCCTCAAACTGATGGGCAGTCAGAGAGAACTATCTAGACTTTGGAAGATATGTTGAGATCCTCAGTTCTACAGTTTGGAGATGCTTGGCACAAGCGTTTACTGTAGATAGAGTTCGCGTACAACAACAGCTTCCATTCTAGTATTGGTATGGCACCATTTGAAGCGTTGTATGGGAAATCATGTCGTACTCCACTTTATTGGTCCAAGGTCGATGAATGAGTTTTGGTAGGCCCTGAGATCGTGGATGAGATGACACAGAACATTCAGGTGATAAAGGCTAACCTGAAAGAGGCCCAGGATCGGCAGAAGAGTATCACAAACAGACATTCTACTGACAGAGTTTATAAGGTTGGTGATTGGGTATTCTTGAAGTTATCGTTGTGGAAAGGTGTTGTGCGATTTGGCAAGAAAGGGAAACTTAGCCCTAGGTACATCAGACCATACCAGATAGTTGAACGAGTTGGCGAAGTTGCTTATCAACTCACTTTGCCACCAGAGTTGGCGAGAATGCACAATGTGTTTCATGTATCGATGCTACAAAGGTACGTCTCTGAGCTGTCTCATGTGATCCCTTCTCAGCCATTAGAGATCAATCCAGATTTGACCTATGATGAGGTTCCAGTGACTATCCTTGATTGGAAGGATAAGGTTCTTAGGAACAAGACCGTGCAGATGGTGAAAGTTTTGTGGAGGAACCATTTAGTGGAGGAAGCTGCTTGGGAGACAAAAGAGCGTATGCAAGATATGTATCCATGTCTGTTTTATGGCTTTGATTTGTAGTCAGTGTTGAAATTTCGAGGATGAAATTTTTATAAGATGGTAGATTGTGACAACCCGTCCTTAATTTTCCTATGTAATTTCTCACCAAGTATGTGTATTGACGGTTATGCCTTTATTGACAAATGACGTGGACGTATTCATATCACTTTTATTTTATTTCTCGCAATAGCATTTAAATTGCACACGTTGTTATGAGTGTACGTAAATTTTATTAGTGTGAAAACACTAGTGCGAATAGATTTTCGATACTCTTTTCTGTACAAAATCCAAAACCCTATCCCTAGCTTTTATTTAGCCCATCTTGTGCACTCCACCAATCCCATCCATTCCCTCATTTCTGTCCACCAATCAGAAAAAGAGAAAAATGGACTCTCTCTCTCTCTCTCTTTCTCTCTCTTCCTTGTCTCTCTCTCCCCCTCTCGAAGCTCTCTTCTTCTCTACAAACCCTTAAATGAGCTTCAAAGCTCACAGATCGAACCCAAGAACCTCATTTTCGTGTTCATCTCATCCTCACGAACATAACCATGTTCTTGAAACCTGGAATTGACAAGTTTTCAATGTCGAACTCGTGAGGTCCGAACTCGGACAAACTGAGTTTGATGTGTTTTCGAGCGAGTTAGGAAGTTTTGAAGCTTGGGGAAGCTTCTACGCAACTCCTCGAGGCTCCTATTACAATTTGGGAGAAATTTGGAAGTGAAACGACCGAGTTTCGAAGAGTTTACTTTTGGCCAGAACTTTTGAGGCTTTTTTCTAGCGACCTCCATCCACTTTTTGGACTTCAAACAGGTACAACGCGATTCTACTCTTCACGAGCTTCAAATCCATATAAAGTACATAAAAAATGGTTGAGAAATGAAAGAGAATAGTGAGTTTGAAATTTTTCCAGAAATCCGGCGAAAAATCAAGTTGCAAACGACGGTGGACTGCGGCGACGGTAAGGACCACCGGAGGAGGAGACGAAATATTCCTTCAGAGTTAACGGAATATTCCAAACGGCGTCAGGTAATGCCGTTAACTTCTGTTAGCATTTAATGAAATATTCCTAACGAAGGGGCGCGTGAGCCGTCCAAAAATTATTTTAAAAATTTGGAGATGTTCGTGACATCGAGTAGGTCACAATGGTATATATAAACCCTAGGTTTGAGCAAACTATGGAGGTTTTATTTAGGATTCCGTATATGTGCTTTAATTAATTCTATTTTAGTTATTTCACATATAGGGGATACGTATCCCGAGGACGTTCGAGGCCAAGCTAGGCTTGGGGGTTACGACCCAGCGATGTACTTGTGAGTTGGCAGTTTATTTTTATATCTATATGTGTTTATAGTTTTCAAAATTGCATAAATACATTACTTTGCGTATATATTGCCAAATAATTGATAACTGCGATATAATTGTGATAAATGCTGCTATATGATTGAGATATTACTGTCATGACATTCATACATATTTGTACATGCTCATCTTGCTGCACCTCGGTGTAAGTACTCGCCCAAGGCCAGGGCCAGTCCTTCACGTGTATGTTCACATCACACCGTTCGCTCGTCTTGGATCCAACTTAGATGCCAGTCCTGTCAGGTAAATTGCATTAGGCAATACGACTTGTATGTGACCGTTCTTCTGCACCAACTTTCACACGATCGTAATACTAGAGCATATTGATTATACCCAATCCTGTTCGTATTAAAAATTATCTATTCGAACTTGTGTGTCAGCCTAGATAGATGAGAATTTAGCTATACTTGATTATCACATGATTATTACTGTGGCATTTAACACATCATGACTTGGCATAATCGTGGTTATAATGTTGTTGATTTATTGTTTACATACCTATATAGTATGTTTTAAGGAAACTATACTTGTTTTATGGCGAGGGGTTAGTATAATCGAAAATAAAGGATTTCGTATAAGCATTGTTTTGCTGACCCACTCAACTTTGTTTTTCGCACATCCAGGACCTAGATAGCTATACTCTTTGTGGCACTCGAAGAATCTCGGCAGTTTTGATATTCTCTTCTATTTAGACGTACGAACTTATCACTGTTATGTAATAAGTGTACTTTAGTTACTTTGACTACTCTTCTGTAGTCTCACTGTCTATTACGCTCTAAATAATTGTAGTGGGTTCTTCGCACGATTGCACACTCTTTCACCGTTTAGTATAATTAGTTCTAATTAGTTTTAAATTTATTCACTTTTTACATCACTTACCCTTATGATTACGTCACCTCACGGTGACGGCCAGCATGCTTTGACCTTTTCAAGTCGGGGTGTGTTAGTATATATATATACTTATTCAGTATTATGTTTTTCATTTGATTATTTATTGGTTTAAAATATATTTTCCTTAACGGGTAACGGGTCTGATCATATTATCTGTTAATATTATTGGATCGGGTCATTTTACCTGTTTATTTTAACAGGTATTACACGACACGACTCGTTAAGATATCCAGTATGACATGAAAACGATACGAACATGAAAAACATGACACGAATGCAGGGTCGAGTCAAAATCATCTCTAGAGGGTGAGGGACTTGCCAAGTTTCTTTTACCGTAACTTTGAAACAGTTTGAGGATTTGAACCGTCTCCGGTCTGGAGAGAATTTTCGAGGCCTTCGAGTGAAGTGCAAGAAAGAATAAATATGAAAGGCAGTTGAATTTTGATCGGCAAAATTGAGGCACTAGTCTTTGAACTTTAGTCAAACTGGAGCTTTATTGGCTGAACTAAAAATTCATAAGTATTGATCCATAAATTTGTCATACTGTGAAGCAATAATTCTGTTGAATAACTCCGCTGGAACTTCCGTCCATTATTTGCTGCTTTAAAGCCTTTAGTTTCGATGGAAGGTCCAACGGGTGTTACACTATAACAAATAAAGGGGCCACAAGTTGATTCAAACATTTTGAAGATACACAAACAATTATACAATAGCAATCAGGAAGAACAAGTTAAGAGTGCACAAACCAGTTATTGGCGAGCACAAAGTATAAATGTAGCAGTTATTATTTGTTGTTAATAATTAGTATAAAGGTACAAAATCATAGTTTAAAATTTGATTTAATCATATGCACGAAAAGCATCTTAAAACCACAGTAAACTAAGCAAGAGACAATTTAATGTTCGAGAATCATAATACTAAACAACGGCTCGATTCAGAATACAATTCGTAATGTGAGTCTGGTGGTAAACACATTCCTGGAAGCCATATTGCGGTACCACCATCCCCACATCTCATCAAGAAAATAGAGCACAACATCCAGCACATGATAGCAGTTTTTACTCTTAATTAACTCTTCGGGTAGGTTCAAAGTTCAAATTCAGTTTCATTCTTTCCCAAAATCTGTGTTGTAGTGGGCACTAGATTCGAGTTTCTTGGCCTCATTCAGTTTCCGTACAGCCTGAAATATAAAAATATAACACTTAGAATCAAGATACCAAAAAGGGTTATTTATATGCCCTGTGCCGAAACATTGCCAAGCAACAAACTGTAGGCTACAGAACCAAATATATGACACCACTTTGACTTTTGTAGCACACTATCATTCTCTTACTTGACAGGTCTTAGGGTTCGACAACGTTTAAGAGAGTAGGTAGTCGAACCCCCTAGGTGACAAACAGAGCCAAGCCATTGGACTTCTGAAATTTATTAGCTCGTAAATCCTTGTAAAATCCAACTAATTACTTTTCCCCAGTAAACAAAATAAAGCATATGACTTGTATCTAGTTGCTTTCTTCAGGTGCATGGTTAGGCACCTCCTACACAGATAGTGACCTAGAACAACAAGAAACAGACAACCCCAAACACCACCAATGACATTCTTGGATTCCATAATTTTCAGGATGACCATTATTGATTTCATGCTACATTACCGAGACCATAACCCATGTAGTTCAAGCCACATTTCCACCTCATTAATCATCATTTTTTAATCGAGTATAACATCAGTACTCTATTTAACACATACCTTCATGAAATCTTCATGGATGACATAATCCCTCTCAGCACGGATCGCAGACATCCCAGCTTCAGTGCAGACATTACGGAGATCAGCTCCATTAAAACCCTGAAATGAAGACAATGCATCAAATCATTCACGGAAAGCATCTAATAAAATATTTTGATATAAATATAATATAATGAGGGCAAGCCTTGGCGCAATGGAGAGGTTGCTCCTTTGTAACCGAAAGGTCACGGGTTCGAGTCGTGTAAACACACACAAAACCCACGATCCTTGCAAAGTGGGGAGCCTTGTCAGTTTGGAGTCGCCCTGTTTTTATTATAAATATAATTATATTCATGCTTACCTCAGCAAGCTTCACAACTGCCTCATAATCAATGTCCCCATGTTTGGCTATCCCAGCAGCATGGATTTTGAGAATTTCCATTCTTGATTGCTCATTGGGCAATGGGATCTCTATCTTGCGGTCTAGTCGCCCAGGGCGGAGAAGTGCTGGATCCAGTACATCAGGCCTATTGGTTGCCATGATCATTTTCACCTGTGAAATGAAACAAATGACATCCATCATCCATGCCAAGATATGATCTACTTTTATGGCATTATCAGTTTGTACAAGCATGACTAGATAAATGTGTTTACATTTGTTTGTTATGACCAAACCAAAAAAATAAAGCTTGATTTCAACCAAAACCTACATACCTTTCCGAGCTGATCAAACCCATCTAACTGATTAAGCAACTCCATGAGTGTTCGCTGAATTTCTCGGTCTGCACTAGTCCCTTCACTAAAACGCCGTCCTCCAATAGCATCGATCTCATCCATAAAAATGATACATGGCTAGACACAAAGTCAACACAATAAGTATGTTTTTGAATAGGAATATTTAATGTTAAAATTAGAAGTAATATTCAAGCTCCTACCTGGTGATCACGGGCATAACCAAACATTTCCCTTATCAATCTTGCACTTTCACCGATATATTTGTCAATAATGGCACTTGATACAACCTACACCAGGAATAATAGTATCCAATATTAAAGATAAGTTGGAAACAACTAAAAATGATTCTAGTCTTATTCAAAGATATGAGTACCACAATATGCAGCAAGAAAACTTATAATGTGATATACAAGTTGCTACAGAAAAGAATAATTAACCTTAAGAAAGTTAGCATCTATGTTGCTAGCAATTGCTCTGGCTAGCAATGTCTTCCCTGTTCCCGGAGGTCCATACAGAAGAACACCCTGGAACAATTTAAAGTAAAATAAGAGAAGAAAAGTTGTATATAAAATTCTAAGTTTCTAGGTTTCTAAAAGCATCAGGTTAATATGAAGAACGCCAACAACATATAAAAATTACCTTGGGAGGTTTGATCCCCACCCTAAGGAAGAGCTCAGGGTTCATTAGAGGCAGTTCAATAGACTCCCTAAGCTCTCGGATTTGATCAGATAGTCCTCCGACGGCTGAGTAGCTAACATTACCAGGATCTTCATGAAGCATGTTATATACAACCGGATCAACCTTCACAAAGAATGTTCATGACTAGCTGAATAAAGTGTCAAACTTTTAACAAATAATCGGATGATAATTACTTCTCTGGGTAGAGCCCGCATGATAGTCAAGGTAGTCATATCCAAAACAACACGCGTTCCAGCGGTTAGTTTTTCTTTGTCAACTTTACTGCGACACCCAACGACGTACCTCGGGCCACTACTTGCCTTCACAATTACTGAGTCAATAAAATCAAAGATCAATTACTTTAGCAGTTCTCACACCGATAAGCCCAAAAAAAATTACACTCAAAAAGGTTTCCAACTATCAAATTTTAGACCATGAAGCAAGCATTAAGCAAACAAATTACTTACGGCGTTCGTTATCAAGAGGCCTGAGAACTTCACCAATAATCTGTCCAACACTTTGAAGGGACTTCAAATCATCTTCAGTTTTCCCAAATTCTTTCTTCGCAGCCCGCAAGTTCTCTCTCACTGCACACCATCCCATTGCAAAAATTCAATTTCTTGACCCAACCAAATTCTTCAAAGCATCTCAATTTCGCGGTTACCATAACCATAACATACAGAAAGCCCCAAAAAAAGGAAATCGAATACATTTGAAAAAATAGATAACAAAATCAGAACTGAATCGCTCAATTGAAAATCGGAATGGAAACCCTAAAAGGGCGAGCACATTAAAGGTTACTAATTGGGACAATTTGGTTTGTTAACTGCAAAAGGGGATTAGGGTTTGGGAGTGAATCTGACCTGCGCGGACTCGGGATTTCAGCTCCTTGTGCTGGAGTAACCTTTTGCGGTAGTCGGCAACCGCTGTGCGACGTCGTACGGCGTCTTCTGTCTCAGTCGTCATCGCAGGCGCTCTGCGGTGGGGAAGGTGAGTAGAAACGAGATTGGGCGCTTCGCTGAGGAGAAGAAATTAAGCTGCCAAACCTCTTGGGTTTCTTTTATGTTTGCAGCTGTATTGTCACTCAAGCAAACTTATAAAAAAAAAAAGGAAGCGTTAAAAAAAAAGGGCTTGGCTCACTTTTATTTAATAAAAAACAACCTTAAACTATTATTTAACAGAAAAGGTTTAAATTTTAATCATAAGTACACAAAACTTATGCCTCTGGTTATACAAAAACTAAAACACACGGGCTCAACAAAAAGTCTCAAACGCATAACAATTAATATTTCAAAAATGCCCCTAATGGGGCCTAACCCAGGCCTGTTAGCGAAACTAGCAGTTACAAAATTCATTCATCCCTCCAACGTCGTTAATATCAAAACACCAACCACTTCCTTTAAACAGCAACAAAAAATCGAACCAGAAATCCATTCCATTGCTAAACCTCAAGTTCTCAAACCAATTTCAAGTTCGATTCAAGTTTTCAAACAATAATCTACACATCAAATCTAGAATTTCTCAAAACAAAGACGAAAAACAAAAAATTTGAAAAGCAAAATCGGAGAAATACATGTACGAACCTAGAAATTCTTATTGATAAACAATAATCAACATTCTATTCCAGTGGTTCCAGAAACAGTATAGTTTTTTTGTTTCTGTTTGATAAACAGTATGGATCCAAAATCAATGTGGTGTTTTAGTTCATTTTCTTATATAACATGCCCTATTCTGATGTGGATCCATCAATACTTCAGTCTTTTAAATTAAGTTTCGTAAGTGCTCTAAGTTATTTTGATTGATAAATAGTTTGGTCATGTTGCTGTGGATCCAGCATCAATGTGGTTTTCTAGTTGTGATCTATTCATATATAGATCAATAAATAGTTCAATTTTCTAGTTCACTTTGATAAATAGTGTGGTCTATTAAGATATAGATCATTCAATACTTTAGATTTCTAGTTCAGTATCACAAGTACTCTGGTGTAATTTTGTTCTAATTTAAGAAATAGCATAGTTTTATTTTGGTTCTATTTGATAAACAGTGTAACCTATTTTGATGTGAATTCGGAATTAGTGTGGTTTCATAGTTCACTTTCATAGTAAAAAATTGTGGCATATTTTGATATAGGTACAAAAATACTTGTAATAATTAAACTATGTTAATTCTTACAGATGGAGGGAGCCAAGAAACCCAGAATGAAGACTTCACAAAAAAGAGTCTAGATAAGAAAAAGAAGAAAAGACCTCCAACTTCATATGTGCAATACAAGTGCAATATTTTTGGATTTGCAAATTCAATATAATTGTACAAGCTAATGCTTCAAGAACGCCATGATGTCTGCAATCAATTGGGCAAGACATCATTTTGGAGTCTTATTAAGTTATACATGGATGATGTCATCATTGCAACGGAAAGAAAAAGGAAGTCTGATATGGATTTGATCAAGATTATACAATGCTATGACTCTAAGCAACAAAAGTTCAAATTCGAAGATCATGAGCCAAGATGAATAACAAGTGAAGATATTGCTCAAATCTTTGGATTGAACAACCAAGGAGTGGAACTACCAAACACAGACAAATCCACCAAGGATATGGAGGACAACTTTGTCAAAACATATTTTCAAGAACAAAAAATAGTGAAAAAAAAGGAAATTCTTTAAGCGTACCAAAAATCACTCCTAGACCAAACTCCTGAAGGGGCGAAAGCTACTGCTTCAATCATATGTGCGCATCTCATCCAATCCCTCTTATTTGCAACCTTTGGAACATACATCACATGAAGCTTCATAACAATTTGTGGGGCATTGGACCAAATCAACAAATATAAATGAGCAAAAGGAGTGAGAGACTACTTGTTTAAAATGATTGACAAATCAAAGAAAAAGAAGAAAAATGGAGGAGAATCAACAACAAGCAAATGCATTGTCCTTATTTTGGTAAGAAACACGAACTATAGTTTTAAAAGCATGAATTTTGTCTTATAAATTTCACAAGAGCATGCAACTTATTTTGATCCAGATGAAAATGAAAAAGTTGTTCACAATGATGTCCAAATTGAGAATCAAGCTAAGGAGGATCAAGAACATGAAGAAAAAGACACTGCCACTACAAAAGAGACATCTGGAGTTCAACAAGATGTTGAAATGCATACCCCAACTAGCAAGGATCTTGAAGAGTAAGAAACAGAAACTGCCAAGAAGAAGACCAGAACACTAGTAAAAAAATATACGGAAGAGGGATGATTGTAAACCAAATGTCGATCCATACTATGACTATATACCCATCCAGAAAAAACAAAAGAAGGCCAAATACATTTATGCTGTGAATGACAGTGAAAGCCCTTCAATTGTTCTGTCACAAAGCCAACCATTGAGAAAGAAAAGGAGCAACCAAAGGTTCAATCACCCTTGAATCCCATCGCTAAAGAAACTGCAAAGAAACCTGCAAAGAAGCCAAAGCAAATAAAGGAAAAGCTGGGCGTACAAGTTACTTGAAGATGACACAAGAAAAAAATCAAGGAATATTATAGACAAAAGAAAATGTAAGTTTACATTATTAATTATAACTTAATGCATGTGTATACACACACACACACACACATATATATATATATATAATACTTTTTATTTTCTTACACATGGACTACTTCTAGATCCAATCAAGGCCTAAAAACATATCCTAAAGGATTCCTAATCTATCTCCACTTAGGAATCCTTTGGGATCTAGAAGATCTTTCCTAATAGACTTTGTATTACTTGGAAAGCAAGTTTCTCTCATCCTTATTACTATAAATAAAGACACAAGGAATGGGGAATTAACACACAATTCCTCAAGCCTATTCCCCACTCTCTTTATCTCTATGACGCACCCCTGTCAATTAAATATAGGCCACAACACGTTATCAGCACGCTCTTCACGATGTGCTAAAAATAATTTATTCGTATTCAATAAAGGGAATATTACGTTTCAATTATTTTAATTGATTAAATTTTGATTTTCTTGAATTCATATACTTTTATTGATTCAATTTATTTTTCTTATGTTGAACGTGATACAAGCTTCGGAGATGGAAAGTCGAAATTGAAGAAATAATTTTCTGCTTCAAACCAGTTCATCAATATCATCACGCAATCAGGTTCTTCCAAAATAACGATTTTTATCTTGATATTTTTGTAGCCCTGATAGCATGAACATTCACCATAATGCATGACCCAACTTTATGTTTTTTTAATTTTATATTCTACATAAATTGTGTATGCATTATATTCATAATCTTGTTAAATAATGTGAATTGATATTGTGATATTACTATGAATTATTATACGCAGTTGAATTTAATTGAATTGAAAAAAATATATAAAAAAAAAAAATATGCTAGGGTTTTGGTGGAAATTCACCAAGCCGCTGAGTTCCCCTATACTGAGCCGCGAGCTATGAGCCAAGAGGTCCTGTAGCCCTCCGTTGAACCCAGAACGCGACACCCATGGCGTCGTCCTTGTCCTTTTGGGCTTAGACATGTGCACCACCGACACGACCACCGATTTGGTGTAGCCTAGACTACTCCGATGACCTATAGTCACCATTGATGAAAGATATGGTCGAGAACTCTTGTTAAGCATATTCGAACTCCCTACGATTTTCATCCATCGTTGAGTCCCAACAATGATCCATGAAAACAACGATGTATGTATTGACCAGATCATGATACATTCAACAAGTCAACGCCAAACATATTATGTCTGCATCAGCATAAGCATTAGAAGATTGAAGTCAAGCAGTCTAATCCCAGACAACCTTGTCGACCTCTACACGGCATCACTACCGAAGTCTACCTTCCAGAAGCTTGTCCAATGAATTGGTATGTGTAACTTTCTCACTTGTGATGCTTGTAGTTTCATTTGGAAGTTTTGTCAAACTCAGGGGGAATATCCAGAAGTATGCTCACTTGACATTAATGTACTTTTTTTCTACGATTAGGAACATTTTTCCCACTAGGTTTTTGCTACCTGACTAAGTTTCGATGAGGCACC